>NW_026263267.1:0-682000 GCF_947179515.1 Apodemus sylvaticus
TATTTGTCTTTACTCTGCAACATTGTATTTCCTTATAACGTGGTATTCCTACATATTCTTTCGGGAGAAAACTCTCCTGTACGTTCTCTTTTGAGGCTACACCCTTAGACATATATGCAACATCAAAGCTTTTCGAGTTACAACATGTTGTTTAGGAAAAACAAGATAATTTCGCACGATGCAGGATTTCCTTAAAACGTGGTTTTCTGACAAATTTTGACGAAAGAAAACCCTCCTGTGGGTTCTCCTTTGAGGCTACACGTTTAGTCGTACACGCCACAACAAATCTTTTCGAGTTGCAACGTGTTGTTTAGGAGATACAAGCTAATTTTGCATGATGCGTTATTTCTTCTCGTAAAGTGTTTCCAATAAGTACATATTTGTCTATACTCTGCAACGTTGTATATCCTTATAACGTGGTATTCTTACATATTCTTTCGAGAGAAAACTATCCTGTGCGTTCTCTTTGGAGGCTACACGCTTAGACATACACGCACCACCAAAGCTTTTCGAGTTACAACGTGTTGATTAGGAAAAACAGGATAATTTCACACGATGCGGGATTTCCTTAAAATGTGGTTTTCTGACAAATTTTGACGTAAAAAAATTCTCCTGTGGGTTCTCTTTTGAGGCTACACATTTAGACGTGCACGCCACACCAAATCTTTTTGAGTTACCACGTGTTGTTTAGGAGATACAAGCAAATTTTGTACCATGCATTATTTCTTCTCATAATATGTTTCCAATACGTATGTATTTGTCTTTACTCTGCAGCAATATATTTCCTTGTAACGTGGTATTCTTACATATTCTTTCGAGAGAAAACTCTCCTGTGCATTCTCTTTTGAGGCTACATGCTTACACATACACCCAACACCAAAGCTTTTCGAGTTACAATGTTTTGTTTATGAAAAACAAGATAATTGCGCACAATGCGGGATTTCCTTAAAACGTGGTTTTCTGACAAATTTTGACGAAAGAAAATTCTCCTGTGGGTTTTCTTTTGAGGCTACATGTTTAGACGTACATGCCACACCAAATCTTTTCGAGTTACAACGTGTTGTTTAGGAGATACAAGCTAATTTTGTACGATGCGTTATTTCTTCTCCTAAAGTGTTTCCAATACGTACGTATTTGTCTTTACTCTACAACACTGTATTTCCTTATAACATGGTATTCGTACATATTCATTCGAGAGAAAACTCTCCTGTGCATTCTCTTTTGAGGCTACACGCTTAGACATACACGCAACACCAAAGCATTTCGAGTTAGAACGTGTTGTTTAGGAAAAACAAGATAATTTCGCACGATGCGGGAATTCCTTAAAACGTGGTTTTCTGACAAATTTTGAGGAAATAAAATTCTCCTGTGGGTTTTCATTTGAGGCTAAACGTTTAGACGTACACGCCACACCAAATGTTTTCGAGTTACAACGTGTTCTTTAGGAGATACAAGCTAATTTTTTACGATGCTTTATATCTTCTTGTAAAGTTTAAGTGTTTCCAAAAGGAACGTATTTATCTTTAATTTGCCACAATGTATTTCCTTATAACGTGGTATTCTTACATACTCGTTCGAGAGAAATCTCTCCTGTGCGTTCTCTTTTGAGGCTACATGCTTAGACATACACGCAACACCAAAGATTTTCGAGTTACAATGTGTTGTTTAGGAAAAACAAGATAGTTTCGCATGATGCGGGATTTCCTTAATAAGTGGTTTTCTGACAAATTTTGACGAAAGAAAATTCTCCTGTGGGTTCTCTTTTGAGGCTACACGTTTAGACGTACATGCCATACCAAATCTTTTCGAGTTACAACGTGTTGTTTAGGAGATACAAACTAATTTTTTATGATGCGTTATTTCTTCTCATAGAGTGTTTCAAATACATACGTATTTGTCTTTACTCTGCAAAACTGTATTTCCTTATAATGTGGTATTCTTACATGTTCTTTCGAGAGAAAACTCTCCTGTGCGTTCTCTTTTGAGGCTACACGCTTAGACATACACGCAACATCAAAGCTTTTCGAGTTACAACGTGTTGTTTAGGAAAAACAAGATAATTTCGCACGATGAGTGATTTCCTTAAAACATGGATTTCTGACAAATTTTACGAACAAAAATTCTCCTGTGGGTTCTCTTTTGAGGCTACACGTTTAGACGTACACGCCACACCAAATCTTTTCGAGTTACAATGTGTTGTTTAGGAGATACAAGCTAATTTTGTACGATGCGTTCTTTCTTCTCATAAAGTTTTTCCAATAAGTAAGTATTTGTCTTTACTCTGCAACACTGTATTTCCTTATAACATGGTACTCTTACATATTTTTTCGAGAGAAAACTCTCCTGTGCGTTCTCATTTGAGGCTACACGCTGAGACATACACGCAACAGCAAAGCTTTTCGAGTTACGTGTTGTTTAGGAAGAACAAGATAATTTCTCACGATGCGGGATTTCCTTAAAACGTGGTTTTCTGACATATTTTGAGGAAAGAAAATTCTCCTGTCGGTTCTCTTTTGAGGCTAAATGTTTAGACGTACATGCCACACCAAATCTCTTTGAGTTGCAACTTGTTGTTTAGGAGATACAAGCTAATTTTTTTACAATGAATTATTTCTTCTCGTAAAGTTTAAGTGTTTACAATACGTATGTATTTGCCTCTACTCTGCAACACTGTATTTCCTTATAACGTGATATTCTTACATATTCTTTCGAGAGAAAACTCTCCTGTGCGTTCTCTTTGGAGGCTACACACTTAGACATTCACGCAACACCAAAGCTTTTCGAGTTACAACGTGTTGTTTAGGAAAAACAAGATAATTTCGCATGATGCGGGATTTCCTTAAAACGTGGTTTTCTGACAAATTTTGATGAAAGAAAATTCTCCTGTGGGTTCTCTTTTGAGGCTGCACGTTTAGACGTACACGCCACACCAAATCCTTTCGAGATATAACGTGTTGTTTAGGATATACAAGCTAATTTTGTAATATGTGTTATTTCTTCTCGTAAAGCTTAAGTGTTTCCAATAAGTATGTATTTGTCTTTACTCTGCAACACTGTATTTCCTTATAACGTGGTATTCTTACATATTCTTTCGAGAGAAAACTCTCCTGTGCGTTCTCTTTGGAGGCTACACGCTTAGACATACACGCACCACCAAAGCTTTTCGAGTTACAACATGTTGTTTAGGATAAACAAGATAATTTCGCACGATGCGGTATTTCCTTAAAACGTGGTTTTCTGACAAATTTTGATGAAAGAAAGCTCTCCTGTGGGTTCTCTTTTGAGGCTACACGTTTAGACATACACGCCACACCAAATCTTGTCGAGTTACAACGTGTTGTTTAGGAGATACAAGCTAATTTTACATGATGCGTTATTTCTTCTCCTAAAGTGTTTCCAATAAGTACATATTTGTCTATACTCTGCAACACTGTATTTCCTTATAACGTGGTATTCTTACATATTCTTTCGAGAGAAAACTATCCTGTGCATTCTCTTTGGAGGCTACACGCTTAGACATACATGCATCACCAAAGCTTTTCGAGTTACAACGTGTTGATTAGGAAAAACAAGATAATTTCGCACGATGCGGGATTTCCTTAAAACGTGGTTTTCAGACAAATTTTGACGTAAGAAAATTCTCCTGTGGGTTCTCTTTTGAGGCTACACGTTTAGATGTACAAGCCACACCAAATCTTTTTGAGTAACCATGTGTTGTTTCGGAGATGCAAGCTAATTTTGTACCATGCGTTATTTCTTCTCATAATGTGTTTCCAAAACGTATGTATTTGTCTTTACTCTGCAGCAATATGTTTCCTTATAACGTGGTATTCTTACATATTCTTTTGAGAGAAAACTCTCCTGTGCATTCTCTTTTGAGGCTACATGCTTAGACATACACGCAACACCAAATCCTTTCGAGTTATAACGTGTTGTTTAGGATATACAAGCTAATTTTGTACTGTTTTATTTCTTTTTTTTTCATTCTTTTTTTTTATTCGATATAATTTATTTACATTTCAAATGATTTCCCCTTTTCTAGCCCCCCCCCCCAATCCCCGAAAGTCCCGTAAGCCCCCTTCTCTTCCCCTGTCCTCCCTCCCACCCCTTCCCAGTTCCCCGTTCTGGTTTTGCCAAATACTGTTTCACTGAGTCTTTCCAGAAGCAGGGACCACTCCTGCTTTCTTCTTGTATCTCATTTGATGTGTGGATTATGTTTTGGGTATTCCAGTTTTCTAGGTTAATAACCACTTATTAGTTAGTGCATACCATGATTCGCCTTTTGAGTCTGGGTTACCTCACTTAGTATGATGTTCTCTAGCTCCATCCATTTGCCTAAGAATTTCATGAATTCATTGTTTCTAATGGCTGAATAGTACTCCATTGTGTAGATATACCACATTTTTTGTATCCACTCTTCTGTTGAGGGATACCTGGGTTCTTTCCAGGATCTGGCAATTATAAATAGGGCTGCTATGAACATAGTAGAGCATGAATCCTTATTCCATGGTGGGGAATCCTCTGGGTATATGCCCAGGAGTGGTACAGCAGGATCTTCTGGAAGTGAGGTGCCCAGTTTTCGGAGGAACCGCCAGACTGCTTTCCAGAGTGGTTGTACCAATTTGCAACCCCACCAGCAGTGGAGGGGTGTTCCTCTTTCTCCGCACCCTCTACAACACCTGCTGTCTCCTGAATTTTTAACCTATGTTTTATTTCTTCTCGTAAAGTTTAAGTGTTTCCAATAAGTATTTATTTGTCTTTACTCTGCAACACTGTATTTCCTTATAACGTGGTATTCCTACATATTCTTTCGGGAGAAAACTCTCCTGTGCGTTCTCTTTTGAGGCTAAATGCTTAGACATATACGCAACACCAAAGCTTTTCGAGTTACAACATGTTGTTTAGGAAAAACAAGATAATTTCGCAGGATGCAGGATTTCCTTAAAACGTGGTTTTCTGACAAATTTTGATGAAAGAAAACTCTCCTGTGGGTTCTCCTTTGAGGGTACACGTTTAGTCGTTCACGCCACACCAAATCTTTTCGAGTTACAACGTGTTGTTTAGGAGATACAAGCTAAGTTTGCATGATGTGTTATTTCTTTTCGTAAAGTTTTTCCAATAAGTACATATTTGTCTACACTCTGCAACACTGTATTTCCTTATAACGTGGTATTCTTACATATTCTTTCGAGAGAAAACTATGCCTTGCGTTCTCTTTGGAGGCTACATGCTTAGACATACACGCACCACCAAAACTTTTCGAGTTACAACGTGTTGATTAGGAAAAACAAGATAATTTCCCACGATGCGGGATTTCCTTAAAAAGTGGTTTTCTGACAAATTTTGACGTAAGAAAATTCTCCTGTGGGTTCTCTTTTGAGGCTACACATTTAGACGTGCACGCCACACCAAATCTTTTTGAGTTACCACGTGTTGTTTAGGAGATACAAGCAAATTTTGTACCATGCATTATTTCTTCTCATAATATGTTTCCAATACGTATGTATTTGTCTTTACTCTTTAGCAATATATTTCCTTTTAACGTGGTATTCTTACATATTCTTTCGAGAGAAAACTCTCCTGTGCATTCTCTTTTGAGGCTACACGCTTATACATACACCCAACACCAAAGCTTTTCGAGTTACAATGTTTTGTTTATGAAAAACAAGATAATTGCGCACAATGCTGGATTTCCTTAAAACGTGGTTTTCTGACAAATTTTGACGAAAGAAAATTCTCCTGTGGGTTCTCTTTTGAGGCTACATGTTTAGACGTATACGCCACACCAAATCTTTTCGAGTTACAACGTGTTGTTTAGGAGATACAAGCTAATTTTGTACGATGCGTTATTTCTTCTCCTAAAGTGTTTCCAATATGTACGTATTTGTCTTTATTCTACAACACTGTATTTCCTTATAACATGGTATTCGTACATATTCTTTCGAGAGAAAACTCTCCGGTGCATTCTCTTTTGAGGCTACACGCTTAGACATACACGCAACACCAAAGCATTTCGAGTAAGAACGTGTTGTTTAGGAAAAACAAGATAATTTCTCATGATGCGGGAATTCCTTAAAACGTGGTTTTCTGACAAATTTTGAGGAAATAAAATTCTCCTGTGGGTTTTCATTTGAGGCTAAACGTTTAGACGTACACGCCACACCAAATGTTTTCGAGTTACAACGTGTTCTTTAGGAGATACAAGCTAATTTTTTACGATGCTTTATATCTTCTTGTAAAGTTTAAGTGTTTCCAAAAGGAACGTATTTATCTTTAATTTGCCACAATGTATTTCCTTATAACGTGGTATTCTTACATACTCGTTCGAGAGAAATCTCTCCTGTGCGTTCTCTTTTGAGGCTACATGCTTAGACATACATGCAACACCAAAGATTTTCGAGTTACAATGTGTTGTTTAGGAAAAACAAGATAGTTTCGCATGATGCGGGATTTCCTTAATAAGTGGTTTTCTGACAAATTTTGACGAAAGAAAATTCTCCTGTGGGTTCTCTTTTGAGGCTACACGTTTAGACGTACATGCCATACCAAATCTTTTCGAGTTACAACGTGTTGTTTAGGAGATACAAACTAATTTTTTACAATGCGTTATTTCTTCTCATAGAGTGTTTCAAATACATACGTATTTGTCTTTACTCTGCAAAACTGTATTTCCTTATAATGTGGTATTCTTACATGTTCTTTCGAGAGAAAACTCTCCTGTGCGTTCTCTTTTGAGGCTACACGCTTAGACATACACGCAACATCAAAGCTTTTAGAGTTACAACGTGTTGTTTAGGAAAAACAAGATAATTTCGCACGATGAGTGATTTCCTTAAAACATGGATTTCTGACAAATTTTACGAACAAAAATTCTCCTGTGGGTTCTCTTTTGAGGCTACACGTTTAGACGTACACGCCACACCAAAACTTTTCGAGTTACAATGTGTTGTTTAGGAGATACAAGCTAATTTTGTACGATGCGTTCTTTCTTCTCATAAAGTTTTTCCAATAAGTAAGTATTTGTCTTTACTCTGCAACACTGTATTTCCTTATAACATGGTACTCTAACATATGCGTTATTTCTTCTCGTAAAGAGTTTCCAATGTGTACGTATATGTCTTTACTCTGCAAAACTGTATTTCCTTATGAAGTGGTATTCTTACATATCCTTTCGAGAGAAAACTGTCCTGTGCCTTCTCTTTTGAGGCTACACACTTAGACATACACGCAACATGAAAGCTTTTCGACTTACAACGTGTTGTTTAGGAAAAACAAGATAATTTCGCACGATGCGGGATTTCCTTAAAACGTGATTCTCTGAAAAATTTTGACGAAAGAAAATTCTCCTTTTGGTTCTCTTTAGATGATACATGTTAAGACGTACACGCCACAACAATTCTTTTCGAGATACAACATGTAGTTTTGGAGATACAAGCTAATTTTGTACTATGCGTTATTTCTTCTTGTAAAGAGTTTCCAATGCGTACTTATATGTCTTTACTCTGCAAAACTGTATTTCCTTATGAAGTGGTATTCTTACATATCCTTTCGAGAGAAAACTGTCCTGTGCCTTCTCTTTTGAGGCTACACACTTAGACATACACGCAACATGAAAGCTTTTCGACTTACAACGTGTTGTTTAGGAAAAACAAGATAATTTCGCACGATGCGGGATTTCCTTAAAACGTGATTTTCTGAAAAATTTTGACGAAAGAAAATTCTCCTTTTGGTTCTCTTTAGATGCTACATGTTAAGACGTACACGCCACAACAATTCTTTTCGAGATACAACATGTAGTTTTGGAGATACAAGCTAATTTTGTACTATGCGTTATTTCTTCTCGTAAAGAGTTTCCAATGCGTACGTATATGTCTTTACTCTGCAAAACTGTATTTCCTTATGAAGTGGTATTCTTACATATCCTTTCGAGAGAAAACTGTCCTGTGCCTTCTCTTTTGAGGCTACACACTTAGACATACACGCAACATGAAAGCTTTTCGACTTACAACGTGTTGTTTAGGAAAAACAACATAATTTCGCACGATGTGGGATTTCCTTAAAACGTGATTTTCTGAAAAATTTTGACGAAAGAAAATTCTCCTTTTGGTTCTCTTTAGATGCTACATGTTAAGACATACACGCCACAACAATTCTTTTCGAGTTACAACGTGTAGTTTTGGAGATACAAGCTAATTTTGTACAATGCGTTGTTTCTTCACGTAAAGTGTTTTCAATACGTACGTATTTGTCTTTACTCTCCAAAATTGTACTTCCTTATAACGGGGTATTCTACAATATTCTTTCGAGAGAAAACTCTCCTGTGCCTTCTCTTTTGAGGCTACACACTTAGACATACACGCAACATGAAAGCTTTTCGACTTACAACGTGTTGTTTAGGAAAAACAAGATAATTTCGCACGATGCAGGATTTCCTTAAAACGTGATTTTCTGAAAAATTTTGACGAAAGAAAATTCTCCTTTTGGTTCTCTTTAGATGCTTCATGTTAAGACGTACACGGCACAACAATTCTTTTCGAGATACAACATGTAGTTTTGGAGATACAAGCTAATTTTGTACTATGCGTTATTTTTTCTCGTAAGGAGTTTCCAATGCGAACGTATATGTCTTTACTCTGCAAAACTGTATTTCCTTATGAAGTGGTATTCTTACATATCCTTTCGAGAGAAAACTGTCCTGTGCCTTCTCTTTTGAGGCTACACACTTAGACATACACGCATCATGAAAGCTTTTCGACTTACAACGTGTTGTTTAGGAAAAACAAGATAATTTCGCACGATGCAGGATTTCCTTAAAACGTGATTTTCTGAAAAATTTTGACGAAAGAAAATTCTCCTTTTGGTTCTCTTTAGATGCTACATGTTAAGACGTACACGCCACAACAATTCTTTTCGAGTTACAACGTGTAGTTTTGGAGATACAAGCTAATTTTGTACGATGCGTTGTTTCTTCTCCTAAACTGTTTTCAATACGTACGTATTTGTCTTTACTCTCCAAAATCGTACTTCCTTATAACGGGGTATTCTGCAATATTCTTTCGAGAGAAAACTCTCCTGTGCCTTCTCTTTTGAGGCTACACACTTAGACATACACGCAACATGAAAGCTTTTCGACTTACAACGTGTTGTTTAGGAAAAACAAGATAATTTCGCACGATGCGGGATTTCCTTAAAACGTGATTTTCTGAAAAATTTTGACGAAAGAAAATTCTCCTTTTGGTTCTCTTTAGATGCTACATGTTAAGACGTACACGCCACAACAATTCTTTTCGAGATACAACATGTAGTTTTGGAGATACAAGCTAATTTTGTACTGTGCGTTATTTCTTCTCGTAAAGAGTTTCCAATACGTACGTATATGTCTTTACTCTGCAAAACTGTATTTCCTTATGAAGTGGTATTCTTACATATTCTTTCGAGAGAAAACTCTCCTGTGCCTTCTCTTTTGAGGCTACACGCTTAGACATACAAGCAACATGAAAGCTTTTCGACTTACAACGTGTTGTTTAGGAAAAACAAGATAATTTCGCACGATGCGGGATTTCCTTAAAACGTGATTTTCTGAAAAATTTTGACGAAAGAAAATTCTCCTTTTGGTTCTCTTCAGATGCTACATGATAAGACATACACGCCACAACAATTCTTTTCGAGATACAACATGTAGTTTTGGAGATACAAGCTAATTTTGTACTATGCGTTATTTCTTCTCGTAAAGAGTTTCCAATGCGTACTTATATGTCTTTACTCTGCAAAACTGTATTTCCTTTTGAAGTGGTATTCTTACATATCCTTTCGAGAGAAAACTGTCCTGTGCCTTCTCTTTTGAGGCTACACACTTAGACATACACACAACGTGAAAGCTTTTCGACTTACAACGTGTTGTTTAGGAAAAACAAGATAATTTCGCACGATGCGGGATTTCCTTAAAACGTGATTTTCTGAAAAATTTTGACGAAAGAAAATTCTCCTTTTGGTTCTCTTTAGATGCTACATGTTAAGACGTACACGCCACAACAATTCTTTTCGAGATACAACATGTAGTTTTGGAGATACAAGCTAATTTTGTACTATGCGTTATTTCTTCTAGTAAAGAGTTTCCAATGCGTACATATATGTGTTTACTCTGCAAAACTGTATTTCCTTATGAAGTGGTATTCTTACATATCCTTTCGAGAGAAAACTGTCCTGTGCCTTCTCTTTTGAGGCTACACACTTAGACATACACGCAACATGAAAGCTTTTCGACTTACAACGTGTTGTTTAGGAAAAACAAGATAATTTCGCACGATGCGGGATTTCCTTAAAACGTGATTTTCTGAAAAATTTTGACGAAAGAAAATTCTCCTTTTGGTTCTCTTTAGATGTTACAGGTTATGACGTACACGCCACAACAATTCTTTTCGAGATACAGCATGTAGTTTTGGAGATACAAGCTAATTTTGTACTATGCGTTATTTCTTCTCTTAAAGAGTTTCCAATGCGTACGTATATGTCTTTACTCTGCAAAACTGTATTTCCTTATGAAGTGGTATTCTTACATATCCTTTCGAGAGAAAACTGTCCTGTGCCTTCTCTTTTGAGGCTACACACTTAGACATACACGCAACATGAAAGCTTTTCGACTTACAACGTGTTGTTTAGGAAAAACAAGATAATTTCGCACGATGCGGGATTTCCTTAAAACGTGATTTTCTGAAAAATTTTGACGAAAGAAAATTCTCCTTTTGGTTCTCTTTAGATGCTACATGTTAAGACGTACACGCCACAACAATTCTTTTCGAGTTACAACGTGTAGTTTTGGAGATACAAGCTAATTTTGTACAATGCGTTGTTTCTTCACGTAAAGTGTTTTCAATACGTACGTATTTGTCTTTACTCTCCAAAATTGTACTTCCTTATAACGGGGTATTCTACAATATTCTTTCGAGAGAAAACTCTCCTGTGCCTTCTCTTTTGAGGCTACACACTTAGACATACACGCAACATGAAAGCTTTTCGACTTACAACGTGTTGTTTAGGAAAAACAAGATAATTTCGCACGATGCAGGATTTCCTTAAAACGTGATTTTCTGAAAAATTTTGACGAAAGAAAATTCTCCTTTTGGTTCTCTTTAGATGCTTCATGTTAAGACGTACACGGCACAACAATTCTTTTCGAGATACAACATGTAGTTTTGGAGATACAAGCTAATTTTGTACTATGCGTTATTTTTTCTCGTAAGGAGTTTCCAATGCGAACGTATATGTCTTTACTCTGAAAAACTGTATTTCCTTATGAAGTGGTATTCTTACATATCCTTTCGAGAGAAAACTGTCCTGTGTCTTCTCTTTTGAGGCTACACACTTAGACATACACGCAACATGAAAGCTTTTCGACTTACAACGTGTTGTTTAGGAAAAACAAGATAATTTCGCACGATGCGGGATTTCCTTAAAACGTGATTTTCTGAAAAATTTTGACGAAAGAAAATTCTCCTTTTGGTTCTCTTTAGATGCTACATGTTAAGACGTACACGCCACAACAATTCTTTTCGAGATACAACATGTAGTTTTGGAGATACAAGCTAATTTTGTACTGTGCGTTATTTCTTCTCGTAAAGAGTTTCCAATACGTACGTATATGTCTTTACTCTGCAAAACTGTATTTCCTTATGAAGTGGTATTCTTACATATTCTTTCGAGAGAAAACTCTCCTGTGCCTTCTCTTTTGAGGCTACACGCTTAGACATACAAGCAACATGAAAGCTTTTCGACTTACAACGTGTTGTTTAGGAAAAACAAGATAATTTCGCACGATGCGGGATTTCCTTAAAACGTGATTTTCTGAAAAATTTTGACGAAAGAAAATTCTCCTTTTGGTTCTCTTCAGATGCTACATGATAAGACATACACGCCACAACAATTCTTTTCGAGATACAACATGTAGTTTTGGAGATACAAGCTAATTTTGTACTATGCGTTATTTCTTCTCGTAAAGAGTTTCCAATGCGTACTTATATGTCTTTACTCTGCAAAACTGTATTTCCTTTTGAAGTGGTATTCTTACATATCCTTTCGAGAGAAAACTGTCCTGTGCCTTCTCTTTTGAGGCTACACACTTAGACATACACACAACGTGAAAGCTTTTCGACTTACAACGTGTTGTTTAGGAAAAACAAGATAATTTCGCACGATGCGGGATTTCCTTAAAACGTGATTTTCTGAAAAATTTTGACGAAAGAAAATTCTCCTTTTGGTTCTCTTTAGATGCTACATGTTAAGACGTACACGCCACAACAATTCTTTTCGAGATACAACATGTAGTTTTGGAGATACAAGCTAATTTTGTACTATGCGTTATTTCTTCTAGTAAAGAGTTTCCAATGCGTACATATATGTGTTTACTCTGCAAAACTGTATTTCCTTATGAAGTGGTATTCTTACATATCCTTTCGAGAGAAAACTGTCCTGTGCCTTCTCTTTTGAGGCTACACACTTAGACATACACGCAACATGAAAGCTTTTCGACTTACAACGTGTTGTTTAGGAAAAACAAGATAATTTCGCACGATGCGGGATTTCCTTAAAACGTGATTTTCTGAAAAATTTTGACGAAAGAAAATTCTCCTTTTGGTTCTCTTTAGATGCTACAGGTTATGACGTACACGCCACAACAATTCTTTTCGAGATACAGCATGTAGTTTTGGAGATACAAGCTAATTTTGTACTATGCGTTATTTCTTCTCTTAAAGAGTTTCCAATGCGTACGTATGTCTTTACTCTGCAAAACTGTATTTCCTTATGAAGTGGTATTCTTACATATCCTTTCGAGAGAAAACTGTCCTGTGCCTTCTCTTTTGAGGCTACACACTTAGACATACACGCAACATGAAAGCTTTTCGACTTACAACGTGTTGTTTAGAAAAAACAAGATAATTTCGCACGATGCGGGATTTCCTTAAAACGTGATTTTCTGAAAAATTTTGACGAAAGAAAATTCTCCTTTTGGTTCTCTTTAGATGCTACATGTTAAGACGTACACGCCACAACAATTCTTTTCGAGTTACAACGTGTAGTTTTGGAGATACAAGCTAATTTTGTACGATGCGTTATTTCTTCTCGTAAAGAGTTTCCAATACGTACGTATATGTCTTTACTCTGCAAAAATGTATTTCCTTATGAAGTGGTATTCTTACATATTCTTTCGAGAGAAAACTCTTCTGTGCCTTCTCTTTTGAGGCTACACGCTTAGACATACAAGCAACATGAAAGCTTTTCGACTTACAACGTGTTGTTTAGGAAAAACAAGATAATTTCGCACGATGCGGGATTTCCTTAAAACGTGATTTTCTGAAAAATTTTGACGAAAGAAAATTCTCCTTTTGGTTCTCTTCAGATGCTACATGTTAAGACGTACACGCCACAACAATTCTTTTCGAGATACAACATGTAGTTTTGGAGATACAAGCTAATTTTGTACTATGCGTTATTTCTTCTCGTAAAGAGTTTCCAATGCGTACGTATATGTCTTTACTCTGCAAAACTGTATTTCCTTTTGAAGTGGTATTCTTACATATCCTTTCGAGAGAAAACTGTCCTGTGCCTTCTCTTTTGAGCCTACACACTTAGACATACACACAACATGAAAGCTTTTCGACTTACAACGTGTTGTTTAGGAAAAACAAGATTATTTCGCACGATGCGGGATTTCCTTAAAACGTGATTCTCTGAAAAATTTTGACGAAAGAAAATTCTCCTTTTGGTTCTCTTTAGATGCTACATGTTAAGACGTACACGCCACAACAATTCTTTTCGAGATACAGCATGTAGTTTTGGAGATACAAGCTAATTTTGTACTATGCGTTATTTCTTCTTGTAAAGAGTTTCCAATGCGTACGTATGTCTTTACTCTGCAAAACTGTATTTCCTTATGAAGTGGTATTCTTACATATCCTTTCGAGAGAAAAATGTCCTGTGCCTTCTCTTTTGAGGCTACATACTTAGACATACACGCAACATGAAAGCTTTTCGACTTACAACGTGTTGTTTAGGAAAAACAAGATAATTTCGCACGATGCGGGATTTCCTTAAAACGTGATTTTCTGAAAAATTTTGACGAAAGAAAATTCTCCTTTTGGTTCTCTTTAGGTGCTACATGTTAAGACGTACACGCCACAACAATTCTTTTCGAGATACAACATGTAGTTTTGGAGATACAAGCTAATTTTGTACTATGCGTTATTTCTTCTCATAAAGAGTTTCCAATGCATACGTATATGTCTTTACTCTGCAGAACTGTATTTCCTTATGAAGTGGTATTCTTACATATCCTTTCGAGAGAAAACTGTCCTGTGCCTTCTCTTTTGAGGCTACACACTTAGACATACACGCAACATGAAAGCTTTTCGACTTACAACGTGTTGTATAGGAAAAACAAGATAATTTCGCACGATGCGGGATTTCCTTAAAACGTGATTTTCTGAAAAATTTTGACGAAAGAAAATTCTCCTTTTGGTTCTCTTTAGATGCTACATGTTAAGACGTACACGCCACAACAATTCTTTTTGAGATACAACATGTAGTTTTGGAGATACAAGCTAATTTTGTACTATGCGTTATTTCTTCTCGTAAAGAGTTTCCAATGCGTAAGTATATGTGTTTACTCTGCAAAACTGTATTTCCTTATGAAGTGGTATTCTTACATATCCTTTCGAGAGAAAACTGTCCTGTGCCTTCTCTTTTGAGGCTACACACTTAGACATACACGCATCATGAAAGCTTTTCGACTTACAACGTGTTGTTTAGGAAAAACAAGATAATTTCGCACGATGCAGGATTTCCTTAAAACGTGATTTTCTGAAAAATTTTGACGAAAGAAAATTCTCCTTTTGGTTCTCTTTAGATGCTACATGTTAAGACTTACACGCCACAACAATTCTTTTCGAGTTACAACGTGTAGTTTTGGAGATACAAGCTAATTTTGTACGATGCGTTGTTTCTTCTCCTAAACTGTTTTCAATACGTACGTATTTGTCTTTACTCTCCAAAATCGTACTTCCTTATAACGGGGTATTCTGCAATATTCTTTCGAGAGAAAACTCTCCTGTGCCTTCTCTTTTGAGGCTACACACTTAGACATACACGCAACATGAAAGCTTTTCGACTTACAACGTGTTGTTTAGGAAAAACAAGATAATTTCGCACGATGCGGGATTTCCTTAAAACGTGATTTTCTGAAAAATTTTGACGAAAGAAAATTCTCCTTTTGGTTCTCTTTAGATGCTACATGTTAAGACGTACACGCCACAACAATTCTTTTCGAGATACAACATGTAGTTTTGGAGATACAAGCTAATTTTGTACTGTGCGTTATTTCTTCTCGTAAAGAGTTTCCAATACGTACGTATATGTCTTTACTCTGCAAAACTGTATTTCCTTATGAAGTGGTATTCTTACATATTCTTTCGAGAGAAAACTCTCCTGTGCCTTCTCTTTTGAGGCTACACGCTTAGACATACAAGCAACATGAAAGCTTTTCGACTTACAACGTGTTGTTTAGGAAAAACAAGATAATTTCGCACGATGCGGGATTTCCTTAAAACGTGATTTTCTGAAAAATTTTGACGAAAGAAAATTCTCCTTTTGGTTCTCTTCAGATGCTACATGATAAGACATACACGCCACAACAATTCTTTTCGAGATACAACATGTAGTTTTGGAGATACAAGCTAATTTTGTACTATGCGTTATTTCTTCTCGTAAAGAGTTTCCAATGCGTACTTATATGTCTTTACTCTGCAAAACTGTATTTCCTTTTGAAGTGGTATTCTTACATATCCTTTCGAGAGAAAACTGTCCTGTGCCTTCTCTTTTGAGGCTACACACTTAGACATACACACAACGTGAAAGCTTTTCGACTTACAACGTGTTGTTTAGGAAAAACAAGATAATTTCGCACGATGCGGGATTTCCTTAAAACGTGATTTTCTGAAAAATTTTGACGAAAGAAAATTCTCCTTTTGGTTCTCTTTAGATGCTACATGTTAAGACGTACACGCCACAACAATTCTTTTCGAGATACAACATGTAGTTTTGGAGATACAAGCTAATTTTGTACTATGCGTTATTTCTTCTAGTAAAGAGTTTCCAATGCGTACATATATGTGTTTACTCTGCAAAACTGTATTTCCTTATGAAGTGGTATTCTTACATATCCTTTCGAGAGAAAACTGTCCTGTGCCTTCTCTTTTGAGGCTACACACTTAGACATACACGCAACATGAAAGCTTTTCGACTTACAACGTGTTGTTTAGGAAAAACAAGATAATTTCGCACGATGCGGGATTTCCTTAAAACGTGATTTTCTGAAAAATTTTGACGAAAGAAAATTCTCCTTTTGGTTCTCTTTAGATGCTACAGGTTATGACGTACACGCCACAACAATTCTTTTCGAGATACAGCATGTAGTTTTGGAGATACAAGCTAATTTTGTACTATGCGTTATTTCTTCTCTTAAAGAGTTTCCAATGCGTACGTATGTCTTTACTCTGCAAAACTGTATTTCCTTATGAAGTGGTATTCTTACATATCCTTTCGAGAGAAAACTGTCCTGTGCCTTCTCTTTTGAGGCTACACACTTAGACATACACGCAACATGAAAGCTTTTCGACTTACAACGTGTTGTTTAGAAAAAACAAGATAATTTCGCACGATGCGGGATTTCCTTAAAACGTGATTTTCTGAAAAATTTTGACGAAAGAAAATTCTCCTTTTGGTTCTCTTTAGATGCTACATGTTAAGACGTACACGCCACAACAATTCTTTTCGAGTTACAACGTGTAGTTTTGGAGATACAAGCTAATTTTGTACGATGCGTTATTTCTTCTCGTAAAGAGTTTCCAATACGTACGTATATGTCTTTACTCTGCAAAAATGTATTTCCTTATGAAGTGGTATTCTTACATATTCTTTCGAGAGAAAACTCTTCTGTGCCTTCTCTTTTGAGGCTACACGCTTAGACATACAAGCAACATGAAAGCTTTTCGACTTACAACGTGTTGTTTAGGAAAAACAAGATAATTTCGCACGATGCGGGATTTCCTTAAAACGTGATTTTCTGAAAAATTTTGACGAAAGAAAATTCTCCTTTTGGTTCTCTTCAGATGCTACATGTTAAGACGTACACGCCACAACAATTCTTTTCGAGATACAACATGTAGTTTTGGAGATACAAGCTAATTTTGTACTATGCGTTATTTCTTCTCGTAAAGAGTTTCCAATGCGTACGTATATGTCTTTACTCTGCAAAACTGTATTTCCTTTTGAAGTGGTATTCTTACATATCCTTTCGAGAGAAAACTGTCCTGTGCCTTCTCTTTTGAGCCTACACACTTAGACATACACACAACATGAAAGCTTTTCGACTTACAACGTGTTGTTTAGGAAAAACAAGATTATTTCGCACGATGCGGGATTTCCTTAAAACGTGATTCTCTGAAAAATTTTGACGAAAGAAAATTCTCCTTTTGGTTCTCTTTAGATGCTACATGTTAAGACGTACACGCCACAACAATTCTTTTCGAGATACAGCATGTAGTTTTGGAGATACAAGCTAATTTTGTACTATGCGTTATTTCTTCTCGTAAAGAGTTTCCAATGCGTACGTATGTCTTTACTCTGCAAAACTGTATTTCCTTATGAAGTGGTATTCTTACATATCCTTTCGAGAGAAAAATGTCCTGTGCCTTCTCTTTTGAGGCTACATACTTAGACATACACGCAACATGAAAGCTTTTCGACTTACAACGTGTTGTTTAGGAAAAACAAGATAATTTCGCACGATGCGGGATTTCCTTAAAACGTGATTTTCTGAAAAATTTTGACGAAAGAAAATTCTCCTTTTGGTTCTCTTTAGATGCTACATGTTAAGACGTACACGCCACAACAATTGTTTTCGAGTTACAACGTGTAGTTTTGGAGATACAAGCTAATTTTGTACGATGCGTTATTTCTTCGCATAAAGAGTTTCCAATACATACGTATATATCTTTACTATGCAAAACTGTATTTCCTTATGAAGTGGTATTCTTACATATTCTTTCGAGAGAAAACTCTCCTGTGCCTTCTCTTTTGAGGCTACACACTTAGACATACACGCAACATGAAAGCTTTTCGACTTACAACGTGTTGTTTAGGAAAAACAAGATAATTTCGCACGATGCGGGATTTCCTTAAAACGTGATTTTCTGAAAACTTTTGACGAAAGAAAATTCTCCTTTTGGTTCTCTTTAGATGCTACATGTTAAGACATACACGCCACAACAATTCTTTTCGAGTTACAAATTGTAGTTTTGGAGATACAAGCTAATTTTGTACGATGCGTTGTTTCTTCACGTAAAGTGTTTTCAATACGTACGTATTTGTCTTTACTCTCCAAAATTGTACTTCCTTATAACGGGGTATTCTACAATATTCTTTCGAGAGAAAACTCTCCTGTGCCTTCTCTTTTGAGGCTACACACTGAGACATACACGCAACATGAAAGCTTTTCGACTTACAACATGTTGTTTAGGAAAAACAAGATAATTTCGCACGATGCGGGATTTCCTTAAAACGTGATTTTCTGAAAAAATTTGACGAAAGAAAATTCTCCTTTTGGTTCTCTTTAGATGCTACATGTTAAGACGTACACGCCACAACAATTCTTTTCGAGTTACAACGTGTAGTTTTGGAGATACAAGCTAATTTTGTACGATGCGTTATTTCATCTCATAAAGAGTTTCCAATACGTACGTATATGTCTTTACTATGCAAAACTGTATTTCCTTATGAAGTGGTATTCTTACATATTCTTTCGAGAGAAAACTCTCCTCTGCCTTCTCTTTTGAGGCTACACACTTAGACATACACGCAACATGAAAGCTTTTCGACTTACAACGTGTTGTTTAGGAAAAACAAGATAATTTCGCACGATGCGGGATTTCCTTAAAACGTGATTTTCTGAAAAATTTTGACGAAAGAAAATTCTCCTTTTGGTTCTCTTTAGATGCTAAATGTTAAGACATACACGTCACAACAATTCTTTTCGAGTTACAACGTGTAGTTTTGGAGATACAAGCTAATTTTGTACGATGCATTGTTTCTTCACGTAAAGTGTTTTCAATACATACGTATTTGTCTTTACTCTCCAAAATTGTACTTCCTTATAACGGGGTATTCTACAATATTCTTTCGAGAGAAAACTCTCCTGTGCCTTCTCTTTTGAGGCTACACACTTAGACATACACGCAACATGAAAGCTTTTCGACTTACAACGTGTTGTTTAGGAAAAACAAGATAATTTCGCACGATGCGGGATTTCCTTAAAACGTGATTTTCTGAAAAATTTTGACGAAGGAAAATTCTCCTTTTGGTTCTCCTTAGATGCTACATGTTAAGACGTACACGCCACAACAATACTTTTCGAGATACAACATGTAGTTTTGGAGATACAAGCTAATTTTGTACTATGCATTATTTCTTCTCGTAAAGAGTTTCCAATGCGTACGAATATGTCTTTACTCTGCAAAACTGTATTTCCTTATGAAGTGGTATTCTTACATATCCTTTCGAGAGAAAACTGTCCTGTGCCTTCTCTTTTGAGGCTACACACTTAGACATACACGCAACATGAAAGCTTTTCGACTTACAACGTGTTGTTTAGGAAAAACAAGATAATTTCGCACGATGCGGGATTTCCTTAAAACGTGATTTTCTGAAAAATTTTGACGAAAGAAAATTCTCCTTTTGGTTCTCTTTAGATGCTACATGTTAAGACGTACACGCCACAACAATTCTTTTCGAGATACAACATGTAGTTTTGGAGATACAAGCTAATTTTGTACTATGCGTTATTTCTTCTCGTAAAGAGTTTCCAATGTGTACGTATATGTCTTTACTCTGCAAAACTGTATTTCCTTATGAAGTGGTATTCTTACATATCCTTTCGAGAGAAAACTGTCCTGTGCCTTCTCTTTTGAGGCTACACACTTAGACATACACGCAACATGAAAGCTTTTCGACTTACAACGTGTTGTTTAGGAAAAACAAGATAATTTCGCACGATGCGTGATTTCCTTAAAACGTGATTCTCTGAAAAATTTTGACGAAGGAAAATTCTCCTTTTGGTTCTCTTTAGATGCTACATGTTAAGACGTACACGCCACAACAATTCTTTTCGAGATACAACATGTAGTTTTGGAGATACAAGCTAATTTTTTACTATGCGTTATTTCTTCTCGTAAAGAGTTTCCAATGCATACGTATATGTCTTTACTCTGAAAAACTGTATTTCCTTATGAAGTGGTATTCTTACATATCCTTTCGAGAGAAAACTGTCCTGTGTCTTCTCTTTTGAGGCTACACACTTAGACATACACGCAACATGAAAGCTTTTCGACTTACAACGTGTTGTATAGGAAAAACAAGAGAATTTCGCACGATGCGGGATTTCCTTAAAACGTGATTTTCTGAAAAATTTTGACGAAAGAAAATTCTCCTTTTGGTTCTCTTTAGATGCTACATGTTAAGACGTACACGCCACAACAATTCTTTTCGAGATACAACATGTAGTTTTGGAGATACAAGCTAATATTGTACTATGCGTTATTTCTTCTCGTAAAGAGTTTCCAATGCGTACGTATATGTCTTTACTCTGCAAAACTGTATTTCCTTATGAAGTGGTATTCTTACATATCCTTTCGAGAGAAAACTGTCCTGTGCCTTCTCTTTTGAGGCTACACACTTAGACATACACGCAACATGAAAGCTTTTCGACTTACAACGTGTTGTTTAGGAAAAACAAGATAATTTCGCACGATGCGTGATTTCCTTAAAACGTGATTTTCTGAAAAATTTTGACGAAAGAAAATTCTCCTTTTGGTTCTCTTTAGATGCTACATGTTAAGACGTACACGCCACAACAATTCTTTTCGAGATTCAACATGTAGTTATGGAGATACAAGCTAATTTTGTACTATGCGTTATTTCTTCTCGTAAAGAGTTTCCAATGCGTACGTATATGTCTTTACTCTGCAAAACTGTATTTCCTTATGAAGTGGTATTCTTACATATCCTTTCGAGAGAAAACTGTCCTGTGCCTTCTCTTTTGAGGCTACACACTTAGACATACACGCAACATGAAAGCTTTTCGACTTACAACGTGTTGTTTAGGAAAAACAAGATAATTTCGCACGATGCGTGATTTCCTTAAAACGTGATTTTCTGAAAAATTTTGACGAAAGAAAATTCTCCTTTTGGTTCTCTTTAGATGCTACATGTTAAGACGTACACGCCACAACAATTCTTTTCGAGATACAACATGTAGTTATGGAGATACAAGCTAATTTTGTACTATGCGTTATTTCTTCTCATAAAGAGTTTCCAAAGCGTACGTATATGTCTTTACTCTGCAAAACTGTATTTCCTTATGAAGTGGTATTCTTATATATCCTTTCGAGAGAAAACTGTCCTGTGCCTTCTCTTTTGAAGCTACACACTTAGACATACACGCAACATGAAAGCTTTTCGACTTACAACGTGTTGTTTAGGAAAAACAAGATAATTTCGCACGATGCGGGATTTCCTTAAAACGTTATTCTCTGAAAAATTTTGACGAAAGAAAATTCTCCTTTTGGTTCTCTTTAGATGCTACATGTTAAGACGTACACGCCACAACAATTCTTTTCGAGATACAACATGTAGTTATGGAGATACAAGCTAATTTTGTACTATGCGTTATTTCTTCTCGTAAAGAGTTTCCAATGCGTACGTATATGTCTTTACTCTGCAAAACTGTATTTCCTTATGAAGTGGTATTCTTACATATCCTTTCGAGAGAAAACTGTCCTGTGCCTTCTCTTTTGAGGCTACACACTTAGACATACACGCAACATGAAAGCTTTTCGACTTTCAACGTGTTGTTTAGGAAAAACAAGATAATTTCGCACGATGCGGGATTTCCTTAAAACGTGATTCTCTGAAAAATTTTGACGAAAGAAAATTCTCCTTTTGGTTCTCTTTAGATGCTACATGTTAAGATGTACACGCCACAACTATTGTTTTCGAGATACAACATGTAGTTTTGGAGATACAAGCTAATTTTTTACTATGCGTTATTTCTTCTCGTAAAGAGTTTCCAATGCGTACGTATATGTGTTTACTCTGCAAAACTGTATTTCCTTATGAAGTGGTATTCTTACATATCCTTTCGAGAGAAAACTGTCCTGTGCCTTCTCTTTTGAGGCTACACACTTAGACATACACGCAACATGAAAGCTTTTCGACTTACAACGTGTTGTTTAGGAAAAACAAGATAATTTCGCACGATGCGGGATTTCCTAAAAACGTGATTTTCTGAAAAATTTTGACGAAAGAAAATTCTCCTTTTGGTTCTCTTTAGATGCTACATGTTAAGACGTACACGCCACAACAATTCTTTTCGAGATACAACATGTAGTTTTGGAGATACAAGCTAATTTTGTACTATGCGTTATTTCTTCTTGTAAAGAGTTTCCAATGCGTACGTATATGTCTTTACTCTGCAAAACTGTATTTCCTTATGAAGTGGTATTCTTACATATCCTTTCGAGAGAAAACTGTCCTGTGCCTTCTCTTTTGAGGCTACACACTTAGACATACACGCAACATGAAAGCTTTTCGACTTACAACGTGTTGTTTAGGAAAAACAAGATAATTTCGCACGATGCGTGATTTCCTTAAAACGTGATTCTCTGAAAAATTTTGACGAAAGAAAGTTCTCCTTTTGGTTCTCTTTAGATGCTACATGTTAAGACGTACACGCCACAACAATTCTTTTCGAGATACAACATGTAGTTTTGGAGATACAAGCTAATTTTTTACTATGCGTTATTTCTTCTCTTAAAGAGTTTCCAATGCATACGTATATGTCTTTACTCTGCAAAACTGTATTTCCTTATGAAGTGGTATTCTTACATATCCTTTCGAGAGAAAACTGTCCTGTGCCTTCTCTTTTGAGGCTACACACTTAGACATACACGCAACATGAAAGCTTTTCGACTTACAACGTGTTGTTTAGGAAAAACAAGATAATTTCGCACGATGCGGGATTTCCTTAAAACGTGATTTTCTGAAAAATTTTGACGAAAGAAAATTCTCCTTTTGGTTCTCTTTAGATGCTACATGTTAAGACGTACACGCCACAACAATTCTTTTCGAGATACAACATGTAGTTTTGGAGATACAAGCTAATTTTGTACTATGCGTTATTTCTTCTCGTAAAGAGTTTCCAATGCGTACGTATATGTGTTTACTCTGCAAAACTGTATTTCCTTATGAAGTGGTATTCTTACATATCCTTTCGAGAGAAAACTGTCCTGTGCCTTCTCTTTTGAGGCTACACACTTAGACATATACGCAACATGAAAGCTTTTCGACTTACAACGTGTTGTTTAGGAAAAACAAGATAATTTCGCACGATGCGGGATTTCCTTAAAACGTGATTTTCTGAAAAATTTTGACGAAAGAAAATTCTCCTTTTGGTTCTCTTTAGATGCTACATGTTAAGACGTACACGCTACAACAATTCTTTTCGAGATACAACATGTAGTTTTGGAGATACAAGCTAATTTTGTACTATGCGTTATTTCTTCTCGTAAAGAGTTTCCAATGCGTACGTATATGTGTTTACTCTGCAAAACTGTATTTCCTTATGAAGTGGTATTCTTACATATCCTTTCGAGAGAAAACTGTCCTGTGCCTTCTCTTTTGAGGCTACACACTTAGACATACACGCAACATGAAAGCTTTTCGACTTACAACGTGTTGTTTAGGAAATACAAGATAATTTCGCACGATGCGGGATTTCCTTAAAACGTGATTTTCTGAAAAATTTTGACGAAAGAAAATTCTCCTTTTGGTTCTCTTTAGATGCTACATGTTAAGACGTACACGCCACAACAATTCTTTTCGAGATACAACATGTAGTTTTGGAGATACAAGCTAATTTTGTACTATGCGTTATTTCTTCTCGTAAAGAGTTTCCAATGCGTACGTATATGTCTTTACTCTGCAAAACTGTATTTCCTTATGAAGTGGTATTCTTACATATCCTTTTGAGAGAAAACTGTCCTGTGCCTTCTCTTTTGAGGCTACACACTTAGACATACACGCAACATGAAAGCTTTTCGACTTACAACGTGTTGTTTAGGAAAAACAAGATAATTTCGCACGATGCGGGATTTCCTTAAAACGTGATTTTCTGAAAAATTTTGACGAAAGAAAATTCTCCTTTTGGTTCTCTTTAGATGCTACATGTTAAGACGTACACGCCACAACAATTCTTTTCGAGATACAACATGTAGTTTTGGAGATGCAAGCTAATTTTGTACTATGCGTTATTTCTTCTCGTAAAGAGTTTCCAATGCGTACGTATATGTCTTTACTCTGCAAAACTGTATTTCCTTATGAAGTGGTATTCTTACATATCCTTTCGAGAGAAAACTGTCCTGTGCCTTCTCTTTTGAGGCTACACACTTAGACATACACGCAACATGAAAGCTTTTCGACTTACAACGTGTTGTTTAGGAAAAACAAGATAATTTCGCACGATGCGTGATTTCCTTAAAACGTGATTCTCTGAAAAATTTTGACGAAAGAAAGTTCTCCTTTTGGTTCTCTTTAGATGCTACATGTTAAGACGTACACGCCACAACAATTCTTTTCGAGATACAACATGTAGTTTTGGAGATACAAGCTAATTTTTTACTATGCGTTATTTCTTCTCGTAAAGAGTTTCCAATGCATACGTATATGTCTTTACTCTGCAAAACTGTATTTCCTTATGAAGTGGTATTCTTACATATCCTTTCGAGAGAAAACTGTCTTGTGCCTTCTCTTTTGAGGCTACACACTTAGACATACACGCAACATGAAAGCTTTTCGACTTACAACGTGTTGTTTAGGAAAAACAAGATAATTTCGCACGATGCGGGATTTCCTTAAAACGTGATTTTCTGAAAAATTTTGACGAAAGAAAATTCTCCTTTTGGTTCTCTTTAGATGCTACATGTTAAGACGTACACGCCACAACAATTCTTTTCGAGATACAACATGTAGTTTTGGAGATACAAGCTAATTTTGTACTATGCGTTATTTCTTCTCGTAAAGAGTTTCCAATGCGTACGTATATGTGTTTACTCTGCAAAACTGTATTTCCTTATGAAGTGGTATTCATACATATCCTTTCGAGAGAAAACTGTCCTGTGCCTTCTCTTTTGAGGCTACACACTTAGACATACACGCAACATGAAAGCTTTTCGACTTACAACGTGTTGTTTAGGAAAAACAAGATAATTTCGCACGATGCGGGATTTCCTTAAAACGTGATTTTCTGAAAAATTTTGACGAAAGAAAATTCTCCTTTTGGTTCTCTTTAGATGCTACATGTTAAGACGTACACGCCACAACAATTCTTTTCGAGATACAACATGTAGTTTTGGAGATGCAAGCTAATTTTGTACTATGCGTTATTTCTTCTCGTAAAGAGTTTCCAATGCGTACGTATATGTCTTTACTCTGCAAAACTGTATTTCCTTATGAAGTGGTATTCTTACATATCCTTTCGAGAGAAAACTGTCCTGTGCCTTCTCTTTTGAGGCTACACACTTAGACATACACGCAACATGAAAGCTTTTCGACTTACAACGTGTTGTTTAGGAAAAACAAGATAATTTCGCACGATGCGTGATTTCCTTAAAACGTGATTCTCTGAAAAATTTTGACGAAAGAAAGTTCTCCTTTTGGTTCTCTTTAGATGCTACATGTTAAGACGTACACGCCACAACAATTCTTTTCGAGATACAACATGTAGTTTTGGAGATACAAGCTAATTTTTTACTATGCGTTATTTCTTCTCGTAAAGAGTTTCCAATGCATACGTATATGTCTTTACTCTGCAAAACTGTATTTCCTTATGAAGTGGTATTCTTACATATCCTTTCGAGAGAAAACTGTCTTGTGCCTTCTCTTTTGAGGCTACACACTTAGACATACACGCAACATGAAAGCTTTTCGACTTACAACGTGTTGTTTAGGAAAAACAAGATAATTTCGCACGATGCGGGATTTCCTTAAAACGTGATTTTCTGAAAAATTTTGACGAAAGAAAATTCTCCTTTTGGTTCTCTTTAGATGCTACATGTTAAGACGTACACGCCACAACAATTCTTTTCGAGATACAACATGTAGTTTTGGAGATACAAGCTAATTTTGTACTATGCGTTATTTCTTCTCGTAAAGAGTTTCCAATGCGTACGTATATGTGTTTACTCTGCAAAACTGTATTTCCTTATGAAGTGGTATTCATACATATCCTTTCGAGAGAAAACTGTCCTGTGCCTTCTCTTTTGAGGCTACACACTTAGACATACACGCAACATGAAAGCTTTTCGACTTACAACGTGTTGTTTAGGAAAAACAAGATAATTTCGCACGATGCGGGATTTCCTTAAAACGTGATTTTCTGAAAAATTTTGACGAAAGAAAATTCTCCTTTTGGTTCTCTTTAGATGCTACATGTTAAGACGTACACGCCACAACAATTCTTTTCGAGATACAACATGTAGTTTTGGAGATGCAAGCTAATTTTGTACTATGCGTTATTTCTTCTCGTAAAGAGTTTCCAATGCGTACGTATATGTCTTTACTCTGCAAAACTGTATTTCCTTATGAAGTGGTATTCTTACATATCCTTTCGAGAGAAAACTGTCCTGTGCCTTCTCTTTTGAGGCTACACACTTAGACATACACGCAACATGAAAGCTTTTCGACTTACAACGTGTTGTTTAGGAAAAACAAGATAATTTCGCACGATGCGTGATTTCCTTAAAACGTGATTCTCTGAAAAATTTTGACGAAAGAAAGTTCTCCTTTTGGTTCTCTTTAGATGCTACATGTTAAGACGTACACGCCACAACAATTCTTTTCGAGATACAACATGTAGTTTTGGAGATACAAGCTAATTTTTTACTATGCGTTATTTCTTCTCGTAAAGAGTTTCCAATGCATACGTATATGTCTTTACTCTGCAAAACTGTATTTCCTTATGAAGTGGTATTCTTACATATCCTTTCGAGAGAAAACTGTCTTGTGCCTTCTCTTTTGAGGCTACACACTTAGACATACACGCAACATGAAAGCTTTTCGACTTACAACGTGTTGTTTAGGAAAAACAAGATAATTTCGCACGATGCGGGATTTCCTTAAAACGTGATTTTCTGAAAAATTTTGACGAAAGAAAATTCTCCTTTTGGTTCTCTTTAGATGCTACATGTTAAGACGTACACGCCACAACAATTCTTTTCGAGATACAACATGTAGTTTTGGAGATACAAGCTAATTTTGTACTATGCGTTATTTCTTCTCGTAAAGAGTTTCCAATGCGTACGTATATGTGTTTACTCTGCAAAACTGTATTTCCTTATGAAGTGGTATTCATACATATCCTTTCGAGAGAAAACTGTCCTGTGCCTTCTCTTTTGAGGCTACACACTTAGACATACACGCAACATGAAAGCTTTTCGACTTACAACGTGTTGTTTAGGAAAAACAAGATAATTTCGCACGATGCGGGATTTCCTTAAAACGTGATTTTCTGAAAAATTTTGACGAAAGAAAATTCTCCTTTTGGTTCTCTTTAGATGCTACATGTTAAGACGTACACGCCACAACAATTCTTTTCGAGATACAACATGTACTTTTGGAGATACAAGCTAATTTTGTACTATGCGTTATTTCTTCTCGTAAAGAGTTTCCAATGCGTACGTATATGACTTTACTCTGCAAAACTGTATTTCCTTATGAAGTGGTATTCTTACATATCCTTTCGAGAGAAAACTGTCCTGTGCCTTCTCTTTTGAGGCTACACACTTAGACATACACGCAACATGAAAGCTTTTCGACTTACAACGTGTTGTTTAGGAAATACAAGATAATTTCACATGATGCGGGATTTCCTTAAAACGTGATTTTCTGAAAAATTTTGACGAAAGAAAATTCTCCTTTTGGTTCTCTTTAGATGCTACATGTTAAGACGTACACGCCACAACAATTCTTTTCGAGATACAACATGTAGTTTTGGAGATACAAGCTAATTTTGTACTATGCGTTATTTCTTCTCGTAAAGAGTTTCCAATGCGTACGTATATGTCTTTACTCTGCAAAACTGTATTTCCTTATGAAGTGGTATTCTTACATATCCTTTCGAGAGAAAACTGTCCTGTGCCTTCTCTTTTGAGGCTACACACTTAGACATACACGCAACATGAAAGCTTTTCGACTTACAACGTGTTGTTTAGGAAAAACAAGATAATTTCGCACGATGCGTGATTTCCTTAAAACGTGATTTTCTGAAAAATTTTGACGAAAGAAAATTCTCCTTTTGGTTCTCTTTAGATGCTACATGTTAAGACGTACACGCCACAACAATTCTTTTCGAGATACAACATGTAGTTTTGGAGATACAAGCTAATTTTGTACTATGCGTTATTTCTTCTCGTAAAGAGTTTCCAATGCGTACGTATATGTCTTTACTCTGCAAAACTGTATTTCCTTATGAAGTGGTATTCTTACATATCCTTTCGAGAGAAAACTGTCCTGTGCCTTCTCTTTTGAGGCTACACACTTAGACATACACGCAACATGAAAGCTTTTCGACTTACAACGTGTTGTTTAGGAAAAACAAGATAATTTCGCACGATGTGGGATTTCCTTAAAACGTGATTTTCTGAAAAATTTTGACGAAAGAAAATTCTCCTTTTGGTTCTCTTTAGATGCTACATGTTAAGACATACACGCCACAACAATTCTTTTCGAGTTACAACGTGTAGTTTTGGAGATACAAGCTAATTTTGTACAATGCGTTGTTTCTTCACGTAAAGTGTTTTCAATACGTACGTATTTGTCTTTACTCTCCAAAATTGTACTTCCTTATAACGGGGTATTCTACAATATTCTTTCGAGAGAAAACTCTCCTGTGCCTTCTCTTTTGAGGCTACACACTTAGACATACACGCAACATGAAAGCTTTTCGACTTACAACGTGTTGTTTAGGAAAAACAAGATAATTTCGCACGATGCGGGATTTCCTTAAAACGTGATTCTTTGAAAAATTTTGACGAAAGAAAATTCTCCTTTTGGTTCTCTTTAGATGCTACATGTTAAGACGTACACGCCACAACAATTCTTTTCGAGATACAACATGTAGTTTTGGAGATACAAGCTAATTTTGTACTATGCGTTATTTCTTCTCGTAAAGAGTTTCCAATGCGTACGTATATGTCTTTACTCTGCAAAACTGTATTTCCTTATGAAGTGGTATTCTTACATATCCTTTCGAGAGAAAACTGTCCTGTGCCTTCTCTTTTGAGGCTACACACTTAGACATACACGCAACATGAAATCTTTTCGACTTACAACGTGTTGTTTAGGAAAAACAAGATAATTTCGCACGATGCGTGATTTCCTTAAAACGTGATTTTCTGAAAAATTTTGACGAAAGAAAATTCTCCTTTTGGTTCTCTTTAGATGCTACATGTTAAGACGTACACGCCAGAACAATTCTTTTCGAGATACAACATGTAGTTATGGAGATACAAGCTAATTTTGTACTATGCGTTATTTCTTCTCGTAAGAGTTTCCAATGCTTACGTATATGTCTTTACTCTGCAAAACTGTATTTCCTTATGAAGTGGTATTCTTACATATCCTTTCGAGAGAAAACTGTCCTGTGCCTTCTCTTTTGAGGCTACACACTTAGACATACACGCTACATGAAAGCTTTTCGACTTACAACGTGTTGTTTAGGAAAAACAAGATAATTTCGCACGATGCGTGATTTCCTTAAAACGTGATTTTCTGAAAAATTTTGACGAAAGAAAATTCTCCTTTTGGTTCTCTTTAGATGCTACATGTTAAGACGTACACGCCACAACAATTCTTTTCGAGATACAACATGTAGTTATGGAGATACAAGCTAATTTTGTACTATGCGTTATTTCTTCTCATAAAGAGTTTCCAATGCGTACGTATATGTCTTTACTCTGCAAAACTGTATTTCCTTATGAAGTGGTATTCTTACATATCCTTTCGAGAGAAAACTGTCCTGTGCCTTCTCTTTTGAGGCTACACACTTAGACATACACGCAACATGAAAGCTTTTCGACTTACAACGTGTTGTTTAGGAAAAACAAGATAATTTCGCACGATGCGGGATTTCCTTAAAACGTGATTCTCTGAAAAAATTTGACGAAAGAAAATTCTCCTTTTGGTTCTGTTAGATGCTACATGTTAAGACGTACACGCCACAACAATTCTTTTCGAGATACAACATGTAGTTTTGGAGATACAAGCTAATTTTTTACTATGCGTTATTTCTTCTCGTAAAGAGTTTCCAATGCGTACGTATATGTCTTTACTCTGCAAAACTGTATTTCCTTATGAAGTGGTATTCTTACATATCCTTTCGAGAGAAAACTGTCCTGTGCCTTCTCTTTTGAGGCTACACACTTAGACATACACGCAACATGAAAGCTTTTCGACTTACAACGTGTTGTATAGGAAAAACAAGATAATTTCGCACGATGCGGGATTTCCTTAAAACGTGATTTTCTGAAAAATTTTGACGAAAGAAAATTCTCCTTTTGGTCCTCTTTAGATGCTACATGTTAAGACGTACACGCCACAACAATTCTTTTCGAGATACAACATGTAGTTTTGGAGATACAAGCATATTTTGTACTATGCGTTATTTCTTCTCGTAAAGAGTTTCCAATGCGTAAGTATATGTCTTTACTCTGCAAAACTGTATTTCCTTATGAAGTGGTATTCTTACATATCCTTTAGAGAGAAAACTGTCCTGTGCCTTCTCTTTTGAGGCTACACACTTAGACATACACGCAACATGAAAGCTTTTCGACTTACAACGTGTTGTTTAGGAAAAACAAGATAATTTCGCACGATGCGGGATTTCCTTAAAACGTGATTTTCTGAAAAATTTTGACGATTGAAAATTCTCCTTTTGGTTCTCTTTAGATGCTACATGTTAAGACATACATGCCACAACAATTCTTTTCGAGATACAACATGTAGTTTTGGAGATACAAGCTAATTTTGTACTATGCGTTATTTCTTCTCGTAAAGAGTTTCCAATGCGTACGTATATGTCTTTACTCTGCAAAACTGTATTTCCTTATGAAGTGGTATTCTTACATATCCTTTCGAGAGAAAACTGTCCTGTGCCTTCTCTTTTGAGGCTACACACTTAGACATACACGCAACATGAAAGCTTTTCGACTTTCAACGTGTTGTTTAGGAAAAACAAGATAATTTCGCACGATGCGGGATTTCCTTAAAACGTGATTCTCTGAAAAATTTTGACGAAAGAAAATTCTCCTTTTGGTTCTCTTTAGATGCTACATGTTAAGACGTACACGCCACAACAATTGTTTTCGAGATACAACATGTAGTTTTGGAGATACAAGCTAATTTTTTACTATGCGTTATTTCTTCTCGTAAAGAGTTTCCAATGCGTACGTATATGTCTTTACTCTGCAAAACTGTATTTCCTTATGAAGTGGTATTCTTACATATCCTTTCGAGAGAAAACTGTCCTGTGCCTTCTCTTTTGAGGCTACACACTTAGACATACACGCAACATGAAAGCTTTTCGACTTACAACGTGTTGTTTAGGAAAAACAAGATAATTTCGCACGATGCGGGATTTCCTTAAAACGTGATTTTCTGAAAAATTTTGACGAAAGAAAATTCTCCTTTTGGTTCTCTTTAGATGCTACATGTTAAGACGTACACGCCACAACAATTCTTTTCGAGATACAACATGTAGTTTTGGAGATACAAGCTAATTTTGTACTATGCGTTATTTCTTCTCGTAAAGAGTTTCCAATGCGTACGTATATGTCTTTACTCTGCAAAACTGTATTTCCTTATGAAGTGGTATTCTTACATATCCTTTCGAGAGAAAACTGTCCTGTGCCTTCTCTTTTGAGGCTACACACTTAGACATACACGCAACATGAAAGCTTTTCGACTTACAACGTGTTGTATAGGAAAAACAAGATAATTTCGCACGATGCGGGATTTCCTTAAAACGTGATTTTCTGAAAAATTTTGACGAAAGAAAATTCTCCTTTTGGTCCTCTTTAGATGCTACATGTTAAGACGTACACGCCACAACAATTCTTTTCGAGATACAAGATGTAGTTTTGGAGATACAAGCATATTTTGTACTATGCGTTATTTCTTCTCGTAAAGAGTTTCCAATGCGTAAGTATATGTCTTTACTCTGCAAAACTGTATTTCCTTATGAAGTGGTATTCTTACATATCCTTTAGAGAGAAAACTGTCCTGTGCCTTCTCTTTTGAGGCTACACACTTAGACATACACGCAACATGAAAGCTTTTCGACTTACAACGTGTTGTTTAGGAAAAACAAGATAATTTCGCACGATGCGGGATTTCCTTAAAACGTGATTTTCTGAAAAATTTTGACGATTGAAAATTCTCCTTTTGGTTCTCTTTAGATGCTACATGTTAAGACATACATGCCACAACAATTCTTTTCGAGATACAACATGTAGTTTTGGAGATACAAGCTAATTTTGTACTATGCGTTATTTCTTCTCGTAAAGAGTTTCCAATGCGTACGTATATGTCTTTACTCTGCAAAACTGTATTTCCTTATGAAGTGGTATTCTTACATATCCTTTCGAGAGAAAACTGTCCTGTGCCTTCTCTTTTGAGGCTACACACTTAGACATACACGCAACATGAAAGCTTTTCGACTTTCAACGTGTTGTTTAGGAAAAACAAGATAATTTCGCACGATGCGGGATTTCCTTAAAACGTGATTCTCTGAAAAATTTTGACGAAAGAAAATTCTCCTTTTGGTTCTCTTTAGATGCTACATGTTAAGACGTACACGCCACAACAATTGTTTTCGAGATACAACATGTAGTTTTGGAGATACAAGCTAATTTTTTACTATGCGTTATTTCTTCTCGTAAAGAGTTTCCAATGCGTACGTATATGTCTTTACTCTGCAAAACTGTATTTCCTTATGAAGTGGTATTCTTACATATCCTTTCGAGAGAAAACTGTCCTGTGCCTTCTCTTTTGAGGCTACACACTTAGACATACACGCAACATGAAAGCTTTTCGACTTACAACGTGTTGTTTAGGAAAAACAAGATAATTTCGCACGATGCGGGATTTCCTTAAAACGTGATTTTCTGAAAAATTTTGACGAAAGAAAATTCTCCTTTTGGTTCTCTTTAGATGCTACATGTTAAGACGTACACGCCACAACAATTCTTTTCGAGATACAACATGTAGTTTTGGAGATACAAGCTAATTTTGTACTATGCGTTATTTCTTCTCGTAAAGAGTTTCCAATGCGTACGTATATGTCTTTACTCTGCAAAACTGTATTTCCTTATGAAGTGGTATTCTTACATATCCTTTCGAGAGAAAACTGTCCTGTGCCTTCTCTTTTGAGGCTACACACTTAGACATACACGCAACATGAAAGCTTTTCGACTTACAACGTGTTGTTTAGGAAAAACAAGATAATTTCGCACGATGCGTGATTTCCTTAAAACGTGATTCTCTGAAAAATTTTGACGAAAGAAAGTTCTCCTTTTGGTTCTCTTTAGATGCTACATGTTAAGACGTACACGCCACAACAATTCTTTTCGAGATACAACATGTAGTTTTGGAGATACAAGCTAATTTTTTACTATGCGTTATTTCTTCTCGTAAAGAGTTTCCAATGCATACGTATATGTCTTTACTCTGCAAAATTGTATTTCCTTATGAAGTGGTATTCTTACATATCCTTTCGAGAGAAAACTGTCTTGTGCCTTCTCTTTTGAGGCTACACACTTAGACATACACGCAACATGAAAGCTTTTCGACTTACAACGTGTTGTTTAGGAAAAACAAGATAATTTCGCACGATGCGGGATTTCCTTAAAACGTGATTTTCTGAAAAATTTTGACGAAAGAAAATTCTCCTTTTGGTTCTCTTTAGATGCTACATGTTAAGACGTACACGCCACAACAATTCTTTTCGAGATACAACATGTAGTTTTGGAGATACAAGCTAATTTTGTACTATGCGTTATTTCTTCTCGTAAAGAGTTTCCAATGCGTACGTATATGTGTTTACTCTGCAAAACTGTATTTCCTTATGAAGTGGTATTCTTACATATCCTTTCGAGAGAAAACTGTCCTGTGCCTTCTCTTTTGAGGCTACACACTTAGACATACACGCAACATGAAAGCTTTTCGACTTACAACGTGTTGTTTAGGAAAAACAAGATATTTTCGCACGATGCGGGATTTCCTTAAAACGTGATTTTCTGAAAAATTTTGACGAAAGAAAATTCTCCTTTTGGTTCTCTTTAGATGCTACATGTTAAGACGTACACGCCACAACAATTCTTTTCGAGATACAACATGTACTTTTGGAGATACAAGCTAATTTTGTACTATGCGTTATTTCTTCTCGTAAAGAGTTTCCAATGCGTACGTATATGACTTTACTCTGCAAAACTGTATTTCCTTATGAAGTGGTATTCTTACATATCCTTTCGAGAGAAAACTGTCCTGTGCCTTCTCTTTTGAGGCTACACACTTAGACATACACGCAACATGAAAGCTTTTCGACTTACAACGTGTTGTTTAGGAAATACAAGATAATTTCACATGATGCGGGATTTCCTTAAAACGTGATTTTCTGAAAAATTTTGACGAAAGAAAATTCTCCTTTTGGTTCTCTTTAGATGCTACATGTTAAGACGTACACGCCACAACAATTCTTTTCGAGATACAACATGTAGTTTTGGAGATACAAGCTAATTTTGTACTATGCGTTATTTCTTCTAGTAAAGAGTTTCCAATGCGTACGTATATGTCTTTACTCTGCAAAACTGTATTTCCTTATGAAGTGGTATTCTTACATATCCTTTCGAGAGAAAACTGTCCTGTGCCTTCTCTTTTGAGGCTACACACTTAGACATACACGCAACATGAAAGCTTTTCGACTTACAACGTGTTGTTTAGGAAAAACAAGATAATTTCGCACGATGCGTGATTTCCTTAAAACGTGATTTTCTGAAAAATTTTGACGAAAGAAAATTCTCCTTTTGGTTCTCTTTAGATGCTACATGTTAAGACGTACACGCCACAACAATTCTTTTCGAGATACAACATGTAGTTTTGGAGATACAAGCTAATTTTGTACTATGCGTTATTTCTTCTCGTAAAGAGTTTCCAATGCGTACGTATATGTCTTTACTCTGCAAAACTGTATTTCCTTATGAAGTGGTATTCTTACATATCCTTTCGAGAGAAAACTGTCCTGTGCCTTCTCTTTTGAGGCTACACACTTAGACATACACGCAACATGAAAGCTTTTCGACTTACAACGTGTTGTTTAGGAAAAACAAGATAATTTCGCACGATGTGGGATTTCCTTAAAACGTGATTTTCTGAAAAATTTTGACGAAAGAAAATTCTCCTTTTGGTTCTCTTTAGATGCTACATGTTAAGACATACACGCCACAACAATTCTTTTCGAGTTACAACGTGTAGTTTTGGAGATACAAGCTAATTTTGTACAATGCGTTGTTTCTTCACGTAAAGTGTTTTCAATACGTACGTATTTGTCTTTACTCTCCAAAATTGTACTTCCTTATAACGGGGTATTCTACAATATTCTTTCGAGAGAAAACTCTCCTGTGCCTTCTCTTTTGAGGCTACACACTTAGACATACACGCAACATGAAAGCTTTTCGACTTACAACGTGTTGTTTAGGAAAAACAAGATAATTTCGCACGATGCGGGATTTCCTTAAAACGTGATTCTTTGAAAAATTTTGACGAAAGAAAATTCTCCTTTTGGTTCTCTTTAGATGCTACATGTTAAGACGTACACGCCACAACAATTCTTTTCGAGATACAACATGTAGTTTTGGAGATACAAGCTAATTTTGTACTATGCGTTATTTCTTCTCGTAAAGAGTTTCCAATGCGTACGTATATGTCTTTACTCTGCAAAACTGTATTTCCTTATGAAGTGGTATTCTTACATATCCTTTCGAGAGAAAACTGTCCTGTGCCTTCTCTTTTGAGGCTACACACTTAGACATACACGCAACATGAAATCTTTTCGACTTACAACGTGTTGTTTAGGAAAAACAAGATAATTTCGCACGATGCGTGATTTCCTTAAAACGTGATTTTCTGAAAAATTTTGACGAAAGAAAATTCTCCTTTTGGTTCTCTTTAGATGCTACATGTTAAGACGTACACGCCAGAACAATTCTTTTCGAGATACAACATGTAGTTATGGAGATACAAGCTAATTTTGTACTATGCGTTATTTCTTCTCGTAAGAGTTTCCAATGCTTACGTATATGTCTTTACTCTGCAAAACTGTATTTCCTTATGAAGTGGTATTCTTACATATCCTTTCGAGAGAAAACTGTCCTGTGCCTTCTCTTTTGAGGCTACACACTTAGACATACACGCTACATGAAAGCTTTTCGACTTACAACGTGTTGTTTAGGAAAAACAAGATAATTTCGCACGATGCGTGATTTCCTTAAAACGTGATTTTCTGAAAAATTTTGACGAAAGAAAATTCTCCTTTTGGTTCTCTTTAGATGCTACATGTTAAGACGTACACGCCACAACAATTCTTTTCGAGATACAACATGTAGTTATGGAGATACAAGCTAATTTTGTACTATGCGTTATTTCTTCTCATAAAGAGTTTCCAATGCGTACGTATATGTCTTTACTCTGCAAAACTGTATTTCCTTATGAAGTGGTATTCTTACATATCCTTTCGAGAGAAAACTGTCCTGTGCCTTCTCTTTTGAGGCTACACACTTAGACATACACGCAACATGAAAGCTTTTCGACTTACAACGTGTTGTTTAGGAAAAACAAGATAATTTCGCACGATGCGGGATTTCCTTAAAACGTGATTCTCTGAAAAATTTTGACGAAAGAAAATTCTCCTTTTGGTTCTGTTAGATGCTACATGTTAAGACGTACACGCCACAACAATTCTTTTCGAGATACAACATGTAGTTTTGGAGATACAAGCTAATTTTTTACTATGCGTTATTTCTTCTCGTAAAGAGTTTCCAATGCGTACGTATATGTCTTTACTCTGCAAAACTGTATTTCCTTATGAAGTGGTATTCTTACATATCCTTTCGAGAGAAAACTGTCCTGTGCCTTCTCTTTTGAGGCTACACACTTAGACATACACGCAACATGAAAGCTTTTCGACTTACAACGTGTTGTATAGGAAAAACAAGATAATTTCGCACGATGCGGGATTTCCTTAAAACGTGATTTTCTGAAAAATTTTGACGAAAGAAAATTCTCCTTTTGGTCCTCTTTAGATGCTACATGTTAAGACGTACACGCCACAACAATTCTTTTCGAGATACAACATGTAGTTTTGGAGATACAAGCATATTTTGTACTATGCGTTATTTCTTCTCGTAAAGAGTTTCCAATGCGTAAGTATATGTCTTTACTCTGCAAAACTGTATTTCCTTATGAAGTGGTATTCTTACATATCCTTTAGAGAGAAAACTGTCCTGTGCCTTCTCTTTTGAGGCTACACACTTAGACATACACGCAACATGAAAGCTTTTCGACTTACAACGTGTTGTTTAGGAAAAACAAGATAATTTCGCACGATGCGGGATTTCCTTAAAACGTGATTTTCTGAAAAATTTTGACGATTGAAAATTCTCCTTTTGGTTCTCTTTAGATGCTACATGTTAAGACATACATGCCACAACAATTCTTTTCGAGATACAACATGTAGTTTTGGAGATACAAGCTAATTTTGTACTATGCGTTATTTCTTCTCGTAAAGAGTTTCCAATGCGTACGTATATGTCTTTACTCTGCAAAACTGTATTTCCTTATGAAGTGGTATTCTTACATATCCTTTCGAGAGAAAACTGTCCTGTGCCTTCTCTTTTGAGGCTACACACTTAGACATACACGCAACATGAAAGCTTTTCGACTTTCAACGTGTTGTTTAGGAAAAACAAGATAATTTCGCACGATGCGGGATTTCCTTAAAACGTGATTCTCTGAAAAATTTTGACGAAAGAAAATTCTCCTTTTGGTTCTCTTTAGATGCTACATGTTAAGACGTACACGCCACAACAATTGTTTTCGAGATACAACATGTAGTTTTGGAGATACAAGCTAATTTTTTACTATGCGTTATTTCTTCTCGTAAAGAGTTTCCAATGCGTACGTATATGTCTTTACTCTGCAAAACTGTATTTCCTTATGAAGTGGTATTCTTACATATCCTTTCGAGAGAAAACTGTCCTGTGCCTTCTCTTTTGAGGCTACACACTTAGACATACACGCAACATGAAAGCTTTTCGACTTACAACGTGTTGTTTAGGAAAAACAAGATAATTTCGCACGATGCGGGATTTCCTTAAAACGTGATTTTCTGAAAAATTTTGACGAAAGAAAATTCTCCTTTTGGTTCTCTTTAGATGCTACATGTTAAGACGTACACGCCACAACAATTCTTTTCGAGATACAACATGTAGTTTTGGAGATACAAGCTAATTTTGTACTATGCGTTATTTCTTCTCGTAAAGAGTTTCCAATGCGTACGTATATGTCTTTACTCTGCAAAACTGTATTTCCTTATGAAGTGGTATTCTTACATATCCTTTCGAGAGAAAACTGTCCTGTGCCTTCTCTTTTGAGGCTACACACTTAGACATACACGCAACATGAAAGCTTTTCGACTTACAACGTGTTGTTTAGGAAAAACAAGATAATTTCGCACGATGCGTGATTTCCTTAAAACGTGATTCTCTGAAAAATTTTGACGAAAGAAAGTTCTCCTTTTGGTTCTCTTTAGATGCTACATGTTAAGACGTACACGCCACAACAATTCTTTTCGAGATACAACATGTAGTTTTGGAGATACAAGCTAATTTTTTACTATGCGTTATTTCTTCTCGTAAAGAGTTTCCAATGCATACGTATATATCTTTACTCTGCAAAACTGTATTTCCTTATGAAGTGGTATTCTTACATATCCTTTCGAGAGAAAACTGTCCTGTGCCTTCTCTTTTGAGGCTACACACTTAGACATACACGCGACATGAAAGCTTTTCGACTTACAACGTGTTGTATAGGAAAAACAAGATAATTTCGCACGATGCGGGATTTCCTTAAAACGTGATTTTCTGAAAAATTTTGACGAAAGAAAATTCTCCTTTTGGTTCTCTTTAGATGCTACATGTTAAGACGTACACGCCACAACAATTCTTTTCGAGATACAACATGTACTTTTGGAGATACAAGCTAATTTTGTACTATGCGTTATTTCTTCTCCTAAAGAGTTTCCAATGCGTACGTATATGTGTTTACTCTGCAAAACTGTATTTCCTTATGAAGTGGTATTCTTACATATCCTTTCGAGAGAAAACTGTCCTGTGCCTTCTCTTTTGAGGCTACACACTTAGACATACACGCAACATGAAAGCTTTTCGACTTACAACGTGTGGTTTAGGAAAAACAAGATAATTTCGCACGATGCGGGATTTCCTTAAAACGTGATTTTCTGAAAAATTTTGACGAAAGAAAATTCTCCTTTTGGTTCTCTTTAGATGCTACATGTTAAGACGTACACGCCACAACAATTCTTTTCGAGATACAACATGTAGTTTTGGAGATACAAGCTAATTTTGTACTATGCGTTATTTCTTCTCGTAAAGAGTTCCCAATGCGTACATATATGTCTTTACTCTGCAAAACTGTATTTCCTTATGAAGTGGTATTCTTACATATCATTTCGAGAGAAAACTGTCCTGTGCCTTCTCTTTTGAGGCTACACACTTAGACATACACGCAACATGAAATCTTTTCGACTTACAACGTGTTGTTTAGGAAAAACAAGATAATTTCGCACGATGCGGGATTTCCTTAAAACGTGATTTTCTGAAAACTTTTGAAGAAAGAAAATTCTCCTTTTGGTTCTCTTTAGATGCTACATGTTAAGACATACACGCCACAACAATTCTTTTCGAGATACAACATGTAGTTTTGGAGATACAAGCTAATTTTGTACTATGCGTTATTTCTTCTCGTAAAGAGTTTCCAATGCGTACGTATATGTCTTTACTCTGCAAAACTGTATTTCCTTATGAAGTGGTATTCTTACATATCCTTTCGAGAGAAAACTGTCCTGTGCCTTCTCTTTTGAGGCTACACACTTAGACATACACGCAACATGAAAGCTTTTCGACTTACAACGTGTTGTTTAGGAAAAACAAGATAATTTCGCACGATGCGGGATTTCCTTAAAACGTGATTTTCTGAAAATTTTGACGAAAGAAAATTCTCCTTTTGGTTCTTCTCTTTAGATGCTACATGTTAAGACGTACACGCCACAACAATTCTTTTCGAGATACAACATGTACTTTTGGAGATACAAACTAATTTTGTACTATGCGTTATTTCTTCTCATAAAGAGTTTCCAATGCGTACGTATATGTGTTTACTCTGCAAAACTGTATTTCCTTATGAAGTGGTATTCTTACATATCCTTTCGAGAGAAAACTGTCCTGTGCCTTCTCTTTTGAGGCTACACACTTAGACATACACGCAACATGAAAGCTTTTCGACTTACAACGTGTTGTTTAGGAAATACAAGATAATTTCGCATGATGCGGGATTTCCTTAAAACGTGATTTTCTGAAAAATTTTGACGAAAGAAAATTCTCCTTTTGGTTCTCTTTAGATGCTACATGTTAAGACGTACACGCCACAACAATTCTTTTCGAGATACAACATGTAGTTTTGGAGATACAAGCTAATTTTGTACTATGCGTTATTTCTTCTCGTAAAGAGTTTCCAATGCGTACGTATATGTCTTTACTCTGCAAAACTGTATTTCCTTATGAAGTGGTATTCTTACATATCCTTTCGAGAGAAAACTGTCCTGTGCCTTCTCTTTTGAGGCTACACACTTAGACATACACGCAACATGAAAGCTTTTCGACTTACAACGTGTTGTTTAGGAAAAACAAGATAATTTCGCACGATGCGTGATTTCCTTAAAACGTGATTTTCTGAAAAAATTTTGACGAAAGAAAATTCTCCTTTTGGTTCTCTTTAGATGCTACATGTTAAGACGTACACGCCACAACAATTCTTTTCGAGATACAACATGTAGTTTTTGGAGATACAAGCTAATTTTGTACTATGCGTTATTTCTTCTCGTAAAGAGTTTCCAATGCGTACGTATATGTCTTTACTCTGCAAAACTGTATTTCCTTATGAAGTGGTATTCTTACATATCCTTTCGAGAGAAAACTGTCCTGTGCCTTCTCTTTTGAGGCTACACACTTAGACATACACGCAACATGAAAGCTTTTCGACTTACAACGTGTTGTTTAGGAAAAACAAGATAATTTCGCACGATGTGGGATTTCCTTAAAACGTGATTTTCTGAAAAATTTTGACGAAAGAAAATTCTCCTTTTGGTTCTCTTTAGATGCTACATGTTAAGACATACACGCCACAACAATTCTTTTCGAGTTACAACGTGTAGTTTTGGAGATACAAGCTAATTTTGTACAATGCGTTGTTTCTTCACGTAAAGTGTTTTCAATACGTACGTATTTGTCTTTACTCTCCAAAATTGTACTTCCTTATAACGGGGTATTCTACAATATTCTTTCGAGAGAAAACTCTCCTGTGCCTTCTCTTTTGAGGCTACACACTTAGACATACACGCAACATGAAAGCTTTTCGACTTACAACGTGTTGTTTAGGAAAAACAAGATAATTTCGCACGATGCGGGATTTCCTTAAAACGTGATTCTTTGAAAAATTTTGACGAAAGAAAATTCTCCTTTTGGTTCTCTTTAGATGCTACATGTTAAGACGTACACGCCACAACAATTCTTTTCGAGATACAACATGTAGTTTTGGAGATACAAGCTAATTTTGTACTATGCGTTATTTCTTCTCGTAAAGAGTTTCCAATGCGTACGTATATGTCTTTACTCTGCAAAACTGTATTTCCTTATGAAGTGGTATTCTTACATATCCTTTCGAGAGAAAACTGTCCTGTGCCTTCTCTTTTGAGGCTACACACTTAGACATACACGCAACATGAAATCTTTTCGACTTACAACGTGTTGTTTAGGAAAAACAAGATAATTTCGCACGATGCGTGATTTCCTTAAAACGTGATTTTCTGAAAAATTTTGACGAAAGAAAATTCTCCTTTTGGTTCTCTTTAGATGCTACATGTTAAGACATACACGCCACAACAATTCTTTTCGAGTTACAACGTGTAGTTTTGGAGATACAAGCTAATTTTGTACAATGCGTTGTTTCTTCACGTAAAGTGTTTTCAATACGTACGTATTTGTCTTTACTCTCCAAAATTGTACTTCCTTATAACGGGGTATTCTACAATATTCTTTCGAGAGAAAACTCTCCTGTGCCTTCTCTTTTGAGGCTACACACTTAGACATACACGCAACATGAAAGCTTTTCGACTTACAACGTGTTGTTTAGGAAAAACAAGATAATTTCGCACGATGCGGGATTTCCTTAAAACGTGATTCTTTGAAAAATTTTGACGAAAGAAAATTCTCCTTTTGGTTCTCTTTAGATGCTACATGTTAAGACGTACACGCCACAACAATTCTTTTCGAGATACAACATGTAGTTTTGGAGATACAAGCTAATTTTGTACTATGCGTTATTTCTTCTCGTAAAGAGTTTCCAATGCGTACGTATATGTCTTTACTCTGCAAAACTGTATTTCCTTATGAAGTGGTATTCTTACATATCCTTTCGAGAGAAAACTGTCCTGTGCCTTCTCTTTTGAGGCTACACACTTAGACATACACGCAACATGAAATCTTTTCGACTTACAACGTGTTGTTTAGGAAAAACAAGATAATTTCGCACGATGCGTGATTTCCTTAAAACGTGATTTTCTGAAAAATTTTGACGAAAGAAAATTCTCCTTTTGGTTCTCTTTAGATGCTACATGTTAAGACGTACACGCCAGAACAATTCTTTTCGAGATACAACATGTAGTTATGGAGATACAAGCTAATTTTGTACTATGCGTTATTTCTTCTCGTAAGAGTTTCCAATGCTTACGTATATGTCTTTACTCTGCAAAACTGTATTTCCTTATGAAGTGGTATTCTTACATATCCTTTCGAGAGAAAACTGTCCTGTGCCTTCTCTTTTGAGGCTACACACTTAGACATACACGCTACATGAAAGCTTTTCGACTTACAACGTGTTGTTTAGGAAAAACAAGATAATTTCGCACGATGCGTGATTTCCTTAAAACGTGATTTTCTGAAAAATTTTGACGAAAGAAAATTCTCCTTTTGGTTCTCTTTAGATGCTACATGTTAAGACGTACACGCCACAACAATTCTTTTCGAGATACAACATGTAGTTATGGAGATACAAGCTAATTTTGTACTATGCGTTATTTCTTCTCATAAAGAGTTTCCAATGCGTACGTATATGTCTTTACTCTGCAAAACTGTATTTCCTTATGAAGTGGTATTCTTACATATCCTTTCGAGAGAAAACTGTCCTGTGCCTTCTCTTTTGAGGCTACACACTTAGACATACACGCAACATGAAAGCTTTTCGACTTACAACGTGTTGTTTAGGAAAAACAAGATAATTTCGCACGATGCGGGATTTCCTTAAAACGTGATTCTCTGAAAAATTTTGACGAAAGAAAATTCTCCTTTTGGTTCTGTTAGATGCTACATGTTAAGACGTACACGCCACAACAATTCTTTTCGAGATACAACATGTAGTTTTGGAGATACAAGCTAATTTTTTACTATGCGTTATTTCTTCTCGTAAAGAGTTTCCAATGCGTACGTATATGTCTTTACTCTGCAAAACTGTATTTCCTTATGAAGTGGTATTCTTACATATCCTTTCGAGAGAAAACTGTCCTGTGCCTTCTCTTTTGAGGCTACACACTTAGACATACACGCAACATGAAAGCTTTTCGACTTACAACGTGTTGTATAGGAAAAACAAGATAATTTCGCACGATGCGGGATTTCCTTAAAACGTGATTTTCTGAAAAATTTTGACGAAAGAAAATTCTCCTTTTGGTCCTCTTTAGATGCTACATGTTAAGACGTACACGCCACAACAATTCTTTTCGAGATACAACATGTAGTTTTGGAGATACAAGCATATTTTGTACTATGCGTTATTTCTTCTCGTAAAGAGTTTCCAATGCGTAAGTATATGTCTTTACTCTGCAAAACTGTATTTCCTTATGAAGTGGTATTCTTACATATCCTTTAGAGAGAAAACTGTCCTGTGCCTTCTCTTTTGAGGCTACACACTTAGACATACACGCAACATGAAAGCTTTTCGACTTACAACGTGTTGTTTAGGAAAAACAAGATAATTTCGCACGATGCGGGATTTCCTTAAAACGTGATTTTCTGAAAAATTTTGACGATTGAAAATTCTCCTTTTGGTTCTCTTTAGATGCTACATGTTAAGACATACATGCCACAACAATTCTTTTCGAGATACAACATGTAGTTTTGGAGATACAAGCTAATTTTGTACTATGCGTTATTTCTTCTCGTAAAGAGTTTCCAATGAGTACGTATATGTCTTTACTCAGCAAAACTGTATTTCCTTATGAAGTGGTATTCTTACATATCCTTTCGAGAGAAAACTGTCCTGTGCCTTCCCTTTTGAGGCTACACACTTAGACATACACGCAACATGAAAGCTTTTCGACTTACAACGTGTTGTTTAGGAAAAACAAGATAATTTCGCACGATGCGGGATTTCCTTAAAACGTGATTTTCTGAAAAATTTTGACGAAAGAAAATTCTCCTTTTGGTTCTCTTTAGATGCTACATGTTAAGACGTACACGCCACAACAATTCTTTTCGAGATACAACATGTAGTTATGGAGATACAAGCTAATTTTGTACTATGCGTTATTTCTTCTCGTAAAGAGTTTCCAATGCGTACGTATATGTCTTTACTCTGCAAAACTGTATTTCCTTATGAAGTGGTATTCTTACATATCCTTTCGAGAGAAAACTGTCCTGTGCCTTCTCTTTTGAGGCTACACACTTAGACATACACGCAACATGAAAGCTTTTCGACTTTCAACGTGTTGTTTAGGAAAAACAAGATAATTTCGCACGATGCGGGATTTCCTTAAAACGTGATTCTCTGAAAAATTTTGACGAAAGAAAATTCCCCTTTTGGTTCTCTTTAGATGCTACATGTTAAGACGTACACGCCACAACAATTGTTTTCGAGATACAAAATGTAGTTTTGGAGATACAAGCTAATTTTTTACTATGCGTTATTTCTTCTCGTAAAGAGTTTCCAATGCGTACGTATATGTCTTTACTCTGCAAAACTGTATTTCCTTATGAAGTGGTATTCTTACATATCCTTTCGAGAGAAAACTGTCCTGTGCCTTCTCTTTTGAGGCTACACACTTAGACATACACGCAACATGAAAGCTTTTCGACTTACAACGTGTTGTTTAGGAAAAACAAGATAATTTCGCACGATGCGGGATTTCCTTAAAACGTGATTTTCTGAAAAATTTTGACGAAAGAAAATTCTCCTTTTGGTTCTCTTTAGATGCTACATGTTAAGACGTACACGCCACAACAATTCTTTTCGAGATACAACATGTAGTTTTGGAGATACAAGCTAATTTTGTACTATGCGTTATTTCTTCTCGTAAAGAGTTTCCAATGCGTACGTATATGTCTTTACTCTGCAAAACTGTATTTCCTTATGAAGTGGTATTCTTACATATCCTTTCGAGAGAAAACTGTCCTGTGCCTTCTCTTTTGAGGCTACACACTTAGACATACACGCAACATGAAAGCTTTTCGACTTACAACGTGTTGTTTAGGAAAAACAAGATAATTTCGCACGATGCGTGATTTCCTTAAAACGTGATTCTCTGAAAAATTTTGACGAAAGAAAGTTCTCCTTTTGGTTCTCTTTAGATGCTACATGTTAAGACGTACACGCCACAACAATTCTTTTCGAGATACAACATGTAGTTTTGGAGATACAAGCTAATTTTTTACTATGCGTTATTTCTTCTCGTAAAGAGTTTCCAATGCATACGTATATATCTTTACTCTGCAAAACTGTATTTCCTTATGAAGTGGTATTCTTACATATCCTTTCGAGAGAAAACTGTCCTGTGCCTTCTCTTTTGAGGCTACACACTTAGACATACACGCGACATGAAAGCTTTTCGACTTACAACGTGTTGTATAGGAAAAACAAGATAATTTCGCACGATGCGGGATTTCCTTAAAACGTGATTTTCTGAAAAATTTTGACGAAAGAAAATTCTCCTTTTGGTTCTCTTTAGATGCTACATGTTAAGACGTACACGCCACAACAATTCTTTTCGAGATACAACATGTACTTTTGGAGATACAAGCTAATTTTGTACTATGCGTTATTTCTTCTCCTAAAGAGTTTCCAATGCGTACGTATATGTGTTTACTCTGCAAAACTGTATTTCCTTATGAAGTGGTATTCTTACATATCCTTTCGAGAGAAAACTGTCCTGTGCCTTCTCTTTTGAGGCTACACACTTAGACATACACGCAACATGAAAGCTTTTCGACTTACAACGTGTGGTTTAGGAAAAACAAGATAATTTCGCACGATGCGGGATTTCCTTAAAACGTGATTTTCTGAAAAATTTTGACGAAAGAAAATTCTCCTTTTGGTTCTCTTTAGATGCTACATGTTAAGACGTACACGCCACAACAATTCTTTTCGAGATACAACATGTAGTTTTGGAGATACAAGCTAATTTTGTACTATGCGTTATTTCTTCTCGTAAAGAGTTCCCAATGCGTACATATATGTCTTTACTCTGCAAAACTGTATTTCCTTATGAAGTGGTATTCTTACATATCATTTCGAGAGAAAACTGTCCTGTGCCTTCTCTTTTGAGGCTACACACTTAGACATACACGCAACATGAAAGCTTTTCGACTTACAACGTGTTGTTTAGGAAAAACAAGATAATTTCGCACGATGCGGGATTTCCTTAAAACGTGATTTTCTGAAAACTTTTGAAGAAAGAAAATTCTCCTTTTGGTTCTCTTTAGATGCTACATGTTAAGACGTACACGCCACAACAATTCTTTTCGAGATACAACATGTAGTTTTGGAGATACAAGCTAATTTTGTACTATGCGTTATTTCTTCTCGTAAAGAGTTTCCAATGCGTACGTATATGTCTTTACTCTGCAAAACTGTATTTCCTTATGAAGTGGTATTCTTACATATCCTTTCGAGAGAAAACTGTCCTGTGCCTTCTCTTTTGAGGCTACACACTTAGACATACACGCAACATGAAAGCTTTTCGACTTACAACGTGTTGTTTAGGAAAAACAAGATAATTTCGCACGATGCGTGATTTCCTTAAAACGTGATTCTCTGAAAAATTTTGAAGAAAGAAAATTCTCCTTTTGGTTCTTTTTAGATGCTACATGTTAAGACGTACACGCCACAACAATTCTTTTCGAGATACAACATGTAGTTTTGGAGATACAAGCTAATTTTTTACTATGCGTTATTTCTTCTCGTAAAGAGTTTCCAATGCATACGTATATGTCTTTACTCTGCAGAACTGTATTTCCTTATTAAGTGGTATTCTTACATATCCTTTCGAGAGAAAACTGTCCTGTGCCTTCTCTTTTGAGGCTACACACTTAGACATACACGCAACATGAAAGCTTTTCGACTTACAACGTGTTGTATAGGAAAAACAAGATAATTTCGCACGATGCGGGATTTCCTTAAAACGTGATTTTCTGAAAAATTTTGACGAAAGAAAATTCTCCTTTTGGTTCTCTTTAGATGCTACATGTTAAGACGTACACGCCACAACAATTTTTTTTGAGATACAACATGTAGTTTTGGAGATACAAGCTAATTTTGTACTATGCGTTATTTCTTCTCGTAAAGAGTTTCCAATGCGTAAGTATATGTGTTTACTCTGCAAAACTGTATTTCCTTATGAAGTGGTATTCTTACATATCCTTTCGAGAGAAAACTGTCCTGTGCCTTCTCTTTTGAGGCTACACACTTAGACATACACGCAACATGAAAGCTTTTCGACTTACAACGTGTTGTTTAGGAAAAACAAGATAATTTCGCACGATGCGGGATTTCCTTAAAACGTGATTTTCTGAAAAATTTTGACGAAAGAAAATTCTCCTTTTGGTTCTCTTTAGATGCTACATTTTAAGACGTACACGCCACAACAATTCTTTTCGAGATACAACATGTAGTTTTGGAGATACAAGCTAATTTTGTACTATGCGTTATTTCTTCTCGTAAAGAGTTTCCAATGCATACGTATATGTCTTTACTCTGCAGAACTGTATTTCCTTATGAAGTGGTATTCTTACATATCCTTTCGAGAGAAAACTGTCCTGTGCCTTCTCTTTTGAGGCTACACACTTAGACATACACGCAACATGAAAGCTTTTCGACTTACAACGTGTTGTATAGGAAAAACAAGATAATTTCGCACGATGCGGGATTTCCTTAAAACGTGATTTTCTGAAAAATTTTGACGAAAGAAAATTCTCCTTTTGGTTCTCTTTAGATGCTACATGTTAAGACGTACACGCCACAACAATTCTTTTTGAGATACAACATGTAGTTTTGGAGATACAAGCTAATTTTGTACTATGCGTTATTTCTTCTCGTAAAGAGTTTCCAATGCGTAAGTATATGTGTTTACTCTGCAAAACTGTATTTCCTTATGAAGTGGTATTCTTACATATCCTTTCGAGAGAAAACTGTCCTGTGCCTTCTCTTTTGAGGCTACACACTTAGACATACACGCAACATGAAAGCTTTTCGACTTACAACGTGTTGTTTAGGAAAAACAAGATAATTTCGCACGATGCGGGATTTCCTTAAAACGTGATTTTCTGAAAAATTTTGACGAAAGAAAATTCTCCTTTTGGTTCTCTTTAGGTGCTACATGTTAAGACGTACACGCCACAACAATTCTTTTCGAGATACAACATGTAGTTTTGGAGATACAAGCTAATTTTGTACTATGCGTTATTTCTTCTCATAAAGAGTTTCCAATGCATACGTATATGTCTTTACTCTGCAGAACTGTATTTCCTTATGAAGTGGTATTCTTACATATCCTTTCGAGAGAAAACTGTCCTGTGCCTTCTCTTTTGAGGCTACACACTTAGACATACACGCAACATGAAAGCTTTTCGACTTACAACGTGTTGTATAGGAAAAACAAGATAATTTCGCACGATGCGGGATTTCCTTAAAACGTGATTTTCTGAAAAATTTTGACGAAAGAAAATTCTCCTTTTGGTTCTCTTTAGATGCTACATGTTAAGACGTACACGCCACAACAATTCTTTTTGAGATACAACATGTAGTTTTGGAGATACAAGCTAATTTTGTACTATGCGTTATTTCTTCTCGTAAAGAGTTTCCAATGCGTAAGTATATGTGTTTACTCTGCAAAACTGTATTTCCTTATGAAGTGGTATTCTTACATATCCTTTCGAGAGAAAACTGTCCTGTGCCTTCTCTTTTGAGGCTACACACTTAGACATACACGCAACATGAAAGCTTTTCGACTTACAACGTGTTGTTTAGGAAAAACAAGATAATTTCGCACGATGCGGGATTTCCTTAAAACGTGATTTTCTGAAAAATTTTGACGAAAGAAAATTCTCCTTTTGGTTCTCTTTAGATGCTACATGTTAAGACGTACACGCCACAACAATTCTTTTCGAGATACAACATGTAGTTTTGGAGATACAAGCTAATTTTGTACTATGCGTTATTTCTTCTCGTAAAGAGTTTCCAATGCGTACGTATATGACTTTACTCTGCAAAACTGTATTTCCTTATGAAGTGGTATTCTTACATATCCTTTCGAGAGAAAACTGTCCTGTGCCTTCTCTTTTGAGGCTACACACTTAGACATACACGCAACATGAAATCTTTTCGACTTACAACGTGTTGTTTAGGAAAAACAAGATAATTTCGCACGATGCGTGATTTCCTTAAAACGTGATTTTCTGAAAAATTTTGACGAAAGAAAATTCTCCTTTTGGTTCTCTTTAGATGCTACATGTTAAGACGTACACGCCACAACAATTCTTTTCGAGATACAACATGTAGTTATGGAGATACAAGCTAATTTTGTACTATGCGTTATTTCTTCTCGTAAGAGTTTCCAATGCTTACGTATATGTCTTTACTCTGCAAAACTGTATTTCCTTATGAAGTGGTATTCTTACATAACCTTTTGAGAGAAAACTGTCCTGTGCCTTCTCTTTTGAGGCTACACACTTAGACATACACGCAACATGAAAGCTTTTCGACTTACAACGTGTTGTTTAGGAAAAACAAGATAATTTCGCACGATGCGGGATTTCCTTAAAACGTGATTTTCTGAAAAATTTTGACGAAAGAAAATTCTCCTTTTGGTTCTCTTTAGATGCTACATCTTAAGACGTACACGCCACAACAATTCTTTTCGAGATACAACATGTAGTTTTGGAGATACAAGCTAATTTTGTACTATGCGTTATTTCTTCTCGTAAAGAGTTTCCAATGCGTACGTATATGTCTTTACTCTGCAAAACTGTATTTCCTTATGAAGTGGTATTCTTACATAACCTTTTGAGAGAAAACTGTCCTGTGCCTTCTCTTTTGAGGCTACACACTTAGACATACACGCAACATGAAAGCTTTTCGACTTACAACGTGTTGTTTAGGAAAAACAAGATAATTTCGCACGATGCGGGATTTCCTTAAAACGTGATTTTCTGAAAAATTTTGACGAAAGAAAATTCTCCTTTTGGTTCTCTTTAGATGCTACATGTTAAGACGTACACGCCACAACAATTCTTTTCGAGATACAACATGTAGTTTTGGAGATACAAGCTAATTTTGTACTATGCGTTATTTCTTCTCGTAAAGAGTTTCCAATGCGTACGTATATGTCTTTACTCTGCAAAACTGTATTTCCTTATGAAGTGGTATTCTTACATATCCTTTCGAGAGAAAACTGTCCTGTGCCTTCTCTTTTGAGGCTACACACTTAGACATACACGCAACATGAAAGCTTTTCGACTTACAACGTGTTGTTTAGGAAAAACAAGATAATTTCGCACGATGCGGGCTTTCCTGAAGACGTGATTCTCTGGAAAATTTTGACGAAAGAAAATTCTCCTTTTGGTTCTCTTTAGATGCTACATGTTAAGACGTACACGCCACAACAATTCTTTTCGAGATACAACATGTAGTTTTGGAGATACAAGCATATTTTGTACTATGCGTTATTTCTTCTCATAAAGAGTTTCCAATGCGTACGTATATGTCTTTACTCTGCAAAACTGTATTTCCTTATGAAGTGGTATTCTTACATATCCTTTCGAGAGAAAACTGTCCTGTGCCTTCTCTTTTGAGGCTACACACTTAGACATACACGCAACATGAAAGCTTTTCGACTTACAACGTGTTGTTTAGGAAAAACAAGATAATTTCGCACGATGCGGGATTTCCTTAAAACGTGATTTTCTGAAAAATTTTGACGATTGAAAATTCTCCTTTTGGTTCTCTTTAGATGCTACATGTTAAGACATACATGCCACAACAATTCTTTTCGAGATACAACATGTAGTTTTGGAGATACAAGCTAATTTTGTACTATGCGTTATTTCTTCTCGTAAAGAGTTTCCAATGCGTACGTATATGTCTTTACTCTGCAAAACTGTATTTCCTTATGAAGTGGTATTCTTACATATCCTTTCGAGAGAAAACTGTCCTGTGCCTTCCCTTTTGAGGCTACACACTTAGACATACACGCAACATGAAAGCTTTTCGACTTACAACGTGTTGTTTAGGAAAAACAAGATAATTTCGCACGATGCGGGATTTCCTTAAAACGTGATTTTCTGAAAAATTTTGACGAAAGAAAATTCTCCTTTTGGTTCTCTTTAGATGCTACATCTTAAGACGTACACGCCACAACAATTCTTTTCGAGATACAACATGTAGTTTTGGAGATACAAGCTAATTTTGTACTATGCGTTATTTCTTCTCGTAAAGAGTTTCCAATGCGTACGTATATGTCTTTACTCTGCAAAACTGTATTTCCTTATGAAGTGGTATTCTTACATAACCTTTTGAGAGAAAACTGTCCTGTGCCTTCTCTTTTGAGGCTACACACTTAGACATACACGCAACATGAAAGCTTTTCGACTTACAACGTGTTGTTTAGGAAAAACAAGATAATTTCGCACGATGCGGGATTTCCTTAAAACGTGATTTTCTGAAAAATTTTGACGAAAGAAAATTCTCCTTTTGGTTCTCTTTAGATGCTACATGTTAAGACGTACACGCCACAGCAATTCTTTTCGAGATACAACATGTAGTTTTGGAGATACAAGCTAATTTTGTACTATGCGTTATTTCTTCTCGTAAAGAGTTTCCAATGTGTATGTATATGTCTTTACTCTGCAAAACTGTATTTCCTTATGAAGTGGTATTCTTACATAACCTTTCGAGAGAAAACTGTCCTGTGCCTTCTCTTTTGAGGCTACACACTTAGACATACACGCAACATGAAAGCTGCTCGACTTACAACGTGTTGTTTAGGAAAAACAAGATAATTTCGCACGATGCGGGATTTCCTTAAAACGTGATTTTCTGAAAAATTTTGACGAAAGAAAATTCTCCTTTTGTTTCTCTTTAGATGCTATATGTTAAGATGTACACGCCACAACAATTCTTTCGAGATACAACATGTAGTTTTGGAGATACAAGCTAATTTTGTACTATGCGTTATTTCTTCTCGTAAAGAGTTTCCAATGCGTACGTATAAGTCTTTACTCTGCAAAACTGTATTTCCTTATGAAGTGGTATTCTTACATATCCTTTCGAGAGAAAACTGTCCTGTGCCTTCTCTTTTGAGGCTACACACTTAGACATACACGCAACATGAAAGCTTTTCGACTTACAACGTGTTGTTTAGGAAAAACAAGATAATTTCGCACGATGCAGGATTTCCTTAAAACGTGATTTTCTGAAAAATTTTGACGAAAGAAAATTCTCCTTTTGGTTCTCTTTAGATGCTACATGTTAAGACGTACACGCCACAACAATTCTTTTCGAGATACAACATGTAGTTTTGGAGATACAAGCTAATTTTGTACTATGCGTTATTTCTTCTCATAAAGAGTTTCCAATGCGTACGTATATGTCTTTACTCTGCAAAACTGTATTTCCTTATGAAGTGGTATTCTTACATATCCTTTCGAGAGAAAACTGTCCTGTGCCTTCTCTTTTGAGGCTACACACTTAGACATACACGCAACATGAAAGCTTTTCGACTTACAACGTGTTGTTTAGGAAAAACAAGATAATTTCCCACAATGCCGGATTTCCTTAAAACGTGATTTTCTGAAAAATTTTGACGAAAGAAAATTCTCCTTTTGGTTCTCTTTAGATGCTACATGTTAAGACGTACATGCCACAACAATTCTTTCGAGATACAACATGTAGTTTTGGAGATACAAGCTAATTTTGTACTATGAGTTATTTCTTCTCGTAAAGAGTTTCCAATGCGTACGTATATGTCTTTATTCTGCAAAACTGTATTTCCTTATGAAGTGGTATTCTTACATATCCTTTCGAGAGAAAACTGTCCTGTGCCTTCTCTTTTGAGGCTACACACTTAGACATACACGCAACATGAAAGCTTTTCGACTTACAACGTGTTGTTTAGGAAAAACAAGATAATTTCACACGATGCGGGATTTCCTTAAAACGTGATTTTCTGAAAAATTTTGACGAAAGAAAATTCTCCTTTTGGTTCTCTTTAGATGCCACATGTTAAGACGTACACGCCACAACAATTCTTTTTGAGATACAACATGTAGTTTTGGAGATACAAGCTAATTTTGTACTATGAGTTATTCCTTCTCTTAAAGATTTTCCAATGCGTACATATATGTCTTTACTCTGCAAAACTGTATTTCCTCATGAAGTGGTATTCTTACATAACCTTTCGAGAGAAAACTGTCCTGTGCCTTCTCTTTTGAGGCTACACACTTAGACATACACGCAACATGAAAGCTTTTCGACTTAGAACGTGTTGTTTAGGAAAAACAAGATAATTTCGCAGGATGCGGGATTTCCTTAAAACGTGATTTTCTGAAAAATTTTGACGAAAGAAAATTCTCCTTTTGGTTCTCTTTAGATGCTACATGTTAAGACGTACACGCCACAACAATTCTTTCGAGATACAACATGTAGTTTTGGAGATACAAGCTAATTTTGTACTATGCGTTATTTCTTCTCGTAAAGAGTTTCCAATGCGTACGTATATGTCTTTACTCTGCAAAACTGTATTTCCTTATGAAGTGGTATTCTTACATATCCTTTCGAGAGAAAACTGTCCTGTGCCTTCTCTTTTGAGGCTACACACTTAGACATACACGCAACATGAAAGCTTTTCGACTTACAACGTGTTGTTTAGGAAAAACAAGATAATTTCGCACGATGCGGGATTTCCTTAAAACGTGATTTTCTGAAAAATTTTGACGAAAGAAAACTCTCCTTTTGGTTCTCTTTAGATGCTACATGTTAAGACGTACACGCCACAACAATTCTTTTCGAGATACAACATGTAGTTTTGGAGATACAAGCTAATTTTGTACTATGCGTTATTTCTTCTCGTAAAGAGTTTCCAATGCGTACGTATATGTCTTTACTAAGCAAAACTGTATTTCCTTATGAAGTGGTATTCTTACATATCCTTTCGAGAGAAAACTGTCCTGTGCCTTCTCTTTTGAGGCTACACACTTAGACATACACGCAACATGAAAGCTTTTCGACTTACAACGTGTTGTTTAGGAAAAACAAGATAATTTCGCACGATGCGGGATTTCCTGAAAACGTGATTCTCTGAAAAATTTTGACGAAAGAAAATTCTCCTTTTGGTTCTCTTTAGATGCTACATGTTAAGACGTACACGCCACAACAATTCTTTTCGAGATACAACATGTAGTTTTGGAGATACAAGCTAATTTTGTACTATGCGTTATTTCTTCTCATAAAGAGTTTCCAATGCGTACGTATATGTCTTTACTCTGCAAAACTGTATTTCCTTATGAAGTGGTATTCTTACATATCCTTTCGAGAGAAAACTGTCCTGTGCCTTCTCTTTTGAGGCTACACACTTAGACATACACGCAACATGAAAGCTTTTCGACTTACAACGTGTTGTTTAGGAAAAACAAAATAATTTCCCACAATGCGGGATTTCCTTAAAACGTGATTTTCTGAAAAATTTTGACGAAAGAAAATTCTCCTTTTGGTTCTCTTTAGATGCTACATGTTAAGACGTACACGCCACAACAATTCTTTCGAGATACAACATGTAGTTTTGGAGATACAAGCTAATTTTTTACTATGCGTTATTTCTTCTCGTAAAGAGTTTCCAATGCGTACGTATATGTCTTTACTCTGCAAAACTGTATTTCCTTATGAAGTGGTATTCTTACATATCCTTTCGAGAGAAAACTGTCCTGTGCCTTCTCTTTTGAGGCTACACACTTAGACATACACGCAACATGAAAGCTTTTCGACTTACAACGTGTTGTTTAGGAAAAACAAGATAATTTCGCACGATGCGGGATTTCCTTAAAACGTGATTTTCTGAAAAATTTTGACGAAAGAAAATTCTCCTTTTGGTTCTCTTTAGATGCTACATGTTAAGACGTACACGCCACAACAATTCTTTTCGAGATACAACATGTAGTTTTGGAGATACAAGCTAATTTTGTACTATGCGTTATTTCTTCTCGTAAAGAGTTTCCAATGCGTACGTATATGTCTTTACTCTGCAAAACTGTATTTCCTTATGAAGTGGTATTCTTACATATCCTTTCGAGAGAAAACTGTCCTGTGCCTTCTCTTTTGAGGCTACACACTTAGACATACACGCAACATGAAAGCTTTTCGACTTACAACGTGTTGTTTAGGAAAAACAAGATAATTTCGCACGATGCGGGATTTCCTTAAAACGTGATTTTCTGAAAAATTTTGACGAAAGAAAATTCTCCTTTTGGTTCTCTTTAGATGCTACATGTTAAGACGTACACGCCACAACAATTCTTTTCGAGATACAACATGTAGTTTTGGAGATACAAGCTAATTTTTTACTATGCGTTATTTCTTCTCGTAAAGAGTTTCCAATGCGTACGTAAATGTCTTTACTCTGCAAAACTGTATTTCCTTATGAAGTGGTATTCTTACATATCCTTTCGAGAGAAAACTGTCCTGTGCCTTCTCTTTTGAGGCTACACACTTAGACATACACGCAACATGAAAGCTTTTCGACTTTCAACGTGTTGTTTAGGAAAAACAAGATAATTTCGCACGATGCGGGATTTCCTTAAAACGTGATTTTCTGAAAAATTTTGACGAAAGAAAATTCTCCTTTTGGTTCTCTTTAGATGCTACATGTTAAGACGTACACGCCACAACAATTCTTTTCGAGATACAACATGTAGTTTTGGAGATACAAGCTAATTTTGTACTATGCGTTATTTCTTCTCGTAAAGAGTTTCCAGTGCGTACGTATATGTCTTTACTCTGCAAAACGGTATTTCCTTATGAAGTGGTATTCTTACATATCTTTTCGAGAGAAAACTGTCCTGTGCCTTCTCTTTTGAGGCTACACAGTTATACATACACGCAACATGAAAGCTTTTCGACTTACAACGTGTTGTTTAGGAAAAACAAGATAATTTCCCACAATGCGGGATTTCCTTAAAACGTGATTTTCTGAAAAATTTTGACGAAAGAAAATTCTCCTTTTGGTTCTCTTTAGATGCTACATGTTAAGACATACACGCCACAACAATTCTTTCGAGATACAACATGTAGTTTTGGAGATACAAGCTAATTTTGTACTATGTGTTATTTCTTCTCGTAAAGAGTTTCCAATGCGTACGTATATGTCTTTAGTCTGCAAAACTGTATTTCCTTATGAAGTGGTATTCTTACATATTCTTTCGAATTAAAACTCTCCTGTGCCTTCTCTTTTGAGGCTACACACTTAGACATACAAGCAACATGAAAGCTTTTCGACTTACAACGTGTTGTTTAGGAAAAACAAGATAATTTCGCACGATGCGGAATATCCTTACATCGTGATTTTCTGAAAAATTTTGACAATAGAAAATCCTCCTTTTGGTTCTCTTTAGATGCTACATGTTCAGACGTACATGGCACAACAATTCTTTTCGAGTTACAACGTGTAGTTTTGGAGATACAAGCTAATTTTGTACGATGCGTTGTTTCTTCTCCTAAAGTGTTTTCAATACGTACTTATTTGTCTTTACTCTGCAAAATTGTACTTCCTTATAACGGGGTATTCTACAATATTCTTTCGAGAGAAAACTGTCCTGTGCCTTCTCTTTTGAGGCTACACACTTAGACATACACGGAACATGAAAGCTTTTCGACTTACAACGTGTTGTTTAGGAAAAACAAGATAATTTCGCACGATGCGGGATTTCCTTAAAACGTGATTTTCTGAAAAATTTTGACGAAAGAAAATTCTCCTTTTGGTTCTCTTTAGATGCTACATGTTAAGACGTACAAGCCACAACAATTCTTTTCGAGATACAACATGTAGTTTTGGAGATACAAGCTAATTTTGTACTATGCGTTATTTCTTCTCGTAAAGAGTTTCCAATGCGTACGTATATGTCTTTACTCTGCAAAACTGTATTTCCTTATGAAGTGGTATTCTTACATATCCTTTCGAGAGAAAACTGTCCTGTGCCTTCCCTTTTGAGGCTACACACTTAGACATACACGCAACATGAAAGCTTTTCGACTTACAACGTGTTGTTTAGGAAAAACAAGATAATTTCGCACGATGCGGGATTTCCTTAAAACGTGATTTTCTGAAAAATTTTGACGAAAGAAAATTCTCCTTTTGGTTCTCTTTAGATGCTACATGTTAAGACGTACAAGCCACAACAATTCTTTTCGAGATACAACATGTAGTTTTGGAGATACAAGCTAATTTTGTACTATGCGTTATTTCTTCTCGTAAGAGTTTCCAATGCGTACGTATATGTCTTTACTCTGCAAAACTGTATTTCCTTATGAAGTAGTATTCTTACATATCCTTTCGAGAGAAAACTGTCCTGTGCCTTCTCTTTTGAGGCTACACACTTAGACATACACGCAACATGAAAGCTTTTCGACTTACAACGTGTTGTTTAGGAAAAACAAGATAATTTCGCACGATGCGGGATTTCCTTAAAACGTGATTTTCTGAAAAATTTTGACGAAAGAAAATTCTCCTTTTGGTTCTCTTTAGATGCTACATGTTAAGACGTACACGCCACAACAATTCTTTTCGAGTTACAACGTGTAGTTTTGGAGATATAAGCTAATTTTGTACGATGCGTTATTTCTTCTCCTAAAGTGTTTTCAATACCTACGTATATGTCTTTACTCTGCAAAACTGTATTTCCTTATGAAGTGGTATTCTTACATATTCTTTCGAGAGAAAACTCTCCTGTGCCTTCTCTTTTGAGGCTACACACTTAGACATACACGCAACATGAAAGCTTTTCGACTTACAACGTGTTGTTTAGGAAAAACAAGATAATTTCGCACGATGCGGGATTTCCTTAAAACGTGATTTTCTGAAAAATTTTGACGAAAGAAAATTCTCCTTTTGGTTCTCTTTAGATGCTACATGTTAAGACGTACACGCCACAACAATTCTTTTCGAGATACAACATGTAGTTTTGGAGATACAAGCTAATTTTTTACTATGCGTTATTTCTTCTCGTAAAGAGTTTCCAATGCGTACGTAAATGTCTTTACTCTGCAAAACTGTATTTCCTTATGAAGTCGTATTCTTACATATCCTTTCGAGAGAAAACTGTCCTGTGCCTTCTCTTTTGAGGCTACACACTTAGACATACACGCAACATGAAAGCTTTTCGACTTTCAACGTGTTGTTTAGGAAAAACAAGATAATTTCGCACGATGCGGGATTTCCTTAAAACGTGATTTTCTGAAAAATTTTGACGAAAGAAAATTCTCCTTTTGGTTCTCTTTAGATGCTACATGTTAAGACGTACACGCCACAACAATTCTTTTCGAGATACAACATGTAGTTTTGGAGATACAAGCTAATTTTGTACTATGCGTTAATTCTTCTCGTAAAGAGTTTCCAATGCGTACGTATATGTCTTTAGTCTGCAAAACTGTATTTCCTTATGAAGTGGTATTCTTACATATCCTTTCGAGAGAAAACTGTCCTGTTCCTTCTCTTTTGAGGCTACACACTTAGACATACACGCAACATGAAAGCTTTTCGACTTACAACGTGTTGTTTAGGAAAAACAAGATAATTTCGCACAATGCGGGATTTCCTTAAAACGTGATTTTCTGAAAAATTTTGACGAAAGAAAATTCTCCTTTTGGTTCTCTTTAGATGCTACATGTTAAGACGTACACGCCACAACAATTCTTTTCGAGATACAACATGTAGTTTTGGAGATACAAGCTAATTTTTTACTATGCGTTAATTCTTCTCGTAAAGAGTTTCCAATGCGTACGTATATGTCTTTAGTCTGCAAAACTGTATTTCCTTATGAAGTGGTATTCTTACATATCCTTTCGAGAGAAAACTGTCCTGTTCCTTCTCTTTTGAGGCTACACACTTAGACATACACGCAACATGAAAGCTTTTCGACTTACAACGTGTTGTTTAGGAAAAACAAGATAATTTCGCACAATGCGGGATTTCCTTAAAACGTGATTTTCTGAAAAATTTTGACGAAAGAAAATTCTCCTTTTGGTTCTCTTTAGATGCTACATGTTAAGACGTACACGCCACAACAATTCTTTTCGAGATACAACATGTAGTTTTGGAGATACAAGCTAATTTTGTACTATGCGTTATTTCTTCTCGTAAAGAGTTTCCAGTGCGTACGTATATGTCTTTACTCTGCAAAACGGTATTTCCTTATGAAGTGGTATTCTTACATATCTTTTCGAGAGAAAACTGTCCTGTGCCTTCTCTTTTGAGGCTACACAGTTATACATACACGCAACATGAAAGCTTTTCGACTTACAACGTGTTGTTTAGGAAAAACAAGATAATTTCCCACAATGCGGGATTTCCTTAAAACGTGATTTTCTGAAAAATTTTGACGAAAGAAAATTCTCCTTTTGGTTCTCTTTAGATGCTACATGTTAAGACATACACGCCACAACAATTCTTTCGAGATACAACATGTAGTTTTGGAGATACAAGCTAATTTTGTACTATGTGTTATTTCTTCTCGTAAAGAGTTTCCAATGCGTACGTATATGTCTTTAGTCTGCAAAACTGTATTTCCTTATGAAGTGGTATTCTTACATATTCTTTCGAAATAAAACTCTCCTGTGCCTTCTCTTTTGAGGCTACACACTTAGACATACAAGCAACATGAAAGCTTTTCGACTTACAACGTGTTGTTTAGGAAAAACAAGATAATTTCGCACGATGCGGAATATCCTTACATCGTGATTTTCTGAAAAATTTTGACGATAGAAAATCCTCCTTTTGGTTCTCTTTAGATGCTACATGTTCAGACGTACATGGCACAACAATTCTTTTCGAGTTACAACGTGTAGTTTTGGAGATACAAGCTAATTTTGTACGATGCGTTGTTTCTTCTCGTAAGTGTTTTCAATACGTACGTATTTGTCTTTACTCTGCAAAATTGTACTTCCTTATAACGGGGTATTCTACAATATTCTTTCGAGAGAAAACTGTCCTGTGCCTTCTCTTTTGAGGCTACACACTTAGACATACACGCAACATGAAAGCTTTTCGACTTACAACGTGTTGTTTAGGAAAAACAAGATAATTTCGCACGATGCGGGATTTCCTTAAAACGTGATTTTCTGAAAAATTTTGACGAAAGAAAATTCTCCTTTTGGTTCTCTTTAGATGCTACATGTTAAGACGTACAAGCCACAACAATTCTTTTCGAGATACAACATGTAGTTTTGGAGATACAAGCTAATTTTTTACTATGCGTTATTTCTTCTCGTAAAGAGTTTCCAATGCGTACGTATATGTCTTTACTCTGCAAAACTGTATTTCCTTATGAAGTGGTATTCTTACATATCCTTTCGAGAGAAAACTGTCCTGTGCCTTCCCTTTTGAGGCTACACACTTAGACATACACGCAACATGAAAGCTTTTCGACTTACAACGTGTTGTTTAGGAAAAACAAGATAATTTCGCACGATGCGGGATTTCCTTAAAACGTGATTTTCTGAAAAATTTTGACGAAAGAAAATTCTCCTTTTGGTTCTCTTTAGATGCTACATGTTAAGACGTACAAGCCACAACAATTCTTTTCGAGATACAACATGTAGTTTTGGAGATACAAGCTAATTTTGTACTATGCGTTATTTCTTCTCGTAAGAGTTTCCAATGCGTACGTATATGTCTTTACTCTGCAAAACTGTATTTCCTTATGAAGTAGTATTCTTACATATCCTTTCGAGAGAAAACTGTCCTGTGCCTTCTCTTTTGAGGCTACACACTTAGACATACACGCAACATGAAAGCTTTTCGACTTACAACGTGTTGTTTAGGAAAAACAAGATAATTTCGCACGATGCGGGATTTCCTTAAAACGTGATTTTCTGAAAAATTTTGACGAAAGAAAATTCTCCTTTTGGTTCTCTTTAGATGCTACATGTTAAGACGTACACGCCACAACAATTCTTTTCGAGTTACAACGTGTAGTTTTGGAGATATAAGCTAATTTTGTACGATGCGTTATTTCTTCTCCTAAAGTGTTTTCAATACCTACGTATATGTCTTTACTCTGCAAAACTGTATTTCCTTATGAAGTGGTATTCTTACATATTCTTTCGAGAGAAAACTCTCCTGTGCCTTCTCTTTTGAGGCTACACACTTAGACATACACGCAACATGAAAGCTTTTCGACTTACAACGTGTTGTTTAGGAAAAACAAGATAATTTCGCACGATGCGGGATTTCCTTAAAACGTGATTTTCTGAAAAATTTTGACGAAAGAAAATTCTCCTTTTGGTTCTCTTTAGATGCTACATGTTAAGACGTACACGCCACAACAATTCTTTTCGAGATACAACATGTAGTTTTGGAGATACAAGCTAATTTTTTACTATGCGTTATTTCTTCTCGTAAAGAGTTTCCAATGCGTACGTAAATGTCTTTACTCTGCAAAACTGTATTTCCTTATGAAGTGGTATTCTTACATATCCTTTCTAGAGAAAACTGTCCTGTGCCTTCTCTTTTGAGGCTACACACTTAGACATACACGCAACATGAAAGCTTTTCGACTTTCAACGTGTTGTTTAGGAAAAACAAGATAATTTCGCACGATGCGGGATTTCCTTAAAACGTGATTTTCTGAAAAATTTTGACGAAAGAAAATTCTCCTTTTGGTTCTCTTTAGATGCTACATGTTAAGACGTACACGCCACAACAATTCTTTTCGAGATACAACATGTAGTTTTGGAGATACAAGCTAATTTTGTACTATGCGTTAATTCTTCTCGTAAAGAGTTTCCAATGCGTACGTATATGTCTTTAGTCTGCAAAACTGTATTTCCTTATGAAGTGGTATTCTTACATATCCTTTCGAGAGAAAACTGTCCTGTTCCTTCTCTTTTGAGGCTACACACTTAGACATACACGCAACATGAAAGCTTTTCGACTTACAACGTGTTGTTTAGGAAAAACAAGATAATTTCGCACAATGCGGGATTTCCTTAAAACGTGATTTTCTGAAAAATTTTGACGAAAGAAAATTCTCCTTTTGGTTCTCTTTAGATGCTACATGTTAAGACGTACACGCCACAACAATTCTTTTCGAGATACAACATGTAGTTTTGGAGATACAAGCTAATTTTTTACTATGCGTTATTTCTTCTCGTAAAGAGTTTCCAGTGCGTACGTATATGTCTTTACTCTGCAAAACGGTATTTCCTTATGAAGTGGTATTCTTACATATCTTTTCGAGAGAAAACTGTCCTGTGCCTTCTCTTTTGAGGCTACACAGTTATACATACACGCAACATGAAAGCTTTTCGACTTACAACGTGTTGTTTAGGAAAAACAAGATAATTTCCCACAATGCGGGATTTCCTTAAAACGTGATTTTCTGAAAAATTTTGACGAAAGAAAATTCTCCTTTTGGTTCTCTTTAGATGCTACATGTTAAGACATACACGCCACAACAATTCTTTCGAGATACAACATGTAGTTTTGGAGATACAAGCTAATTTTGTACTATGTGTTATTTCTTCTCGTAAAGAGTTTCCAATGCGTACGTATATGTCTTTAGTCTGCAAAACTGTATTTCCTTATGAAGTGGTATTCTTACATATTCTTTCGAAATAAAACTCTCCTGTGCCTTCTCTTTTGAGGCTACACACTTAGACATACAAGCAACATGAAAGCTTTTCGACTTACAACGTGTTGTTTAGGAAAAACAAGATAATTTCGCACGATGCGGAATATCCTTACATCGTGATTTTCTGAAAAATTTTGACGATAGAAAATCCTCCTTTTGGTTCTCTTTAGATGCTACATGTTCAGACGTACATGGCACAACAATTCTTTTCGAGTTACAACGTGTAGTTTTGGAGATACAAGCTAATTTTGTACGATGCGTTGTTTCTTCTCGTAAGTGTTTTCAATACGTACGTATTTGTCTTTACTCTGCAAAATTGTACTTCCTTATAACGGGGTATTCTACAATATTCTTTCGAGAGAAAACTGTCCTGTGCCTTCTCTTTTGAGGCTACACACTTAGACATACACGCAACATGAAAGCTTTTCGACTTACAACGTGTTGTTTAGGAAAAACAAGATAATTTCGCACGATGCGGGATTTCCTTAAAACGTGATTTTCTGAAAAATTTTGACGAAAGAAAATTCTCCTTTTGGTTCTCTTTAGATGCTACATGTTAAGACGTACACGCCACAACAATTCTTTTCGAGATACAACATGTAGATTTGGAGATGCAAGCTAATTTTGTACTATGCGTTATTTCTTCTCGTAAAGAGTTTCCAATGCGTACGTATATGTCTTTACTCTGCAAAACTGTATTTCCTTATGAAGTGGTATTCTTACATATCCTTTCGAGAGAAAACTGTCCTGTGCCTTCTCTTTTGAGGCTACACACTTAGACATACACGCAACATGAAAGCTTTTCGACTTACAACGTGTTGTTTAGGAAAAACAAGATAATTTCGCACGATGCGGGATTTCCTTAAAACGTGATTTTCTGAAAAATTTTGACGAAAGAAAATTCTCCTTTTGGTTCTCTTTAGATGCTACATGTTAAGACGTACACGCCACAACAATTCTTTTCGAGATACAACATGTAGTTTTGGAGATACAAGCTAATTTTGTACTATGCGTTATTTCTTCTCGTAAAGAGTTTCCAATGCGTACGTATATGTCTTTACTCTGCAAAACTGTATTTCCTTATGAAGTAGTATTCTTACATATCCTTTCGAGAGAAAACTGTCCTGTGCCTTCTCTTTTGAGGCTACACACTTAGACATACACGCAACATGAAAGCTTTTCGACTTACAATGTGTTGTTTAGGAAAAACAAGATAATTTCCCACAATGCGGGATTTCCTTAAAACGTGATTTTCTGAAAAATTTTGACGAAAGAAAATTCTCCTTTGGTTCTCTTTAGATGCTACATGTTAAGACATACACGCCACAACAATTCTTTCGAGATACAACATGTAGTTTTGGAGATACAAGCTAATTTTGTACTATGTGTTATTTCTTCTCGTAAAGAGTTTCAAATGCGTACGTATATGTCTTTAGTCTGCAAAACTGTATTTCCTTATGAAGTGGTATTCTTACATATTCTTTCGAAATAAAACTCTCCTGTGCCTTCTCTTTTGAGGCTACACACTTAGACATACAAGCAACATGAAAGCTTTTCGACTTACAACGTGTTGTTTAGGAAAAACAAGATAATTTCGCACGATGCGGAATATCCTTACATCGTGATTTTCTGAAAAATTTTGACGATAGAAAATCCTCCTTTTGGTTCTCTTCAGATGCTACATGTTCAGACGTACATGGCACAACAATTCTTTTCGAGTTACAACGTGTAGTTTTGGAGATACAAGCTAATTTTGTACGATGCGTTGTTTCTTCTCGTAAAGTGTTTTCAATACATATGTATTTGTCTTTACTCTGCAAAATTGTACTTCCTTATAACGGGGTATTCTACAATATTCTTTCGAGAGAAAACTGTCCTGTGCCTTCTCTTTTGAGGCTACACACTTAGACATACACGCAACATGAAAGCTTTTCGACTTACAACGTGTTGTTTAGGAAAAACAAGATAATTTCGCACGATGCGGGATTTCCTTAAAACGTGATTTTCTGAAAAATTTTGACGAAAGAAAATTCTCCTTTTGGTTCTCTTTAGATGCTACATGTTAAGACGTACACGCCACAACAATTCTTTTCGAGTTACAACGTGTAGTTTTGGAGATATTAGCTAATTTTGTATGATGCGTTATTTCTTCTCGTAAAGTGTTTTCAATACCTACGTATATGTCTTTACTCTGCAAAACTGTATTTCCTTATGAAGTGGTATTCTTACATATTCTTTCGAGAGAAAACTCTCCTGTGCTTTCTCTTTTGATGCTACACACTTAGACATACACGCAACATGAAAGCTTTTCGACTTACAACGTGTTGTTTAGGAAAAACAAGATAATTTCGCACGATGCGGGATTTCCTTAAAACGTGATTTTCTGAAAAATTTTGACGAAAGAAAATTCTCCTTTTGGTTCTCTTTAGATGCTACATGTTAAGACGTACACGCCACAACAATTCTTTTCGAGATACAACATGTAGTTTTGGAGATACAAGCTAATTTTGTACTATGCGTTATTTCTTCTCGTAAAGAGTTTCCAATGCGTATGTATATGTCTTTACTCTGCAAAACTGTATTTCCTTATGAAGTGGTATTCTTACATATCCTTTCGAGAGAAAACTGTCCTGTGCCTTCTCTTTTGAGGCTACACACTTAGACATACACGCAACATGAAAGCTTTTCGACTTACAACGTGTTGTTTAGGAAAAACAAGATAATTTCGCACGATGCGGGATTTCCTTAAAACGTCATTTTCTGAAAAATTTTGACGAAAGAAAACTCTCCTTTTGGTTCTCTTTAGATGCTACATGTTAAGACGTACACGCCACAACAATTCTTTTCGAGATACAACATGTAGTTTTGGAGATACAAGCTAATTTTGTACTATGCGTTATTTCTTCTCGTAAAGAGTTTCCAATGCGTACGTATATGTCTTTACTCTGCAAAACTGTATTTCCTTATGAAGTGGTATTCTTACATATCCTTTCGAGAGAAAACTGTCCTGTGCCTTCTCTTTTGAGGCTACACACTTAGACATACACGCAACATGAAAGCTTTTCGACTTACAACGTGTTGTTTAGGAAAAACAAGATAATTTCGCACAATGCGGGATTTCCTTAAAACGTGATTTTCTGAAAAATTTTGACGAAAGAAAATTCTCCTTTTGGTTCTCTTTAGATGCTACATGTTAAGACGTACACGCCACAACAATTCTTTTCGAGATACAACGTGTAGTTTTGGAGATACAAGCTAATTTTGTACGATGCGTTATTTCATCTCATAAAGAGTTTCCAATACGTACGTATATGTCTTTACTATGCAAAACTGTATTTCCTTATGAAGTGGTATTCTTACATATTCTTTCGAGAGAAAACTCTCCTCTGCCTTCTCTTTTGAGGCTACACACTTAGACATACACGCAACATGAAAGCTTTTCGACTTACAACGTGTTGTTTAGGAAAAACAAGATAATTTCGCACGATGCGGGATTTCCTTAAAACGTGATTTTCTGAAAAATTTTGACGAAAGAAAATTCTCCTTTTGGATCTCTTTAGATGCTACATGTTAAGACGTACACGCCACAACAATTCTTTTCGAGTTACAACGTGTAGTTTTGGAGATATAAGCTAATTTTGTACGATGCGTTATTTCTTCTCGTAAAGTGTTTTCAATACCTACGTATATGTTTTTACTATGCAAAACTGTATTTCCTTATGAAGTGGTATTCTTACATATTCTTTCGAGAGAAAACTCTTCTGTGCCTTCTCTTTTGAGGCTACACCCTTAGACATACACGCAACATGAAAGCTTTTCGACTTACAACGTGTTGTTTAGGAAAAACAAGATAATTTCGCACGATGCGGGATTTCCTTAAAACGTGATTTTCTGAAAAATTTTGACGAAAGAAAATTCTCCTTTTGGTTCTCTTTAGATGCTACATGTTAAGACGTACACGCCACAACAATTCTTTTCGAGATACAACATGTAGTTTTGGAGATACAAGCTAATTTTGTACTATGCATTATTTCTTCTCGTAAAGAGTTTCCAATGCGTACTTATATGTCTTTACTCTGCAAAACTGTATTTCCTTATGAAGTGGTATTCTTACATATCCTTTCGAGAGAAAACTGTCCTGTGCCTTCTCTTTTGAGGCTACACACTTAGAAATACACGCAACATGAAAGCTTTTCGACTTACAACGTGTTGTTTAGGAAAAACAAGATAATTTCGCACGATGCTGGATTTCCTTAAAACGTGATTTTCTGAAAAATTTTGACGAAAGAAAATTCTCCTTTTGGTTCTCTTTTGATGCTACATGTTAAGACGTACACGCCACAACAATTCTTTTCGAGATACAACATGTAGTTTTGGAGAAACAAGCTAATTTTGTACTATGCGTTATTTCTTCTCGTAAAGAGTTTCCAATGCGTACGTATATGTCTTTACTCTGCAAAACTGTATTTCCTTATGAAGTGGTATTCTTACATATCCTTTCGAGAGAAAACTGTCCTGTGCCTTCTCTTTTGAGGCTACACACTTAGACATACACGCAACATGAAAGCTTTTCGACTTACAACGTGTTGTTTAGGAAAAACAAGATAATTTCGCAGGATGCGGGATTTCCTTAAAACGTGATTTTCTGAAAAATTTTGACGAAAGAAAATTCTCCTTTTGGTTCTCTTTAGATGCTACATGTTAAGACGTACACGCCACAACAATTCTTTTCGAGTTACAACGTGTAGTTTTGGAGATACAAGCTAATTTTGTATGATGCGTTATTTCTTCTCGTAAAGAGTTTCCAATACGTACGTATATGTCTTTACTCTGCAAAACTGTATTTCCTTATGAAGTGGTATTCTTACATATTCTTTCGAGAGAAAACTCTCCTGTGCCTTCTCTTTTGAGGCTACACACTTAGACATACACGCAACATGAAAGCTTTTCGACTTACAACGTGTTGTTTAGGAAAAACAAGATAATTTCGCATGATGCGGGATTTCCTTAAAACGTGATTTTCTGAAAAATTTTGACGAAAGAAAATTCTCCTTTTGGTTCTCTTTAGATGCTACATGTTAAGACGTACACGCCACAACAATTCTTTTCGAGTTACAACGTGTAGTTTTGGAGATACAAGCTAATTTTGTACGATGCGTTGTTTCTTCTCGTAAAGTGTTTTCAATACGTACGTATTTGTCTTTACTCTCCAAAATTGTACTTCCTTATAACGGGGTATTATACAATATTCTTTCGAGAGAAAACTCTCCTGTGCCTTCTCTTTTGAGGCTACACACTTAGACATACACGCAACATGAAAGATTTTCGACTTACAACGTGTTGTTTAGGAAAAACAAGATAATTTCGCACGATGCGGGATTTCCTTAAAACGTGATTTTCTGAAAAATTTTGACGAAAGAAAATTCTCCTTTTGGTTCTCTTTAGATGCTACATGTTAAGACGTACATGCCACAACAATTCTTTTCGAGTTACAACGTGTAATTTTGGAGATACAAGCTAATTTTGTACGATGAGTTATTTTTTCTCGTAATGTGTTTTCAATATGTACGTATTTTCTTTACTCTGCAAAATTGTATTTCCTAATAACGTGGTATTCTACAATATTCTTTCGACAGAAAACTCTCCTGTGCCTTCTCTTTTGAGGCTCCACACTTAGACGTACACGCAACATGAAAGCCTTCCGACTTACAACGTGTTGTTTAGGAAAAACAAGATAATTTCGCACGATGCGGGATTTCCTTAAATCGTGATTTTCTGAAAAATTTTGACGAAAAAAATTCTCCTTTTGGTTCTCTTTAGATGCTACATGTTCAGACGTACATGCCACAACAATTCTTTTCGAGTTACAACGTGTAGTTTTGGAGATACAAGCTAATTTTGTACGATGCGTTGTTTCTTCTCGTAAAGTGTTTTCAATACGTACGTATTTGTCTTTACTCTGCAAAATTGTACTTCCTTATAACGGGGTATTCTGCAATATTCTTTCGAGAGAAAACTCTCCTGTGCCTTCCCTTTTGAGACTACACACTTAGACATACACGCAACATGAAAGATTTTCGACTTACAACGTGTTGTTTAGGAAAAACAAGATAATTTCGCATGATGCGGGATTTCCTTAAAACGTGATTTTCTGAAAAATTTTGACGAAAGAAAATTCTCCTTTTGGTTCTCTTTAGATGCTACATTTTAAGACGTACACGCCACAACAATTCTTTTCGGGTTACAACGTGTAGTTTTGGAGATACAAGCTAATTTTGTATGATGCGTTATTTCTTCTCGTAATGTGTTTTCCATATGTACGTATTTGTCTTTACTCTGCAAAATTGTATTTCCTTATAACGTGGTATTCTACAATATTCTTTCGACAGAAAACTCTCCTGTGCCTTCTGTTTTGAGGCTACACACTTAGACATTCACGCAACACGAAAGCTTTTCGAGTTACAACGTGTTGTTAAGGAAAAACAAGATAATTTCGCACGATGCGGGATTTCCTTAAAACGTGATTTTCTGAAAAATTTTGACGAAAGAAAATTCTCCTTTGGGCTCTCTTTTGAGACTACACGTTAAGACATACACGCCACACCAATTCTTTTCGAGTTACAACGTGTAGTTTTGGAGATACAAGCTAATTTTGTACTATGCGTTATTTCTTCTCGTAAAGAGTTTCCAATGCGTACGTATATGTCTTTAGTCTGCAAAACTGTATTTCCTTATGAAGTGGTATTCTTACATATTCTTTCGAAATAAAACTCTCCTGTGCCTTCTCTTTTGAGGCTACACACTTAGACATACAAGCAACATGAAAGCTTTTCGACTTACAACGTGTTGTTTAGGAAAAACAAGATAATTTCGCACGATGCGGAATATCCTTACATCGTGATTTTCTGAAAAATTTTGACGATAGAAAATCCTCCTTTTGGTTCTCTTTAGATGCTACATGTTCAGACGTACATGGCACAACAATTCTTTTTGAGTTACAACGTGTAGTTTTGGAGATACAAGCTAATTTTGTACGATGCGTTGTTTCTTCTCGTAAAGTGTTTTCAATACGTACTTATTTGTCTTTACTCTGCAAAATTGTACTTCCTTATAATGGGGTATTCTACAATATTCTTTCGAGAGAAAACTGTCCTGTGCCTTCTCTTTTGAGGCTACACACTTAGACATACACGCAACATGAAAGCTTTTCGACTTACAACGTGTTGTTTAGGAAAAACAAGATAATTTCGCACGATGCGGGATTTCCTTAAAACGTGATTTTCTGAAAAATTTTGACGAAAGAAAATTCTCCTTTTGGTTCTCTTTAGATGCTACATGTTAAGACGTACAAGCCACAACAATTCTTTTCGAGATACAACATGTAGTTTTGGAGATACAAGCTAATTTTTTACTATGCGTTATTTCTTCTCGTAAAGAGTTTCCAATGCGTACGTATATGTCTTTACTCTGCAAAACTGTATTTCCTTATGAAGTAGTATTCTTACATACCATTTCGAGAGAAAACTGTCCTGTGCCTTCTCTTTTGAGGCTACACACTTAGACATACACGCAACATGAAAGCTTTTCGACTTACAACGTGTTGTTTAGGAAAAACAAGATAATTTCGCACTATGCGGGATTTCCTTAAAACGTGATTTTCTGAAAAATTTTGATGAAAGAAAATTCTCCTTTTGGTTCACTTTAGATGCTACATGTTAAGACGTACACGCCACAACAATTCTTTTCGAGTTACAACGTGTAGTTTTGGAGATATAAGCTAATTTTGTACGATGCGTTATTTCTTCTCGTAAAGTGTTTTCAATACCTACGTATATGTCTTTACTCTGCAAAACTGTATTTCCTTATGAAGTGGTATTCTACAATATTCTTTCGAGAGAACACTCTCCTGTGCCTTCTCTTTTGAGGCTACACACTTAGACATACACGCAACATGAAAGCTTTTCGACTTACAACGTGTTGTTTAGGAAAAACAAGATAATTTCGCACGATGCGGGATTTCCTTAAAACGTGATTTTTTGAAAAATTTTGACGAAAGAAAATTCTCCTTTTGGTTCTCTTTAGATGCTACATGTTAAGACGTACACGCCACAACAATTCTTTTCGAGATACAACATGTAGTTTTGGAGATACAAGCTAATTTTGTACTATGCGTTATTTCTTCTCGTAAAGAGTTTCCAATGCGTACCTATATGTCTTTACTCTGCAAAACTGTATTTCCTTATGAAGTGGTATTCTTACATATCCTTTCGAGAGAAAACTGTCCTGTGCCTTCTCTTTTGAGGCTACACACTTAGACATACACGCAACATGAAAGCTTTTCGACTTACAACGTGTTGTTTAGGAAAAACAAGATAATTTCGCACGATGCGGGATTTCCTTAAAACGTGATTTTCTGAAAAATTTTGACGAAAGAAAATTCTCCTTTTGGTTCTCTGTAGATGCTACATGTTAAGACGTACACGCCAGAACAATTCTTTCGAGTTACAACATGTAGTTTTGGAGATACAAGCTAATTTTGTACGATGCGTTGTTTCTTCTCGTAAAGTGTTTTCAATACGTACGTATTTGTCTTTACTCTGCAAAATTGTACTTCCTTATAACGTGGTATTCTACAATATTCTTTCGAGAGAAAACTCTCCTGTGCCTTCTCTTTTGAGGCTACACACTTAGACATACACGCAACATGAAAGCTTTTCGACTTACAATGTGTTGTTTAGGAAAAACAAGATAATTTTGCACGATGCGCGATTTCCTTAAAACGTGATTTTCTGAAAAATTTTGACGAAAGAAAATTCTCCCTTTGGTTCTCTTTAGATGCTACATGTTAAGACGTACACGCCACAACAATTCTTTTCGAGTTACAACGTGTAGTTTTGGAGATACAAGCTAATTTTTTACGATGCGTTATTTCTTCTCGTAAAGAGTTTCCAATATGTACGTATATGTCTTTACTCTGCAAAACTGTATTTCCTTATGAAGTGGTATTCTTACATATTCTTTCGAGAGAAAACTCTCCTGTGCCTTCTCTTTTGAGGCTACACACTTATACATACACGCAACATGAAAGCTTTTCGACTTACAACGTGTTGTTTAGGAAAAACAAGATAATTTCGCAGGATGCGGAATTTCCTTACATCGTGATTTTCTGAAAAATTTTGACGAAAGAAAATTCTCCTTTTGGTTCTCTTTAGATGCTACATGTTCAGACGTACACGCCACAACAATTCTTTTCGAGTTACAACGTGTACTTTTGGAGATACAAGCTAATTTTGTACGATGCGTTGTTTCTTCTCGAAAAGTGTTTTCAATACCTACGTTTTTGTCTTTACTCTGCAAAATTGTACTTCCTTATAACGGGGTATTCTACAATATTCTTTCGAGAGAAAACTCTCCTGTGCCTTCTCTTTTGAGGCTACACACTTAGACATACACGCAACATGAAAGCTTTTCGACTTACAACGTGTTGTTTAGGAAAAACAAGATAATTTCGCACGATGCGGGATTTCCTTAAAATGTGATTTTTTGAAAAATTTTGACGAAAGAAAATTCTCCTTTTGGTTCTCTTTAGATGCTACATGTTCAGACGTACACGCCACAACAATTCTTTTCGAGTTACAATGTGTAGTTTTGGAGATACAAGCTAATTTTGTACGATGCGTTATTTCTTCTCGTAATGTGTTTTCAATACGTACGTATTTGTCTTTACTCTGCAAAATTGTATTTCCTTGTAACGTGGTATTCTTACATATTCTTTTGAGGGAAAACTATCCTGTGCGTTCTCTTTTGAGGCTACACGCTTAGACATATAGGCAACGCCAAAGCTTTTCAAGTTACAACGTGTTGTTCATGAAAAACAAGATAATTTCGCATGATGCGGGATTTCCTTAAAACGTGGTTTTCTGACAATTTTTGACGAAAGAAAATTCTCCTGTGGGTTCTCTTTTGAGGCTACACGTTTAGAGGTACACGCCACACCAAATCCTTTCGAGTTACCACGTGTTGTTTAGGAGATACAGCTAATTTTGTACAATGCATTATTTCTTCTCGTGAAGTGTTTCCAATACGTATGTATTTGTCTTTACTCTGCAATACTGTATTTCCTTATAATGTTGTATTCTTACATGTTCTTTCGAGAGAAAACTCTCCTGTGCATTGTCTTTAGAGGCTACATGCTCACACATACACTCAATACCAAAGCTTTTCGAGTTACAACGTGTTGTTTAGGAAAAACAAGATAATTTTTCACGATGTGGGATTTCCTTAAAACGTGGTTTCTGACAAATTTTGACGAAAGAAAGTTCTCCTGTGGGTCGTCTTTTGAGGCTACACGTTTAGACATACACGCCACACCAAATCTTTCAAATTACAACTTCTTGTTTAGGAGATACAAGCAAATTTTGTACGATGCGTTATTTCTTCTTGGAAAGTTTTTCCAATACATTCTTATTTGTCTTTAATCTGCAACACTGTATTTCCTTATAACGTGCTATTCTTACATATTCTTTCGAGAGAAAACTCTCCTGTGCGTTCTCTTTTGAGGCTCCATGCCTAGACATACACGCAACGCCAAAGCTTTTCGACTTACAACGTGTTGTTTAGGAAAAACAAGATAATTTCGCACGATGCGAGATTTCCTTAAAACGTGGTTTCTGACAAATTTTGATGAAAGAAAATTCTCCTGTTGGTTCTCTTTTGAGGCTACACATTTAGACATACACGTCACACCAAATCTTTTCGAGATACAACGTGTTGTTTAGGAGATACAAGTTAATTTTGTATGGTGCGTTATTTCTTCTCGTAAAGTGTTTCCAATATGTACTTATTTGTCTTTACTCTGCAAAATTGTATTACCTTATATCGTGGTATTCTTACATATTCTTTCGAGAGAAAATGCTCCTGTGCCTTCTCTTTTGAGGCTCCACGCTTACACATATACGCAACACCAAAGCTTTTCGAGTTACATGTTGTTTACGAAAAACAAGATTATTTCGCACGATGCAGGATATCCTTAAAACGTGGTTTTCAGAAAAATTTTGACGAAAGAAAATTCTCCTGTGCGTTCTCTTTTGAGGCTACATGTTTAGACGTACACGCCACACCAAATCTTTTCGAGTTACAACGTGTTGTTTAAGAGATACAAGCTAATTTTTTACGATGTGTTATTTCTTCTTGTAAAGTGTTTCCAATAAGTACTTATCTGTCTTTAATCTGCAACACTGTATTTCCTTATAACGTGGTATTCTTACATATTGTTTCGAGGGAAAACTCTCCTGTGCGTTCTCTTTTGAGGCTACGTGCTTAGACATACACTCAACGCCAAAGCTTTTCGAGTTACAATGTGTTGTTTAGGAAAAACAAGATAATTTCGCACGATGCGAGATTTCCATAAAACGTGGTTTTCTGAAAAATTTTGACGAAAGAAAGTTCTCCTGTGGGTTCTCTTTTTAGGCTACATGTTTAGACGTACACGTCACACCAAATCTTTTCGAATTACAACGTGTTGTTTAGGAGATACAAGCCAATTTTGTACGATGCGTTATTTCTTCTCATAAAGTGTTTCCAATAAGTACTTATTTGTCTTTACTCTGCAAAATTGTATTTCCTTATAACGTAGTATTCTTACATATTCTTCCGAGAGAAAACGCTCCTGTGCCTTCTCTTTTGAGGCTCCGTGCTTACACATACACGCACCACCAAAGCTTTTCGAGTTACAACATGTTGTTTAGAAAAAAGAAGATGATTTCGCATGATGCGGGATTTCCTTAAAACGAGGTTTTCTGAAAAATTTTGACGAAAGAAAATTCTCCTGTGGGTTTTCTTTTGAGGCTACACATTTAGACGTACAGGCCACACCAAATCTTGTCGAGTTATAACGTGTTGTTTAGGAGATACAAGCTAATTTTTTACGATGTGTTAATTATTCTCATAAAGTGTTTCCAATACATACTTATTTGTCTTTACTCTGCAACATTGTATTTCGTTATAACGTGGTATTCTTACATATTCTTTTGATAGAAAACTATGCTGTGCGTTCCCCTTTGAGGCTACACACTTAGACATACAGACAACACCAAAGCTTTTCGAGTTACAACGTGTTGTTTATGAAAAACAAGATAATTTCCCACGATGCGGGATTTCCTTAAAACGTGTTGTTCTGACAAATTTTGACGAAAGAAAATTCTCCTGTGGGTTCTCTTTTGAGGCTACACGTTTAGAGGTACACGCCACACCAAATCCTTTCGAGTTACCACGTGTTGTTTAGGAGATACAAGCTAATTTTGTTACGATGCGTTATTTCTTCTCGTAAAGTGTTTCCAAACGTACGTTTTTGTCTTTACACTGCAACACTGTATTTTCTTATAATGTTGAATTCTTACATGTTCTTTCGAGAGAAAACTCTCCTGTGCATTCTCTTTAGAGGCTACATGCTCACACATACACGCAACACCAAAGCTTTTCGAGTTACAACGTGTTGTTCAGGAAAAGCAAGATAATTTTGCACTATGCGGGATTTCCTTAAAACGTGGTTTTCTGACAAATTTTGACGAAAGAAAGTTCTCCTGTGGGTTGTCTTTTGAGGCTACAGGTTTAGACCTACGAGCCACACCAAATCTTTTCGAGTTACAACTTGTTGTTTAGGAGATACAACAAATATTGTACGATGCGTTATTTCTTCTTTTAAAGTGTTTCCAATACGTACTTAATTTTCTTTACTCTGCAACACTGTATTTCCATATAACATGGTATTCTTACATATTCTTTCGAGGGAAAACTCTCCTGTGCGTTCTCTTTTGAGGCTACACGCGTAGACATATAGGCAACACCAAAGCTTTTCGAGTTACAACGTGTTGTTTATGAAAAACAAGATAATTTCGCACGATGCGGGATTTCCTTAAAACGTGGTTTTCTGACAAATTTTGACGAATGAAAATTCTCCTGTGGGTTCTCTTTTGAGGCTACACGTTTAGAGGTACACGCCACACCAAATCCTTTCGAGTTACCACCTGTTGTTTAGGAGATACAGCTAATTTTTACAATGCGTTATTTCTTCTCGTAAAGTGTTTCCAATACGTACGTATTTGTCTTTACTCTGCAACACTGTATTTCATTATAATGTTGTATTCTTACATGTTCTTTCGAGAGAAAACTCTCCTGTGCATTGTCTTTAGAGGCTACATGCTCACACATACACGCAATACCAAAGCTTTTCGAGTTACAACGTGTTGTTCAGGAAAAACAAGATAATTTTTGACGATGCGGCTTACAAAATTAGCTTGTATGTCCTAAACAACACGTTGTAACTCGAAATGAATTGGTGTGGCGTGTACGTCTAAACGTGTAGCCACAAAGGAGAACCCATAGGAGAAATTTCTTTCGTCAAAATTTTTCAGAAAATCACGTTTTAAGGAAATCCCGCATCGTGCAAAATTATCTTTTTTTTTCCTAAACAACACGTTGTAACTCGAAAAGCTTTCGTGTTGCGTGTATGTCTAAGTGTGTAGCCTCCAAAGAGAAGGCACAGGAGAGTTTTCTCTCGAAATAATATGTAAGAATACCATGTTATAAGGTTATAAAGTGTTGCAGAGTAAAGACAAATATGTACGTATTGGAAACACTTTAGGAGAAGAAATAATGCATCGTACAAAATTAGCTTGAATCTCCTAAACAACACGCTGTAATTTGAAGAGATTTGGTGTGGCGTGTACATCTTAACGTGTAGCCTCAAAAGAGAACCCACAGGAGAATTTTGTTTCGTCAAAATTTGTCAGAAAACCACGTTTTAAGGAAATCCTGCATAGTGCGAAATATTCTTGTTTTTCCTAAACAACACGTCGTAACTCGAAAAGCTTTGGTGTTGCGTGTATGTCTAAGCGTGTAGCCTCAAAAGAGAACGCACAGGAGAGTTTTCTCTCGAATGAATAAGTAAGAATACCATGTTATAAGGAATTACATTGTTGTAGAATAAAGACAAATATGTACATATTGGAAACACTTAAACTTTACGAGAAAAAATAACGCATCGTACAAAATTAGCGTGTATCTCTTAAACAACACTTTGTAACTCGAAAAGCTTTGGTGTTGCGTGCATTTCAAAGCATGTAGCCTCAAAAGAGAAGGCACAGGAGAGTTTTCTCTGGAAAGAATATATAAGAATACCACGTTATAAGGAAATACAGTGTTGCAGAGTAAAGACAAATACATACATATTGGAAACACTTTATGAGAAGAAATAACGCATCGCAAAAATTAGCTTGTATCTCCTAAACAACATTTTGTAACTCGAAAAGATTTGGTGTGGCGTGTACGTCTAAACGTCTAGCCTCATACGGGAACCCACAGGAGAATTTTTTTTGTCAAAATTTTTCAGAAAACCACGTTGTATGGAAATCCCGCATACATGCGAAATTATCTTGTTTATCCTAAACAACACGTTCTAACTCGAAAAGCTTTGGTGTTGCGTGTATGTCTAAGCATGTAGACTCAAAAGAGAAGGCACAGGATTGTTTTCTCTCGAAAGAATATGTAAGAATACCACGTTATAAGGAAATACAGTGTTGCAGAGTAAAGACAAATACATACGTATTGGAAACACTTTATGAGAAGAAATAACGCATCTTCCAAAATTAGCTTGTATCTCCTAAACAACACGTTGTAACTCGAAAAGATTTGGTGTGGCGTGTACGTCTAAAGGTGTAGCCTCAAAAGAGAACCCACAGGAGAATTTTCTTTCGTCAAAATTTGTCAGAAAACCACGTTTTAAGGAAATCCCGCATTGTGCGAAATTATCTTGTTTTTCCTAAACAACACGTTGTAACTCGAAAAGCTTTGTTGTTGCATGTATGGCTAAGTGTGTAGCCTCAAAAGAGAACGCACAGGAGAGTTTTCTCTTGAAAGAATATGTAAGAAAACCACGTTATAAGGAAATACAGTGTTTCAGAGTAAAGACAAACATGTACGTATTGGAAACACTTTACGAGAAGAAATAACGCATCATAAAAAATTAGCTTGTATCTCCTAAACAACACGTTGTAACCGAAAAGATTTGGTGTGGCATGTACGTCTAAACGTGTAGCCTCAAAAGAGAACCCACAGGAGAATTTTCTTACGTCAAAATTTGTCAGAAAACCATGTTTTAAGGAAATCCCTCACATTATAAGGAAATACAGTGTTGCAGAGTAAAGACAAATATGTACCTATTGGAAACACTTTACAAGAAGAAATAACGCATCGTACAAAATTAGCTTGTGTCTCCTGAACAACACTTTGTAATTCGAAAAGGTTTGGTTTGGCATGTACGTTTAAACGTGTAGCCTCAAAAGAGAAGCCACAGGAGAATTTTCTTTCGTTAAAATTTGTCAGAAAAGAGAACGCACAGGAGAGTTTTCTCTCGAAAGAATATATAAGAATGACACGTTATAAGAAAATACAGTGCTGCAAAGTAAAGACAAATACGTACCTTTTGGAAACACTTAAACTTTACAAGAAGAAGTAAAGCATAGTACAAAATTAGCTTGTATCTCTTAAACAACACGTTGTAACTCGAAAAGCTTTGGTGTTGCGCGCATTTATGAGCATGTAGCCTCAAAAGAGAAGGCACAGGAAGAAAGAACGCATCGCAAAAAATTAGCTCGTATCTCCTAAACAACATGTTGTTACTCGAAAAGATTTGGTGTGGCGTGTACGTCTAAACGTGTAGCCTCAAAAGAGAACACACAGGAGAATTTTCTTTGGTCAAAATTTGCCAGAAAACCTCGTTTTAAGGAAATCCCACATCGTGCGAAATTATCTTGTTTTTCCTAAACAACACCTTGTAACCCGAAAACTTTGGTGTTGCGTGTATGTCTAATCATGAAGCCTCAAAAGAGAACGCACAGGAGACTTTTCTCTCGAAAGAATATGTAAGAATACCACGTTATAAGGAAATACAGTGATGCAGAGTAAAGACAAATAAGTACGTATTGGAAACACTTTACGAGAAGAAATAATGCATCGTACAAAATTAGCTTGTATCTCCTAAACAACATGTTGTAACTCGAAAAGATTTGGTGTGGCGTGTACGTCTAAACGTGTAGCCTCAAAAGAGAACCCACAGGAGAATATTTTTTTCGTTAAAATTTGTCAGAAAACCATGTTTTAAGGAAATCACTCATCGTGAGAAATTATCATGTTTTTCCTAAACAACACGTTGTAACTTGAAAAACTTTGATGTTGCGTGTATGTCTAAGCGTGTAGCCTCAAAAGAGAACTCACAGGAGGGTTTTCTCTCGAAAGAACATGTAAGAATACCACATTATAAGGAAATACAATTTTGCAGAGTAAAGACAAATACGTATGTATTTGAAACACTTTACGAGAAGAAATAACGCATCGTAAAATTTAGTTTGTATCTCCTAAACAAGGCATTGTAACTCGAAAAGAGTTGGTGTGGCGTGTACGTCTAAACGTGTAGCCTCAAAGGAGAACCCACAGGAGAATTTTCTTTCGTCAAAATTTGTCAGAAAACCACTTATTAAGGAAATCTCGCATCGTGCGAAACTATCTTGTTTTTCCTAAACAACACATTGTAACTCGAAAATCTTTGATGTTGCGTGTATGTCTAAGCATGTAGCCTCAAAAGAGAATGCACAGGAGAGATTTCTCTCGAACGAGTATGTAAGAATACCACGTTATAAGGAAATACATTGTGGCAAATTAAAGATAAATATGTACCTTTTGGAAACACTTAAACTTTACGAGAAGATATAAAGCATCGTAAAAAATTAGCTTGTATCTCCTAAACAACACGTTGTAACTCGAAAAGATTTGGTGTGGCGTGTACGTCTAAATGTGTAGCCTCAAATGAAAACCCACAGGAGAATTTTCTTTCGTCAAAATTTGTCAGAAAACTACGTTTTAAGGAATTCCCGCATCTTGCGAAATTATCTTGTTTTTCCTAAACAACATGTTCTAACTCGAAATGCTTTGGTGTTGCGTGTATGTCTAAGCGTGTAGCCTCAAAAGAGAACGCACCGGAGAGTTTTCTCATGAAAGAATATGTACAAATACCATGTTATAAGGAAATACAATGTTGTAGAGTAAAGACAAATACGTACGTATTGGAAACACTTTAGGAGAAGAAATAACGCATCGTACAAAATTAGCTTGTATCTCATAAACAACACGTTGTAACTCGAAAAGATTTGGTGTGGCGTGTACGTCTAAGCATGTAGCCTCAAATGAAAACCCACAGGAGAATTTTCTTTCGTCAAAATTTTTCAGAAAACCACGTTTTAAGGAATTCCCGCATCGTGCGAAATTATCTTGTTTTTCATAAACAACACGATCTAACTCGAAATGCATTGGTGTTGCGTGTATGTCTAAGCGTGTAGCCTCAAAAGAGAATGCACAGGAGAGTTTCGTCTCGAAAGAATATGTACAAATACCATGTTATAAGGAAATACAGTGTTGTAGAGGAAAGACAAATACGTACGGTTTAGAAACACTTTAGGATAAGAAATAACGCATCGTACAAAATTAGCTTGTATCTCCTAAACAACACGTTGTAACTCGAAAATCTTTGGTTTTGCGTGTATGTCTAAGCGTGTAGCCTCAAAAGAGAACGCACAGGAGAGTTTTCTCTCGAAAAAATATGTAAGAATACCACGTCATAAGGAAATACAGTGTTGCAAAGTAAAGAAAAATACGTACCTTTTGGAAACACTTAAACGTTACGAGAAGAAATAATGCATCATTGAAAATTAGCTTGTATCTCCTAAACAATACGTTGTAACTCGAAAAGATTTGGTGTTGCGTGTATGACTAAGCATGTAGCCTCAAAAGAGAGCACACAGGAGAATTTTCTCTCGAAAGAATATGTAAGGATACCACGTTATAAGGAAATACAATGTTGCAGAGTAAAGAAAAATACTTGCATATTGGAAAAACTTTACGAGAAGAAATAACGCATCCTACAAAATTAGCTTGTATCTCCTAAACAACACCTTGTAACTCGAAAGGATTTGGTGTGGCGTGTACGTCAAACGTGTAGCCTCAAAAGAGAACCCACAAGAGAATTTTCTTTGGTCAAAATTTGTCAGAAAACCACGTTTTAAGGAAATCCCTCATCGTGCGAAATTATCTTGTTTTTCCTAAACAACACGTTTTAACTCGAAAAGCTTTGGTGTTGCGTGTATGTCTAAGTGTTTAGCCTCAAAAGAGAACGCACAGGAGAGTTTTCTCTCAAAAGAATATGTAAGAATACCACGTTATAAGGAAATACAGTGTTGCAGAGTAAAGAAAAATACGTACGTATTGGAAAAACTTTACGAGAAGAAATAACGCATCCTACAAAATTAGCTTGTATCTCCTAAACAACACCTTGTAACTCGAAAGGATTTGGTGTGGCGTGTACGTCAAATGTGTAGCCTCAAAAGAGAACCCACAGGAGAATTTTCTTTGGTCAAAATTTGTCAGAAAATCACGTTTTAAGGAAATCCCTCATCGTGCGAAAATATATTGTTTTTCCTAAACAATACTTTGTAACTCGTAAAGCTTTGGTGTTCGTGTATGTCTAAGAGTGTAGCTTCAAAAGAGAACGCACAGGAGAGTTTTCTCTCGAAAGAACATGTAAGAATACCATGTTATAAGGAAATACAGTGTTGCAGAGTAAAGATCAATAGGTAGTTATTGTAAATATTTTACGAGAAAAATAACGCATGGTACAAAATTAGCTTGTATCTCTTAAACAACACGTTGTAATTCGAAAATATTTGGTGTGGCGTGTATGTCTAAATGTGTAGCCTCAAAAGAGAACCCACAGGAGAATTTTCTTTCGTCAAAATTTTTCAGAAAACCACGTTTAAAGGTAATCCCGCATCGTGCGAAATTATCTTGTTTTTCCTAAACAACACGTAGTAACTCGAAAAGCTTTGGTGTTGCGTGTATGTCTAAGCGTGTAGCCTCAAAAGAGAATGCCCAGGAGAGTTTTCTCTCGAAAGAATATGTAAGAATACGACGTTATAAGGAAATACAGTGTTGCAGAGTAAAGATAAATAGGTAGTTATTGTAAATACTTTATGAGAAGAAATGACGCATGGTACAAAATTAGATTGTATCTCCTAAACAACACGTTGTAAATCGAAAATATTTGGTGTGGCATGTACGTCTAAACGTGTAGCCTCAAAAGAGGACCGACAGGAGAATTTTCTTTCCTCAAAATTTTTCAAAAATCACGTTTTAAGGAAATCCCTCATTGTGCGAAATTATCTTGTTTTTCCTAAACAACACGTTGTAACTCGAACAGCTTTGGTGTTGCCTGTATGTCTAAGCGTGTAGCCTCAAAAGACAATGCACAGGAGAGTTTTCTCTCGAAAGAATATGTAAGAATACAACGTTATAAGGAAATACAGTGTTGCAGAGTAAAGACAAATACGTACGTATTGGAAACACTTTACGAGAAGAAATAAAGCATCGTAAAAATTAAGCTTTTATCTCCTAAACAACATTTTGTAACTCGAAAGATTTGGTGTGGCGTGTACGTCTAAACGTGTAGCCTCAAAAGAGAACCCACAGGAGAATTTTCTTTCGTCAAAATTTGTCAGAAAACCATGTATTACGGAAATCCCGTATCATGCAAAATTATCTTGTTTTTCCTAAACAACACATTGTAACTCGAAAAGCTTTGGTGTTGCGTGTACGTCTATGCGTGTAGCCTCAAAAGAGAATGCACAGGAGAGTTTTCTCTCGAAAGAACATGTAAGAATACCACGTTATAAGTAAATACAGTGTTGCAGAGTAAAGATAAATAGGTAGTTATTGTAAATACTTTACGAGAAGAAATAACGCATGGTACAAAAGAGTTTTCTCTCGAAAGAATATGTAAGAATACCACGTTATAAGGAAATACAGTGTTGCAGAATAAAGACAAATATGTACGCATAGAAAACACTTTATGAGAAGAAATAACGCATCGTACAAAATTAGCTTGTATCTCCTAAACACCACGTTGTAACTCGAAAATATTTGGTGTGGTGTGTACGTCTAAACGTGTAGCCTCAAAAGAGAACCCACAGGAGAATTTTCTTCCGTCAAAATTTGTCTGAAAAACATTTTCTAAGGAAATCATGCATCGTGCGAAATTATCTTGTTTTTCCTAAACTACACGTTGCAACTTGAAAAGCTTTGGTGCTGCGTGTATGTCTAAGCATGTAGCCTCAAAAGAGAGCGCACAGGAGAGTTTTCTCTCGAAAGAATATGTAAGAAAACCACATTATAAGGAAATACAGTGTTGCAGAGTAAAGAAAATTACGTACGTATTGGAAAAACTTTACGAGAAGAAGTAACGCATTTGTACAAAATTAGCTTGTATCTCCTAAACAACACCTTGTAACTCGAAAAGATTTTGTTTGGCATGTACGTCTAAAGGTGTAGCCTCAAAAGAGAAGCCACCGGAGAATTTTCTTTGGTCAAAATTTGTCAGCAAGCCACGTTTTAAGGAAATCCCGCATCGTGCGAAATTATCTTGTTTTTCCTAAACAACACGTTGTAATTCGAAAAGCTTTGGTGTTGCGTGTATGTCTAAGCATGTAGCCTCAAAAGAGAATGCACAGGAGAGTTTTCTCTCGAAAGAATATGTAAGAATACCACGTTATAACAAATACAGTGTTGCAGAGTAATGACAAATACTTACGTATTGGAAACACGTTATGAGAAGAAATAACGCATGGTACAAAATTAGCTTGTACCTCCTAAACAACTCGTTGTAACTCGAAAAGATTTGATGTGACGTTTACTTCTAAACGTGTAGCCTCAAAAGGGAACCCACAGGAGAATTTTCTTTCGTCAAAATTTTTCAGAAAACCATGTTTTACGGAAATCCCACATCATGCGAAATTATCTTGTTTTTCCTAAACAACACGTTGTAACTCGAAAAGCTTTGGTGTTGCGTGTATGTCTAAGCTTGTAGCCTCAAAGGAGAATGCACAGGACAGTTTCCTGCGAAAGAATATGTAAGAATACCACGTTATGAGGAAATACAGTGTTGCAGAGTAAAGAGAAATACCTACGCATTGGAAACACTTTACAATAAGAAATAGTGCATTGTAAAAATTAGCTTGTATCTCCTAAACAACACGTTGTAACTCGAAAAGATTTGGTGTGGCGTGCATTTCTAAACGTGTAGCCTCAAAAGAGAACCCACAGGAGAATTTTCTTTGGTCAAAATTTGTCAGAAAACCAGGTTTTATGGAAATCCTGAAAAATTTTGACGAAAGAAAATTCTCCTATGTGTTCTCTTTTGAGGCTACACGTTTAGACGTACACGCCACACCAATTCCTTTCAAGCTACAACGTGTTGTTTAGGAGATAGAAGCTAATTTTGTATGATGCGTTATTTCTTCTCGTAAAGTGTTTCCAATACGTATGTATTTGTCTTTACTCTGCAACACTGTATTTCCTTATAACTTGGTGTTCTTACATATTCTTTCAAGAGAAAACTCTCCTGTGCCTTCTCTTTTGAGGCTACACACTTAGACATACACGCAACACCAAAGCTTTTCGAGTTACAATGTGTTGTTTAGGAAAAACAAGATAATTTCGCACGATGCGGGATGTATTTAAAACGTGGTTTCTGAAAAATTTTGAGGAAAGAAAATTCTCCTGTGGGTTCTCTTTTGAGGCTACACGTTTAGACGTACACGCCACACCAAATCTTTTCGAGTTACAACGTGTTGTTTAGGAGATACAAGCTAATTTTGTACGATGCGCTATTTCTTCTTGTAAAGTGTTTCCAATACATATGTATTTGTCTTTACTCTGCAAAACTGTATTTCTTTATAATGTGGTATTCTTACATATTCGTTTGAGAGAAAACTCTCCTGTGCCTTCTCTTTTGAGGCTACACACTTAGACATACACGCAACACGAAAGCTTTTCGAGTTACAACGTGTTGTTTAGGAAAAACAAGATAATTTCGCACGATGCGGGATTTCCTTAAAACGTGATTTTCTGAAAAATTTTGACGAAAGAAAATTCTCCTATGGGTTCTCTTTTGAGGCTAAATGTTTAGACGTACACGCCACACCAAATCTTTTCGAGTTACAACGTGTTGTTTAGGAGATACAAGCTAATTTTGTACGATGCGTTATTTCTTCTCGTAAAGTGTTTCCAATACGTACGTATTTGTCTTTACTCTGCAACACTGTATTTCCTATTAACGTGGTAATCTTACATATTCTTTCGAGAGAAAACTCTCCTGTGCCTTCTCTTTTGAGGTTACACACTTAGACATACACGCAACACAAAAGCTTTTCGAGTTACAAGGTGTTGTTTAGGAAAATCAAGATAATTTCGCACGATGCGGGATTTCCTTAAAATGTGATTATCTGAAAAATTTTGACGAAAGAAAATTCTCCTATAAGTTCTCTTTTGAGGCTACACGTTTAGACGTACACGCCACACCAAATCTTTTCGAGTTACAACGTATTGTTTAGGAGATACAAGCAAATATTTTATGATGCGTTATTTCTTCTCGTAAACTGTTTCCAATACGTACGTATTTGTCTTTACTCTGCAACACTGTATTTCCTTATAACGTGGTATTCTTACATATTCTTTCGAGAGAAAACTCTCCTGTGTGTTCTCTTTGAGGCTACACGCTTAGACATACACCCAACACCAAAGATTTTCGAGTTACAACGTGTTGTTTAGGAAAAACAAGATAATTTCGCACGATATGGGATTTCGTTAAAACCTGGTTTTCTGACAAATTTTGACCAAAGAAAATTCTCCTGTGGGTTCTCTTTTGAGGCTACACGTTTAGAGGAATATGCCACACCAAATCTTTTCGAGTTACAACGTGTTGTTTTGGAGATACAAGCTAATTTTTTAAGATACGTTATTTCTTCTCCGAAAGTGTTTCCAATACATACGTATTTGTCTTTATTCTGCAACACAGTATTTCCTTATAACGTGGTATTCTTGCATATTATTTTGAGAGAAAACTCTCCTGTGCCTTCTCTTTTGAGGCTACACGCTTAGACATACACGAAACACTAAAGCTTTTCGAGTTACAACGTGTTGTTTAGGAAAAACAAGATAATTTCGCATGATGCGGGATTTCCTGAAAACGTGGTTTTCTGACAAATTTTGACGAAAGAAATTTCTCCTGTGGGTTCTCTTTTGAGGCTACATGTTTAGACGTACACACCACGCCGAATATTTTCGAGTTACAACGTGTTCTTTAGGAGAAACAAGCTAATTTTGTACGATGCATTATTTCTTCTCGTAAAGTGTTTCCAATACGTACGTATTTGTCTTTATTTTGCAACACTGTATTTCCTTATAACGTGGTATTCTTATATATTCTTTCGAGAGAAAACTCTCCTGTGCATTCTCTTTTGAGGCTACATGCTTAGACATACACGAACACCAAAGCTTTTCGAGTTACAACGTGTTGTTTAGGAAAAACATGATAAGTTCGCACGATGAGGGATTTCCTTAAAACGTGGTTTTCTGAAAATTTTTGAAGAAAGAAAATTCTCCTGTGGGTTCTCATTTGAGGCTCCACGTTTAGACGCACACGCCACACCAAATATTTTCGAATTACAACGTGTTGTTTAGGAGATACAAGCTAATTTTGTACCATGCGTCATTTCTTCTCGTAAAGTATTTACAATTACTACCTATTTATCTTTACTCTGCAACACTGTATTTCCTTATAACGTGGTATTCCTACATATTCTTTCGAGAGAAAACTCTCCTGTGTGTTCTCTTTTGAGGCTACACGCTTAGACATACATGCAACACCAAAGCTTTTCGAGTTACAACGTGTAGTTTAGGAAAAACAAGGTAATTTCGCAAGATGAGGTATTTCCTTAGAACATGGTTTTCTGACAAATTTTGAGGAAAGAAAATTCTCCTGTGGGTTCTCTTTTGAGGCTACACGTTTAGACGTACACGCCACACGAAATCTTTTCGAGTTACAACGTGTTGGTTAGGAGATACAAGCTAATTTTGTACGATGCGTTATTTCTTCTCGTAAAGTGTTTCCAATACTTACGTATTTGTCTTTATGCTGCAACACTGTATTTCCTTATAACGTGGTATTCTTACATATTCTTTCGACAGAAACTCTCCTGTGCATTCTCTTTTGAGGCCACACGCTTAGACATACATGCAACACCAAAGCTTTTCGAATTACAACGTATTGTTTAGGAGAAACAAGATAATTTCGCAAGATGCGGGATTTCGATAAAACGTGGGTTTCTGACAAATTTTGACGAAGGAAAATCCTCCTGTGGTTTCTCTTTTGAGTCTACACGTTTAGCCGTACATGCCACACCAAATCCTTTTGAGTTACAACGTGTTGTTTAGGAGATACAAGCTAATTTTGTATGATGCATTATATCTTTTCATAAAGATTTTTCCAATACTTACGTATTTGTCTTTAGTCTGCAACACTGTATTTCCTTATAACGTGGTATTCTCACATATTGTTTCGAGAGAATACTCTACTGTGCGTTCTCTTTTGAGGCTACACGCTTAGATATACACGCAACACCAAAGCTTTTTGAGTTACAACGTGTTGTTTAGGAAAAACAAGATAATTTCGCAGGATGAAGGATTTCCTTAAAACGTGGTTTTCTCACAAATTTTGACGAAAGAAAATTCTCCTGTTGGTTGTCTTCGAGGCTACACTTTTAGACGTACACGCCAAACCAAATCTTTTTGAGTTACCACTTGTTGTTTAGGAGATAAAAGTTAATAATTTATGATGCGTTATTTGTTCTCGTAAAGTGTTTCCAATATGTACATTTTTGTCTTTACTCTGCAACACTGTATTTCCTTATAACGTGGTATTCTTACATGTTCTTCCGAGAGAAAACTCTCCTGTGCATTCTCTTTTGAGGCTACACGCTTAGACATACACGCAATACCAAAGCTTTTCGAGTTACAACGTGTTGTTTAGGAAAAACAAGATAATTTCGCATGATGCGGGATTTCCTTAAAACGTGGTTTTCTGACAAATTTTGACGAAAGAAAATTCTCCTGTTGGTTCTCTTTTGAGGCTACACGTTTAGACTTACATGCCAAAACAAATTTTTTCGAGTTACAACGTGTTGTTTAGGAGATAAAAGCCAATTTTTTATAATGCATTATTTCTTCTCGTAAGTGTTTCCAATATGTACGTATTTGTCTTTACTCTGCAAAATTGTATTTCCTAATAGCGTGGTATTCTTACATATTCTTTCGAGAGAAAACTCTCCTGTGCCTTCTCTTTTGAGGCTCCACGTTTAGACATACACGCAACACTAAAGCTTTTCGAGTTACAACATGTTGTTTAGGAAAAAGAAGATGATTTCGCACGATGCAGGATTTCCTTAAAACGTGGTTTTCTCAAAAATTTTGAAGAAAGAAAATTCTCCTGTGGGTTCTCTTTTGAGGCTACACGTTTAGACGTACACGCCACACCAGATCTTTTCGAGTTACAACGTGTTGTTTAGGAGATGCATGTTAATTTTTTACTATGCGTTAATTCTTCTCGTAAAGTGTTTCCAATACGTACGTGTTTATCTTTACTCTGCAACACTGTATTTCCTTATAACGTGGTATTCTTACATATTCTTTCGAGAGAAAACTCTCCTTTGCGTTCTCTATTGAGGCTACACGCTTAGACATACATGCAACACCAAAGCTTTTCGAGTTACAACGTGTTGTTTAGGAAAAACAAGATAATTTCGCATGATGCGAGATTTCCTTAAAACGTGGTTTCTGACAAATTTTGATGAAGGAAAATTCTCCTGTGGGTTCTCTTTTGAGGGTACACGTTTAGACATACACATCACACCAAATCTTTTCGAGTAACAACGTGTTGTTTAGGAGATACAAGCTAATTTTGTAAGATGCGTTATTTCTTCTCGTAAAGTGTTTCCAATATGTACTTATTTGTCTTTACTCATCAAAATTTTATTTCCTTATAACGTGGTATTCTTACATATTCTTTCGAGAGAAAACTCTCCTGTGCCTTCTCTTTTGAGGCTCCACGCTTAGACATACACGCAACACCAAAGCTTTTCGAGTTACAGCTTTTTGTTTAGGAAAAAGAAGATGATTTCGCACGATGCGGGATTTCCTTAAAACGTGGTTTTCTGAAAAATTTTAACGAAAGAAAATTCTCCTGTGGGTTCTCTTTTGAAGCTACACATTTAGACCTACACGCCGCACCAAATCTTTTCGAGTTACAACTTGTTGTTTAGGAGATACAAGCTAATTTTGTACGATGCGTTATTTCTTCTCGTAAAGTTTTCCAATACGTACATATTTTTCTTTACTCTGCAACACTGTATTTCCTTATAACTTGGTATTCTTACATATTCTTTAGAGAGAAAACTATCCTGTGCGTTCCATTTTGAGGCTACACACTTAGACATACAGACATCACCAAAGCTTTTCGAGTTACAACGTGTTGTTTATGAAAATCAAGATTATTTCGCACGATTCGTGATTTCCTTAAAATGTGGTTTTCTCATAAATTTTGACGAAAGAAAATTATCCTGTGGGTTCTCTTTTGAGGCTACACGTTTAGACGTACACGCCACACCAAATCCTTTCGAGTTACCACGTGTTGTTTAGGAGATACAAGCTAATTTTGTATGATGCGTTATTTCTTCTCGTAAAGTGTTTCCAATACGTACTTATTTCTCTTTACTCTGCAACACTGTATTTCCCTATAACGTGGTATTCTTACATATTCTTTCGAGGGAAAACTCTCCTGTATGTTCTCTTTTGAGGCTACATGCTTAGGTATACACGCAACGCCAAAGCTTTTCGAGTTACAACGTTTTGTTTAGGAAAAACAAGATAATTTCGCACGATGCGAGATTTCCATAAAACGTGGTTTTCTGAAAAATTTTGACCAAAGAAAGTTCTCCTGTGCATTCTCTTTTGAGGCTACACGTGTAGTCGTACGAGCCAAAACAAATCTTTTCGAGTTACAACGTGTTGTTTAGAAGATACAAGCTAATTTTTTACGATGCATTATTTCTTCTCTTAAAGTGTTTCCAATATGTACGTATTTGTCTTTACTCTGCAACACTGTATTTCCTTATAACTTTGTATTCTTACATGTTCTTTCGAGAGAAAACTCTCCTGTGCATTCTCCTTTGAGGCAACACGCTGAGACATACACGCAACACCAAAGCTTTTCGAGATACAACATGTTGTTTAGGAAAAACAAGATAATTTCGCACGATGCGAGATTTCCTTAAATCGTGGTTTTCTGACAAATTTTGATGAAGGAAAATTCTCCTGTGTGTTCTCTTTTGAGGGTACTCGTTTAGACATACACGTACAACAAATCTTTTCGAGTAACAACGTGTTGTTTAGGAGATACAAGGTAATTTTGTAAGATGCGTTATTTCTTCTCGTAAAGTGTTTCCAATATGTACTTATTTGTCTTTACTCATCAAAATTTTATTTCCTTATAACATGGTATTCTTACATATTCTTTCGAGAGAAAACTCTCCTGTGCCTTCTCTTTTGAGGCTCCACGCTTAGACATACACGCAACACCAAAGCTTTTCGAGTTACAACTTGTTGTTTAGGAAAAAGAAGATGATTTCCCACGATGCGGGATTTCCTTAAAACGTGGTTTTCTGAAAAATTTTAATGAAAGAAAATTCTCCTGTCGGTTCTCTTTTGAAGCTACACATTTAGACGTACACGCCGCACCAAATCTTTTCGAGTTGCAACGTGTTGTTTAGGAGATACAAGCTAATTTTGTACGATGCGTTATTTCTTATCGTAAAGTTTTCCAATACGTACATATTTTTCTTTACTCTGCAACACTGTATTTCCTTATAACTTGGTATTCTTACATATACTTTCGAGAGAAAACTATCCTGTGCGTTACCCTTTGAGGCTACACACTTAGACATACAGGCATCACCAAAGCTTTTCGAGTTAAACGTGTTGTTTATGAAAATCAAGATTATTTCGCACGATGTGTGATTTCCTTAAAATGTGGTTTTCTCACAAATTTTGATGAAAGAAAATTATCCTGTTGGTTCTCTTTTGAGGCTACACATTTAGACGTACACGCCACACCAAATCCTTTTGAGTTACCACATGTTGTTTAGGAGATACAAGCTAATTTTGTATGATGCGTTATTTCTTCTCGTAAAGTGTTTCCAATACGTACTTATTTCTCTTTACTATGCAACACTGTATTTCTCTATAATGTGGTATTCTTACATATTCTTTCGAGGGAAAACTCTCCTGTGTGTTCTCTTTTGAGGCTACATGCTTAGGCATACACGCAACGCCAAAGCTTTTCGAGTTACAACGTTTTGTTTAGGAAAAACAAGATAATTTCGCACGATGCGAGATTTCCATAAAACGTAGTTTTCTGAAAAATTTTGACCAAAGAAAGTTCTCCTGTGCATTCTCTTTTGAGGCTACACGTGTAGTCGTACGAGCCAAAACAAATCTTTTCGAGTTACAACGTGTTGTTTAGAAGATACAAGCTAATTTTTTACGATGCATTATTTCTTCTCTTAAAGTGTTTCCAATACGTACGTATTTGTCTTTACTCTGCAACACTGTATTTGCTTATAACGTGGTATTCTTACATATTCTTTCGAGAGAAAACTCTCCTGTGCGTTCTCTTGTGAGGCTACATGCTTAGACATACACGCAACAGCAAAGCTTTTCGAGATACAACATGTTGTTTAGGAAAAACAAGATAATTTCGCACGATGCGAGATTTCCTTAAAACGTGGTTTTCTGACAAATTTTGATGAAAGAAAATTCTCCTGTCTGTTCTCTTTTGAGGCTACAGGTTTAGACGTACATGTCACACCAGATCTTTTCGAGTTACAACGTGTTGGTTAGGAGATACAAGCTAATTTTGTATGAAGCAGTATTTCTTTTACTAAAGTGTTTCCAATATGTACTTATTTGTCTTTACTCTGCAAAATTGTATTTCCTTATAACGTGGTATTCTTACATATTCTTTCGAGAGAAAACTCTCCTGTGCGTTCTCTTTTGAGGCCACACGTTTAGACATACACCCAACACCAAAGGTTTTCGAGTTACAACGTGTTGTTTAGGAAAAACAAGATAATTTTGCACGATGCGGGATTACCTTAAAACGTGGTTTTCTGACAAATTTTGACGAAAGAAAGTTCCCCTGTTGGTGTTCTTTTGAGTCAACACGTGTAGACGTTCGAGCCACACCAAATCTTTTCTAGTTACAACGTGTTGTTTAGGAGATACAAGCAAATTTTTTACGATGCGTTATTTCTTCTCATAAAGTGTTTCCAATACGTACGTATTTGTCTTTACTCTGCAACACTGTATTTCCTTATAACGTGGTATTCTTACATATTCTTTCGAGGGAAAACTCTCCTGTGCGTTCTCTTTTGAGGCTACATGCTTAGACATACATGCAACCCCAAAGCTTTTCGAGTTACAACTTGTTGTTTAGGAAAAACAAGATAATTTCGCAGGAAGCGAGATGTCCATAAAACATGGTTTTCTGACATATTTTGACGAAAGAAAGTTCTCCTGTGGATTCTCTTTTGAGGCTACTCGTGTAGAGGTACGGGCCACACCAAATCTTTTCGAGTTGCAACGTGTTGTTTAGGAGATACAAGCTAATTTTGTAAGATGCGTTATTTCTTCTCGTAAAGTGTTTCCAATACGTACGTATTTGTCTTTACTCTGCAACACTGTATTTCCTTATAACGTGGTATTCTTATATATTCTTTCGAGAGAAAACTCTCCTGTGCGTTCTCTTTTGAGGTGACACGCTTAGACATACACGCAACACCAAAGCTTTTCGAGTTACAACGTGTTGTTTAGGAAAAACAAGATAATTTCGCACGATGCGAGATTTCATTAAAACGTGGTTTCTGACAAATTGGATGAAGGAAAATTCTCCTGTGGGTTCTCTTTTAAGGTTGCACGTTTAGACGTACACGTCACACCAAATCTTTTTGAGTTACAACGTGTTGTTTAGGAGATACAAGCTAATTTTTTACGATGCGTTATTTCTTCTCGTAAAGTGTTTCCAATATGTACTTATTTGTCTTTACTCTGCAAAATTGTATTTCCTTTTAACGTGGTATTCTTACATATTCTTTCGAGAGAAAACTCTCCTGTGCCTTCCCTTTTGAGGCTCCATGCTTACACAAACACGCAACGCCAAAGCTTTTTGAGTTACAATGTGTTGTTTAGGAAAAACAAGATAATTTCGCACGATGCCAGATTTCCATAAAACGTTGTTTTCTGAAAATTTTTGACGAAAGAAAGTTCTCTTGTGGGTTCTCTTTTGAGGCTACACGTGTGGAGGTATGAGCCACACCAAATCTTTTCGAGTTACAACGTGTTGTTTAGGAAATACAAGCTAATGTTGTACGATGCATTATTTCTTCTCTTAAAGTGTTTCCAATACGTACATATTTGTCTTTACTCTGCAACACTGTATTTCCTTATAACGTGGTATTCTTACATATTCTTTCGAGAGAAAACTCTCCTTTGAGTTCTCTTTTGAGGTTACACGCTTAGACATACACGCAACACCAAAGCTTTTCGAGTTACAACGTGTTCTTTAGGAAAAACAAGATAATTTCGCACGATGCGAGATTCCCTTAAAACGTGGTTTCTGACAAATTTTGACGAAAGAAAATTCTCCTGTGGGTTCTCTTTTGAGGCTACACGTTTAGACGTACACGTCACACCAAATCTTTTTGAGTTACAACGTGTTGTTTAGGAGATACAAGCTAATTTTGTACGATGCGTTATTTCTTCTCGTAAAGTGTTTCCAATATGTACTTATTTGTCTTTACTCTGCAAAATTGTATTTCCTTATAACGTGGTATTCTTACATATTCTTTCAAGAGAAAACTCTCCTGTGCCTTCTCTTTTGAGGCTCCATGCTTACACAAACACGCAACGCCAAAGCTTTTTGAGTTACAATGTGTTGTTTAGGAAAAACAAGATAATTTCCCACGATGCCAGATTTCCATAAAACGTGGTTTTCTGAAAAATTTTGACGAAAGAAAGATCTCCTGTGGGTTCTTTTTCGAGGCTACACGTGTAGAGGTAAGAACCATACCAAATCTTTTCGAGTTACAACGTGTTATTTAGGAGATACAAGCTTATGTTGTACGATGCGTTATTTCTTCTCTTAAAGTGTTTCCAATAAGTACATATTTGTCTTTACTCTGCAACACTGTATTTCCTTATAACGTGGTATTCTTACATATTCTTTCGAGAGAAAACTCTCCTGTGAGTTGTCTTTTGAGGCTACAAGCTTAGACATAAAGGCAACACCAAAGCTTTTCCAGTTACAGCCTGTTGTTTAGGAAAAACAAGATAATTTTGCATGATGCGAGATTTCTTTAAAACGTGGTTTCTGACAAATTTTGATGAAAGAAAATTCTCCTGTGGGTTCTCTTTTGAGGCTATACATGTAGACATACACGTCACACCAAATCTTTTCGAGTTACAACGTGTTGTTTAGGAGACACAAGCTAATATTGTTCGATGCGTTATTTCTTCTTGTAAAGTGTTTCCAATATGTACTTATTTGTATTTACTCTGCAAAATTGTATGTCCTTATAACGTGGTATTCTTACCTATTCTTTTGAGAGAAAACTCTCCTGTGCCTTTTCTTTTGAGGCTCCATGCTTACACATACACGCAACACCAAAGCTTTTCGAGTTACAACATGTTGTTTAGGAAAAAGAAGATGATTTCGCACGATGCGGGATTTCCTTAATACGTGGTTTTCTGAAAAATTTTGACGAAAGAAAATTCTCCTGTGGGTTCTCTTTTGAGGCTACACGTTTAGACGTACATGCCATACCAAATCTTTTCGAGTTACAACGTGTTGTTTAGGAGATACAAGCTTATTTTTTACGATGCGTTAATTTTTTTCGTAAAGTGTTTCCAATAAGTTCATATTTGTCTTTACTCTGCAACACTGTATTTCCTTACAACGTAAAATTCATACATATTCTTTCGAGAGAAAACTATGCTGTGCGTTCCCTTTTGAGGCTACACACTTAGACATACAGGCAACACCAAAACTTTTCGAGTTACAACGTGTTGTTTATGAGAAACAAGATAATTTCGCACGATGCGGGATTTCCTTAAAACGTGGTTTTAGGACAAATTTTGACGAAAGAAAATTCTCCTGTGGGTTCTCTTTTGAGGCTACATGTTTAGACGAACACGCCACACCAAATCCTTTCGAGTTTCCAAGTGTTGTTTAGGAGATACAAGCTAATTTTGTACGATGCGTTATTTCTTCGCGTAAAGTGTTTCCCATATGTACATATTTGTCTTTACTCTGCAACACTGTATTTCCTTATAACATTGTATTTTTACATGTTCTTTTGAGAGAAACCTCTCCTGTGCATTCTCTTTAAAGACTACATGCTTAGACATTCACACAACACCAAAGCTTTTCGAGTTACAACGTGTTGTTAAGGAAAAACAAGATAATTTTGCACGATGTGAGATTTCCTTAAAACGTGGTTTTTTGACAAATTTTGACGAAAGAAAGTTCTCCTGTGGGTTCTCTTTTGAGGCTACACGTGTAGAGGTATGAGCCACACCAAATATTTTCGAGTTACAACGTGTTATTTAGGAGATACAAGCTAATTTTGTACGATGCGTTATTTCTTCTCTTAAAGTGTTTCCAATATGTACTTACTTATCTTTACTCTGCAACACTGTATTTCCTTATAACGTGGTATTCTTACATATTCTTTCGAGGGAAAACACTCCTGTACATTCTCTTTTGAGGCTACAAGCTTAGACAAACACGCAACGCCAAAGCTTTTCGAGTTACAACGTGTTGTTTAGGAAAAACAAGAAAATTTCGCACGATGCGAGATTTCCATAAAACGTGGTTTTCTGGAAAATTTTGACGAAAGAAAGATCTCCTGTGGGTTCTCTTTTGATGCTACATGTGTAGAGGTACGAGCCACACCAAATCTTTTCGGGTTACAACGTGTTGTTTGGAGATACAAGCTAATTTTGTACGATGCGTTATTTCTTCTCTTAAAGTGTTTCCAATACGTACGTAGTTGTCTTTACTCTGCAACACAGTATTTCCTTATAACGTGGTATTCTTACATATTCTTTCGAGAGAAAACTCTCCTGTGCGTTCTCTTTTGGGGCTATATCCTTAGACATACACCCAACACCAAAGTTTTTCGAGTTACAACGTGTTTTTTAGGAAGAACAAGATAATTTCTCATGATGCGGGATTTCCTTAAAACGTGGTTTTCTGAAAAATTTTGACGAAAGAAAATTGTCCAGTGGGTTCTCTTTTGTGGCTACATGTTTAGACGTACAAACCACACCAAATCTTTTCGAGTTACAACGTGTTGTTAGGAGATACAAGCTAATTTTTTTACGATGCTTTATTTCATCTCTTAAAGTTTATGGGTTTCCAATACATAGATATTTGTCTTTACTCTGCAAAATTGTATTTCCTTATAACGTGGTATTCTTACATATTCTTTTGAGAGAAAACTATCCTGTTCGTTCTCTTTTGAGGTTACACCCTTAGACATACACGCAACACCAATGCTTTTCGAGTTACAACGTGTTGTTTAGGAAAAACAAGATAATTTCGCATGATGCGAAATTTCTTTAAAATGTGGTTTCTGACAAATTTTGATGAAACAAAATTGTCCTGTGGGTTCTCTTTTGAGTCTACACGTTTAGACGTACACCTCACACCAAATCTTTTCTAGTTACAACATGTTGATTAGGAGATACAAGCTAATTTTGTATGATGCGTCATTTCTTCTCGTAAAGTGTTTCCAATATGTACTTATTTGTCTTTACGCTGCAAAATTTTATTTCCTTATAACGTGGTATTCTTACATATTCTTTCGAGAGAAAACTCTCCTGTGCCTTCTCTTTTGAGGCTCCACGCTTACACATACACGCAACACCAAAGCATTTCGAGTTACAACATGTTCTTTAGGGAGAAGAAGATGATTTCGCACGATGCAGGATTTCCTAAAAACGTTGTTTTCTGAAAAATTTTGACGAGAGAAAATTCTCCTGTGGGTTCTCTTTTGAGGCTACACGTTTAGACGTACACGCCACACCAAATTTTTTCGAGTTACAACGTGTTGTTTAGGAGATACAAACTAATTTTTTACTATGCGTTACTTCTTCTCGTAACTTGAGTCAACACGTGTAGACGTACGAGCCACACCAAATCTTTTCTAGTTACAACGTGTTGTTTAGGAGATACAAGCAAATTTTTTACGATGCGTTATTTCTTCTCATAAAGTGTTTCCAATATGTACGTATTTGTCTTTACTCTGCAACACTTTATTTCCTTATAACGTGGTATTCTTACATATTCTTTTGAGAGAAAACTATCCTGTGCGTTCCCTTTTGAGGCTACACAATTAGACATACAGGCAACACCAAAGCTTTTCGAGTTAAAACGCGTTGTTTATGAAAAGCAAGATAATTTCGCACGATGCGGGATTTCCTTAAAACTTGGTTTTCTGACAAATTTTGACGAAAGAAAATTTTCATGTGGGTTCTCTTTTGAGGCTACACTTTTAGACGTACACGCCACACCAAATCCTTTCGAGTTACCACGTGTTGTTTAGGAGATACAAGCTAATTTTTTATGATGCGATATTTCTTCTCTTAAAGTGTTTGCAATACGTACGTATTTGTCTTTACTCTGCAACACTGTATTTCCTTATAACGTTGTATTCTTACATATTCTTTCGAGAGAAAACTCTCCTGTGCGTTCTCTTAAGAGGTTACACGCTTAGACATACACGCAACACCAAAGCTTTTCGAGTTACATCGTGTTGTTTAGGAAAAACAAGATAATTTTGCACGATGCGGCATTTCCTTAAACGTGGTTTCCTGACAAATTTTGAGGAAAGAAAGTTCTCCTGTGGGTTCTCTTTTGAGGCTACACGTGTAGACGTATGAGCCACACCAAATCTTTTCGAGTTACAACGTGTTGTTTAGCAGATACAATCAAATTTTGTACGATGTGTTATTTCTTCTCGTAAATTGTTTCCAATACGTACTTATTTGTATTTAGTCTGCAACACTGTATTTCCTTATAACGTGGTATTCTTACATATTCTTTGAGGGAAAACTCTCCTGTGCCTGCTCTTTCGAGGCTACATGCTTAGACATACACGCAACGACAAAGATTTTCGAGTAACAACGTGTTGTTTAGTACAAACAAGATAATTTCGCATGATGCGAGACTTCCATAAAACGTGGTTTTCTGAAAAAATTTGACGAAAGAAAATTCTCCTGTGGGTTCTCTTTTGAGGCTACACGTGTAGGGGTACGAGCCACACTAAATCTTTTCGAGTTACAAGGTGTTGTTTAGGAGATACAAGCTAATTTTGTACGATGCTTTAATTCTTCTCGTAAAGTGTTTCCAATACGTATGTATTTGTCTTTACTCTGCAACACTGTATTTCCTTATAACATGGTATTCTTACATATTCTTTCGAGAGAAAACTCTCCTATGTGTTCTCTTTTGAGGCTACACGCTTAGACATACACGCACCACCAAAGCTTTTCGAGTTACCACGTGTTGTTTAGGAAAAACAAGATAATTTCGCACGATGCGAGAATTCCATAAAACGTGGTTTCTGACAAATTTTGATGAAAGAAAATTCTCCTGTGGGTTCTCTTTTGAGGTTACACATTTAGACGTACACGTCACACCAAATCTTTTCAAGTTACAACGTGTTGTTTAGGAGATAGAAGCTAATTTTCTAGGATACGTTATTTCTTATTGTAATGTGTTTCCAATAAGTTCTTATTTGTCTTTACCCTGCAAAATTGTATTTTCTTATTACGTGGTATTCTTACATATTCTTTCAAGAGAAAACTCTCCTGTGCCTTCTCTTTTGAGGCTCCACGCTTACACATACACGCAACACCAAAGCTTTTCGAGTTACAACATGTTGTTTAGGAAAAAGAAGATGATATCGCACGATGCGGGATTTCCTTAAAACGTGGTTTTCTGACAAATTTTGACGAAAGAAAATTCTCCTTTGGGTTCTCTTTTGAGGCTACATTTTTAGATTTACACGCCACACCAAATTTTTTCGAGTTACAACGTGTTGTTTAGGAGATACAAGCTAATTTTGTACGATGCGTTAATTCTTCTCGTAAAGCGTTTCCAATACGTACGTATTTGTCTTTATGCTGCAACACTGTATTTCCTTATCACGTGGTATTCTTACATATTGTTTCGAGAGAAAACTATCCTGTGCGTTCCCTTTTGAGGCTACACACTTAGACATACAGGCAACACCAAAGCTTTTCGAGTTACAACGTGTTTTTATGAAAAACAAGATAATTTCGCACGATGCGGGATTTCCTTAAAACGTGGTGTTCTGACAACTTTTGAGGAAAGAACATTCTCCTGTGGGTTTTCTTTTGAGGCTACACGTTTAGACGTGCACGCAACACCGAATCATTTCGAGTTGCCATGTGTTGTTCAGGAGATACAAGCTAATTTTGTACGATGCGTTATTTCTTCTTGTAAAGTGTTTCCAATAAGTATGTATTTTCTTTAGTGTGCAATACTGTATTTCCTAATAACGTGGTATTCTTACATATTCTTTTGAGAGAAAACTCTCCTGTGCCTTCTCTTTTGAGGCTACATTCTTAGAGATACACGCAACACCAAAGATTTTCGAGTGACACCGTGATGTTTAGGAAAAACAAGATAATTTTGCACGATGTGGGATTTCCTTAAAACATGGTTTTCTGACAAAATTTGACGAAAGAAAATTCTCCTGTGGGTTCTCTTTTGAGGCTGCACATTTAGACGTAAACACCACACCAAATCTTTTTGAGTTACAACGTGCTGTTTAGGAGTTACAAGCTAGTTTTTTATGATGCATTATTTCTTCTCGTAAAGTTTAAGTGTTTCCAATATGTACGTATTTGTCTTTACTCTGCAACATTGTATTTCCTCATAACGTGGTATTCTTACATATTCTTTCGAGAGAAAACTGTCCTGTGCATTCTCTTTTGAGGCTACACGCTTAGACATACACGCAACATCAAAGCTTATTGAGTTACAACGTGTTGTTTAGGAAAAACAAGATAATTTCGCACGATGCGGGATTTCCTTAAATCGTGGTTTTCTGAAAAAAATTTGACCAAAGAAAATACTCCTGTGGGTTCTCTTTTGAGGCTACACGTTTAGATGTACACGTCACACCAAATCTTTTCGAGTTATAACGTGTAGTTTAGGAGATACATGCTAATTTTGTGCGATGCATTATTTCTTCTCGTAAAGTGTTTCCAATACGTACGTATTTGTCTTTACTCTGCAACACTGTATTTCCTTATAACGTGGTATTCTTACATATTCTTTCGAGAGAAAACTCTCCTGTGCCTTCTCATTTGAGGCTACATGCTTAGACATACACGCAAAACCAAATCTTTTTGATTTACACGTGTTGATAAGGAAAAACAATATAATTTCGCATGATGCGGGCTTTCCTTAAACCGTGGTTTTCTTACAAATTTTGACGAAAGAAAATTCTCCTGTGGGTTCTCTTTTGAGGCTACACGTTTAGACGTACACGCCACACCAAATCATTTCGAGTTAAAACGTGTTGTTTAGGAGATACAAGCTTGTACGAAGCGTTATTTCTTCTCGTAAAGTGTTTCCAATACGAACATATTTGTCTTTACTCTGCAACAATGTATTTCCTTATAACGTGGTATTCTTACATATTCTTTATAGAGAAAACTCTCCTGTGCCTTCTCTTTTGAGGCTACACGCTTAGACATACAGGCAACACCAAAGCTTTTCGAGTTATGACGTTTTGTTTGGGAAAACCAAGATAATTTCGCAGGATGCGGGATTTCCTTAAAACGTGGTTTTCTGAAAAATTTTGACGAACGAAAATTCTCCTGTGGGTTCTCTTTTGAGGCTACATGATTAGACGCACACACCACACCAAATATTTTCGAGTTACAACGTGTTGTTTAGGAGATACAAGCTAATTTTTTATGATGCTTTATTTCTTCTCGTAAGTGTTTCCAATACATACATATTTGTCTTTACTCTGCAACACTGTATTTCCTTATAACGTCGTATTCTTACATATTCTTTCGAGAGAAAACTCTCCTGTGCGTTCTCTTTTGAAGGCTACATGCTTAGACATACATGCAACACCAAAGCTACACGAGTTACAACGTGTTGTTTAGGAAAAACAAGATAATTTCGCACGATGCAGGATTTCCTAAAATCGTGGTTTTCTGAAAAAATTTTGACGAAAGAAAATACTCCTGTGGGTTCTCTTTTGAGGCTACACGTTTAGATGTACACGCCACACCAAATCTTTTCGAGTTATAACGTGTAGTTTCGGAGATACAAGCTAATTTTTTACGATGCATTATTTCTTCTTGTAAAGTGTTTCCAATACGTACATATTTGTCTTTACTCTGCAACACTGTATTTCTTTTTAACGTGGTATTCTTACATTTTCTTTAAGGGAAAACTCTCCTCCTACGCCTTCTCTTTTGAGGCTACATGCTTAGACATACTCGCAACACCAAAGCTTTTCGAGTTACGACCGGTTGTTTAGGAAAAACAAGATAATTTCGCATGATGCGGGATTTCCTTAAAATGTGGTTTACTGACCAATTTTGACGAAAGAAAATTCTCCTGTGGGTTCTCTTTTGAGGCTACACGTTTAGACATACAGGCCACACCAAATCTTTTCGAGTTACAACGTGTTGTTTAGGAGATACAAGCTAATTTTGTACTATGCGTTATTTCTTCTCGTAAAGTGTTTCCAATACGTAAGTATTTGTCTTTACTCTGCAACACTATTTCCTTATAACGTGGTATTCTTACATATTCTTTCGAGAGAAAACTCTCCTGTGCGTTCTCTTTTGAGGTTACACGCTTAGACATACATGCATCACCAAAGCTTTTCGAGTTACAACGTGTTGTTTAGGAAAAACAATATAATTTCGCACGATGCGAGATTTCCTTAAAACGTGGTTTCTGACAAATTTTGATGAAGGAAAATTCTCCTGTGTGTTCTCTTTTGAGGCTACACGTTTAGACGTACACGTCACACCAAATCTTTTTGAGTTACAACGTGTTGTTTTGGAGATACATGCTAATTTTGTACGATGCGTTATTTCTTCTCATAAAGTGTTTCCAATATGTACTTATTTGTCTTTACTCTGCAAAATTGTATTTCCTTATAACGTGGTATTCTTACAGATTCTTTTGAGAGAAAACTCTCCTGTGCCTTCTCTTTTGAGGCTCCACGCTTACACATACACGCAACACCAAAGCTTTTCGAGTTACGACCTGTTGTTTAGGAAAAACAAGATAATTTCACACGATGAGGGATTTCCTTAAAACGTGGTTTTCTGAAAAATTTTGAAGAAAGAAAATTCTCCTCTGGGTTCTCTTTTGAGGCTACACGTTTAGACGTACATGCCACACCAAATCATTTCGAGTTACAACGTGTTGTTTAGGAGATACAAGCTAATTTTGTACGATGCGTTATTTCTTCTCTTAAAGTGTTTCCAATACGTACATTTTTGTCTTTACTCTGCAACACTGTATTTCCTCATAACGTGGTATTCTTACATATTCTTTCGAGAGAAAACTCTCCTGTGAGTTCTCTTTTGAGGTTACACGCTTAGACATACACGCAACACCAAAGCTTTTCGAGTTACAACGTGTTGTTTAGAAAAAACAAGATAATTTCGCACGATTCGAGATTTCCTTAAAACGTGGTTTCTGAAAAATTTTGATGAAAGAAAATTCTCCTGTGGGTTCTCTTTTGAGGCTACACATTTAGACATACACGTCACACCAAATCTTTTTGAGTTACAACGTGTTGTTTAGGAGATACAAGCTAATTTTGTACGATGCGTTATTTCTTCTCGTAAAGTGTTTCCAATATGTACTTATTTGTCTTTACTCTGCAAAAGTGTATTTCCTCATAACATGGTATTCTTACCTATTCTTTTGAGAGAAAACTCTCCGGTGCCTTCTCTTTTGAGGCTCCATGCTTACGCAAACACGAAATGCCAAAGCTTTTTGAGTTACAATGTGTAGTTAAGAAAAACAAGATAATTTCGCATTATGCCAGATTTCCATAAAACGTGGATTTCTGAAAAATTTTGACGAAAGAATGTTCTCCTGTGGGTTCTTTTTTGAGGCTACACGTGTAGAGGTAAGAGCCACACCAAATCTTTTCGAGTTACAACGTGTTGTTTAGGAGATACAAGCTAATTTTGTAAGATGCGTTATTTCTTCTCTTAAAGTGTTTCCAATACGTACATATTTCTCTTTACTCTGCAACACTGTATTTCCTTATAACGTGGTATTCTTACATATTCTTTCGAGAGAAAACTCTGCTGTGAGTTCTCTTTTGAGGCTACAAGCTTAGACATACAGGCAACACCAAAGATTTTCCAGTTACAACCTGTTGTTTAGGAAAAACAAGATAATTTTGCACGATGCGAGATTTCTTTAAAACGTGGTTTCTGACAAATTTTGATGAAAGAAAATTCTCCTGTGGGTTCTCTTTTGAGGCTACACATTTAGACGTACACGTCACACCAAATCTTTTCGAGTTACAACGTGTTGTTTAGGAGATACAAGCTAATTTTGTACGATGCGTTATTTCTTCTCGTAAAGTGTTTCCAATAAGTACTTATTTGTCTTTACTCTGCAAAATTGTATTTCCTTATAACGTGGTATTCTTACCTATTCTTTTGAGAGAAAACTCTCCTGTGCCTTCTCTTTTGAGGCTCCATGCTTACACATACACGCAACACCAAAGCTTTTTGAGTTACAACATGTTGTTTAGGAAAAACAAGATGATTTCGCACGATGCGGGATTTCCTTAAAACGTGGTTTTCTGAAAAATTTTGACGAAAGAAAATTCTCCTGTGGGTTCTCTTTTGAGGCTACACGTTTAGACGTACATGCCATACCAAATCATTTTGAGTTACAACGTGTCGTTTAGGAGATACAAGTTAATTTTTTATGATGCGTTAATTATTTTTGTAAAGTGTTTCCCATACGTACATATTTGTCTTTACTCTGCAACATTGTATTTCCTTATAAGGTGGAATTCATGCATATTCTTTCGAGAGAAAACTATCCTGTGCGTTCCCTTTTGAGGCTACACACTTAGACATACAGGCAACACCAAAGCTTTTCGAGTTACAACGTGTTGTTTATGAAAAACAAGATAATTTCGCACGATGCAGGATTTCCTTAAAACGTGGTTTTAGGAAAAATTTTGACGAAAGAAAATTCTCCTGTGGGTTCTCTTTTGAGGCTACCTGTATAGACGTACACGCCACACCAAATCCTTTCGAGTTACCACGTGTTGTTTAGGAGATACAAGCTAATTTTGTACGATGCGTTATTTTTTCTCGTAAAGTGTTTCCTATATGTACATATTTGTCTTTACTCTGCAACACTGTTTTTCCTTATGACATTGTATTCTTACATGTTCTTTCGAGAGAAAACTCTCCTGTGCATTCTCTTTAGAGACTACATGCTCAGACATTCACACAACACCAAAGCTTTTCGAGTTACAACGTGTTGTTAAGGAAAAACAAGATAATTTTGCACGATGTGGGATTTCCTTAAAACGTGGTTTTTTGACAAATTTTGACGAAAGAAAGTTCTCCTGTAGGTTCTCTTTTGAGGCTACACGTGTAGAGGTACGAGCCACACCAAATATTTTTGAGTTCCAACGTGTTGTTTAGGAGATACAAGCAAATATTGTATGATGCGTTATTTCTTCTCGTAAAGTGTTTCCAATATGTACTTATTTGTCTTTACTCTGCAACACTGTATTTCCTTATAACGTGGTATTCTTACATATTCTTTCGAGGGAAAACTCTCCTGTACATTCTCTTTTGAGGCTAGAAGCTTAGACAAACACGCCACTCCAAAGCTTTTCGAGTTACCACGTGTTGTTTAGGAAAAACAAGGAAATTTTGCACGATGCGAGATTTCCATAAAACGTGGTTTTCTGAAAAATTTTGACGAAAGAAAATTCTCCTGTGGGTTCTATTTTGATGCTACATGTTTAGACACACACGCCACACCAAATCTTTTCGGGTTATAACGTGTTGTTTAGGAGATACAAGCTAATTTTGTATGATGCGTTATTTCTTCTCTTAAAGTTTTTCCAATACTTATGTAGTTGTCTTTACTCTGCAACACGGTATTTCCTTATAACGTGGTATTCTTACATATTCTTTCGAGAGAAAACTCTCCTGTGCGTTCTCTTTTGAGGCTACAAGCTTAGAAATACACGCAACACCAAAGCTTTTCGAGTTACAACGTGTTGTTTAGGAAAAACAAGATAATTTCGCACGATGCGAGATTTCCTTAAAATGTGGTTTTCTGACAAATATTGACGAAAGAAAATTCTCCTATGGGTTTTCTTTTGAGGCTACACGTTTTGTCATACATGCCACACCAAGTCTTTTCGAGTTACAACTTGTTGTTGAGGAGATACAAGCTATTTTTTACGATGTGTTATTTTTTCTCATAAAGTTAAAGTGTTTCCAATATGTACGTATTTGTCTTTACTCTGCAACACTGTATTTCCTTATAACGTGGTATTCTTACATATTCTTTCTAGAGAAAACTCTCCATTGCCTTCTCTTTTGAGGCTACATGCTAAGACTTACACGCAACACCAAAGCTTTTCGAGTTACAACATGTTGTTTAGGAAAAACAAGATAATTTCACACGATGAGGGATTTCCTTAAAACGTGGTTTTCTGACATATTTTGATGAAAGAAAATTCTCCTGTGGGTTCTCTTTTGAGGCTACACGTTTAGGTGTACACGCCACACCAAATCTTTTCAAGTTACAACGTGCTGTTTAGGAGATACAAGCTAATTTTGTACGATGCATTATTTCTTCTCATAAAGTTTAAGTGTTTCTAATAAGTGCATATTTGTCTTTACTCTGCAACACTGTATTTCCTTATAACGTGGTATTCTTACATATTCTTTTGAGAGAAAACTCTCCTGTGCCTTCTCTTTTGAGGCTACACGCCTAGACATACACGCAACACCAAAGCTTTTCGAGTTACGATGTGTTGTTTAGGAAAAACAAGATAATTTCGCACGATGCGGGATTTCCTTAAAACATGTTTTTCTGGCAAATTTTGACGAAAAAAATTCTCCTGTGGGTTCTCTTTTAAGCCTACATGTTTAGTTGTAAACGCCACACCAAATCTTTTCCATTTACAATGTGTTGTTTAGGAGATATAAGCTAATTTTATATGATGCGTTATTACTTCTCGTAAAATTTAAGTGTTTCCAATAAGTAGGTATTTGTCTTTACTCTGCCACACTGTATTTCCTTATAACGTGGTATTCTTACATATTGTTTCGAGTGAAAACTCTCCTGTGCCTTCTCTTTTGAGGCTACACGCTTAGACATACACGCAACACCAAAGCTTTTCAAGTTAAGATTTGTTGTTTAGGAAAAACAAGATAATTTTGCACGATGCGGGATTTCCTTAAAACATGGTTTTCTGACAAATGTTGATGAAAGAAAATTCTCCTGTGGGTTCTCTTTTGAGGCTACACGTTTAGAATTACACGCCACACCAAATCTTTTTAAGTTACAACGTGCTGTTTAGGAGATACAAGCTAATTTTGTATGATAAGTTATTTCTTCTCATAAAGTTTAAGTGTTTCCAATAAGTAAGTATTTGTCTTTACTCTGCAACACTGTATTTCCTTATAACGTGGTATTCTTACATATTCTTTCGAGAGAAAACTCTCCTGTGCCTTCTCTTTTGAGGCTACACGCTTAGACATACACGCAACACCTAATCTTTTCGAGTTACAACATGTTGATTAGGAAAAACAAGATAATTTCGCACGATGCGAGATTTCCTTAAAACGTGGATTTCTGACAAATTTTGACGAAAGAAAATTCTCCTGTGGGTTCTCTTTTGAGGCTACACGTTTATACCTACACACCACACCAAATCATTTCGAGTAAAAACGTGTAGTTTAGGAGATACAAGCTTGTACGAAGCGTTATTTCTTCTCATAAAATGTTTCCAAAACGTACGTATTTGTCTTTGCTCTGCAACACTGTATTTCTTTATAACGTGGTATTCTTACATATCCTTTCGAGAGAAAACTCTCCTGTGCCTTCTCTTTTGAGGCTTCACGATTAGATATACAAGCAACGCCAAAGCTTTTCGAGTTACGATGTTTTGTTTAGGAAAAACAAGATAATTTCGCACGATGCAGGATTTCCTTAATACGTGGTTTTCTGAAAAATTTTGACGAAAGAAAATTCTCCTGTGGGTTCTCTTTTCATGCTACACGTTTAGACGCACACGCCACACCAAATATTTTCGAGTTACAACGTGTTGTTTAGGAGATACAAGCTAATATTTTATGATGCGTTATTTCTTCTCCTAAAGTGTTTCCAATACGTACGTACTTGTCTTTACTCTGCAACACTGTAGTTCCTATTAACGTGGTATTCTTACATATTCTTTTGAGAGAAAACTCTCCGTTGCCTTCTCTTTTGAGGCTACACACTAAGACCTACACGAAACACCAAAGGTTTTCGAGTTACAACGTGTTGTTTAGGAATAACCAGATAATTTCGCATGATGCGGGATTTCCTTAAACCGTGGTTTTCTGACAAATTTTGACGCAAGAAAATTCTCCTGTGGGTTCTCTTTTGAGGCTACACGTTTAGAAGTACACGCCACACCAAATCATTTCTAGTTACAACGTGCTGTTAAGAGATACAAGCTAATTTTGTACGATGCATTATTTCTTCTCGTAAAGTTTAAGTGTTTCCAATATGTATGGATTTGTCTTTATTCTGCAACACTGTATTTCCTTATAACGTGGTATTGTTACATATTGTTTCCAGAGAAAACTCTCCTGTGCCTTCTCTTTTGATGCTACACGCATAGACATACACGCAACACCAAAGCTTTTTGAGTTACAACGTGTTGTTTAGGAAAAACAAGATTTTTCGCACGATGCGTGATTTCCTTAAAACGTGGGTTTGTGACAAATTTTGACGAAAGAAAATTTTCCTGTGGGTACTCTTTTGAGGCTACACCTTTAGACGTACACGCCACACCAAATGTTTTCGAGTTACAATGTGTTGTTTAGGAGATACAAGCTAATTTTTTTACAATGCGTAATTTCTCCTCGTAAAGTGTTTCCAATAAGTACATATTTGTCTTTACTCTGCAACACTGTATTTCCTTATATTGTGGTATTCTTACATATACTTTCAAGAGAAAACTCTCCAGTGCCTTCTCTTTTGACGCTACATGCTTAGACATACACGCAACACCAAAGCTTTTCTAGTAACGACGTGTTGTTTAGGAAAAACAAGATAATTTCGCACGATGCGGGATTTCCTTAAAACGTGGTTTTCTGAAAAATTTTGTCGAAAGAAAATTCTCCTGGGGGTTCTCTTTTAAGGCTACACATTTAGACGTACACGCCACACCAAATCTTTTTGAGTTACAACGTGCTGTTTAGGAGATACAAGCTAATTTTGTATGATAAGTTATTTCTTCTCGTAAAGTTTAAGTGTTTCCAATACGTACGTATTTGTCTTTAGTCTGCAACACTGTATTTCCTTATAACGTGGTATTCTTACATATTCTTTCGAGAGAAAACTGTCCTGTGCCTTCTCTTTTGAGGCTACATGCTTAGACATACACGCAACATCAAAGCTTTTCGAGTTACGATGTGTTGTTTTGGAAACACAAGATAATTTCGCACGATGCGGGATTTCCTTAAAAAATTGTTTTCTGACAAATTTTGACGAAAGAAAATTCTCCTTTGGGTTCTCTTTTGAAGCTACACGTTTAGACATACACGCCATACCAAATCATTTCGAGTTACAACGTGTTGTTTAGGAGATACAAGCTAATTTTGTTTGATGCGTTATTTCTTCTCGTAAAGTGTATCCAATACGTACGTATTTTTCTTGACTCTGCAACACTGTATTTCCTAAGAACGTGGTATGCTTACATATTCTTTCGAGAGAAAACACTCCTGTGCGATCTCTTTTGAGGCTACACCCTTAGACATACACTAAACACCAAAGCTATTCGAGTTACAACGTGTTCTTTAGGAAAAACAAGATAATTTCGCAAGATGCGGGATTTCCTTAAAACGTGGTTTTCTGAAAAAAATTTGACGAAAGAAAATTCTCCTGTGGGTTCTCTTTTCAGGCTACATGTTTAGACGTACACGCCATATGAAATCTTTTCGAGTTAAAACGTGTAATTTAGGAGATACAACTTAATTTTGTACGATGCGTTATTTCTTCTTGTAAAGTGTTTCAAATACGTACGTATTTGTCTTTACTCTGCAACACTGTATTTCCATATAACGTGATATTCTTACGTATTCTTTCGAGAGAAAACTCTCCTGTGCCTTCTCTTTTGAGGCTACAGGCTTAGACATACATGCAACACCAAAGCTTTTCGAGTTACAAAGTGTTCTTTAGGAAAAACAAGATAATTTCGCACAATGCGGGATTTCCTTAAAACGTGGTTTTCTGACCAATTTTGACTAAAGAATATTCTCCTGTGGGTTCTCCTTTGAGGCTACACGTTTAGACATACAAGCCACATCAAATCTTTCTGAGTTACAATGTGTTGTTTAGGAGATACAAGCTAATTTTGTAAGATGCGTTATTTCTTCTTGTAGAGTGTTTCCAATACGTATGTATTTGCTTTACTCTGCAACACTGTACTTCCTTATAACGTGGTATTCTTACATATTCTTTCAAGAGAAAACTCTCCTGTGCGTTCTCTTTTGAGGCTACAAGCTTAGACATACACGCAACACCAAAGCTTTTCGAGTGACAACGTGTTGTTTACGAAAAACAAGATAATTTCGCACGATGCGGGATTTCCTTAAAACGTGGTTTTCTGAACAAATTTTGACGCAAGAAAATTCTCCTGTGGGTTCTCTTTTGAGGCTACACGTTTAGACGTACACGCAACACCAAATCTTTTCGATTTACAACGTACTGTTTAGGAGATACAAGCTAATTTTGTACGATGCATTATTTCTTCTCGTAAAGTTTAAGTGTTTCCAATAAGTACGTATTTGTCTTTACTCTGCAACACTGTATTTCCTTATAACGTGGTATTCTTACATATTCTTTCGAGAAAAAACTCTCCTGTGCCTTCTCCTTTGAGGCTACACGCTTAAACATACACTAAACACCAAAGCTTTTCGAGTTACAAAGTGTTGTTTAGGAAAAACAAGGTAATTTCGCACGATGCGGGATTTCCTTAAAACGTGGTTTTCTGAAAAAAATTTGACGAAAGAAAACTTTCCTGTGGGTTCTCTTTTGAGGCTACACGTTTAGACGTACACGCCACACCAAATCTTTTCGAGTTACAACGTGCAGCTTAGGAGAAACAAGCTAATTTTGTACGATGCGTTATTTCTTCTTGTAAAGTGTTTCCAATAATTACGTATTTGTCTTTACTCTGCAACACTGTATTTCCTTATAACTTGGTATTCTTACATATTCTTTCAAGAAAAAACTCTCCTGTGCCTTCTCTTTTGAGGCTTCGCGCTTAGACATTCACGCAACAGCAAAGCTTTTCGAGTTACAAAGTGTTCTTTAGGAAAAACAAGATAATTTCGCAAAATGCGGGATTTCCTTAAAACGTGGTTTTCTGACTAATTTTGACTAAAGAATATTATCCTGTGGGTTCTCCTTTGAGGCTACACGTTTAGACGTACAAGCCACATCAAATCTTTCCGAGTTACAACGTATTGTTTAGGAGATACAAGCTAATTTTGGATGATGCGTTATTTCTTCTTGTAAAGTGTTTCCAATACATACGTATTTGCTTTACTCTGCAACACTGTAATTCCTTATAACGTGGTATTCTTACATATTATTTCGAGAGAAAATTCTCCTGTGCCTTCTCTTTTGAGGCTATACGCTTAGACATACACGCAACACCAAAGCTTTTCGAGTTACAACGTGTTGTTTAGGAAAAACAAGGTAATTTCCCACGATGCGGGATTTCCTTAAAACATGGTTTTCAGACAAATTTTGACAAAAGAAAATTCTCCTGTGTGGTTCTCTTTTGAGGCTACACGTTTAGAAGTACACGCCACACCAAATCTTTTCGAGTTACAACGTGTTGTTAGGAGATACAAGCTAATTTTGTATGATGCATTATTTCTTCTCATAAAGTTTAAGTGTTTCCAATATGTATGTATTTGTCTTTACTCTGCAACACTGTATTTCCTTATAACGTGGTATTCTTACATATTCTTTCGAGAGAAAACTCTCCTGTGCATTCCCTTTTGTGGCTACATGCTTACACATACATGCAACACCAAAGCTTTTCGAGTTACAACGTGTTGTTTAGGAAAAACAAGATAATTTCGCACGATGCGGGATTTCCTTAAAACGTGGTTTTCTGAAAAAATTTTGACGAAAGAAAATACTCCTGTGGGTTCTCTTTTGAGGCTACACGTGTATACGTACACCCCACACCAAATCTTTTCGAGTTATAACATGTAGTTTAGGAGACACAAGCTAATTTTGTACGATGCATTATTTCTCCTTCTAAAGTGTTTCCAATACGTCGGTATTTGTCTTTACTCTGCAACACTGTATTTCCTTATAACGTGGTATTCTTACATATTCTTTAGAGAGAAAACTCTCCTGTGCCTTCTCTTTTGAGGCTACATGCTTAGACATACACGCAACACCAAAGCTTTTCGACTTACGACATGTTGTTTAGGAAAAACAAGATAATTTCGCATGATGTGGGATTTCCTTAAAACGTGGTTTACTGACCAATTTTGACGAAAGAAAATTCTCCTGTGGGTTCTCATTTGAGGCTACACGTTTAGACGTACACGCCACACCAAATCTTTTCGAGTTAAAACGTGTTGTTTTGGAGATACAAGCTAATTTTGTACGATGCGTTATTTCTTCTCGTAAAGTGTTTCCAATATGTACTTTTTGTCTTTAATCTGCAACACTGTATTTCCTTATAACGTGGTATTCTTACATATTCTTTCGAGAGAAAACTTTCCTGTGCCTTCTCTTTTGAGGCTACACGCTTAGACGTACACGCAACAACAAAGCTTATCGAGTTAAAATATGTTGTTTAGGAAAAACAAGATAATTTCTCACGATGCGGGATTTCCTTAAAACGTTGTTTTCTGACAAATTTTGACCTAAGAATATTCTCCTGTGGGTTCTTTTTTGAGGCTACACTTTTAGACGTACAAGCCACATCAAATCTTTCCGAGTTACAACGTGTTGTTTAGGAGGTACAAGCTAATTTTGTACGATGCATTATTTCTTCTCGTAAAGTTTAAGTGCTTCCAATATGTACATATTTGTCTTTTCTCTGCAACACTGTATATCCTTATAAGGTGGTATTCTTACATATTCGTTCGAGAGAAAACTCTCCTGTGCCTTCTCCTTTGAGGCTACATGATTAGACATACACACAAAACCAAAGCTTTTCGAGTTACGAAGTGTTGTTTAGGAAAAACAAGATAATTTCGCACGATGCAGTATTTCCTTAAAATGTGGTTTTCTAACAAATTTTGACGAAAGAAAATTCTCCTGTGGGTTCTCTTTTGAGGCTACACGTTTAGACGTACACGCCACACCAAATCATTTCGAGTTAAAACGTGTTGTTTAGGAGATACAAGCTTGTACGAAGCATTATTTCTTCTCGTAAAATGTTTCCAATATATACGTATTTGTCTTTAATCTGCAACACTGTATTTCCTTATAACATGGTATTCTTACATATTCTTTCGAGAGAAAACTCTCCTGTGCCTTCTCTTTTGAGGCTACACGCTTAGACATACACGCAACACCAAAGATTTTCGAGTCTGGACGTTTTGTTTAGGAAAAAATAGATAATTTCGCACAATGCAGGATTTCCTTAAAACGTGGTTGTCTGAAAAATTTTGACCAAAGAAAATTCTACTGTGGGTTCTCTTTTGAGGCTACACGTTTAGACGCACATGGTACACCAAATCTTTTCGAGTTACAACGTGTTGTTTAGGAGATACAAGCTAATTTTGTACGATAAGTTATTTCTTCTCGTAAAGTTTAAGTGTTTCCAATATGTACATATTTGTCTTTACTCTGCAACACTGTATTTCCTTATAACTTGGTATTCTTACATATCCTTTCGAGAGAAAACTCTCCTGTGCCTTCTCTTTTGATGCTACACGCTTAGAAATACACGCAACACCAAAGCTTTTCAAGTTACAACGTGTTGTTTAGGAAAAACAAGATAATTTCGCACGATGCGGGATTTCCTTAAAATGTGGTTTTCTGACAAATATTGACGAAAGGAAATTCTCCTATGGGTTCTCTTTTGAGGCTACACGTTTTGTCATATATGCCGCACCAAATCCTTTCGAGTTACAACGTGTTGTTTAGGAGATACAAGCTATTTTTTACGATGTGTTATTATTTCTCATAAAGTTTAAGTTTTTCCATTACGTACTTATTTGTCTTTACTCTGCAACACTTTATTTCCTTATAACGTGGTATTATTACATATTCTTTCGAGAGAAAACTCTCCATTGCCGTCTCTTTTGAGGCTACACGCTAAGACTTACACGCAACACCAAAGCCTTTCGAGTTACAACGTGTTGTTTAGGAAAAACAAGATAATTACACACGATGCGGGATTTCCTTAAAACGTGGTTTTCTGACAAATTTTGAGGAAAGAAAATTCTCTTGTGGGTTCTCTTTTGAGGCTACACGTTTAGATATACACGCCACACCAAATCTTTTCAAGTTACAACGTGCTGTTTAGGAGATACAAGCTAATTTTGTATGATGCATCATTTCTTCTCGTAAAGTTTAAGTGTTTCCAATAAGTGCTTATTTGTCTTTACTCTGCAACACTGTATTTCCTTATAAGGTGGTATTCTTACATATTCTTTCGAGAGAAAACTCTCCATTGCCGTCTCTTTTGAGGCTACACGCCTAGACATACACGCAACACCAAAGCTTTTCGAGTTACGATGTTTTGTTTAGAAAAAACAAGATATTTTCAAACGATGCGGGATTTCCTTAAAACATGGTTTTCTGACAAATTTTGATGAAAGAAAATTCTCCTGTGGGTTCACTTTTGAGGCTACATGTTTAGTTGTAAACGCCACACCAAATCGTTTCGAGTTACAACGTGTTGTTTAGGAGATATAAGCTAATTTTGTATGATGCTTTATTTCTTCTCTAAAGTTTAAGTGTTTCCAATACGTACATAATTGTCTTTACTCTGCAACACTGTATTTCCTTATAAAGTGGTATTCTTACATATTGTTTCGAGAGAAAACTCTCCTGTGCCTTCTCTTTTGAGGCTACATGCTTAGACATACACGCAACACCAAAGCTTTTTGCGTTAAGATGAGTTGTTTAGGAAAAACAAGATAATTTTGCAAGATGCGGGATTTCCTTAAAACATGGTTTTCTGACAAATTTTGACAAAGAAAATTCTCCTGTGGGTTCTCTTTTGAGGCTACACGTTTAGACTTACACGCCACACCAAATGTTTTCGAGTTACAAGGTGTTGTTTAGGAGATACAAGCTAATTTTTTACGATAAGTTATTTCTTCTCGTAAAGTTTAAGTGTTTCCAATACGTACGTATTTGTCTTTATCTGCAACACTGTATTTCCTTATAACGTGTAATTCTTACATATTCTTTCGAGAGAAAACTCTCCTGTGCTTTCTCTTTTGAGGCTACACGGTTAGACATACACGCAACACCAAAGCTTTTCGAATTACAACGTGTTGTTTAGGCTAAACAAGATAATTTTTCACGATGCAGGATTTCCTTAAAACGTGGTTTTCTCTCAAATTTGACGAAAGAAAATTCTCCTGTGGGTTCTCTTTTGAGGCTACACGTTTAGCCGTACATGCCACACCAAAACTTTTCGACTTACAACGTGTTGTTTAGGAGATACAAGTTAATTTTGTACGATACGTTATTTCTTCTCTTGAAGTGTTTCCAATAAGTATGTATTTGTCTTTACTCTGCAACACTGTATTTCCTTATAACGTGCTATTCTTACATATTCTTTCAAGAGAAAACTCTCCTGTGCCTTCTCTTTTGAGACTACACACTTAGACATACAGGCAAAACCAAAGCATTTCGTGTTACAACGTGTTGATTAGGAAAAATAAGATAATTTCGCACGATGCAGGATTTCTTTAAAACGTGGTTTTCTGACAAATTTGACGAAAGAAAATTCTCCTGTTGGTTCTCTTTTGAGGCTACATATTTAGACGTACACGCCACACCAAATTTTTTCGAGTTACCACTTGTTGTATAGGAGATACAAGCTAATTTTGTATGAAGCGATATTTATTCTCGTAAAGTGTTTCCAATACATACGTATTTGTCCTTACTCTGCAACACTGTATTTCTTTATAACGTGGTATTCTTACATATTCTTTCGAGATAAAACTCTCCTGTACATTTTCTTTTGAGGCTACATGCTTAGACATACACGCAACACCAAAGATTTTCGCATTACAATGTGTTGATTAGAAAAAACAAGATAATTTCGCACGATGCGGGATTTCCTTAAAACATAGTTTTCTGACAAATTTTGAAGAAAGAAAATTCTCCTGTGGGTTCTCTTTTGAGGGTACACGTTTAGACGTACACGCCACACCAAATCTTTTCGAGTTACAACGTGTAGTTTAGGAGGTACAAGCTAATTTTTACGATGCCTTATTTCTTCTCTTAAAGTGTTTCCAATATGTATGTATTTGTCTTTACTCTGCAACACTGTATTTCCTTATAAGGTGGTATTCTTACATATTCTTTCGAGAGAAAACTCTCCTGTGCCTTCTCTTTTGAGGCTACACGCTTAGACATACAGGCAAACCAAAGCATTTCGTGTTACAACGTGTTGATTAGGAAAAATAAGATAATTTCACACGATGCGGGAATTCCTTAAAACATGTGTTGATTAGAAAAAACAAGATATTGTGAAGGGGGTCATTTCCCTAATTTCTTTCTCAGCCTGCTTATCCTTTGAGTATAGGAAGGCCACTGATTTGCTGGAGTTGATTTTATAACCTGCCACTTTGCTGAAGTTGTTTATCAGCTGTAGGAGCTCTCTAGTGGAGTTCTTTGGGTCACTTAGGTAGACGATCATGTCGTCTGCAAATAATGATAGTTTGACTTCTTCCTTTCCAATTTGTATCCCTTTGACCTCCTTATGTTGTCAAATTGCCCGAGCTAGTACCTCAAGTACAATATTGAAAAGATAAGGGAAAGGGGGCAGCCTTGTCTGGTCCCTGATTTCAGTGGGATTGCTTCAAGTTTCTCTCCATTTAGTTTTATGCTGGCTACCGGTTTGCTGTATATTGCTTTTACTATGTTTAGGTATGGGCCTTGAATTCCTGTTCTCTCCAAGACTTTAAGCATGAAGGGATGCTGAATTTTGTCAAATGCTTTTTCAGCATCCAATGAAATGACCATGTGGTTTTGTTCTTTGAGTTTGTTTATGTAGTGGATTGTATTGATGGATTTCCGTATATTGAACAAACCCTGCATTCCCGGGATAAAGCCTACTTGATCATGGTGGATGATCGTTTTGATGTGTTCTTGGATTCGGTTGGCAAGAATTTTATTGAGTATTTTTGCATCGATGTTCATAAGGGAAATTGGTCTGAAGTTTTCTTTCTTTGTTGGATCTTTTTGTGGCTTTGGTATCAGCGTAATTGTGGCTTCGTAGAAGGAATTGGGTAGTGTTCCTTCTGTTTCTATTTTGTGGAATAGTTTGAAGAGTATTGGTGTTAACTCTTCTTTGAAGGTCTGGTAGAATTCTGCACTGAAGCCATCTGGTCCTGTGCTTTTTTTGGTTGGAAGACTTTCTATGACTCCTTCTATTTCTTTAGGCATTATGGGACTGTTTAGATGGTCTAGTTGGTCCTGATTTAATTTTGGTATTTGGTATCTGTCAAGGAAATTGTGCATTTCCTCCAGATTCTCCAGTTGTGTTGAGTACAGGCTCTTGTAGTAGGATCTGATGATTTTTTGGATTTCCTCAGTTTCCGTTGTTATATCTCCCTTTTCATTTCTAAGTTTGTTAATTTGGATACTTTCTCTGTGCCCTTTGGTCATTCTGGCTAAGGGTTTATCTATCTTGTTGATTTTCTCAAAGAACCAGCTCCTGGTTTTGTTGATTTTTTGAATGGTTCTCTTTGTTTCTACTTGATTGATTTCGGCCCTGAGTTTGATGATTTCCTGCCTTCTACTCCTCCTGGGCGAAATAGCTTCTTTTTTTCTAGGGCTTTCAGGTGTGTCATTAAGCTGGTAATGTATGCTCTCTCCATTTTCTTTTTGGAGGCACTCAGGCCTATGAGTTTTCCTCTTAGCACTGCTTTCATTGTGTCCCATAGATTTGGGTATGTTGTGTTTTCATTTTCATTGTGTTCTAAAAAGTCTTTAATTTCTTTCTTTATTTCTTCCTTGACCAAGGTATCATTGAGTAGAGTATTGTTCAGTTTCCACGTGTATGTGGGTTTTCTGTTGTTTCTGTTGCTATTGAAGACCACTTTTACTCCATAGTGATCAGATAGGAGGCATGAGATTAGTTCTATCTTCTTATATTTGTTGAGGTCTGTCTTGTGACCAATTATATGGTCGATTTTGGAGAAGGTACCATGAGGTGCTGAGAAAAAGGTATATTCTTTTGTTTTAGGATAGAATGTTCTATATATATCTGTTAAATCTAATTGGTCCAAAGCTTCAATTAGTTTCATTGTGTCCCTGTTTAGCTTCTGTTTTCCTGATCGGTCCATTGAGGAAAGTGCAGTGTTGAAGTCACCCACAATTATTGTGTTAGGTGCAATGTGTGCTTTTAGTTTTAATAAAGTTTCTTTTACGAAAGAGGGTGCCCTTGCATTTGGGGCATAGATGTTCAGGATTGACAGTTCTTCTTTTTGTATTTTTCCTTTGACCAGCAAGAAGTGTCCCTCAGGGTCTCTTTTGATGACTTTGGGTTGAAAGTCAATTTTATCTGATATTAAAATGGCTACTCCAGCTTGTTCCCTGAGACCATTTGCTTGTAAAATTGTCTTCCAGCCTTTTACTCTAAGGTAGTGTTTGTCTTTGACCCTGAGGTGTGTTTCCTGTAAGCAGCAAAATGTAGGGTCCTGTTTACGTATCCATTCAGTTAGTCTGTGTCTTTTTATTGGGGCATTAAGTCCATTGATGTTAAGAGATATTAAGGAATAGTGATTGTTACTTCCTATCATTTTTGACGTTATTTTTTAAATTTGAATGCTTAACTTCTTTTGGGTTTGATGAAAGGTTACTATCTTGCTTTTTCCAGGGTGAAGTTTCCCTCCTTGTATTGGTGTTGTCCTCCTATTATCCTTTTTAGGGCCGGGTTTGTGGATAGATATTGGGTAAACTTGGTTTTGTCATGAAATATCTTAGTTTCTCCATCTATGGTGATTGAGAGTTTTGCTGGATATAGCAGTTTTGGTTGGCATTTGTGTTCTCTTAGAGTCTGCATGAGATCTGCCCAGGACCTTCTAGCCTTCATAGTCTCCGGTGAAAAGTCTGCTGTGATTCTGATAGGTCTTCCTTTATATGTTACTTGGCCTTTTTCTCTTACTGCCTTTAGTATTCTTTCTTTGTTTAGAACATTTGGTGTTTTGATTATTATGTGACGGGAAGTATTTCTCTTCTGGTCCAGTCTGTTTGGAGTTCTGTAGGCTTCTTGTATATTCATGGGCATCTCTCTCTTTAGGTTAGGGAAGTTTTCTTCCATAATTTTATTGAAGATATTTGCTGGCCCTTTAAGTTGTAAATCTTCACTCTCATCTATGCCTATAATCCTTAGGTTTGGTCTTCTCATTGTGTCCTGGATTTCCTGGATATTATGGGTTACAAGCTTTTTGCATTTTGCATTTTCTTTAACTGTTGAGTCCATGGTTTCTATGGAATCTTCAGCATCTGAGATTCTTTCTTCTATCTCTTGTATTCTGTTGTTGATATTTGCATCTCTGTCCCCTGATTTCTTCCCAAGGCTTTCTATCTCCAAAGTTGTCTCCCTTTGAGTTTTCTTAGTTGTTTCTACTTCTGATTTTAGATCCTGGATGGTTTTGCTTAGCTCCTTCACTTGCATGTTTGTGTTTTCCTGTAATTCTTTAAGAGATTTTTGTGTTTCCTCTTTCATGAGCTCAGCCTGTTGACCAAAGTTCTCCTGTATTTCTTTAAGAGATTTTTGTGTTTCGTCTTTCATGACCTCAGCCTGTTGACCAAAGTTCTCCTGTATTTCTTTAAGTGTTTTTTGCATTTCCTCCTTGTTGGCTTTTGTATTCTCCTGGATTTCTTTCAATGATTTTTGTGTTTCCCTTGCAAGGGCTTCTAACTTTTGATCCATTTTCTCCTGAATTTCTTTAAGTATGTCCTTCATGTGTTCCTGTACCAGCATCATGACCAGTGATTTTAAATCCAAATCTTGTTTTACTGGTGTGATGGGGTATCCAGGACATGTTGGTAGAGGAGAATTGGGTTCAGATGTTGCCATATTGCCTTGATTTCTGTTAGTGACGTTCCTGCGTTTGCCTTTTGCCATCTAGTTCTCACTGGTGTTAGTTTGTCTTGTCAGTGCTGGACTCACCAGTGCAAGCTGCCCCTTCCCCGTTGGCCTCTGGTGCACAGCTTACCTCCTGCACTGCTTGTAGACAGGGTGCTGCTGCCCAGGCTGTTCAGATCCCAAAGCAGGCACCCGAAGGCACCTGCTGGGGCCCGCTGGATTCACTGGAGCACACTGACTTCTCCCAGCTGGCCGCCCGGAAACCCAGCTAGCCACTTGCAGGACTTGGAGATGTGGTGCTGCCGCCCAGGCTGATCTGGGCAGCAGAACTCCCAACCGGGTTGGTGCACACAAGGCTAGCCTAGCTGCTCAGGCCCTGAGTCTAGGCAAAAGCCTGGCAGGCCAATGTCGGTGCAAAGTTCCCCTCAGCTGTGGGTGTTAATTGGGTGTGTCAGGTGGCTAGGATGGTGTCGTGTGCGAGTTCCCTGAGAGTGCTGGGAGAGTCTGCTGGGCTAACAACCTCCTGGCTGGGTCAGCACACAGATGGCCCAACGAGCAGCCCAGGGCCTGGGGGTCAGTCCAGGGCCTGACCGTCTGAGACCCCTGCTATGTCCGCCTCGGGCTATGCCTGTTAGCTGGTTTGGTTTTGCCTGCTAGGTCTCTCTGGCTTCCCGTAGGCAAAATGGTGGTGGTGCGCAAACTGGCCCGGATAAACAACCTCCTGGCCGGGTCGGCACACAGATGGCCCACCGAGCAGCCCAGGGCCTGGAGGCAGTCCAGGGACTGACTGTCTGAGACCCCTGCTATGTCCGCCTCGGGCTATGCCTGTTAGCCGGTTTGGTTTTGCCTGCTAGGTCTCCCTGGCTTCCCCCAGGCAAAATGGTGGTGGTGCGCGCGCCGGCCCGGGAGGAAAAAAACCTCCTGGCCGGGTTTGCACCCCGGTGGACACCCGATCAGCTCAGGGCCTGGGTGCAGGCCAACGCCCGTCGGGCTTAGACCCCCACAATGTTGTTCTCGGGTTATATTTGCCTACCTCAGTCTGATTTCTCTGGCGACCGAGAACCAATATGGAGCCCTCGTAACTGACTGGCGGGAGGCAAGGTTCTGATGTGGCTTCCGTGTGGTGAAAGGCACCGTAAATCCGCCGCTGCTTGCACCCTGGCTGGCCAGCGATGGCCAGTGGTCATGGGCACCGGGTCTGCCTGGACCCTGTCCGCTTGGTTCTACTGCTGATGGCCCTTCCTCTGGACCAGCCGCTGCTTCTGCTACTGCTGCTGCTGCCGCTGCTCCCAGGCCCAAGAATTTTCTTTCATCAAAATTTGTCAGAAACCACGTTTTAAGGAAATCTCGCATCGTGTGAAATTATCTTGTTTTTCATAAACAACACGTTGTAAATCGAAAAGCTTTGGTGTTGCGTGTATGTCTAAGCGTGTAGCCTCAAAAGAGAACGCACAGGAGAGTTTTCTCTCGAAAGAAAATGTAGGAATACCACGTTATAAGGAAATACAGTGTTGCAGAGTAAAGACAAATACGTACATATTGGAAACACTTTAAGAGAAGAAATAACGCATCGTACAAAATTAGCTTGTATCTCCTAAACAAAACTTTGTAACTCGAAAAGATTTGGTGTGGCTCATACCTCTACAAGTGTAGCCTCAAAAGAGAACCCACAGGAGGAAATTCTTTCGTTAAAATTTTTCAGAAAACCACGATTTATGGAAATCTCGCATCGTGCGAAATTATCTTGTTTTTTCCTAAACAACACGTTGTAACTTGAAAAGCTTTGGTGTTGCGTGTTTGTCTAAGCGTGTAACCTCGAAAGAGAACGCACAGGAGAGTTTTCCCTCGAAAGAATATGTAAGAATACCACGTTATAAGGAAATACAGTGTTGCAGAGTAAAGACAAATTCGTACGTATTGGAAACACTTTATGAGAAGAATTAACGCATCTTACAAAATTAGCTTGTATCTCCTAAACAAAACGTTGTAACTCGAAAGGATTTGGTGTGGCGTGTACATCTAAACATGTAGCCTCAAAAGAGAACCCACAGGAGAATTTTCTTTCGTCAAAATTTTTCAGAAAACCACGTTTTAAGGAAATCCCGCATCGTGCGAAATTATCTTGTTTTTCCTAAACAACACGTTGTAACTCGAAAAGCTTTGGTGTTGCGTGTATGTCTAAGCGTGTAGCCTCAAAAGAGAAGGCACAGGAGAGTATTCTCTCGAAAGAATATGTAAGAATACCACGTTATAAGGAAATACAGTGTTGCAGAGTAAAGACAGATACTTACTTATTGGAAACACTTTACGAGAAGGAATAATACATCGTAAAAAATTAGCTTGTATTTCCTAAACAACACGTTGTAACTCGAAGGATTTGGTGTGGCGTGTAAGTTGAAACGTGTAGCCTCAAAAGAGAACCCACAGGAGAATTTTCTTTCGTCAAAATTTGTCAGAAAACCACGTTTTAAGGAAATCCCGCAGTGTGCGAAATTATCTTGTTTTTCCTAAACAACACGTTGTAATTCGAAAAGCTTTGGTGTTGCGTGTATGTCTAAACGTGTGGCCTCAAAGGAGAATGCAGAGGACAGTTTTCTATTGAAAGAATATGTAAGAATACCACGTTATAAGGAAATACAATGTTGCAGAGTAAAGACAAATACGTATGTATTGGAAACTCTTTATGAGAAGAATTAACGCATTGTAAAAAATTAGCTTGTATCTCCTAAACAATACGTTGTAACTCGAACAGATTTGGTGTGGCATGTACGTCTAAACATGTAGCCTCAAAAGAGAACCCACAGGAGAATTTTCTTTCGTCAAAATTTTTCAGATAACCACGTTTTAAGGAAATCCCCCATCGTGCGAAATCATCTTCTTTTTCCTAAACAACATGTTGTAACTCGAAAAGCTTTGGTGTTGCGTGTATGTGTAAGCATGGAGCCTCAAAAGAGAAGGCACAGGAGAGTTTTCTCTCGAAAGAATATGTAAGAATACCACGTTATAAGGAAATACAATTTTGCAGAGTAAAGACAAATAAGTACATATTGGAAACACTTTATGAGAAGGAAGAATGGATCGTAAAAAATTAGCTTGTATATCCTAAACAACACGTTGTAACTCGAAAAGATTTGGTGTGACGTGTATGTCTAAACGTTTAGCCTCAAAAGAGAACCCACAGGAGAATTTTCTTTCATCAAAATTTGTCAGAAACCAAGTAAAAGGAAATCTCGCATCGTGCGAAATTATCTTGTTTTTCCTAAACAACACGTTGTAAATCGAAAAGCTTTGGTGTTGCGTGTATGTCTAAGCTTGTAGCCTCAAAAGAGAACGCACAGGAGAGTTTTCTCTTGAAAGAATATGTAGGAATACCACGTTATAAGGAAATACAGTGTTGCAGAGTAAAGACAACTACGTACGTATTGGAAACACTTTAAGAGAAGAAATAACGCATCGTACAAAATTAGCTTGTATCTCCTAAAGAACACTTTGTAACTCGAAAAGATTTGGTGTGGCTCGTACCTCTAGAAGTGTAGCCTCAAAAGAGAACCCACAGGAGAACTTTCTTTCATCAAAATTTTTCAGAAAACCACATTTTATGGAAATCTCGCATCGTGCGAAATTATCTTGTTTTTCCTAAACAACAGGTTGTAACTCGAAAAGCTTTGGCGTTGCGTGTATATCTAAACGTGTAGCCTCAAAAGAGAACGCACAGGAGCGTTTTCCCTCGAAAGAATATGTAAGAATACCACATTATATGGAAATACAATGTTGCAGAGTAAAGGCAAATAAGTACATATTGGAAACACTTAGGAGAAGAAATAACGCATCTTACAAAATTTGCTTGTATCTCCTAAACAACACGTTGTAACTCGAAAAGATTTGGTGTGGCTCGTACGTCTACACGTGTACCCTCAAAAGACAAACCACAGGATAACTTTCTTTCGTCAAAATTTGTCAGAAAACCACGTTTTAAGGAAATCCCGCATCGTGCAAAATTATCTTGTTTTTCATAAACAACATGTTGTAACTCGAAAAGCTTTGGTGTTTCGTATATGTCTAAGCCTGTAGCCTCTAAAGAGAACGCACAGGAGAGTTTTCTCTCGAAAAAACATGTAAGAATACAACGTTATAAGGAAATACAGTGTTGCAGAGTAAAGACAAATACGTAATTATTGGAAACACTTTACGAGAAGAAATAACGCATCGTAGAAAATTAGCTTGTATCTGCTAAGCAACACGTGGTAACTCGAAAGGATTTGGTGTGGCGTGTATGTCTAAACGTGGAGCCTCAAAAGAGAACCCACAGGAGAATTTTCATTCATCAAAATTTGTCAGAAAACCACGTTTTAAGGGAATCCCGCATCGTGCGAAATAATCTTGTTTTTCATAAACAACACCTTGTAACTCGAAAAGCATTGATGTTGCCTGTATGTCTAAGTGTGCAGCCTCAAAAGGGAACACACAGGATACTTTTCTCTCGAAAGAATATGTAAGAATACCACGTTATAAGGAAATACAGTGTTGCAGAGTAAAGACAAATACGTATGTATTGGAAACACTTTATGAGAAGAATTAACGCATCGTACAAAATTAGCTTGTATCTCCGAAACAACACGTTGTAATTCGAAAAGATTTGGTGTGGCGTGGACATCTAAACATGTAGCCTCAAAAGAGAACCCACAGGAGAATTTTCTTTCGTCAAAATTTTTCAGAAAACCACGTTTTAAGGAAATCCCGCATCGTGCGAAATCATCTTCTTTTTCCTAAACAACATGTTGTAACTCGAAAAGCGTTGGTGTTGCGTGTATGTGTAAGCGTGGAGACTCAAAAGAGAAGGCACAGGAGAGTGTTCTCTTGAAAGAATATGTAAGAATACCACGTTAAAAGGAAATACAATTTTGCAGAGTAAAGACAAATAAGTACATATTGGAAACACTTTACGAGAAGAAATAATGCATCATAAAAAATGAGCTTGTATCTCCTAAACAACACGTTGTAACTCGAAAAGATTTGGTGTGACATGTACGTCTAAAAGTGTAGCCTCAAACGAGAACCCACAGGAGAATTTTCTTTCCTCAAAATTTGTCTGAAACCACATTTTAAGGAAATAGCGCATCGTGCGAAATTATCTTGTTTTTCCTAAACAACACGTTGTAAATCGAAAAGCTTTGGTGTTGCGTGTATGTCTAAGCATGTAGCCTCAAAAGAGAATGCACAGGAGAGTTTTCTCTCGAAAGAATATGTAAGAATACCACGTTATAAGGAAATACAGTGTTGCAGAATAAAGACAACTACGTACGTATTGGAAACACTTTAAGAGAAGAAATAACGCATTGTACAAAATTAGCTTGTATCTCCTAAACAACACATTGTAACTCGAAAAGATTTGGTGTGGCTCGTACCTCTACACGTGTAGCCTCAAAAGAGAACCCAGAGGAGAACTTTCTTTCATCAAAATTTGTCTGAAAACCACGTTTTATGGAAATCTCGCATCGTGCGAAATTATCTTCTTTTTCCTAAACAGCACGTTGTAACTCGAAAAGCTTTGGCGTGCGTGTTCGTCTAAGCGTGTAGCCTCAAAAGAGCATGCACAGGAGAGTTTTCCCTCGAAAGAATATGTAAGAATACCACGTTATAAGAAAATACAGTGTTGCAGAGTAAAGATAAATAACGACATATTGGAAACAATTTAGGGAAGAAATAACGCATCATACAAAATTTGCTTGTATCTCCTAAACAACACGTTATAACTCGAAAATATTTGGTGTGGCTCGTACTTCTACACTTGTAGCCTCAAAAGAGAACCAACAGGAGAACTTTTTTTCGTCAAAATTTGTCAAAGAACCACGTTTTAAGGAAATCCCGAATCGTGCAAAATTATCTTGTTTTTACTAAACAACACGTTGTAACTCGAAAAGCTTTCGTGTTGCGTGTGTGTCTGAGCATGTTGCCTCTAAAGACAATGCACAGGAGAGTTTTTTCTCGGAAGAACATGTAAGAATACAATGTTAAAAGGAAATACAGTGTTGCAGAGTAAAGACAAATACATACGTATTGGAAACACTTTACGAGAAGAAGTAATGCATCGTAGAAAATTAGCTTGTATCTCCTAAACAAAACGTTGTAACTCGAAAAGATTTGGTGCCGCGTGTACGTCTAAACGTGTAGCCTCAAAAGAGAACCCACAGGAGAATTTTCTTTCGTCAAAATTTTTCAGAAAACCACGTTTTAAGGAAATCCCGCATCGTGCCAAATCATCTTCTTTTTCCTGAACAACATGTTGTAACTCGAAAAGCTTTGGTGTTGCGTGTATGTCTAAGCTTGTAGCCTCAAAAGAGAATGCACAGGAGAGTTTTCTCTCGAAAGAATATGTAAGAATACCATGTTATAAAAAAATACAGTGTTGCAGAGTAAAGACAAATACATACGTATTGGAAACACTTTAAGAGAAGAAATAACACATCGTACAAAATTATCTTGTATCTCCTAAACAACAATTGGAACTCGAAAAGATTTGTTGTGGCTCCTACCTCTACACGTGTAGCCTCAAAAGAGAACCCACAGGAAAACTTTGTTTCGTCAAAATTTTTCAGAAAACCACGTTTGATGGAAATCTCGCATCGTGCGAAATTATCTTGCTTTTCCTAAACAACACATTGTAACTCGAAAAGCTTTGGCATTGCGTGTATGTCTAAGCGTGTAGCCTCTAAAGAGTACGCACAGGAGAGTTTTCTCTCGAAAGAACATGTAAGAATACAACGTTATAAGGGAATACAATGTTGCAGAGTAAAGACAAATACATACTTGATGGAAACACTTTACGAGAAGAAATAACGCATTGTAAAAAATTAGCTTGTATCTCCTAAACAACACGTGGTAACTCGAAAGGACTTGGTGTGGCGTGTACGTCTAAACGTGTAGCCTCAAAAGAGAACCCATAGGAGAATTTTCTTTCTTCAAAATTTGTCAGAAAGTCACGTTTTAACGAAATCCCGCATCCTGCGAAATTATCTTGTTTTTCCTAAACAACAAGTTGTACCTCGAAAAGCTTTGGTGTTGTGTGTATGACTAAGTGTGTAGCCACAAAAGGGAATGCACAGGAGAGTTTTCTCTCGAAAGAATATGTAAGAATACCACGTTATAAGGAAATACAGTGTTGCAGAGTAAAGACAAATACTTACATATTGGAAACACTTTAAGAGAAGAAATATCGCATCTTACAAAATTAGCTTGTGTCTCCTAAACAACTCGTTGTAACTCGAAAAGATTTGGTGTGACGTGTACGTCTCAACGTGTAGCCTCAAAAGAGAACCCACAGGAGAATTTTCTTTCATCAAAATTTGTCAGAAACCACGTTTTAAAGAAATCTCGCATTGTGCGAAATTATCAAGTTTTTCCTAAACAACACGTTGTAACTCGAAAAGCTTTGGTGTTGTGTGTATGTCTAAGCATGTAGCCTCAAAAGAGAACATACAGGAGAGTTTTCCCTCGAAAGAATATGTACGATATCACATTATAAGGAAATACAGTGTTGCAGAGTAAAGACAAATACGTACATATTGGAAACTCTTTACGAGAAGAAATAACGCATCGTAAAAAATTAACTTGTATCTCCCAAACAACACGTTGTAACTCGAAAAGATTTGGTGTGGCGTGTACGTCAAAACGTGTAGCCTCAAAAGAGAACCCACAGGACAATTTTCTTTCGTTAAAATTTTTCAGAAAACCACGTTTTAAGGAAATCCCGCATCGTGCGAAATCATCTTCTTTTTCCTAAACAACATGTTGTAACTCAAAAAGCTTTGGTGTTGCGTGTATGTCTAAGCGTGGAGCCTCAATAGCGAAGGCACAGGAGAGTTTTCTCTCGAAAGAATATGTAAGAATAGACGTTATAAAGAAATACAATTAGGCCGAGTAAAGGCAAATAAGTACATATTGGAAACACTTTAGGAGAAGAAATAACGCATCATAAAATATAAGCTTGTATCTCCTAAACAACAAGTGGTAACTCGGAAAGATTTGGTTTGGCGTGTACGTCTAAACGTGTAGCCTCAAAAAAGAACACAAAGGAGAATTTTCTTTCGTCAAAATTTGTCAGAAAACCACGTTATAAGGAAATCCCTCATCATGCAAAATTATCTTGTTTTTCCTAAACAACACGTTGTAACTCGAAAAGCTTTGGTGTTGTGTGTATGTCTAAGCGTGTAGCCTCAAAAGAGAATGTAAAGGAGAGTTTTTTCTAGAAAGAATATGTAAGAATTCCACGTTATAAGGAAATAGAGTGTTGCAGAGTAAAGACAGATACTTACATATTGGAAACACTTTACGAGAAGAAATAACGCATCGTAAAAAATTAACTTGTATCTCCTAAACAACACGTTGTAACTCGAAAGGATTTGGTGTGGCGTGTACGTCTAAACGTGTTGCCTCAAAAGAGAACCCACAGGACAATTTTCTTTCGTTAAAATTTTTCAGAAAACCACGTTTTAAGGAAATCCCGCATCGTGCGAAATCATCTTCGTTTTCCTAAACAACATGTTGTAACTCAAAAAGCTTTGGTGTTGCGTGTATGTCTAAGCGTGGAGCCTCAAAAGCGAAGGCACAGGAGAGTTTTCTCTCGAAAGAATATGTAAGAATACCACGTTATAAAGAAATACAATTTTGCACAGTAAAGGCAAATGAGTACATATTCGAAACACTTTAGGAGAAGAAATAACGCATCGTACAAAATGAGCTTGTATCTCCTAAACAACACGTGGTAACTCGAAAAGATTTGGTTTGGCGTGAACGTCTAAACGTTTAGCCTCAAAAAAGAACACAAAGGAGAATTTTCTTTCGTCAAAATTTGTCAGAAAACCACGTTTTAAGGAAATCCCGCATCGTGCGAAATTATCTTGTTTTTCCTAAACAACACTTTGTAACTCGAAAAGCTTTGGTGTTGCGTGTATGTCTCAGCATGTTGCCTCAAAGGAGAATGCACAGGAGAGTTTTCTCTCGAAAGAACATGTAAGAATACAAAGTTATAAGGAAATACAGTGTTGCAGAGTAAAGACAAATACGTACTTATTGGAAACACTTTACGAGAAGAAATTACGCGTCATATAATATTAGCTTGTATCTCCTAAATAAAAAGTGGAAACTCGAAAACATTTGGTTTGGCGTGTACGTCTAAAAGTGTAGCCTCAAAAGAGAACCCACTGGAGAATTTTCTTTCTTCAAAATTTGTCAGAAAACCACGTTTTAACGAAATCCCGCATCCTGCGAACCCACAGGAGAATTTTCTTTCATCAAAATTTTTCACAGAACCAAGTTTTAAGGAAATACCGCATCTTGTGAAATGATCTTCTTTTTCCTAAACAACATATTGTAACTCGAAAAGATTTAGTGTTGCGTGTATGTCTAAGCGTGAAGCCTCAAAAGAGAAGGCACAGGATAGTTTTCTCTCGAGAGAATATGTAAGAATACCACGTTATTAAGAAATACAATTTTGCAGAGTAAAGACAAATAAGTACATATTGGAAACACTTTACGAAAAGAAATAATACATCATACAAAATTACCTTGTATCTCCTAAACAACACGTGGTAACTCGAAAAGATTTGGTTTGGCGTGTACGTCTAAAGGTGTAGCCTCAAAAGAGAACCAACAGGAGAATTTTCTTTCATCAAAATTAGATAACCACGTTTTAAGGAAATCCCGCAATGTGCAAAATTATCTTGTTTTTCCTAAACAACACGTTGTAACTCGAAAAGCTTTGGTGTTGCGTGTATATCTAAGCGTGTAGCCCCAAAAGAGAATGCACAGGAGAGTTTTCTCTCGAAGGAACATGTAAGACTACAACGTTATAAGGAAAAACAGTGTTGCAGAGTAAAGACAAAAACGTAAATATTGGAAACACTTTAAGAGAAGAAATGACGGATCATAAAATATAACCTTGTATCTCCTAAACAACAAGTGGTAACTCGAAAAGATTTGGTTTGGTGTGTACGTCTAAAAGTGTAGCCTCAAAAGAGACCCCACAGGAGAATTTTCTTTCTTCAAAATTTGTCAGAAAATCACGTTATAAGGAAATCCCGCATCATGCGAAATTATCTTGTTTTTCCTAAACAACAAGTTGTAACTCGAAAAGCTTTGGTGTTTCATGTATGTCTAAGTGTGTAGTCTCTAAAGGGAATGCCCAGGAGAGTTTTCTATCGAACGAATATGTAAGAATACCACGTTATAAGGAAATACAGTGTTGCAGAGTAAAGACAAATACGTACATATTGGAAACACTTTACGAGAAGAAATAATGCATCGTAAAAAATTAGCTTGTATCTCCTAAACAACACGTTGTAACTCGAAAAGATTTGATGTGACGTGTACGTCTAAACGTGTAGCCTCAAAATCGAACCCACAGGAGAATTTTCTTTCATCAAAATTTGTCAGAAACCACGTTTTAAGGAAATCTTGCATCGTGCGAAATTATCTTGTTTTTCCTAAACAACACGTTGTAACTCGAATTGCTTTGGTGTTGCGTGTATGTCTAAGCGTGTAGCCTCAAAAGAGAACGCACAGGAGAGTTTTCTCTTGAAAGAATATGTAATAATACCTCGTTATAAGGAAATACAGTGTTGCAGATTAAAGACAAATACGTACCTATTGGAAACACTTTAAGAGAAGAAATAATGCATCGTAAAAAATTAGCTTGTATCTCAAAAGAGACCCCACAGGAGAACACGTTGTAACTCGAAAAGATTTGGTGTGGCTCGTACGTCTACACGTGTAGCCTCAAAAGAGAACCCACAGGAGAACTTTCTTTCGTCAAAATTTGTCAGAAAACCACGTTTTAAGGAAATCCCGCATCGTGCAAAATTATCTTGTTTTTCCTAAACAACACGTTGTAACTCGAAAAGCTTTGGTGTTGCGTGTATGTCTAAGCGTGTAGCCTCTAAAGAGTACACACAGGAGAGTTTTCTCTCGAAAGAACATGTAAGAATACAACGTTATAAGGATTACAGTGTTGCAGAGTAAAGACAAATACATACTTGTTGGAAACACTTTACGAGAAGAAATAATGCATTGTAAAAAATTAGCTTGTATCTCCTAAACAACACGTGGTAACTCGAAAAGACTTGGTGTGGCGTGTACGTCTAAACGTGTAGCCTCAAAAGAGAACCCATAGGAGAATTTTCTTTCATCAAAATTTTTCAGAAACCACGTTGTATGGAAATCTCGCTTCGTGCGAAATTTTCTAGTTTTTCCTAAACAACACATTGTAACTCGAGAAGCTTTGGTGTTGCATGTATGTCTAAGCGTGTAGCCTCAAAAGAGAATGCACAGGAGAGTTTTCTCTTGAACGAATATGTAAGAATACCACGTTATAAGGAAATACAGTGTTGCACAGAAAAGACAATTACATACCTATTGGAAACACTTTAAGAAAAGAAATAATGCATCGTACAAAATTAGCTTGTATCTCCTAAACAACACGTTGTAACTCGAAAAGATTTGGTGTGGCTTGTACGTCTACACGTGTAGCCTCAAAAGAGAACCCACAGGATAACTTTCTTTCTTCAAAATTTGTCAGAAAACCACGTTTTAAGTAAATCCCGCATCGTGCAAAATTTTCTTGTTTTTCCTAAACAACACGTTGTAACTCGAAAAGCTTTGTTGTTGCGTGTATGTCTAAGCGTGTAGCCTCTAAAGAGTATGCACAGGAGAGTTTTCTCTAGAAAGAACATGTAAGAATACAACGTTATAAGGAAATACAGTGTTGCAGAGTAAAGACAAATACATACTTGTTGGAAACACTTTACAAGAAGAAATAATGCATCGTAAAAAATTAGCTTGTATTTCCTAAACAACACGTGGTAACTCGAAAGGACTTCATGTGGCGTGTACGTCTAAACGTGTAGCCTCAAAAGAGAACCCATAGGAGAATTTTCTTTCTTCAAAATTTGTCAGAAAATCACGTTTTAACGAAATCCCGCATCCTGCGAAATTATCTTGTTTTTCCTAAACAACAAGTTGTAACTCGAAAAGTTTTGGTGTTGCGTGTATGTCTAAGTGTGTAGCCACAAAAGGGAATGCACAGGAGAGTTTTCTGTCGAAAGAATATGTAAGAATACCACGTTATAAGGAAATACAGTGTTGCAGAGTAAAGACAAATACGTACATATTGGAAACACTTTAAGAGAAGAAATAACGCATCGTACAAAATTAGATTGTATCTCCTAAACAACACGTTGTAACTCGAAAAGATTTGGTGTGATGTGTACGTCTAAACGTGTAGCCTTAAAAGAGAACCCACAGGAGAATTTTCTTTCAACAAAATTTGTCAGAAACCACGTTTTAAGGAAATCTCACATCGTGCAAAATTATCTTGTTTTCCCTAAACAACAGGTTGTAACTCGAAAAGCTTTGGTGTTGCGTGTATGTCTAAGCATGTAGCCTCAAACGAGAACACACAGGAGAGTTTTCCCTCGAAAGAATATGTAAGAATACCACGTTATGAGGAAATACAGTGTTGCAGAGTAAAGACAAATACTTATGTATTGGAAACACTTTACGAGAAGAAATAACGCAACATACATTATTAGCTTGTATCTCCTAAACAACAGGTTGTAAGTCAAAAGGATTTGGTGTGGCGTGTACACCTAAACCTGTAGCCTCAAAAGAGAACCCACAGGAGAATTTTCTTTCATCAAAATATGTGAGAAAACCACGTTTTAAGGAAATCCCTCAACGTGCAAAATTATCTTGTTTTTCCTAAACAACAAGTTGTAACTAGAAAAGCTTTGGTGTTGAGTGTATGTCTAAGCGTGTAGCCTCAAAAGAGAATGTAAAGGAGAGTTTTTTCTAGAAAGAATATGTAAGAATACCACGTTATAAGGAAATACAGTGTTGCAGAGTAAAGACAAACACGTACATATTGGAAACACTTTAGGAGAAGAAATAACGCATCGTACAAAATTAGCTTGTATCTCCAAAACTACACGTTGTAACTCGAAAAGATTTGGTGTGGCGTGTACATCTAAACGTGTAGCCTCAAAAGTGAACCCACCGGACAATTTTCTTTCGTTAAATTTTTTCAGAAAACCACGTTTTAAGGAAATCCTGCATCATGCGAAATCATCTTCTTTTTCCTAAACAACATGTTGTAACTCAAAAAGCTTTGGTGTTGCGTGTATGTTTAAGCGTGGAGCCTCAAAAGCGAAGGCACAGGTGAGTTTTCTCTCGAAAGAATATGTAAGAATACCACGTTATAAAGAAATACAATTTTGTCGAGTAAAGGCAAATAAATACATATTGGAAACACTTTAGGAGAAGAAATAACGCATCGGACAAAATTAGCTTTTATCTCCTAAACAACACGTGGTAACTCGAAAAGGTTTGGTTTGGCGTGTACGTCTAAACATGTAGCCGCAAAAGAGAACAAAAAGGAGAATTTTCTTTCGTCAAAATTTGTCAGAAAACCACGTTTTAAGGAAATCCCGCATCATGCGAAATTATCTTGTTTTTCCTAACAACACGTTGTAACTCGAAAAGCTTTGGTGTTGCGTATATGTCTAAGCGTGTAGCCTCAAAAGAGAATGCACAGGAGAGTTTTCTCTCAAAAGAACATGTAAGAATACAACGTTATATAGAAATACAGTGTTGCAGAGTAAAGACAAATACGTACATATTGGAAACACTTTACGAGAAGAAATAATGCATCGTAAAAAATTAGCTTGTATCTCCTAAACAACACGTTGTAACTCGAAAAGATTTGATGTGACGTGTACGTCTAAACGTGTAGCCTCAAAATCGAACCCACAGGAGAATTTTCTTTCATCAAAATTTGTCAGAAACCACGTTTTAAGGAAATCTTGCATCGTGTGAAATTATCTTGTTTTTCCTAAACAACACGTTGTAACTCGAATTGCTTTGGTGTTGCGTGTATGTCTAAGCGTGTAGCCTCAAAAGAGAACGCACAGGAGAGTTTTCTCTTGAAAGAATATGTAATAATACCTCGTTATAAGGAAATACAGTGTTGCAGAGTAAAGACAAATACGTACCTATTGGAAACACTTTAAGAGAAGAAATAATGCATCGTAAAAAATTAGCTTGTATCTCAAAAAAGACCCCACAGGAGAACACGTTGTAACTCGAAAAGATTTGGTGTGGCGCATACGTCTACACGTGTAGCCTCAAAAGAGAACCCACAGGAGAACTTTCTTTCGTCAAAATTTGTCAGAAAACCACGTTTTAAGGAAATCCCGCATCGTGCAAAATTATCTTGTTTTTCCTAAACAACACGTTGTAACTCGAAAAGCTTTGGTGTTGCGTGTATGTCTAAGCGTGTAGCCTCTAAAGAGTACACACAGGAGAGTTTTCTCTCGAAAGAACATGTAAGAATACAACGTTATAAGGAATACAGTGTTGCAGAGTAAAGACAAATACATACTTGTTGGAAACACTTTACGAGAAGAAATAATGCATTGTAAAAAATTAGCTTGTATCTCCTAAACAACACGTGGTAACTCGAAAAGACTTGGTGTGGCGTGTACGTCTAAACGTGTAGCCTCAAAAGAGAACCCATAGGAGAATTTTCTTTCATCAAAATTTTTCAGAAACCACGTTGTATGGAAATCTCGCTTCGTGCGATATTTTCTAGTTTTTCCTAAATAACACATTGTAACTCGAAAAGCTTTGGTGTTGCGTGTATGTCTAAGCGTGTAGCCTCAAAAGAGAATGCACAGGAGAGTTTTCTCTTGAACGAATATGTAAGAATACCACGTTATAAGGAAATACAGTGTGGCACAGAAAATACAATTACATACCTATTGGAAACACTTTAAGAAAAGAAATAATGCATCGTACAAAATTAGCTTGTATCTCCTAAACAACACGTTGTAACTCGAAAAGATTTGGTGTGGCTTGTACGTCTACACGTGTAGCCTCAAAAGAGAACCCACAGGATAACTTTCTTTCTTCAAAATTTGTCAGAAAACAATGTTTTAAGTAAATCCCGCATCGTGCAAAATTTTCTTGTTTTTCCTAAACAACACGTTGTAACTCGAAAAGCTTTGTTGTTGCGTGTATATCTAAGCGTGTAGCCTCTAAAGAGTATGCACAGGAGAGTTTTCTCTAGAAAGAACATGTAAGAATACAACGTTATAAGGAAATACAGTGTTGCAGAGTAAAGACAAATACATACTTGTTGGAAACACTTTACAAGAAGAAATAATGCATCTTAAAAAATTAGCTTGTATCTCCTAAACAACACGTGGTAACTCGAAAGGACTTCATGTGGCGTGTACGTCTAAACGTGTAGCCTCAAAAGAGAACCCATAGGAGAATTTTCTTTCTTCAAAATTTGTCAGAAAATCACGTTTTAACGAAATCCCGTATCCTGCGAAATTATCTTGTTTTTCCTAAACAACAAGTTGTAACTCGAAAAGCTTTGGTGTTGTGTGTATGTCTAAGTGTGTATCCACAAAAGGGAATGCACAGGAGAGTTTTCTGTCGAAAGAATATGTAAGAATACCACGTTATAAGGAAATACAGTGTTGCAGAGTAAAGACAAATACGTTCATATTGGAAACACTTTAAGAGAAGAAATAACGCATCGTACAAAATTAGATTGTATCTCCTAAACAACACGTTGTAAATCGAAAAGATTTGGTGTGATGTGTACGTCTAAACGTGTAGCCTTAAAAGAGAACCCACAGGAGAATTTTCTTTCAACAAAATTTGTCAGAAACCACGTTTTAAGGAAATCTCGCATCGTGCAAAATTATCTTGTTTTCCCTAAACAACACGTTGTAACTCGAAAAGCTTTGGTGTTGCGTGTATGTCTAAGCATGTAGCCTCAAACGAGAACACACAGGAGAGTTTTCCCTCGAAAGAATATGTAAGAATACCACGTTATAAGGAAATACAGTGTTGCAGAGTAAAGACAAATACGTATGTATTGGAAATACTCTATGAGAAGAAATAACGCAACATACATTATTAGCTTGTATCTCCTAAACAACAGGTTGTAAGTCAAAAGGATTTGGTGTGGCGTGTACACCTAAACCTGTAGCCTCAAATGAGAACCCACAGGAGAATTTTCTTTCATCAAAATATGTGAGAAAACCACGTTTTAAGGAAATCCCTCAACGTGCAAAATTATCTTGTTTTTCCTAAACAACAAGTTGTAACTCGAAAAGTTTTGGTGTTGCGTGTATGTCTAAGCGTGTAGCCTCAAAAGAGAATGTAAAGGAAAGTTTTTTCTAGAAAGAATATGTAAGAATACCACGTTATAAGGAAATACAGTGTTGCAGAGTAAAGACAAATACGTACATATTGGAAACACTTTAGGAGAAGAAATAACGCATCGTACAAAATTAGCTTGTATCTCCAAAACTACACGTTGTAACTGGAAAAGATTTGGTGTGGCGTGTACGTCTAAACGTGTAGCCTCAAAAGTGAACCCACCGGACAATTTTCTTTCGTTAAATTTTTTCAGAAAACCACGTTTTAAGGAAATCCTGCATCATGCGAAATCATCTTCTATTTCCTAAACAACATGTTGTAACTCAAAAAGCTTTGGTGTTGCGTGTATGTTTAAGCGTGGAACCTCAAAAGCGAAGGCACAGGTGAGTTTTCTCTCGAAAGAATATGTAAGAATACCACGTTATAAAGAAATACAATTTTGCCATGTAAAGGCAAATAAATACATATTGGAAACACTTTAGGAGAAGAAATAACGCATCGGACAAAATTAGCTTGTATCTCCTAAACAACACGTGGTAACTCGAAAAGGTTTGGTTTGGCATGTACGTCTAAACATGTAGCCGCAAAAGAGAACACAAAGGAGAATTTTCTTTCTTCAAAATTTGTCAGAAAACCACGTTTTAAGGAAATCCCGCATCATGCGAAATTATCTTGTTTTTCCTAAACAACACGTTGTAACTCGAAAAGCTTTGGTGTTGCGTATATGTCTAAGCGTGTAGCCTCAAAAGAGAATGCACAGGAGAGTTTTCTCTCGAAAGAACATGTAAGAATACAACGTTATATGGAAATACAGTGTTGCAGAGTAAAGACAAATACGTACATATTGGAAACACTTTGCGAGAAGAAATTACGCATCATGAAATATTAGCTTGTATCTCCTAAACAAAAAGTGGAAACTCACAAACATTTCGTTTGGTGTGTATGTCTAAACGTGTAGCCTCAAAAGAGAGCGCACTGGAGAATTTTCTTTCTTCAAAATTTGTCAGAAAACCACGTTTTAACGAAATCCCGCATCCTGCAAAATTATCTTGTTTTTCCTAAACAACAAGTTGTAACTCGAAAAGCTTTGGTGTTGCGTGTATGTCTAAGTGTGTAGCCTCAAAAGGATATGCAAGGAGAGTTTTCTCTCGAAAGTATATGTAAGAATACCACGTTATAAGGAAATACAGTGTTGCAGAGTAAAGACAAATACGTACATATAGGAAACACTTTAAGAGAAGAAATAAAAAACCGTACAAAATTAGCTTGTATCTCCTAAACAACAGGTTGTAACTCGGAAATATTTGGTGTGACGTGTACGTCTAAACGTGTAGTCTCAAAAGAGAACTAACAGGAGAATTTTTTATCGTCAAAATATGTGAGAAAACCACGTTTTAAGGAAATCCCTCATCGTGCAATATTATCTTGTTTTTCCTAAACAACAAGTTGTAACTCGAAATCTTTGGTGTTGCGTGTATGTCTAAGCGTGTAGCCTCAAAATAGAATGCAAAGGAGAGTTTTTTCTCGAAAGAATATGTAAGAATACCACGTTATAAGGAAATACAGAGTTGCAGAGTAAAGACAAATACGTACATATTGGAAACACTTTTAGAGAAGAAATAACGCATCATACAAAATTATCTTGTATCTCCTAAACAACACGTTGTAACTCGAAAAGTTTTGATGTGGCGTGTACTTATAAACGTGTAGCCTCAAAAGAGAACCCACAGGAGAATTTTCTTCGGTCAAATTTGTCAGAAAACCACGTATTAAGGAAATCCTGCATCGCGGGAAATTATCTTGTTTTTCCTAAACAACACGTTGTAACTCGAAAAGATTTGGTGTTGCGTGTTTGTCTCAGTGTGTAGCCTCAAAAGAGAACACACAGGAGAGTTTTCACTAGAAAAAGTATGTAAGAATACCAGGTTATAAGGAAATACAGTGTTGCAGAATAAAGACAAATACATACTTATTGGAAACACTTTATGAGAAGAAATAACGCATCATACAAAATTAGCTTGTATCTCCTAAACAACAGGTTGTAACTCGAAAGGATCTGGTGTGGCATGTATGTCTAAACGTGTAGCCTCAAAAGAGAACCCACAGGAGAATTTTCTATCGTCAAAATTTGTGAGAAAACCACGTTTTAAAGAAATCCCTCATCGTGAAAAATTATCTTGTTTTTCTTAAACAACACGTTGTAACTCGAAAAGCTTTGGTGTTGCGTGTATGTCTAAGCATGTAGCCTCAAAAGAGAACGCAAAGGAGAGTTCTTTCTCGAAAGAATATATAAGAATACCACGTTATAAGGAAATACAGTGTTGCAGAGTAAAGACAAATACGTACATATTGGAAACACTTTAAGAGAAGAAATAACGCATCGTACAAAATTAGCTTGTATTTCCTAAACAACACGTTGTAACTCTAAATGATGTGGTGTGGCGTGTATGTCTAAATGTGTAGCCTCAAAAGAGAACCCACAGGACAATTTTCTTTGGTCAAATTTGTCAGAAAACCCCGTCTTAAGGAAATCCCGCATCGTGCGAAATTATCTTGTTTTTCCTAAACAACACGTTGTAACTCGAAAAGCTTTGTTGTTGCGTGTATGTCTAAGCGTGTAGCCTCTAAAGAGTATGCACAGGAGAGTTTTCTCTAGAAAGAACATGTAAGAATACAACGTTATAAGGAAATACAGTGTTGCAGAGTAAAGACAAATACATACTTGTTGGAAACACTTTACAAGAAGAAATAATGCATCGTAAAAAATTAGCTTGTATCTCCTAAACAACACGTGGTAACTCGAAAGGACTTCATGTGGCGTGTACGTCTAAACGTGTAGCCTCAAAAGAGAACCCATAGGAGAATTTTCTTTCTTCAAAATTTGTCAGAAAATCACGTTTTAACGAAATCCCGCATCCTGCGAAATTATCTTGTTTTTCCTAAACAACAAGTTGTAACTCGAAAAGCTTTGGTGTTGTGTGTATGTCTAAGTGTGTATCCACAAAAGGGAATGCACAGGAGAGTTTTCTGTCGAAAGAATATGTAAGAATACCACGTTATAAGGAAATACAGTGTTGCAGAGTAAAGACAAATACGTACATATTGGAAACACTTTAAGAGAAGAAATAACGCATCGTACAAAATTAGATTGTATCTCCTAAACAACACGTTGTAAATCGAAAAGATTTGGTGTGATGTGTACGTCTAAATGTGTAGCCTTAAAAGAGAACCCACAGGAGAATTTTCTTTCAACAAAATTTGTCAGAAACCACGTTTTAAGGAAATCTTGCATCGTGCATAATTATCTTGTTTTCCCTAAACAACACGTTGTAACTCGAAAAGCTTTGGTGTTGCGTGTATGTCTAAGCATGTAGCCTCAAACGAGAACACACAGGAGAGTTTTCCCTCGAAAGAATATGTAAGAATACCACGTTATAAGGAAATACAGTGTTGCAGAGTAAAGACAAATACGTATGTATTGGAAATACTCTACGAGAAGAAATAACGCAACATACATTATTAGCTTGTATCTCCTAAACAACAGGTTGTAAGTCAAAAGGATTTGGTGTGGCGTGTACACCTAAACCTGTAGCCTCAAATGAGAACCCACAGGAGAATTTTCTTTCATCAAAATATGTGAGAAAACCACGTTTTAAGGAAATCCCTCAACGTGCAAAATTATCTTGTTTTTCCTAAACAACAAGTTGTAACTCGAAAAGCTTTGGTGTTGCGTGTATGTCTAAGCGTGTAGCCTCAAAAGAGAATGTAAAGGAAAGTTTTTTCTAGAAAGAATATGTAAGAATACCACGTTATAAGGAAATACAGTGTTGCAGAGTAAAGACAAATACGTACATATTGGAAACACTTTAGGAGAAGAAATAACGCATCGTACAAAATTAGCTTGTATCTCCAAAACTACACGTTGTAACTGGAAAAGATTTGGTGTGGCGTGTACGTCTAAACGTGTAGCCTCAAAAGTGAACCCACCGGACAATTTTCTTTCGTTAAATTTTTTCAGAAAACCACGTTTTAAGGAAATCCTGCATCATGCGAAATCATCTTCTATTTCCTAAACAACATGTTGTAACTCAAAAAGCTTTGGTGTTGCGTGTATGTTTAAGCGTGGAGCCTCAAAAGCGAAGGCACAGGTGAGTTTTCTCTCGAAAGAATATGTAAGAATACCACGTTATAAAGAAATACAATTTTGCCGTGTAAAGGCAAATAAATACATATTGGAAACACTTTAGGAGAAGAAATAACGCATCGGACAAAATTAGCTTGTATCTCCTAAACAACACGTGGTAACTCGAAAAGGTTTGGTTTCGCATGTACGTCTAAACATGTAGCAGCAAAAGAGAACACAAAGGAGAATTTTCTTTCGTCAAAATTTGTCAGAAAACCACGTTTTAAGGAAATCCCGCATCATGCGAAATTATCTTGTTTTTCCTAAACAACACGTTGTAACTCGAAAAGCTTTGGTGTTGCGTATATGTCTAAGCGTGTAGCCTCAAAAGAGAATGCACAGGAGAGTTTTCTCTCGAAAGAACATGTAAGAATACAACGTTATATGGAAATACAGTGTTGCAGAGTAAAGACAAATACGTACATATTGGAAACACTTTACGAGAAGAAATTACGCATCATGAAATTTTAGCTTGTATCTCCTAAACAAAAAGTGGAAACTCACAAACATTTCGTTTGGTGTGTATGTCTAAACGTGTAGCCTCAAAAGAGAGCGCACTGGAGAATTTTCTTTCTTCAAAATTTGTCAGAAAACCACGTTTTAACGAAATCCCGCATCCTGCAAAATTATCTTGTTTTTCCTAAACAACAAGTTGTAACTCGAAAAGCTTTGGTGTTGCGTGTATGTCTAAGTGTGTAGCCTCAAAAGGATATGCAATGAGAGTTTTCTCTCGAAAGTATATGTAAGAATACCACGTTATAAGGAAATACAGTGTTGCAGAGTAAAGACAAATACGTATATATTGGAAACACTTTAAGAGAAGAAATAAAAAACCGTACAAAATTAGCTTGTATCTCCTAAACAACAGGTTGTAACTCGAAAATATGTGGTGTGACGTGTACGTCTAAACGTGTAATCTCAAAAGAGAACTAACAGGAGAATTTTTTATCGTCAAAATATGTGAGAAAACCACGTTTTAAGGAAATCCCTCATCGTGCAATATTATCTTGTTTTTCCTAAACAACAAGTTGTAACTCGAAATCTTTGGTGTTGCGTGTATGTCTAAGCGTGTAGCCTCAAAATAGAATGCAAAGGAGAGTTTTTTCTCGAAAGAATATGTAAGAATACCACGTTATAAGGAAATACAGAGTTGCAGAGTAAAGACAAATACGTACATATTGGAAACACTTTTAGAGAAGAAATAACGCATCATACAAAATTATCTTGTATCTCCTAAACAACACGTTGTAACTCGAAAAGTTTTGATGTGGCATGTACTTATAAACGTGTAGCCTCAAAAGAGAACCCACAGGAGAATTTTCTTTGGTCAAATTTGTCAGAAAACCACGTATTAAGGATTTCCTGCATCGCGGGAAATTATCTTGTTTTTCCTAAACAACACGTTGTAACTCGAAAAGATTTGGTGTTGCGTGTTTGTCTCAGTGTGTAGCCTCAAAAGAGAACACACAGGAGAGTTTTCACTAGAAAAAGTATGTAAGAATACCAGGTTATAAGGAAATACAGTGTTGCAGAATAAAGACAAATACATACTTATTGGAAACACTTTACGAGAAGAAATAACGCATCATACAAAATTAGCTTGTATCTCCTAAACAACAGGTTGTAACTCGAAAGGATCTGGTGTGGCATGTATGTCTAAACGTGTAGCCTCAAAAGAGAACCCACAGGAGAATTTTCTATTGTCAAAATTTGTGAGAAAACCACGTTTTAAAGAAATCCCTCATCGTGAAAAATTATCTTGTTTTTCTTAAACAACACGTTGTAACTTGAAAAGCTTTGGTGTTGCGTGTATGTCTAAGCATGTAGCCTCAAAAGAGAACGCAAAGGAGAGTTCTTTCTCGAAAGAATATATAAGAATACCACGTTATAAGGAAATACAGTGTTGCAGAGTAAAAACAAATACGTACATATTGGAAACACTTTACGAGAAGAAATAACGCATCATACAAAATTAGCTTGTATCTCCTAAACAACAGGTTGTAACTCGAAAGGATCTGGTGTGGCATGTATGTCTAAACGTGTAGCCTCAAAAGAGAACCCACAGGAGAATTTTCTATCGTCAAAATTTGTGAGAAAACCACGTTTTAAAGAAATCCCTCATCGTGAAAAATTATCTTGTTTTTCATAAACAACACGTTGTAACTCGAAAAGCTTTGGTGTTGCGTGTATGTCTAAGCATGTAGCCTCAAAAGAGAACGCAAAGGAGAGTTCTTTCTCGAAAGAATATATAAGAATACCACGTTATAAGGAAATACAGTGTTGCAGAGTAAAGACAAATACGTACATATTGGAAACACTTTATGAGAAGAAATAACGCATCGTACAAAATTAGCTTGTATCTCCTAAACAACACGTTGTAACTCTAAATGATGTGGTGTGGCGTGTATGTCTAAATGTGCAGCCTCAAAAGAGAACCCACAGGACAATTTTCTTTGGTCAAATTTGTCAGAAAACCCCGTCTTAAGGAAATCCCGCATCGTGCGAAATTATCTTGTTTTTCCTAAACAAGGCATTGTAACTCGAAAAGCTTTGGTGTTGCGTGTATGTCTAAGCGTGTAGCCTCAAAGGAGAACACACAGGAGTGTTTTCTCTCGAAAGAATATGTAAGAATACCACGTCATAAGGAAGTACACTGTTGCAGAATAATGACAAATACTTACGTATTGGAAACCCTTAAACTTTAAGAGATGAAATAAAGCATCGTACAAAATTAGCTTGTATCTCCTAAACAACACGTTGTAACTCGAAAAGATTTGGTGTGGCGTGTACATCTAAACGTGTAGCCTCAAAAGAGAACCGCAGGACAATTTTCTTTCGTCAAAATTTGTCAGAAAACCACGTTTTAAGGAAATCCCGCATCGTGAGAAATTATCTTGTTCTTCCTAAGAAACATGTTGTAACTCGAAAAGCTTTGGTGTTGCGTGTATGTCTAAGCATGTAGCCTCAAAAGAGAACGCACAGGAGAGTTTTCTCTCGAAAGAATATGTAAGAATACCACGTTATAAGGAAATACAGTGTTGCAGAGTAAAGACAAATACGTACTTATTGGAAACACTTTTAGAGATGAAATAATGCATCGTTCAAAATTAGCTTGTATCTCCTAAACAACAGGTTGTAACTCGAAAAGATTTGATGTGGCGTGTACGGCTAAACGTGTAGCCTCAAAAGAGAACCCACAGGAGATTTTTTTTTGGTCAAAATTTGTCAGAAAACCACATATTAAGGAAACCCCGCATCGTGTGAAATTATATTGTTTTTCCTAAACAACACGTTGTAACTCGAAAAGCTTTGGTGTTGCGTGTATGTCTAAGCGTGTAGCCTCAAAAGAAAACGCACAGGAGAGTTTTCTCTCGAAAGAATTGTTAAGAATACCACTTTATAAGGAAGTACAGTGTTGCTGAGTAAAGACGAAAACGTACATATTGGAAACCCTTAAACTTAAGAGATGAAATAAAGCATCGTACAAAATTAGCTTGTATCTCCTAAACAACACGTTTTTACTGGAAAAGATTTGGTGTGGCTTGTACGTCTAAACGTGTAGCCCCAAAAGAGAACCCACAGGACTATTTTCTTTCGTCAAAATTTGTCAGCAAACAACGTTTTAAGGAAATCCCGCATCGTGAGAAATTATCTTGTTCTTCCAAAACAACAAGTTGTAACTCGAAAAGCTTTGGTGTTGCTTGTATGTCTAAGCGTGTAGCCTCAAAAGAGAACGCACAGGAGAGTTTTCTCTCGAAAGAATATGCAAGGATACCACGTTATAAGGAAAACAGTGTTTCAGAGTAAAGGCAAATACGTACGTATTGGAAACACTTAAACTTTACGAGAAGAAATAATGCATCTTAAAAAATTAGCTTGTATCTCCTAAACAACACGTTGTAACTCGAAAAGATTTGGTGTGGCGTGTACGTCTAAACGTGTAGCCTCAAAAGAGAACCCTCAGGAGTATTTTCTTTCGTCAAAATTTGTCAGAAAACCACGTTTTAAGGAAATCCCGCATCGTGCTAAATTATCTTGTTTTTCCTAAACAACACATTGTAACTCGAAAAACTGTGGTGTTGCGTGTATGTCTAAGCGTGTAGCCTCAAAAGAGAACGCACAGGAGAGTTTTCTCTCGAAAGAATATGTAAGAATACCACGCTATTAGGAAATACAGAGTTGCAGAGTAAAGAAAAAAACGTATGTATTGGAAACACTTAAACTTTACGAGAAGAAATAACGCATCGTAAAAAAAAATTAGCTTGTATCTCCTAAACAGCACGGTGTAACTCAAAAGATTTGGTGTGGTGTGTATGTCTAAAGGTGTAGCCTCAAAAGAGAACCCACAGGAGAATTTTCTTTCGTCAAAATTTGTCAGAACACCACGTTTTAAGGAAATCCTGCATCGTGGGAAATTATCTTGTTCTTCCTAAACAACACGTTGTAACTCGAAAAGCTTTGCCGTTGCGTGTATGTCTAAGCTTGTAGCCTCAAAAGAGAACGCACAGGAGAGTTTTCTCTCGAAAGAATATGAAAGAATACCAGGTTATAAGGAAATACAGTGTTGCAGAGTAAAGACAAATACGTACATATTGGAAACACTTTACGAGAAGAAATAATGCATCATACAAAATTAGCTTGTATCTCCTAAACAACACGTTGTAACTGAAAAGGATTTGATGTGGTGTGTACGTCTAAACGTGTAGCCTCAAAAGAGAACCCACAGGAGAATTTTCTTTGGTCAAATTTGTCAGAAAACCACATATTAAGGAAATCCTGCATCGTGGGAAATTATCTTGTTTTTCCTAAACAACACGTTGTAACTCGAAAAGATTTGGTGTTGCGTGTTTGCCTCAGTGTGTAGCCTCAAAAGAGAACACACAGGAGAGTTTTCACTAGAAAGAATATGTAAGAATACCAGGTTATAAGGAAATACAGTGTTGCAGAGTAAAGACAAATACGTACTTATTGGAAACACTTTACGAGAAGAAATAACGCATCATAAAAAATTAGTTTGTATCTCCTAAACAACAGGTTGTAACTCGAAAGGATTTGGTGGGGCATGTACGTCTAAACGTGTAGCCTCAAAAGAGAACCCACAGGAGAATTTTCTATCGTCAAAATTTGTGAGAAAACTACGTTTTAGGGAAATCCCTCATCGTGCAAAATTATCTTGTTTTTCTTAAACAACACTTTGTAACTCGAAAAGCTTGGGTGTTGCGTGTATGTCTAGCATGTAGCCTCAAAAGATAAGGCAAAGGAGAGTTCTCTCTCGAAAGAATATATAAGAATACCACGTTATAAGGAAATACAGTGTTGCAGAGTAAAGACAAATACGTACATATTGGAAACACTTTACTAGAAGAAATAACGCATCGTACAAAATTAGCTTGTATCTCCTAAACAACACGTTGTAACTCTAAATGATTTGGTGTGGCGTGTACGTCTAAACGTGTAGCCTCAAAAGAGAACCCACAGGAGAATTTTCTTTGGTCAAATTTGTCAGAAAACCACGTATTAAGGAAATCCTACATCGTGCGAAATTATCTTGTTTTTCTTAAACAACACGTTTTAACTCGAAGAGCTTTGGTGTTGCGTGTATGTCTCAGCGTGTAGCCTCAAAAGAGAACACACAGGAGAGTTTACTCTCAAAAGAATATGTAAGAATACCACGTTATAAGGAAATACAGTGTTGCAGAGTAAAGACAAATAGGTACGTATTGGAAACCCTTAAACTTTACGAGATGAAATAAAGCATCGTACAAAATTAGCTCGTATCTACTAAACAACACGTTGTAACTCGAAAAGATTTGGTGTGGCGTGTACGTCTAAACGTGTAGCCTCAAGAGAGAACCCATAGGAGAATTGTCTTTCGTCAAATATTCAGAAAACCACGTTTTAAGGAAATCCCGCATCGTGCGAAATTATCTTGTTTTTCCTAAACAACACCTTGTAACTCGAAAAGCTTTGGTGTTGCATGTATGTTTAAGCGTGTAGAATCAAAAGAGAGCACACAGGAGAGTTTTCTCTCGAAATAATGTGTAAGAATACCTCTTTATAAGAAAATACAGTGTTGCAGAGTAAAGACAAATACGTACTTATTGGAAACACTTTATGAGAAGAAATAACGCATCGTAAAAAATAAGCTTGTATCTCCTAAACAACACGTTGTAACTCGAAAAGATTTGGTGTGGTGTGTACGTCTAAACGTGTAGCCTCAAAAGAGAACACACAGGAGAATTTTCTTTGGTCAAAATTTGTCAGAAAACCACGTTTTAAGGAAATCCCGCATCGTGCGAAATCATCTTGTTTTTCCTAATCAACGCGTTGTAACTCAAAAAGCTTTAGAGTTGCATGTATGTGTAAGCGTGGAGCCTCAAAAGAGAAGGCACAGGATAGTTTTCTCTCGAAAGAATATGTAAGAATACCATGTTATTAGGAAATACAATTTTGCAGAGTAAAGACAAATAAGAATATATTGGGAACACTTTATGAGAAGAAATAACGCATCGAACAAAATTAGCTTGTATCTCCTAAACAACACGTGGTAACTCGAAAAGATTTGGTTTGGCGTGTATGTCTAAACGTGTAGCCTCAAAGGAGAACACAAAGGAGAATTTTCTTTCGTCAAAATTTGTCAGAAAACCACGTTTTAAGGAAATACCGCATCGTGCGAAATTATCTTGTTTTTCTAAACAACACGTGGTAACTCGATAAGCTTTGGTGTTGCGTGTATGTCTAACCGTGCAGCCTCAAAAGAGAATGCACAGGAGAGTTTTCTCTCGCTAGAACATGTAAGAATTCAACGTTATAAGGAAATACAGTGTTGCAGAGTAAAGACAAATACGTACATATTGGAAACACTTTACGAGAAGAAATTAAGCATCATACAATATTAGCTTGTATCTCCTAAAAAACAAGTGGAAACTCGAAAACATTTGGTTTGGCGTGTACGTCTAAAAGTTTAGCCTCAAAAGAGAACCCACTGGAGAATTTTCTTTCGTCAAAATTTGTCAGAAAACCACGTTTTAAAGAAATCCCGCATCCTGCGAAATTATCTTGTTTTTCCTAAACAACACGTTATAACTCGAAAAGCTTTGGTGTTTCGTGTATGTCTCAGTGTGTAGCCTCAAAAGAGAACACACAGGAGAGTTTTCAATCGAAAGAATATGTAAGAATACCAGGTTATAAGGAAATACAGTGTTGCAAAGTAACGACAAAGACGTACGTATTGGACACACTTTAAGAGAAGAAATAACGCATCATACAAAAGAGTAAAGACATATATGTACCTATTGGAAATACTTTATGAGAAGAAATAACGCATCGTACAAAATTAGCTTGTATCTCCTAAACAACACGTTGTAACTCGAAAAGATTTGGTGTGGGGTGTATGTCTAAACGTGTAGCCTCAAATAGAGAACCCACAGGAGAATATTCTTTGGTCAAATTTGTCAGAAAACCACGTATTAAGGAAATCCCGCATCGTGCGAAATTATCTTGTTCTTCCTAAAAAACACGTTGTAACTCGAAAAGCTTTGGTGTTGCGTGTATGTCTAAGCATGTAGCCTCAAAAGAGAACACACAGGAGAGTTTTCTCTCAACAGAATATGTAAGAATACCACGTTATAAGGAAATACAGTGTTGCAGAGTAAAGACAAATACGTACATATTGGAAACCCTTAAATGTTACAAGATGAAATAAAACATCGTACAAAATGAGCTCGTATCTCCTAAACAACACGTTGTAACTCGAAAAGATTTGGTGTGGCGTGTACGTCTAAACCTGTAGCCTTAAAAGAGAACCCATAGGAGAATTTTCTTTCGTCAAAATTTTCAGAAAACCACGTTATAAGGAAATCCCGCATCGTGTGAAATTATCTTGTTTTTCCTAAACAACACGTAGTAACTCGAAAATCTATGGTGTTGCGTGTATATCTCAGCGTGTAGCCTCAAAAGAGAACACACAGGAGAGGTTTCTCTCGAAAGAATATGTAAGAATACCACGTTATAAGGAAGTACAGTGTTGCAGAATAAAGACAAATACTTACATATTGGAAACCCTTAAACTTTGCGAGATGAAATAAAGCATCCTACAAAATTAGCTTGTATCTCCTAAAGAACACGTTGTAACTCGAAAAGATTTGGTGTGGCGTGTACGTCTAAATGTGTAGCCTCAAAAGAGCACTACAGGACAATTTTATTTCGTCAAAATTTGTCAGAAAACCACGTTTTAAGGAAATCCCGCATGGTGAGAAATTATCTTGTTCTTCATAAACAACACATTGTAACTCGAAAAGCTTTGGTGTTGCGTGTATGTCTAAGCGTGTAGCTTCAAAAGAGAATGCACAGGAGAGTTTTCTCTCGAAAGAATATGTAAGAATACCACGTTATAAGGAAATACAGTGTTGCAGATTAAAGACAAATACGTACATATTTGAAACACTTTAAGAGAAGAAATAACGCATCGTACAAATTTAGCTTGTATCTCCTAAACAACACGTTGTAACTCTAAAAGATTTGGTGTGACGTGTACGTCTAAACGTGTAGCCTCACAATAAAACCGACAGGAGAATTTTCTTTCATCAAAATTTGTCAAAAACCACGTTTTAAGGAAATCTCGCATCGTGCGAAATTATCTTGTTTTTCCTAAACAACACGTTGTAACTCGAAAAGCTTTGGTGTTGCGTGTATTAATAAGCGTGTAGCCTCAAAAGAGAACGCACAGGATAGTTTTCTCTCGAAAGAATATGTAAGAATACCACGTTATAAGGAAATACAGTGTTCCAGGGTAAAGACAAATACGTATGTATTGGAAACACTTTAGGAGAAGAAATAACACACCATACAATATTAGCTTGTATCTCCTAAACAACAGGTTGTAACTCGAAAGGATTTGGTGTGGCGTGTACGGCTAAACGTGTAGCCTCAAAAGAGAACCCACAGAAGAATTTTCTTTCGTCAAAATATGTGAGAAAACCACGTTTTAAGGAAATCCCTCATCGTGCAAAATTATCTTAATTTTCCTAAACAACAAGTTGTAACTCGAAAAGTTTTGGTGTTGCGTGCATGTCTAAGCATGTAGCCTCAAAACTGAATGTAAAGGAGAGTTTTTTCTCGAAAGAATATGTAAGAATACCACGTTATAAGGAAATACAGTGTTGCAGAGTAAAGACAAATACGTACATATTGGAAACACATTACGAGAAGAAATAACGCATAGTACAAAATTAGCTTGTATCTCCTAAACAACACGTTGTAACTGGAAAAGATTTGGTGTGGCTTGTATGTCTAAACGTGTAGCCTCAAAAGAGAACCCACAGGAGAATTTTCTTTCGTTAAAATTTTTCAGAAAGCCACGTTTTAAGGAAATCCCGCATCGTGCGAAACCATCTTCTTTTTCCTAAAAAACATGTTGTAACTCGAAAAGCTTTAGTGTTGCGTGTAAGTCTAAGCGTGGAGCCTCAAAAGTGAAGGCACAGGAGAGTTTTCTCTCGAAAGAATATGTAAGAATACCACGTTATAAGGAAATACAATTTTTCAGAATAAAAACAAATAAGTACATATTGGAAACACTTTACAAGAAGAAATAACGCATCATACAAAATTAGCTTGTATCTCCTAAACAACACGTTGTAACTCAAAAGGATTTGGTGTGACGTGTACGTCTAAATGTATAGCCTCAAAAGAGAATCCACAGGTGAATTTTCTTTCATCAAAATTTGTCAGAAACCACGTTTTAAGGAAGACTAGCATCGTGAGAAATTATCTTGTTTTTTCTAAACAACAAGTTGTAACTCGAAAAGCTCTGGAGTTGCGTGTATGTCTAAGCATGTAGCCTCAAAAGAGAACGGAAAGGAGAGTTTTCTCTCGAAAGAATATGTAAGAATACCACGTTATAAGGAAATGCAGTGTTGCAGAGTAAAGACAAACACGTATGTATTCGAAACACTTTACGTAAAGAATTAACGCATAGTACAAAATTAGCTTGTATCTCCTAAACAACACGTTGTAACTCGAAAAGATTTGGTGTGGCATGTACGTCTAAACGTGTAGCCTTAAAAGAGAACGCAGAGGAGAATTTTCTTTCGTTAAAATTTTTCAGAAAACCACGTTTTAAGGAAATCCCGCATCGTGCAAAATCATCTTCTTTTTCCTAAACAACATGTTGTAACTCGAAAAGCTTTGGTGTTGCGCGTATGTCTAAGCGTGGAGCCTCAAAAGAGAAGGCACAGGAGAGTTTTCTCTCGAAAGAATATGTAAGAATACCACGTTATAAAGAAATACAATTTTGCAGAGTAAAGACAAATAAGTACATATTGGAAACACTTTACAAGAAAAAATAACGCATCGTACAAAATTAGCTTGTATCTCCTAAACAACACGTGGTAACTCGAAAAGATTTGGTGTGACGTGTACGTCTAAACGTGTAGCCTCAAAAGATAACCCACAGGAGAATTTTCTTTTGTCAAAATTTGTCAGAAAACCACGTTTTAAGGAAATCCCGCATCGTGCGAAATTATCTCTTTATTCATAAACAACATGTTGTAACTCGAAAAGCTTTGGTGTTGCCTGTATGTCTACGTGTGTAGCCTCAAAAGGGAACGCACAGGATAGTTTTCTCTCGAAAAAATATATAAGAATACCACGTTATAAGGAAATACAGTGTTTCAGAGTAAAGACAAATACTTACGTATTGGAAACACCTTACGAGAAGAATTAACGCATCGTACAAAATTAGCTTGTATCTCCTAAAAAACACGTTGTAACTCGAAAACATTTGGTGTGGCGTGTACGACTCAATGTGTAGCCTCAAAAGAGAACCCACAGGAGAATTTTCTTTCGTCAAAATTTTTCAGAAAACCACGTCTTAAGGAAATCCCGCATCGTGCGAAATCATCTTCTTTTTCCTAAACAACATGTTGTAACTCGAAAAGCTTTAGTGTTGCGTGTATGTGTAAGCGTGGAGCCTCAAAAGAGAAGGCACAGGAGAGTTTTCTCTCGAAAGAATATGTAAGAATACCACGTTATTAGGAAATACAATTTTGCAGAGTAAATACAAATAAGTATATATTGGGAACACTTTACAAGAAGAAATAACGCATCGAACAAAATTAGCTTATATCTCCTAAACAACACGTGGTAACTCGAAAAGATTTGGTTTGACGTGTATGCCTAAACGTGTAGCCTCAAAGGAGAACAAAAAGGAGAATTTTCTTTGGTCAAAATATGTCAGAAAACCATGTTTTAAGGAAATACCGCATCTTGCGAAATTATCTTGTTTTTCCTAAACAACACGTGGTAACTCGAAAAGCTTTGGTGTTGCGTGTTTGTCTAAGCGTGTAGCCTCAAAAGAGAATGCACAGGAGAGTTTTCTCTCGATAGAACATGTAAGAATTCAACGTTATAAGGAAATACAGTGTTGCAGAGTAAAGACAAATACATACGTATTGGAAACACTTTACGAGAAGAAATTAAGCATCATACAATATTAGCTTGTATCTCCTAAACAACAAGTGGAAACTCGAAAATATTTGGTTTGGCGTGTACGTCTAAAAGTTTAGCCTCAAAAGAGAACCCACTGGAGAATTTTCTTTCGTCAAAATTTGTCAGAAAACCACATTTTAAAGAAATCCCGCATCCTGCGAAATTATCTTGTTTTTCCAAAACAACACGTTGTAACTCGAAAAGCTTTGGTGTTGCGTGTATGTCTCAGTGTGTAGCCTCAAAAGAGAACACACAGGAGAGTTTTCACTGGAAAGAATATGTAAGAATACCAGGTTATAAGGAAATACAGTGTTGCAGAATAAAGACAAATACGTACATATTGGAAACACTTTACGAGAAGAAATAATGCATCATACAAAAGTAGCTTGTATCTCCTAAAAAACACGTTGTAACTCGAAAAGATTTGGTGTGGCGTGTACGTCTAAACGTGTAGCCTCAAAAAGAGAACCCACAGGAGAATTTTCTTTGGTCAAATTTGTCAGAAAACCACGTATTAAGGAAATCCTGCATCGTGCGAAATTATCTTGTTTTTCCTAAACAACACGTTGTAACTCGAAAAGCTTTGGTGTTGCGAGTATGTCTCAGCGTGTAGCCTCAAAAGAGAACACACAGGAGAGTTTTCCCTCAAAAGAATATGTAAGAATACCACGTTATAAGGAAATACAGTGTTTCAGAGAAAAGACAAATTCGTACGTATTGGAAACCCTTAAACTTTATGGAATGAAATAAAGCATCGTACAAAATGATCTCGTATCTCCTAAACAACATGTTGTAACTCGAAAAGATTTGGCGTGGCATGTACGTCTAAACGTGTAGCCTCAAAAGGGAACCCACAGGAGAATTTTCTTTCATCAAAATTTGTCAGAAACCACGTTTTAAGGAAATATTTTATCGTGCGAAATTATCTTGTTTTTCCTAAACAACACGTTGTAACTTGAAAAGCTTTGGTGTTGCGTGTATGTGTAAGCGTGTAGCATCAAAAGAGAACACACAGGAGAGTTTTCTCTCGAAAGAATACATAAGAATACCACTTTAAAGGAAGTACAGTGTTGCTGAGTAAAGACAAAAACGTACATTTTGGAAACCCTTAAACTTTACAACATGAAATAAAGCATCGTACAAAATTAGCTTGTGACTCATAAACAACACGTTGTTACTCGAGAGGATTTAGTGTGGCCTGTACCTCTAAACGAGGAGCCTCAAAAGAGAACCCACAGGACAATTTTCTTTCGTCAAAATTTGTCAGAAAACCACGTTTTAAGGAAATCCCGCATCGTGAGAAATTATCTTGTTCTTCCTAAACAACACGTTTTAACTCAAAAAGCTTAGGTGTTGCGTGTATATCTAAGCATATAGCCTCAAAGGAGAATGCACAGGAGAGTTTTCTCTCGAAAGAATATGTAAGAATATCACGTTATACAGAAATACAGGGTTGCAAAGTAAAGACAAATACATATGTATTGGAAACACTTTATGAGAGAAATAACGCATCATACAAAAATAGTTTGTATGTCCTAAACAACACGTTGTAACTTGAAAACATTTGGTGTTCCGTGTATGTCTAAACGTGTAGCCTCAAAAGAGAACCCCCAGTAGAATTTTCTTTCGTCAAAATTTTTCAGAAAACCACGTTTTAAGGACATCCTGCATCGTGCGAAATTATCTTGTTTTACATAAACAACACATTGTAACTCGAAGAGCTTTGGAGTTGCATGTATGTCTAAGCGTGTAGCCTCAAAAGAGAACGCACAGGAGAGGTTTCTCTCGAAAGAATATGTAAGAATACCACGTTATAAGGAAATACAGTGCTGCAGAGTAAAGACAAATATGTAAGTAAGGGAAACACTTTACGAGAAGAAATAATGCATGGTAAAAAATTAGCTTGTATCTCCTAAACAAAACGATATAACTCAAAAAGATTTGGTGTGGCGTGTATGTCTAAACGGTTAGCCTCAAAGGAGAACCCACAGGAGAATTTTCTTTCGTCAAAATTTGTCAGAAAACCACGTTTTAAGGAAATCCCGCTTCGTGCTAAATTATCTTGTTTTTCCTAAACAACACGTTGTAACTCGAAAAGCTTTGGTGTTGCGTGTATGTCTAAGCGTGTAGCCTCAAAAGAGAACGCACAGTAGAGTTTTCTCTCTAAAGAATATGTAAGGATACCACATTATAAGGAAATACAGTGTTGCAGAGTAAAGACTAATACATACGTATTGGAAACACTTTATGAGAGAAATAACGCATCTTGCAAAATTAGCTTGTATGTCCTAAACAACACGTTGGAACTCGAAAAGATTTGGTGTGGCATGTACGTCTAAACGTGTAGCCTCAAAAGAGTACCCACAGGAGAGTTTTATTTCTTCAAAATTTGTCAGAAAACCACGTTTTAAGGAAATCCCCCATCGTGCGAAATTATGTTGTTTTTCCTAAATAACACGTTGTAACTCGAAAAGCTTTGGTGTTGCGTGTATATCTAAGCACGTAGCCTCAAAGGAGAATGCACAGGAGAGTTTTCTCTCGAAAGAATATGCAAGAATACCACGTTATAAGGAAATACAGTGTTGCAGAGTAAAGGCAAATATGTACGTAATGGAAACACTTAAACTTTATGAGAAGAAATAACGCTTCGTAAAAAAATTAGCTTGTATCTCCTAAACAACACGTTGTAACTCGAAATGATTTGATGTGGTGTGTACGTCAAAATGTGTAGCCTCAAAAGAGAACCGACAGGAGTATTTTCTTTCGTCAAAATTTGTCAGAAAACCACGTTTTAAGGAAATCCCGCATCGTGCTAAATTATCTTGTTTTTCCTAAACAACACATTGTAACTCGAAAAGCTTTGGTGTTGCATGTATGTCAAAGCATGTAGCCTCAAAAGAGAATGCACAGGAGAGTTTTCTCTCGAAAGAATATGTAAGAATACCACGTTATAAGGAAATACAGTGTTGCAGAGTAAAGACAAATACGTACTTATTGGAAACACTTAAACTTTACGAGAAGAAATAAGGCATCGTACAAAATTAGTGTGTATCTCCTAAACATCACGTTATAACTCGAAAAGATTTGGTGTGGTGTGTACGTCTAAAAGTGTAGCCTCAAACGAGAACCCACAGGAGAATTTTCATTCATCAAAATTTGTCAGAAAACCACGTTTTACGGAAATCCTGAATCGTGCGAAATTATCTTGTTTTTCCTAAGCAACACGTTGTAACGCGAAAACCTTTGGTGTTGCGTGTATGTCTAAGCGTGTAGCCTCAAAAGAGAATGCATAGGAGAGTTTTTTCTCGAAAGAATATATAAGAATACCACGTTATTAGGAAATACAGTGTTGCAGAGTAAAGACAAATATTTACGTATTGGAAAAACTTTACAAGAAGAAATAACGCATCGTACAAAATTAGCTTGTATCTCCTAAACAACACGTGGTAACTCGAAAAGCTTTGGTGTGACGTGTACGTCTAAACGTGTAGCCTCAAAAGATAACCCACAGGAGAATTTTCTTTTGTCAAAATTTGTCAGAAAACCACGTTTTAAGGAAATCCCGCATCGTGCGAAATTATCTTTTTATTCATAAACAACATGTTGTAACTCGAAAAGCTTTAGTGTTGCCTGTATGTCTAAGTGTGTAGCCTCAAAAGGGAACGCACAGGATCGTTTTCTCTCGAAAGAATATATAAGAATACCACATTATAAGGAAATACAGTGTTTCAGAGTAAAGACAAATACTTACGTATTGGAAACACCTTACGAGAAGAATTAACTCATCGTACAAAATTAGCTTGTATCTCCTAAAAAACACGTTGTAACTCGAAAACATTTGGTGTGGCATGTACGACTAAATGTGTAGCCTCAAAAGAGAACCCACAGGAGAATTTTCTTTCGTCAAAATTTTTCAGAAAACCATGTCTTAAGGAAATCCCAAATCGTGTGAAATCATCTACTTTTTCCTAAACAACATGTTGTAACTCGAAAAGCTTTAGTGTTGCGTGTATGTGTAAGCGTGGAGCCTCCAAAGAGAAGGCACAGGAGAGTTTTCTCTCGAAAGAATATGTAAGAATACCACGTTATTAGGAAATACAATTTTGCAGAGTAAATGCAAATAAGTATATATTGGGAACACTTTACAAGAAGAAATAACGCATCGAACAAAATTAGCTTATATCTCCTAAACAACACGTGGTAACTCGAAAAGATTTGGTTTGACGTGTATGTCTAAACGTGTAGCCTCAAAGGAGAACAAAAAGGAGAATTTTCTTTTGTCAAAATTTGTCAGAAAACCACGTTTAAAAGAAATCCCGCATCCTGCGAAATTATCTTGTTTTTCCAAAACAACACGTTGTAACTCGAAAAGCTTTGGTGTTGTGTGTATGTCTCAGTGTGTAGCCTCAAAAGCGAACACACAGGAGAGTTTTCACTCGAAAGAATATGTAAGAATACCAGGTTATAAGGAAATACAGTGTTGCAGAATAAAGACAAATAGGTACGTATTGGAAACACTTTACGAGAAGAAATAACGCATCATACAAAAGTAGCTTGTATCTCCTAAAAAACACGTTGTAACTCGAAAAGATTTGGTGTGGCGTCTACGTCTAAACGTGTAGCCTCAAAAAGAGAACCCACAGGAGAATTTTCTTTGGTCAAATTTGTCAGAAAACCACGTATTAAGGAAATCCTGCATCGTGCGAAATTATCTTGTTTTTCCTAAACAACACGTTGTAACTCGAAAAGCTTTGGTGTTGCGTGTATGTCTCAGCATGTAGCCTCAAAAGAGAACACACAGGAGAGTTTTCTTTCAAAAGAATATGTAAGAATACCACGTTATAAGGAAATACAGTGTTGCAGAGTAAAGACAAATACGTACGTATTGGAAACCCTTAAACTTTATGGGATGAAATAAAGCACCGTACAAAATGAGCTCATATCTCCTAAACAACATGTTGTAACTCGAAAAGATTTCTTGTGGCATGTACGTCTAAACGTGTAGCCTCAAAAGCGAACCCACAGGAGAATTTTCTTTCATCAAAATTTGTCAGAATCCACGTTTTAAGGAAATATCGTATCGTGCGAAATTATCTTGTTTTTCCTAAACAACACGTTGTAACTTGAAAAGATTTGGTGTTGCGTGTATGTCTAAGCGTGTAGCCTCAAAAGAGAACACACAGGAGAGTTTTCTCTCGAAAGAATACGTAAGAATACCACTTTAAAAGAAGTACAGTGTTGCTGAGTAAAGACAAAAACGTACATATTGGAAACCCTTAAACTTTACGAGATGAAATAAAGCATCGTACAAAATTAGCTTGTGACTCATAAACAACACGTTGTTACTCGAGAGGATTTAGTGTGGCCTGTACCTCTAAACGAGGAGCCTCAAAAGAGAACCCACAGGACAATTTTCTTTCGTCAAAATTTGTCAGAAAACCACGTTTTAAGGAAATCCCGCATCGTGAGAAATTATCTTCTTCTTCCTAAACAACACGTTTTAACTCAAAAAGCTTAGGTGTTGCGTGTATATCTAAGCGTATAGCCTTAAAGGAGAATGCACAGGAGAGTTTTCTCTCGAAGGAATATGTAAGAATATCACGTTATACAGAAATACAGGGTTGCAAAGTAAAGACAAATACATATGTATTGGAAACACTTTAAGAGAGAAATAACGCATCATACAAAAATAGTTTGTATGTCCTAAACAACACGTTGTAACTTGAAAACATTTGGTGTTCCGTGTATGTCAAAACGTGTAGCCTCAAAAGAGAACCCCCAGTAGAATTTTCTTTCGTCAAAATTTTTCAGAAAACCACGTTTTAAGGACATTCTGCATCGTGCGAAATTATCTTGTTTTACATAAACAACACAATGTAACTCGAAGAGCTTTGGAGTTGCATGTATGTCTAAGCGTGTAGCCTCAAAAGAGAACGCACAGGAGAGGTTTCTCTCGAAAGAATATGTAAGAATACCACGTTATAAGGAAATACAGTGCTGCAGAGTAAAGACAAATACGTAAGTAAGGGAAACACTTTACAAGAAGAAATAATGCATGGTAAAAAATTAGCTTGTATCTCCTAAACAAAACGATATAACTCAAAAAGATTTGGTGTGGCGTGTATGTCTAAACGGTTAGCCTCAAAGGAGAACCCACAGGAGAATTTTCTTTCGTCAAAAATTGTCAGAACCACGTTTTAAGAAAATCCCGCTTCGTGCTAAATTATCTTGTTTTTCCTAAACAACATGTTGTAACTCGAAAAGCTTTGGTGTTGCGTGTATGTCTAAGCGTGTAGCCTCAAAAGCGAACGCACAGTAGAGTTTTCTCTCGAAAGAATATGTAAGGATACCACATTATAAGGAAATACAGTGTTGCAGAGTAAAGACTAATACATACGTATTGGAAACACTTTATGAGAGAAATAACGCATCTTGCAAAATTAGCTTGTATGTCCTAAACAACACGTTGGAACTCGAAAAGATTTGGTGTGGCATGTACGTCTAAACGTGTAGCCTCAAAAGAGTACCCATAGGAGAGTTTTATTTCTTCAAAATTTGTCAGAAAACCACGTTTTAAGGAAATCCCGCATCGTGCGAAATTATGTTGTTTTTCCTAAATAACACGCTGTAACTTGAAAAGCTTTGGTGTTGCGTGTATATCTAAGCACGTAACCTCGAAGGAGAATGCACAGGAGAGTTTTCTCTCGAAAGAATATGCAAGAATACCACGTTATAAGGAAATACAGTGTTGCAGAGTAAAGGCAAATATGTACGTAATGGAAACACTTAAACTTTATGAGAAGAAATAACGCTTCGTAAAAAAATTAGCTTGTATCTCCTAAACAACACGTTGTAACTCGAAATGATTTGATGTGGTGTGTACGTCTAAATGTGTAGCCTCAAAAGAAAACCCACAGGAGTATTTTCTTTCGTCATAATTTGTCAGAAAACCACGTTTTAAGGAAATCCCGCATCGTGCTAAATTATCTTGTTTTTCCTAAACAACACATTGTAACTCAAAAAGCTTTGGTGTTGCGTGTATGTCAAAGCATGTAGCCTCAAAAGAGAACGCACAGGAGAGTTTTCTCTCGAAAGAATATGTAAGAATACCACGTTATAAGGAAATACAGTGTTGCAGAGTAAAGACAAATACGTACTTATTGGAAACACTTAAACTTTATGAGAAGAAATAAGGCATCGTACAAAATTAGTATGTATCTCCTAAACATCACGTTATAACTCGAAAAGATTTGGTGTGGTGTGTACGTCTAAAAGTGTAGCCTCAAACGAGAACCCACAGGAGAATTTTCGTTCATCAAAATTTGTCAGAAAACCACGTTTTACGGAAATCCTGAATCGTGCGAAATTATCTTGTTTTTCCTAAGCAACACGTGGTAACGCAAAAATCTTTGGTGTTGCGTGTATGTCTAAGCGTGTAGCCTCAAAAGAGAATGCAAAGGAGAGTTTTTTTCTCGAAAGAATATATAAGAATACCACGTTATTAGGAAATACAGTGTTGCAGAGTAAAGACAAATATTTACGTACTGGAAAAACGTTACAAGAAGAAATAACGCATCGTACAAAATTAACTTGTATCTCCTAAACAACACGTGGTAACTCGAAAAGATTTGGTGTGACGTGTACGTCTAAACGTGTAGCCTCAAAAGATAACCCACAGGAGAATTTTCTTTTGTCAAAATTTGTCAGAAAACCACGTTTTAAGGAAATCCCGCATCGTGCGAAATTATCTTTTTATTCATAAACAACATGTTGTAACTCGAAAAGCTTTGGTGTTGCCTGTATGTCTAAGTGTGTAGCCTCAAAAGGGAACGCACAGGATAGTTTTCTCTCGAAAGAATATATAAGAATACCACGTTATAAGGAAATACAGTGTTTCAGAGTAAAGACAAATACTTACGTATTGGAAACACCTTACGAGAAGAATTAACTCATCGTACAAAATTAGCTTGTATCTCCTAAAAAACACGTTGTAACTCGAAAACATTTGGTGTGGCATGTACGACTAAATGTGTAGCCTCAAAAGAGAACCCACAGGAGAATTTTCTTTCGTCAAAATTTTTCAGAAAACCACGTCTTAAGGAAACCCCGCATCGTGTGAAATCATCTTCTTTTTCCTAAACAACATGTTGTAACTCGAAAAGCTTTAGTGTTGCGTGTATGTGTAAGCGTGGAGCCTCAAAAGAGAAGGCACAGGAGAGTTTTCTCTCGAAAGAATATGTAAGAATACCACGTTATTAGGAAATACAATTTTGCAGAGTAAATGCAAATAAGTATATATTGGGAACACTTTACAAGAAGAAATAACGCATCGAACAAAATTAACTTATATCTCCTAAACAACACGTGGTAACTCGAAAAGATTTGGTTTGACGTGTATGTCTAAACGTGTAGCCTCAAAGGAGAACAAAAAGGAGAATTTTCTTTCGTCAAATTTTGTCAGAAAACCACGTTTTAAGGAAATACCGCATCTTGCGAAATTATCTTGTTTTTCCTAAACAACACGTGGTAACTCGAAAAGCTTTGGTGTTGCGTGTTTGTCTAAGCGTGTAGCCTCAAAAGAGAATGCACAGGAGAGTTTTCTCTCGATAGAACATGTAAGAATTCAACGTTATAATGAAATACAGTGTTGCAGAGTAAAGACAAATACGTACATATTGGAAACACTTTACGAGAAGAAATTAAGCATCATACAATATTAGCTTGTATCTCCTAAACAACAAGTGGAAACTCGAAAATATTTGGTTTGGCGTGTACGTCTAAAAGTTTAGCCTCAAAAGAGAACCCACTGGAGAATTTTCTTTCGTCAAAATTTGTCAGAAAACCACGTTTTAAAGAAATCCCGCATCCTGCGAAATTATCTTGTTTTTCCAAAACAACACGTTGTAACTCGAAAAGCTTTGGTGTTGCGTGTATGTCTCAGTGTGTAGCCTCAAAAGAGAACACACAGGAGAGTTTTCACTCGAAAGAATATGTAAGAATACCAGGTTATAAGGAAATACAGTGTTGCAGAATAAAGACAAATACGTACGTATTGGAAACACTTTACAAGAAGAAATAACGCATCATTCAAAAGTAGCTTGTATCTTCTAAAAAACACATTGTAACTCGAAAAGATTTGGTGTGGCGTGTACGTCTAAACGTGTAGCCTCAAAAAGAGAACCCACAGGAGAATTTTCTTTGGTCAAATTTGTCAGAAAACCACGTATTAAGGAAATCCTGCATCGTGCGAAATTATCTTGTTTTTCTTAAACAACACGTTGTAACTCGAAAAGCTTTGGTGTTGCGTGTATGTCTCAGCGTGTAGCCTCAAAAGAGAACACACAGGAGAGTTTTCTCTCAAAAGAATATGTAAGAATACCACGTTATAAGGAAATACAGTGTTGCAGAATAAAGACAAATACGTAGGTATTGGAAATACTTTACGAGAATAAATAACTCTTTGTGCAAAATTAGCTTGTATCTCCTAAACAACACATTGTAACTCGAAATGATTTGGTGTGGCGTGTACATCTAAACGTGTGGCCTCAAAAGAGAACCCACGGGATAATTTTCTCTTGTCAAAATTTGTCAGAAAACCACGTTTTATGGAAATCCCTCATCGTACGAAATTATCTAGTTTTTCATAAACAACACGTTATAACTCGAAAAGCTTTGCTGTTGCGTGTATGTCTAAGCCTATAGCCTCAAAAGAGAATGCACAGGAGAGTTTTCTCTCGAAAGAATATGTTAAAATGCCACGTTATAAGGAAATACAGAGTTGCAGAGTAAAGACAAATACGTATGTATTGGAAACACTTTACGAGAAAAAATAACGCATTGTTCAAAATTAGCTTGTATCTCCTAAACAACACGTTGTAACTCGAAAGGATTTGGTGTGGCCTGTACGTCTAAATGTGTAGCCTCAAAAGAGAACCCACAGGAGAATTTTCTTTCGTTAAAATTTTTCAGAAAACCACATTTTATGGAAATCCCGCATCGTGCGAAATTATCTTGTTTTTCCTAAACAACACGTTGTAACTCAAAAAGCTTTGGTGTTGCGTGTATGTCTGAGCTTGTAACCTCTAAAGAGAACGCACAGGAGAGTTTTCTCTCGAAAGAACATGTAAGAATACAACTTTATAAGGAAATACAGTGTTGCAGAGTAAAGACAAATACGTACGTATTGGAAACACTTTACGAGAAGAAATAACGCATCGTAAAAAATTAGCTTGTATCTCCTAAACAACACGTGGTAACTCGAAAGGATTTGGTGTGGCGTGTACTTCTAAACGTGTAGCCTCAAAAGAGAACCCACAGGAGAATTTTCTCTCGTCAAAATTTGTCAGAAAACCACGTTTTAAGATAATCCTGCATTGTGCGAAATTATCTTCTTTTTCCTAAACAACACGTTGTAACTCGAAAAGCTTTGGTGTTGCCTGTATGTCTAAGTGTGTAGCCTCAAAAGGGAACGCACAGAATAGTTTTCTCTCCAAACAATATGTAAGAATACCACGTTATAAGGAAATACAATGTTGCAGAGTAAAGACAAATACATACTTATTGGAAACACTTTACGAGAAGAATTATCGCATTGCAAAAAATTAGCTTGTATCTCCTAAACAACACGTTGTAACTTGAAAAGATTTGGTGTGGCGTGTACGTCAAAATATGTAGCCTCAAAAGAGAACCAACAGGAGAATTTTCTTTCGTCAAAATTTTTCAGAAAACCACGTTTTAAGGAAATCCCGCATCGTGCGAAATCATCTCCTTTCTCCTAAACAACATGTTGTTACTCGAAAAGCTTTGGTGTTGCGTGTATGTGTAAGCGTGGAGCCTGAAAAGAGAAGGCACAGGAGAGTTTTCTGTCGAAAAAATATGCAAGAATACCACGTTATAAAGAAATACAATTTTGCAGATTAAAACAAATAAGTACATATTGGAAACACTTTACGAGAAGAAATAACGCATCGTACAAAATTAACTTGTATCACCAAACAGCACGTTGTAAATCGAAATGATTTGGTGTGAAGTGTATGTCTAAACGTGTAGCCTAAAGAGAGAACCCACAGGATAATTTTCTTTCATCAAAATTTGTCAGAAACCACGTTTTAAGGAAATCTCACATCGTGCGAAATTATCTTATTTTTCCTAAACACCACGTTGTAACTCGAAAAGCTTTGGTGTTGCGTGTATGTCTAAGCTTGTAGCCTCAAAAGAGAACGCACAGGAGAGTACATAAGTACATATTGGAAACACTTTATGAGAAGAAATAAGGCATCGAACAAAATTAGCTGTCTTTACTCTGCAACACTGTATTTCCTTATAACGTGGTATTCTTACATATTCTTTCGAGAGAAAACTCTCCTGTGCCTTCTCTTTTGAGGCTACACACTTAGACATACACGCAACACGAAAGCTTTTCGAGTTACAACGTGTTGTTTAGGAAAAACAAGATAATTTCGCACGATGTGGGATTTCCTTAAAACGTGATTTTCTGAAAAATTTTGACAAAAGAAAATTCTCCTTTGGGTTCTCTTTTGATGCTACACGTTAAGACGTACACGCCACAGCAATTCTTTTCGAGTTACAACGTGTAGTTTTGGAGATACAAGCTAATTTTGTACGATGCGTTATTTCTTCTAGTAAAGTGTTTCCAATAAGTACGTATTTGTCTTTACTCTGCAAAACTGTATTTCGTTATAACATGGTATTCTTACATATTCTTTCGAGAGAAAACTCTCCTCTGCCTTCTCTTTTGAGGCTACACACTTAGACATACACGCAACATGAAAGCTTTTCGACTTACAACGTGTTGTTTAGGAAAAACAAGATAATTTCGCACGATGCGGGATTTCCTTAAAACGTGATTTTCTGAAAAATTTTGACGAAAGAAAATTCTCCTTTCGGTTCTCTTTTGAGGCTACACGTTTAGACGTTCACGCCACACCAATTCTTTTCGAGTTAAAACGTGTAGTTTTGGAGATACAAGCTAATCTTGTACCATGAATTATTTCTTCTCGTAAAGTGTTTCCAATACGTACGTATATGTCTTTACTCTGCAAAATTGTATTTCCTTATAACGTAGTATTCTTACATATTCTTTCGAGAGAAAACTCTCCTGTGCCTTCTGTTTTGAGGCTACACACTTAGACATACACGCAACACGAAAGCTTTTCGAGTTACAACATGTTGTTTAGGAAAAACAAGATAATTTCGCATGATGCGGATTTCCTTAAAACGTGAGTTTCTGAAAAATTTTGACGAAAGAAAATTCTCCTTTGGGTTCTCTTAAAATTGTCCTTTGGGTGGTCTTTTGAGGCTACACGTTTAGATGTACACGCCACACCAAATCTTTTCGAATTGCAACGTGTTGTTTAGGACATACAAGCTAATTTTGCAAGATGCGTTATTTCTATCATAAAGTGCTTCCAATACGTACGTATTTGTCTTTACTCTGCCACACTGTATTTCCTTATAACGTGGTATTCTTACATATTCTTTCGAGAGAAAACTCTCCTGTGTGTTCTCTTTTGGGGCTACACACTTAGACATACACCCAACACCAAAGCTTTTCGAGTTAAAGCGTGTTGTTTAGGAAGAACAAGATAATTTCTCACGATGCGGGATTTTCTTAAAACGTGGTTTTCTGACGAATTTTGACGAAAGAAAATTGTCCTGTGGGTTCTCTTTTGAGGCTACACGTTTAGACGTACACGCCACACCAAATCTTTTCGAGTTACAACGTGTTGTTTAGGAGATACAAGCTAATTTTGTACGATGCTTTATTTCATCTCGTAAGTTTATGGGCTTCCAATACATACGTATTTGTCTTTACTCTGCAACACTGTATTTCCTTATAACGTGGTATTCTTACATATTCTTTCGAGAGAAAACTCTCCTGTGCATTCTCTTTTGAGGCTACATGCTCAGACATACACGCAGCACCAATGCTTTTCTAGTTACAACGTGTTGTTTAGGAAAAACAAGATAATTTCGCACGATGCGGGATTTCCTTAAAACGTGGTTTTCTGACAAATTTTGACTAAAGAAAATTCTCCTGTGGGTTCTCTTTAGAGGCTACACGTTTAGACATACACGCCACACCAAATCTTTTCGAGTTACAACGTGTTGTTTAGGATATACAAGCTAATTGTGTACTATGTGTTATTTCTTCTCGTAAAGTTTAAGTGTTTCCAATAAGTATGTATTTGTCTTTACTCTGCAACACTGTATTTCCTTATAACGTGGTTTTCCTACATATTCTTTCGGGAGAAAACTCTCCTGTGCATTCTCTTTTGAGGCTACACGCTTAGACATACACGCAACACCAAAGCTTTTCGAGTTACAACATGTAGTTTAGGAAAAACAAGATAATTTCGCACGATGCAGTATTTCCTTAAAACGTGGTTTTCTGACAAATTTTGACGAAAGAAATCTCTCCTGTGGGTTCTCTTTTGAGGCTACACGTTTAGACGTACACGCCACACCAAATCATTTCGAGTTACAGTGTGTTGTTTAGGAGATAAAAGCTAATTTTGCATGATGCGTTATTTCTTCTCCTAAAGTTTTTTCCAATAAGTACATATTTGTCAATACTCTGCAACACTGTATTTCCTTATAACGTGGTATTCTTACATATTCTTTTGAGAGAAAACTATCCTGTGCGTTCTCTTTGGAGGCTACACGCTTAGACATACACGCAACACCAAAGCTTTTCGTGTTACAACGTGTTGATTAGGAAAAACAAGATAATTTCGCACGATGCGGGATTTCCTTAAAATGTGGTTTTCTGACAAATTTTGAAGTAAGAAAATTATCCTGTGGGTTCTCTTTTGAGGCTACCCATTTAGACGTACACGCCACACCAAATCTTTTTGAGTTACCACGCGTTGTTTCGGAGATACAAGCTAATTTTTTGCCATGCGTTATTTCTTCTCATAATGTGTTTCCAATACTTTCGTATTTGTCTTTACTCTGCAGCAATATATTTCCTTATAACATGGTATTCTTACATATTCTTTCGAGAGAAAACTCTCCTGTGCATTCTCTTTTGAGGCTACACACTTAGACATATACGCAAAACCAAAGCTTTTCTAGTTACAACGTGTTGTTTAGGAAAAACAAGATAATTCCTCACGATGTGGGATTTCCTTAAAACGTGGTTTTCTGACAAATTTTGACGAACGAAAACTATCCTGTGGGTTCTCTTTTGAGGCTACACGTTTAGACGTAGACACCACACCAAATCTTTTCGAGTTACAACGTCTTGTTTAGGACATACAAGCTAATTTTGCAAGATGCGTTATTTCTCTCATAAAGCGCTTCCAATACGTACGTAATTGTCTTTACTCTGCCACACTGCATTTCCTTATAACGTGGTATTCTTACATATTCTTTTGAGAGAAAACTCTCCTGTGCGTTCTCTTTTGGGGCTACATGCTTAGACATACACCCAACACCAAAGCTTTTCGAGTTAAAACGTGTTGTTTAGGAAGAACAAGATAATTTCTCACGATGCGGTATTTCCTTAAAACGTGGTTTTCTGAAAAATTTTGACAAAAGAAAATTATCCTGTGGGTTCTCTTTTGAGGCTACACGTTTAGACGTACAGGCCACACCAAATCTCTTCGAGTTACAACGTGTTGTTTAGGAGATACAAGCTAATATTGTACGTTGCTTTATTTCATCTCATAAAGTTTGTGGGTTTCCAATACATACTTATCTGTCTTTACTCTGCAACACTGTATTTCCTTACAACGTGGTATTCTTACATATTCTTTCGAGAGAAAACTCTCCTGTGCGTTCTCTTTTGGAGGCTACACGATTAAACATGCACGCAACACCAAAGCTTTTCGAATTACATTTTGTTGTTTAGGAAAAAAAAGATAATTTAGCTCGATGCGGGAATTCCTTAAAACGTGGTTTTCTGACAAATTTTGACGAATGAAAATACTCCTGTGGGTTCTCTTTTGAGGCTACACGTTTAGATGTACACGCCACACCAAATCTTTTCGAGTTACAACGTGTTGTTTAGGAGATACAAGCTAATTTTTGAAGATGCGTTATTTCTTCTCATAAAGTTTAAATTTTTCCAATACATACATATTTGCCTTTACTCTGCAACACTGTATTTCCTTATAACGTGGTATTTTTGCATATTCTTTCGAGAGAAAACTCTCCTGTGCGTTCTCTTTTGAGGCTACATGCTTAGACATACACGCAACACCAAAGCTTTTCGAATTACAACCTGTTGTTTAGGAAAAACAAGATAATTTCTCACAATGCGGATTTCCTCAAAACGTGGTTTTCTGAAAAATTTTGACGAAAGAAAATTCTCCTGTGGGTTCTCTTTTGAGGCTACATGATTAGTTGTAAATGCCACACCAAATCTTTTCGAGTTGCAACGTGTTGTTTAGGAGACACAAGCTAATTTTGTACGATGCATTATTACTTCTTGTAAATTGTTTCCAATACGTATGTGTTTGTCTTTACTCTGCAACACTGTATTTCCTTATAACGTGGTATTCTTACATATTCTTTCGAGAGAAAACTCTCCTGTGCGTTCTCTTTTGAGGCTACACGCGTAGACATACACGCAACACCAAAGCTTTTCGAATTACAACGTGTTGTTTAGGAAGAACAAGATAATTTCTTACGATGCGGGATTTCCTTAAAACGTGGTTTTCTGACAAATTTTGACGAAAGAAAATTGTCCTGTGGTTCTCTTTTGAGGCTACACGTTTAGACGTACACGCCACACCAAATGTTTTCGAGTTACAACCTGTTGTTTAGGAGATACAAGCTAATTTTGTATGATGCTTTATTTCATCTTGCTAATTTTAAGGGTTTCCAATACGTAAGTATTTGTCTTTATTCTGGAACATTGTACTTCCTTATAACGTGGTATTCTTACATATTCTTTCGAGATAAAACTCTTCTGTGTGTTCTCTTTTGAGGCTACATGCTTAGACATACACGCAACACCAAAGCTTTTCGAGTTACAACGCGTTGTTTAGGAAAAACAATATAATTTCGCACGATGCGGGTTTTCCTTAATACGTGGTTTTCTGACAAATTTTTACCAAAGAAAATTCTCCTGTGGGTTTTCTTTTGAGGCTACACATTTAGACGTACACGCCACACCAAATGTTTTAGAGTTCCAACGTGTTGTTTAGGAGATACAAACTAAGTTTTTACAATGCGTTATTTCTCCTCATAAAGTGTTTCCAATAAGTACGTATTTGTCTTTACTCTGCAACACTGTATTTCCTTATAACGTGGTATTCTTACATATTCTTTCGAGAGAAAACTCTCCTGTGCGTTCTCTTTTGAGGCTACACGCTTAGACATACACGCAACACCAAAGCTTTTCGAATTACAACGTGTTGTTTAGGAAAAACAAGATACTCTCTCACGATAATTTTGCACGATGCAGGATTTCCTTAAAACGTGGTTTTCTGAAAATTTTGATGAAAGAAAATTCTCCTATGGGTTCTCTTTTGAGGCTACACGTTTACACGTACACTCCACACCAAATCATTTCAAGTTACAACGTGTTGTTTAGGAGATACGAGCTAATTTTGTACGATGCTTTATTTCATCTCTTAAAGTTTAAGGGTTTCCAATACGTACGTATTTGTCTTTACTCTGCAACATTGTATTTCCTTATAACGTGGTATTCTTACATATTCTTTCGAGAGAAAACTCTCCTGCGTGTTCTCTTTTGAGGCTATACACTGAGACATACACGCAACACCAAAGCTTTTCGAGTTACAATGTGTTGTTTAGGAAAAACAAGATAATTTCGCACGATGCAGGATTTCCTTAATACGTGGTTTTCTGACAAATTTGACCAAAGAAAATTCTCCTGTGGGTTCTCTTTTGAGGCTACACGTTTAGACGTACACGCCACATCAAATCTTTTCGAGTTACAACGTGTTGTTTAGGAGATACAAGCTAATTTTGTACAATGCGTTATTTCTTCTCGTAAAGTGTTTTCAATACGTACGTATTTGTCTTTACTCTGCAACACTGTATTTCCTTATAACGTGGTATTCTTACAAATTCTATCGAGAAAAAACTCTCCTTTGCGTTCTCTTTTGAGGCTACGCGCTTAGACATACACGCAACACCAAAACTTTTCGAGTTACAACTTGTTGTTTAGGAAAAAGAAGATAATTTTGCACGATGAGGGATTTCCTTAAAACGTGGTTTTCTCACATATTTTGACGATAGAAAATTCTCCTGTCGGTTCTCTTTTGAGGCTACACGTTTAGACGTACATGCCACACCAAATCCTTTCGAGTTACAACCTGTTGTTTAGGAGATACAAGCTAATTTAGTATGATGCGTTATTTCTTCTTGTAAAGTGTTTCCAATACATACGTTTTTGTCTTTACTCTGCAACACTGTATTTCCTTATAACGTGGTATTCTTACATATTCTTTCGAGAGAAAACTCTCCTGTGCGTTCTCCTTTGAGTCTACACGCTTAGCCATACACGCAACACAGAAGATTTTCGAGTTACAACGTGCTGTTTAGGTAAAACTAGATAATTTCGCACGATGCGAGATTTCGTTAAAACGTGGTTTCTGACAAATTTTGTTGTAAGAAAATTCTACTGTCGGTTCTCTTTTGAGGCTACATGTTTAGACGTACATGTCACACGAAATCTTTTCGAGTTACAACGTGTTTTTTAGGAGATACAAGCCAATTTTGTACGATGCTTTATTTCTGCTCTTAAAGTGTTTCCAATATGTACGTATTTGTCTTTTCTCTGCGACACTGTATTTCCTTATAACGTGGTATTCTTACATATTCTTTCGAGAGAAAAAACTCTCCTGTGCATTCCCTTTTGAGGCTACACACTTAGACATACACGCAACACCAAAGATTTTCGAGTTACAACTTGTTGTTTAGGAAAAACAAGATAATTTTGCAGGATGTGGGATTTCGTTAAAACGTGGTTTTCTGACAAATTTTGAAGAAAGAAAATTCTCCAGTGGTTTCTCTTTTGAGGCTTCACTTTTACACGTACACGCCAAACCAAATGTTTTGGAGTTTTCACTTGTTGTTTAGGAGATACAATCTAATATTGTATGATGCATAATTTCTTCTCGTAAAGTGTTTCCAATATGTACTTTTTGTCTTTACTTTGCAACACTGTATTTCCTTATAACGTTGTATTCTTACATGTTCTTTCGAGAGAAAACTCTCCTGTTCATTCTCTTTTGAAGCTACACACTTAGAAATACACGCAACACCAAAGCTTTTCGAGTTACAACGTGTTGTTTAGGAAAAACAAGATAATTTCGGAGGATGCGGGATTTCCTTAAAACGTGGTTTTCTGACAAATTTTGACGAAAGAAAATTCCCCTTTGTGTTCTCTTTTGAGGCTACACGTTTAGACGTACACGCCAAACCAAAACTTTTCGAGTTACCACGTGTTGTTTAGGAGATACAAGCTAATTTTGTTCGATGTTTTATTTCTTCTCGTAAAGTGTTCCCAATATATACTTATTTGTCTTTAATCTACAAAATTGTATTTCCTAATAACGTGGTATTCTTACATATTCTTTCGAGAGAAAACTCTCCTGTGCCTTCTCTTTTGAGGCTCCATGCTTACACATACACGCAACACGAAAGCTTTTGGAGTTACAACATGTTGTTTAGGAAAAAGAAGATGATATCGCACGATGTGGGATTTCATTAAAACATAGTTTTCTGAAAAATTTTGACGAAAGAAAATTCTCCTGTGGGTTCTCTTTTGAGACTACACGTTTAGACGTACACGCCACACCAAATCTTTTCGAGTTACAACCTGTTGTTTAGGAGATACAAGCTAATTTTGTATGATGCGTTAATTCTTCTCGTAAGGTGTTTCCAATACGTAAGTATTTGTCTTTACTCTGCAACAATGTATTTCCTTATAACGTGGTATTCTTACATATTCTTTCAAGAGAAAACTAACCTGTTTGTTCCCTTTTGAGGCTACACACTTAGACATACAGGCAACACCAAAGCTTTTTGAGTTACAACGTGTTGTTTATGAATAAAAGGATAATTTCGCACGATGTGGGATTTCCTTAAAACGTGGTTTTCTGACAAATTTTGACAAAAGAAAATTCTCCTGTGGGTTCTCTTTTGACGCTAAACGTATAGACGTGCACGCCACACCAAATCCTTTCGAGTTACCATGTGTTGTTTAAGAGATACAAGCTAATTTTGTATGATGTGTTATTTCTTCTCGTAAAGTGTTTCCAAAACGTACGTATTTGTCTTTCTCTGCAACACTGTATTTCCTTATAACGTGGTATTCTTACATATTCTTTCGAGGAAAAACTCTCCTGTGCATTCTCTTTTGAGGCTACACGCTTAGACATACACGCAACACCAAGGCTTTTCGAGTTACAACGTGTGTTTAGGAAAAACAAGATAATTTCGCACGATGCGAGATTTCCATAAAACGTGGTTTTCTGAAAAATTTTGACGAAAAAAGTTCTCCTGTGGGTTCTCTTTTGAGGCTACACGTGTAGAGGTACGAGCCACACGAAATCTTTTCGAGTTACAACGTGTTGTTTAGGAGATACAAGCTAATTTTGTACGATGCGTTATTTCTTCTCTTAAAGTGTTTCCAATACGTACTTAGTTGTCCTTACTCTGCAACACCATATTTCCTTATAACGTGGTATTCCTACATATTCTTTCAAGAGAAAACTTTTCTGTGCGTTCTCTTTTGAGGCTACACGCTTAGACATACACGCAACCCCAAAGCTTTTCGATTTACAACGTGTTGTTTGGAAAAACAAGATAATTTCGCACGATGCGAGATTTTCTTAAAACGTGGTTTCTGACAAATTTTGATGAAAGAAAATTCTCCTGTGGGTTCTCTTTTGAGGCTACACGTTTAGACGTACACGTCACACCAAATCTTTTCGAGTTATAACGTGTTGTTTAGGAGAAACAAGCTAATTTTGTATGATGTGTTATTTCTTCTCCTAAAGTGTTTCCAATACATATGTATTTTTGTTGACTCTACAACACTGTATTTCCTTATAACGTGGTATTCTTACCTATTCTTTTGAAAGAAAACTCTCCTGTGCTTTCCCTTTTGAGGCTCCACGCTTAGACATACACGCAACACTAAAGCTTTTCGAGTTACAACATGTTGTTTAGGAAAAAGAAGATGATTTCACACGATGCGGGATTTCCTTAATACGTGGTTTTCTGAAAAATTTTAACGAAAGAAAATTCTCCTGTGGGTTCTCTTTTGAGGCTACACGTTTAGACGTAAATGCCACATCAAATCTTTTCGAGTTACAAAGTGTTGTTTAGGAGATACAAGCTAATTTTGTACGATGCGTTAATTCTTCTCATTAAGTGATTCCAATACGTACGTATTTGTCTTTACTCTGCAATACTGTATTTCATTATAATGTGGTATTTTTTACATATTCTTACTAGAGAAAACTATCCTGGGCATTCCCTTTTGAGGCTACACACTTAGACATACAGGCAACACCAAAGCTTTTCGAGTTACAACGTGTTGTTTAGGAAAAACAAGATAATATTGCACCTTGGGGGATTTCCTTAAATCGTGGTTTTCTGACAAATTTTGACGAAAGAAAATTCTCCTGTGGGTTCTCTTTTGAGGCTACACGTTTAGACGTACACACCACAACAAATCCTTTCGAGTTACCACGTGTTGTTTAGGAGATACAAGATAATTTTGTAAGATGCATTATTTCTTCTCGTAAAGTGTTTCCAATACATACGTATTTGTCTTTACTCTGCAAAACTGTATTTTCTTATAATGTTGTATTCTTACATGTTCTTTCGAGAGAAAACTCTCCTGTGCGTTCTCTTTAGAGGCTACACGCTTAGACATACACGCAACACCAAAGCTTTTCGAGTTACAACGTGTTGTTTAGGAAAAACAAGATAATTTTGCACGATACCGGATTTCCTTAAAACGTGGTTTTCTGACAAATTTTGACGAAAGAAAGTTCTCCTGTGGGTTCTCTTTTGAGGCTACACTTGTAGACGTACGAGCCTCACCAAATCTTTTCGAGTTCCAACGTGTTGTTTAGGAGATACAAGCTAATTTTGTACGACACGTTATTTCTTCTCTTAAAGTGTTTCCAATACGTACGTATTTGTCTTTACTCTGCAACACTGTATTTCCTTATAACGTAGTATTCTTACATATTCTTTCGAGAGAAAACTCTCCTGGGTGTTCTCTTTTGAGGCTACATGCTTAGACATACACGCAACAGCAAAGGTTTTCGAGTTACAATGTGTTGTTTAGGAAAAATAAGATAATTTCGCACGATGCGAGATTTACTTAAAACGTGGTTTCTGACAAATTTTGATGAAAGAAAATTCTCCTGTGGGTTCTCTTTTGAGGCTACACGTTTAGACGTACACCTCACACCAAATCTTTTCGAGTTACAACGTGTTGTTTAGGAGATACAAGCTGATTTTGTACGATGCGTTATTTCTTCCCGTAAAATATTTCCAATTTGTCCTTATTTGTCTTTACTCTGCAAAATTGTATTTCCTTATAATGTGGTATTCTTACATATTCTTTCGAGAGAAAACTCTTCTGTGCCTTCTCTTTTTTTTTTTTTTATTTTTTTTATTTTTTTTTATTATTCGATATAATTTATTTACATTTCAAATGATTTCCCCTTTTCTAGCCCCCCCACTCCCCGAAAGTCCCGCAAGCCCCCTTCTCTTCCCCTGTCCTCCCACCCACCCCTTCCCACTTCCCCGTTCTGGTTTTGCTGAATACTGTTTCACTGAGTCTTTCCAGAACCAGGGGCCACTCCTCCTTTCTTCTTGTACCTCATTTGATGTGTGGATTATGTTTTGGGTATTCCAGTTTTCTAGGTTAATATCCACTTATTAGTGAGTGCATACCATGATTCACCTTTTGAGTCTGGGTTACCTCACTTAGTATGATATTCTCTAGCTCCATCCATTTGCCTAAGAATTTCATGAATTCATTGTTTCTAATGGCTGAATAGTACTCCATTGTGTAGATATACCACATTTTTTGCATCCACTCTTCTGTTGAGGGATACCTGGGTTCTTTCCAGCATCTGGCAATTACAAATAGGGCTGCTATGAACATAGTAGAACATGTATCCTTATTACATGGTGGGGAGTCTTCTGGGTATATGCCCAGGAGTGGTATAGCAGGATCTTCTGGAAGTAAGGTGCCCAGTTTTCGGAGGAACCGCCAGACTGATTTCCAGAGTGGTTGTACCAATTTGCAACCCCACCAGCAGTGGGCTACACGTTTAGACGTACACACCCCACAAAATCCTTTCGAATTACCACGTGTTGTTTAGGAGATACAAGCAAATTTTGTACGATGCAATATTTCTTCTCCTAAAGTTTTTCCAATACGTACGTATTTGTCTTTACTCTGCAACACTGTATTTCCTTATAACGTTGTATTCTTACATGTTCTTTCGAGAGAAAACTCTCCTGTGCATTCTCTTTAGAGGCTCCATGCTTACACATACACACAACACCAAAGCTTTTCGAGTTATAACGTGTTGTTTAGCAAAAAGAAGATGATTTCGCACGATACGGGATTTCCTTAAAACGTGGTTTTCTGACAAATTTTGAAGAAAGAAAATTCTCCTGTGGGTTCTCTTTTGAGGCTACATGTTTAAATGAACACACCACACCAAATCTTTTCGAGTTACAATGTGTTGTTTTGGAGATACAAGCTAATTTTGTACGATGCGTTAATTCTTCTCCTAAAGTGTTTCCAATATGTACTTATTTGTCTTTACTCTGCAAAATTGTATTTCCTTATAACGTGGTATTCTTACATATTCTCTCGAGAGAAAACTCTCCTGTGCCTTCTCTTTTGAGTCTCCACGCTTACACATTCACGCAACACCAACGCTTTTCTAGTTACAACATGCTGTTTAAGAAAAAGAAGGTGATTTCGCACGATGCGGAATTTCCTTAAAACGTGGTTTTCTGAAAAATTTTGAAGAAAGAAAATTCTCCTGTGGGTTCTCTTTTGAGGCTACACGTTTAGACGTACACACCACACCAAAAGTTTCGAGTTACAACTTGTTGTTTAGGAGATACAACCTAATTTTGTACTATGCATTAATTCTTCTCGTAAAGTGTTTCCAATACGTACGTGTTTGTCTTTACTCTGCAACACTGTATTTCCTTATAACGTGGTATTCTTACATATTCTTTCGAGAGAAAACTCTCCTGTGCGTTCTCTTTTGAGGCTGCATGCTTAGACAAACACGCAACACCAGAGCTTATCGAGTTAAAACGTGTTGTTTAGGAAAAAATAGATAATTTCGCTCGATGCAAGATTTCCATAAAACGTGGTTTCTGACAGATTTTGATGAAAGAAAATTCTCCTGTGGGTTCTCTTTTGAGGCTACACGTTTAGACGTACACGTCACACCAAATCTTTTCGAGTTACCACGTGTTGTTTAGGAGATACAAGCTAATTTTGTACGATGCGTTATTTCTTCTCGTAAAGTGATTCCAATATGTACTTAATTGCCTTTACTCTGCAAAATTGTATTTCTTTATAACGTGGTATTCTTACATATTCTTTCGAGAGAAAACTCTCCTGTGCATTCTCTTTTGAGGCTCCACGCTTAGACATACAGGCAACACCACAGCTTTTCGAGTTACAACATGTTGTTTAGGAAAAAGAAGATGATTTGGCACCATGCGGGATTTCCTTAAAACGTGGTTTTCTGAAAAATTTTAACGAAAGAAAATTCTCCTGTGGGTTCTCTTTTGAGGCTACATGTTTAGACGTACATGACACACCAAATCTTTTCGAGTTAGAACGTGTTGTTTAGGAAATACAAGCTAATTTTGTACTGTGCTTTAATTCTTCTCGTAAAGTGTTTCCAATACGTACGTGTTTGTCTTTACTCTGCAACACTGTATTTCCTTATAACTTGGTATTCTTACATATTCTTTTGAGAGAAAACTCTCCTGTGCGTTCTCCTTTGAGGCTACACGCTTAGACATACACATAACGCCAGAGCTTTTCGAGTTACAACGTGTTGTTTAGGGAAAACAAGATAGTTTCGTACGATGCGAGACTTCCTTAAAACGTGGTTTCTGACAAATTTTGATGAAAGAAAATTCTCCTGTCGGTTCTCTTTTGAGGCTACACGTTTAGACGTACACGTCACACCAAATCTTTTCGAGTTACAACGTGTTGTTTAGGAGATACAAGCTAATTTTGTATGATGCATTATTTCTTCTCGTAAAGTGTTTCCAATATGTACTTATTTGACTTTACTCTGCAAAATTGTACTTCCTTATAACGTGGTATTCTTACATATTCTTTCGAGAGAAAACTCTCCTGTGCCTTCTCTTTTGAGGCTCCATTCTTAGACATACATGCAAGACTAAAGCTTTTCGAGTTACAACATGTTGTTTAGGAAAAAGAAGATGATGTTGCACGATGCGGGATTTCCTAAATACGTGGTTTTCTGAAAAATTTTAACGAAAGAAAATTCTCCCGTGTGTTCTCTTTTGAGGCTACACGTATACACGTACACGCCACACCAAACCTTTTCGAATTACAACGTGTTGTTTAGGAGATACAAGCTAATTTTTTATGATGTGCTAATTCTTCTCGTAAAGTGTTTCCAATATGTACTTATTTGTCTTTACTCTGCCACACTGTATTTCCATATAACGTGGTATTCTTACATAATCTTTCGAGAGAAAACTATCCTGGGCGTTCCCTTTTGAGGCTACACACTTAGACATACAGGCAACACCAAAGCGTTTCGAGTTACAACGTGTTGTTTATGAAAAACAAGATAACTTCGCACGATGCAGGATTTCCTTAAATCGTGGTTTTCTGACAAATTTTGACGAAAGAAAATTCTCCTGTGGGTTCTCTTTTGAGGCTACACGTTTAGACGTACACGCCATACCAAATCCTTTCGAGTTACCACGTGTTGTTTAGGAGATACAAGCTAATTTTGTACGATGCGTTATTTCTTCTCGCAAAGTGTTTCCAATACATATGTATTTGTCTTTACTCTGCAACACTGTATTTCCTTATAACGTTGAATTCTTACGTGTTCTTTCGAGAGAAAACTCTCCTGTGCCTTCTCTTCTGAGGTTCCACGCTTAGACCTATACACAACACCAAAGCTTTTCGAGTTACAACATGTTGTTTAGGAAAAAGAAGATGATTTCGCATGATGCGGGATTTCCTTAAAACGTGGTTTTCTGAAAAATTTTGACGAAAGAAAATTCTCCTGTGGGTTCTCATTTGAGGCTACACGTTTAGATATATATGCCACACCAAATCTTTTCGAGTTACAACGTGTTGTTAAGGAGATACATGCTAATTTTGTAAGACGCGTTAATTCTTCTAGTAAAGTGTTTCCTATACGTACGTATTTGTCTTTACTCTGCAACTCTGTATTTCCTTATTCGTGGTATTCTTACATATTCTTTCGAGAGAAAACTATCCTGTGTGTTCCCTTTTGAGGCTACACACTAACACATACATGCAACACCAAAGCTCTTCGAGTTACAACGTGTTGTTTAGGAAAAACAAGATAATTTCGCACGATGCGGGATTTCCTTAAAACGTGATTTTCTGAAAAATTTTGACGAAAGAAAATTCTCCTATGGGATCTCTTTTGAGGCTACACCTTTAGACGTACATGCCACACCAATTCTTTTCGAGTTACAACGTGTTGTTTAGGAGATACAAGCTAATTTTGTACGATGCATTATTTCTTCTCATAAAGTGTTTCCAATACTTATGTATTTGTCTTTACTCTGCAACATTCGGTATTTCTTCTCGCATGGTAAAAAATTAGCTTGTATCTCCTAAACAACACCTTGTAACTCGAAAAGATTTGTTGTGGCGTTTACATCTAAACGTGTAGCCTCAAAAGAGAACCCACAGGAGAATTTTCTTTCATCAAAATTTGTCAGAAAACCACCTTTTATACCATGTATACCATTTGGTGTGGCATGTACCTCTAAACGTGTAGCATCTAAAGAGAATACACAGGAGAATTTTCTTTGGTCAAAATTTGTCAGAAAACCACATTTTAAGGAAATCCCGCATCGTGCGAAATTATCTTGTTTTTCCTAAACAACAAGTTGTAACTCGAAAAGCTTTGGTGTAGCGTGTATGTCTAAGCATGTAGCCTCAAAAGAGAACGCACAGGAGAGTTTTCTCTCGAAAGAATATGTAAGAATACGAAGTTATAAGGAAATACAATGTTGCAGAATAAAGACAATTACATATGTATTGGAAACACTTTACCAGACGAAATATCGCATCGTACAAAATTAGCTTGTTTCTCCTAAACAACACGTCGTAACTCGAAAAGATTTGGTGTGGCGTGTACGTCTAAAAGTGTAGCCTCATAAGAGAACCCACAGGAGAATTTTCTTTGTTCAAAATTTGTCAGAAAACCACGTTTTAAGGAAATCCCACATCGTGCGAAATTATCTTGTTTTTCCTAAACAACACGTTGTAACTCAAAAAGCTTTGGTATTGGGTGTATGTCTAAGAATGTAGCCTCAAAAGAGAACGCACAGGAGAGTTTTCTCTCGAAAGAATATGTAGGAATACTACGTTATATGGAAAAACAGTGTTACAGAGTAAAGACAATTATGTACGTATTTGAAACACTTTACGAGAAGAAATAATGCATGGGAAATATTAGCTTGTATCTCCTAAACAACACGTTGTAACTCGAAAGGATTTGGTGTGGTGTTTACATCTAAAGGTGTAGCCTCAAAAGAGAACCCACAGGAGGATTTTCTTTCGTCAAAATTTTTTCACAAAACCACGTTTTAAGTAAATCCGGCATCGTGCGAAATTATCTGGTTTTTCCTAAACAACACGTTGTAACTCGAAAAGCTTTGGTTTTGCATGTATGTCGAAGCGTGTAGCCTCAAAAGAGAACTCAAAAGAGAGATACTCTCGAATACTTTCGAGAGTATTCTCTCGAAAGAATATGTAAGAATACCACGTTATAAGGACATACAGTGTTGCAGAGTAAAGACAGATACATACATATTGGAAACACTTTACGAGAAGGAATAATACATCGTACAAAATTAGCTTGTATTTCCTAAACAACACGTTGTAACTCGAAAAGATTTTGTGTGGCGTGTACGTTGAAAAGTGTAGGCTCAAAAGAGAACCCACAGGAGAATTTTCTTTCGTCAAAATATGTCAGAAAACCACGTTTTAAGGAAATCCCGCATTGTGCGAAATTATCTTGTTTTTCCTAAACAACATGTTGTAACTCGAAAAGCTTTGGTGTAAACAACACGTTGTAACTCGAAAAGATTGGGTGTGGTGTTTACATCTAAACGTGTAGCATCAAAAGAGAACCCACAGGAAAATTTTCTTTGGTCAAAATTTTTTCAGAAAACCACGTTTTAAGGAAGTCCTGCATTGTGCGAAATTATCTTGTTTTCCTAAACAACACGTTATAACTCGAAAAGCTTTGGTGTTGCGTGTATGTCTAAGCGTTTAGCCTCAAAAGAGAATGCACAGTAGAGTATTCTCTCGAAAGAATATGTAAGAATACCACGTTATAAGGAAATACAGTGTTGCAGAGTAAAGACAGATACATACTTATTGGAATCACTTTACGAGAAGGAATAATACATCGTACAAAATTAGCTTGTATTTCCTAAACAACACGTTGTAACTCAAAGGATTTGGTGTGATGTGTAAGTTGAAAAGTGTAGCCTCAAAAGAGAACCCACAGGAGAATTTTCTTTCCTCAAAATTTTTCAGAAAACCACGTTTTAAGGAAATCCCGCATTGTGCGGAATTATCTCGTTTTTCCTAAAACACGTTGTAACTCGAAAAGCTTTGGTGTTGCGTGTATGTCTAAACGTGTGGCCTCAAAAGAGAACGCACAGGAGAGTTTTCTCTCGAAAGAATATATAAGAATACCACATTTTAAGGAAATACAGTGTTGCAGAGTAAAGACAAATACGTATGTATTGGAAACACTTTACGAGAAGAAATAACGCATCGTACAAAATTAGCTTGTATCTCCTAAACAAAACGATGTAACTCGAAAAGATTTGGTGTGGCGTGTACGTCTAAATCTGTAGCCTCAAAAGAGAACTCACAGGAGAATTTTCTTTCGTCAAAATTTGTCAGAATACCACGTTTATGGAAATCCCGCATCGTGGAAATTATCTTGTTTTTCTAAACAACACGTTGTAACTCGAAAAGCTTTGGTGCTGCGTGTATGTCTAAGAGTGTAGACTCAAAAGAGAACGCACAGGAGAGTTTTCTCTCAAAAGAATATGTAAGAATACCACGTTATAAGGAAATACAGTGTTGCAGAGTAAAGATAGATACATACGTATTTGAAACACTTTACGAGAAGAAATAATGCATCGTACAAAATTAGCTTGTATTTCCTAAGAAGCACGTTGTAACTCGAAAAGCTTTGGTGTGGCCTGTACGTCTAAACGTGTAGCCACAAAAGAGAACCCACAGGAGAATTTTCTTTCGTCAAAATTTTTCAGAAAACCACGTTTTAAGGAAATCCCGCATCTTGCGAAATCATCTTCTTTTTCCTAAACTACATGTTGTAACTTGAATAGCTTTGGTGTTGCCTGTATATCTCAGTGTGTAGCCACAAAAGGGAACGCACAGGACAGTTTTCTATCGAAAGAATATGTAAGAAGACCACGTTATAAGGAAATACAATGTTGAGAGTAAAGACAAACACGTACTTCTTGGAAACACTTTATGAGAAGAATTAACGCATTGTAAAAAATTAGCTTGTATCTCCTAAACAACACGTTGTAACTCGAACAGATTTGGTGTGGCGTGTACGTCTAAACATGTAGCATCAAAAGAGAACCCACAGGAGAATTTTCTTTCGTTAAAATTTTTCAGAAAATTTTAAGGATATCCCGCATCATGCGAAATTATCTTCTTTTTCCTAAACAACATGTTGTAACTCGAAAAGCTTTGGTATTGCGTGTATGTGTAAGCGTGGAGCCTCAAAAGAGAAGGCACAGGAGAGTTTTCTCTCTAAAGAATATGTAAGAATACCACCTTATAAGGAAATACAATTTTGCAGAGTAAAGACAAATAAGTACATATTGGAAATACTTTACGAGAAGAAATAATGCATCGTAAAAAATTAGCTTGTATCTCCTAAACAACACGTTGTAACTCGAAAATATTTGGTGTGACGTGTACGTCTAAACGTGTATCCTCAAAAGAGAACCCACAGGAGAATTTTCTTTCATCAAAATTTGTCAGAAACCACGTTTTAAGGAAATCTCGCATCGTGCGAAATTATCTTGTTTTTCCTAAACAACACGTTGTAAATCAAAAAGCTTTGGTGTTGCGTGTATGTCTAAGCGTGTAGCCTCAAAAGAGAACGCACAGGAGAGTTTTCTCTTGAAAGAATATGTAGGAATACCACGTTATAAGGAAATACAGTGTTGTAGAGTAAAGACAACTACTTACGTATTGGAAAATCTTTAAGAGAAGAAATAACGCATCATAAAAAATTAGCTTGTATCTCCTAAACAACACTTTGTAACTCGAAAAGATTTGGTGTGGCTCATACATCTACAAGTGTCGCCTCAAAAAAGAACCCACAAGAGAACTTTCTTTCGTCAAATTTTTCAGAAAACAACGTGTATGGAAATCTCGCATCGTGCGAAATTATCTAGTTTTTCCTAAACAACATGTTGTAACTCGAAAAGCTTTGGTGTTGTGTGTATGTCTAAACGTGTAGCCTCAAAAGAGAACTCACAGGAGAGTTTTCGCTCGAAAGAATATGTAAGAATACCACATTATAAGGAAATACAGTGTTGCAGAGAAAGACAAATACGTACGTATTGGAAACACTTTACGAGAAGAAATAACACATCGTACAAAATTAGCTTGTATCTTCTAAACAACACGTGGTAACTCGAAAGGATTTGGTGTGGCGTGCATGTCTAAACGTGTAGCATCAAAAGAGAACCCACAGGAGAATTTTCTTTCGTCAAAATTTGTCAGAACACAACGGTTCAAGGAAATCCCGAAATGTGCGAAATTATCTTGTTTTTCATAAACAACACGTTGTAATTCGAAAAGCTTTGGTGTTGCCTGTATGTCTAAGTGTGTAGCCTCAAAAGGGAATGCAAAGGATAGTTTTCTCTCGAAAGAATATGTAAGAATACCACGTTATAAGGAAATACAGTGTTGCAGAGTAAAGACAAATACGTACGTATTGGAAACACTTTACGAGAAGAATTAAGGCAACATACAAAATTAGCTTGTATCTCCTAAACAACACATTGTAACTCGAAAAGATTTGGCGTGGCGTGTACTCTAAACCTGTAGCCTCAAAAGAGAACCCACAGGAGAATTTTCTTTCGTCAAAATTTTTCAGAAAACCACGTTTTAAGTAAATCCTGCATCGTGTGAAATCATCTTCTTTTTCCTAAACAACATGTTGTAACTCGAAAAGCTTTGGTGTTGCGTGTATGTGTAAGCATGGAGCCTCAAAAGAGAAGTCACAGGAGAGGTTTCTCTCGAAAGAATATGTAAGAATACCACGTTATAAGGAAATACAATTTTGCAGAGTAAAGACAAATAAGTACATATTGGAAACACTTTAGGAGAAGAAATAACACATCGTAAAAAATTTACTTGTATCTCCCAAACAACACGTTGTAATTCGAAAAGATTTGGTGTGACGTGTATGTCTAAACGTGTAGCCTCAAAAGAGAACCGACAGGAGAATTTTCTTTCATCAAAATTTGTCAGAAACCACGTTTTAAGGAAATCTCGCATCGTTGGAAATTATCTTGTTTTTCCTAAACAACACGTTGTAACTCGAAAAGCTTTGGAGTTGCGTTTATGTCTAAGCATGTAGCCACAAAAGAGAACGCATAGGAGAGTTTTCTCTTGAAAGAATATGTAAGAATACCACTTTATAAGGAAATACAGTGTTGCAGAGTAAAGACAAATACGTACGTATTGGAAACACTTTAAGAGAAGAAATAACGCATCGTACAAAATTAGCTTGTATCTCCTAAACAAAATGTTGTAACTCGAAAATATTTGGTGTGGCTCGTACCTCTACACGTGTAGCCTCAAAAGAGAACCTACAGGAGAACTTACTTTAGTCAAAAATTTTCAATAAATCACGTTTTATGGAAATCTCGCATCGTGCGAAATTATCTTGTTTTTCCTAAACAACATGTTGTAACTCGAAAAGCTTTGGCGTTGCGTGTTTGTCTAAGCGTGTAGCCTCAAAAGAGAACGCACAGGAGAGTTTTCCCTCGAAAGAATATGTAAGAATAATACGTTATAAGGAAATACAGTGTTGCAGAGTAAAGACAAATAAGTACGTATTGGAAACACTTTACGAGAAGAAATAACGCTTCCTACAAAATTTGCTTGTATCTCCTAAGCAACACGTTGTAACTCGAAAGATTTGGTGTGGCTCGTATGTCTACACGTGCAGCCTCAAAAGAGAGCTCACAGGAGGACTTTCTTTCGTCAAAATTTGTCAGAAAACAACGTTTTATGGAAATCCCTCATCGTGAAAATTATCTACTTTTTCCTAAACAGCACGTTGTAACTCGAAAAGCTTAGGTGTTGCGTGTATGTTTTACGCCTGTAGCCTCTAAAGAGAACGCACAAGAGAGTTTTCTCTCGAACGAATATGTAAGTATACAACGTTATAAGGAAATAGAGTGTTGCAGAGTAAAGACAAATACATACGTATTGGAAACACTTTACCAGAGGAATTAATGCATCGTACAAAATTAGCTTGTATCTCCTAAACAACATGTTGTAACTCTAAAAGATTTGGTGTGACGTGTACGTCTAAATGTGTAGCCTCAAAAGAGAACCCACAGGAGAATTTTCATTCATCAAAATTTGTCAGAAACCACGTTTTAAGGAAATCTCGCATCGTGCGAAATTATCTTGTTTTTCCTAAACAACACGCTGTAACTCGAAAAGCTTTGGTGTTGCGTGTATGTCTGAGCGTGTAGCCTGAAAAGAGAACGCACAGGAGAGTTTTCCCTCGAAAGAATAGGTAAGAATACCACGTTATAAGGAAATACAGTGTTGCAGAGTAAAGACAAATAAGTACGTATTGGAAACACTTTACGAGAAGAAATAACGCATTGTAAAAAATTTGCTTGTATCTCCTAAACAACACGTTGTAACTTGAAAAGATTTGGTGTGGCTCGTACGTCTAAACGTGTAGCCTCAAAAGAGAACCCACAGAAGAACTTTCTTTCGTCAATATTTGTCAGAAAACCACGTTTTAAGGAAATCCCGCATCGTGCAACATTATCTTGATTTCCTAAACAACACGTTGAAAGTCGGAAAGCTTTGGTGTTGCCTGTATGTCTAAGCGTGTAGCCTCTAAAGAGAATGCACAGGAGTGTTTTCTCTCGAAAGAACATGTAGGAATACAACGTTATAAGGAAATAGAGTGAGGCAGAGTAAAGACAAATGTGTACGTATTGGAAGCACTTTAAGAGAAGAAATAACGCATCGTACAAAATTAGCTTGTACCTCCTAAACAACATGTAGTAACTCGAAAGGATTTGCTGTGGCGTGCACGTCTGAACGTGTAGCCTCAAAAGAGAACCCACAGGAGAATTTTCTTTCGTCAAAATTTGTCAGAACACCACGTTTTAAGGAAATCCCGCATCGTGCGAAATTATCTTGTTTTTCATAAACAACACGTTCTAACTCGAAAAGCTTTGGTGTTGCCTGTATGTCTAAGTGTGTAGCCTCAAAAGGGAACGCACAGGATAGTTTTCTCTCGAAAGAATATGTAAGATTACCACGTTATAAGGAAATACAGTGTTGCAGAGTAAAGACAAATAAGTACATATTGGAAACACTTTACAAGAGGAAATAGCGCATCGTAAAATATTTGCTTGTATCTCCTAAACAACACGTTTTAACTCGAAAAGATTTAGTGTGGCATGTACATCTAAACATGTAGCCTCAAAAGAGAACCCACAGGAGAATTTTCTTTCCTCAAAATTTTTCAGAAAACCACGTTTTAAGGAAATCCCGCATCGTGCGAAATCATCTCCTTTTTCCTAAACAACATGTTGTAACTCGAAACGCTTTGGTGTTGCGTGTATGTGTAAGTGTGGAGCCTCAAAAGAGAAGGCACAGGAGAGTTTTCTCTCGAAAGAATATGTAAGAATACCACGTTATAACGAAATACAATTTTGCAGAGTAAAGACAAATAAGTACATATTGGAAACACTTTAGGCGAAGAAATAACACTTCGTACGAAATTAACTTGTATCTCCTAAGCAACACGTTGTAACTCGAAAAGATTTGGTGTGACGTGTATGTCTAAACGTGTAGCCTCAAAAGAGAACCCACAGGAGAATTTTCTTTCATCAAAATTTGTCAGAAACCACGTTTTAAGGAAATCTCGCATCGTGCGAAATTATCTTGTTTTTCCTAAACAACACGTTGCAACTCGAAAAGCTTTGGTGTTGCGTGTATGTCTAATCTTGTAGCCTCAAATGAGAATGCAGAGGAGAGTTTTCTCTCGAAAGAATATGTAAGAATACCACGTTATAAGGAAATACAGTGTAGCAGAGTAAAGACAAATAAGAACGTATTGGAAACACTTTAAGTGAAGAAATAATGCATCGTACTAAATTAGCTTGTATCTCCTAAGCAACACAGAGTAACTCGAAAGGATTTGGTGTGGCGTGTACGTCTAAACGTGGAGTCTCAAAAGAGAACCCACAGGAGAACTTTGTTTCGTCAAAATTTGTCAGAAAACCATGTTTTAAGGAAATCCCGCATCGTGCGAAATAATCTTGTTTTTCATAAACAACACGTTGAAACTCGAAAAGCTTTGGTGTTGCCTGTATGTCTAAGTGTGTAGCCTCAAAAGGGAACGCACAGGATAGTTTTCTCTTGAAAGAATATGTAAGAATACCACGTTATAAGGAAATACAGTGTTGCAGAATAAAGACAAATACTTACGTATTGGAAACACTTTATGAGAATAATTGATGCATCGTACAAAATTAGCTTATATCTCCTAAACAAAACGTTGTAACTCGAAAAGATTTGGTGTGGCGTGTACGTCTAAACATGTAGCCTCAAAAGAGAACCCACAGGAGAATTTTCTTTCGTCAAAATTTTTCAGAAAACCACGTTATAATGAAACCCCGCATCGTGCGAAATCATCTTCTTTTTCCTAAACAACATGTTGTAACTCGAAAAGCTTTGGTGTTGCGTGTATGTGTTAGCGTGGAGCCTCAAAAGAGAAGGCACAGGAGCGTTTTCTCTCGAAAGAATATGTAAGAATACCACGTTATAAGGAAATACAATTTTGCAGAGTAAAGACAAATAAGTACATATTGGAAACACTTTACGAGAAGAAATAACGCATCTTACAAAATTAACTTGTATCTCCTAAACAACACGTTGTAACTCGAAAAGATTTGGTGTGACGTGTATGTCTAAACGTGTAGCCTCAAAAGAGAACCCACAGGAGAATTTTCTTTCATCAAAATTTATCAGAAACCACGTTTTAATGAAATCTCGCATCGTGCAAAATTATCATGTTTTTCCTAAACAACACGTTGTAACTTGAAAAGCTTTGTCGTTGCGTGTATGTCTAAGCATGTAGCCTCAGAAGAGAACGCACAGGAGAATTTTCCCTCAAAAGAATATGTAAGAATACCACGTTATAAGGAAATACAGTGTTGCAGAGTAAAGACAAATAAGAACGAATTGGAAACACTTCACAAGAAGAAATAATGCATCGTACAAAATTTGCTTGTATCTCCTAAACAACAAGTTGTAACTCGAAAAGATTTGGTGTGGCGTGTACGTCTAAACGTGTAGTCTCAAAAGACAACCCACAAGAGAACTTTCTTTCGTCAAAATTTGTCAAAAACCACGTTTTAAGGAAATCCCGCATCGTGCAAAATTATCTTGTTTTTCCAAAACAACATGTTGTAACTCGAAAAGCGTTGGAATTGCGTGTATGTGTGAGCATCCAGCCTCTAAAGAGAATGCACAGGAGAGTTTTCTCTCGAAAGAACATGTAAGAATACAAGATTATAAGCAAATACAGTGTTGCAGAGTAAAGACAAATACGTACGTATTGGAAACACTTTACGAGAAGAAATAACGCATCGTACAAAATTAGCTTGTATCTCCTAAACAACACGTGGTAACTCGAAAGGATTTGGTGTGGCGTGTACCTCTATACATATAGCCTCAAAAGAGAACCCACAGGTGAATATTCTTTCGTCACAATTTGTCAGAAAACCACGTTTTAAGGAAATCCCGCATCGTGCGAAATTATCTTGTTTTTCACAAACAACACGTTGTAACTCGAAAAGCTTTGGTGTTGCCTCTATGTCTAAGTGTGTAGCCTCAAAAGTGAACACACAGGATAGTTTTCTCTCGAAAGAATATGTGAGAATACCACGTTATAAGGAAATACACTTTTGCAGAGTAAAGACAAATACTTACGTATTGGAAACACTTTACGAGAAGAATTAACACATCGTAAAAAATTAGCTTGTATCTCCTAAACAACACGTTGTAACTCGACAAGATTTGGTGTGGCCGGTACGTCTAAACGTGTAGCCTCAAAAGAGAACCCACAGGAGAATTTTCTTACGTCAAAATTTTTCACAAAACCACATTTTAAGGATATCCCGCATCATGCGAAATCATCTTCTTTTTCCAAACAACATGTTGTAACGTGAAAAGCTTTGGTGTTGCGTGTATGTGTAAGCGTGGAGCCTCAAAAGAGAAGGCACAGGAGAATTTTCTCTCGAAAGAATATGTAAGAATACCACGTTATAAGGAAATATAATTTTGCAGAGTAAAGACAAATAAGTACTTATTGGAAACACTTTATGAGAAGAAATAACGCATCATACAAAATTAGCTTGTATCTCCTAAACAACACGTTGTAACTCGTTAAGATTTGGTGTGACGTGTACGTCTAAATGTGTAGCCTCAAAAGAGAACCCACAGTAGAATTATCTTTCATCAAAATTTGTCAGAAAACCACGTTTTATGGAAATCTCGCATCGTGCGAAATTATCTTGTTTTTCCTAAACAACACGCTGTAACTCGAAAAGCTTTGGCCTTGCATGTATGTCTAAGCGTGTAGCCCAAAAGAGAACGCACAGGAGAGTTTTCCCTCGAAAGAATATGTAAGAATACCACGTTATAAGGAAATACAGTGTTGCAGAGTAAAGACAATTAAGTACATATTGGAAACACTTTACGAGAAGAAATAACGCATCGTACAAAATTAACTTGTATTTCCTAAACAACACGTTGTAACTCAAAAAGCTTTGGTGTTGCGTGTATGTCTAAGCGTGTAGCCTCAAAAGAGAACGCACAGGAGAGTTTTCTCTTGAAAGAATATGTAAGAATACCACGTTATAAGGAAATTCATTGTTGTAGAGTAAAGACAAATACTTAAGTATTGGATACACTTTACAAGAAGAAATAACACATCATAAAAAATTTGTTTGTATCTCCTAAACAACAAGTTGTAACTCGAAAAGATTTGGTGCGGCGTGTACTTCTAAACCTGTAGCCTCAAAAGACAACGCACAGGAGAACTTTCTTTCGTCCAAATTTGTCAGAAAACCACGTTTTAAGGATATCCCGCATCGTGCAAAATTATCTTGTTTTTCCTAAACAACACGTTGTAACTCGAAAAGCTTTGGTGTTGCGTGTATGTGTGAGCATATAGCCTCTAAAGAGAATGCACAGGAAAGTTTTCTCTCGAAAGAACATGTAAGAATTCAACATTATAAGGAAATACAGTGTTGCAGAGTAAAGACAAATACTTACGTTTGGAAACACTTTAGGAGAAGAAATAACGCATCGTACAAAATTAGCTTGTATCGCCTACACAACACGTGGTAACTCGAAAGGATTTGGTGTGGCGTGTACCTCTAAACGTGTAGCGTCAAAAGAGAACCCACAGGAGAATTTTCTTTCGTCAAAATTTGTCAGAACACCACGTTTTAAGGAAATCCCGCATCGTGCGAAATTATCTTGTTTTTCATAAACAACACGTTTTAACTCGAAAAGCTTTGGTGTTGCCTGTATGTCTAAGTGTGTAGCCTCAAAAGGGAACGCACAGGATAGTTTTCTATCGATAGAATATGTAAGAATTCCACGTTATAAGGATATACAATGTTGCAGTGTAAAGACAAATACGTATGTGTTGGAAACACTTTACGAGAAGAATAAACACATCGTAAAAAATTAGCTTGTATCTCCTACACAACACGTTGTAACTCGACAAGATTTGGTGTGGCATGTACGTCTAAACGTGTAGCCTCAAAACGGAACCAACAGGAGAATTTTCTTTTGTCAAAATTTTTCAGAAAACCACGTTTTAAGGAAATCCCGCATCGTGCGAAATCATCTTCTTTTTCCTAAACAACATGTTGTAACTCGAAAAGCTATGGTGTTGCGTGTATGTGTAAGCGTGGAGCCTCAAAAGAGAAGGCACTGGAGAGTATTCTCTCGAAAGAATATGTAAGAATACCACGTTATAAGGAAATACAATTTTGCAGAGTAAAGACCAAAAAGTACATATTGGAAACACTTTAGGAGAAGAAATAACGCATCTTACAAAATTATCTTGTATCTCCTAAACAACACGTTGTAACTCGAAAGGATTTGGTCTGACGTGTACGTCTAAAAGTGTAGCCTCAAACGAGAACCCACAGGAGAATTTTCTTTCATCAAAATTTGTCAGAAACCACGTTTTAAGGAAGTCTCGCATCGTGCGAAATTATCTTGTTTTTCCTAAACAACACGTTGTAACTCGAAAAGCTTTGGTGTTGCGTGTATGTCTACGCGTGTAGCCTCAAAAGAGAACGCACAGGAGAGTTTTCTCTCGAAAGAATATGTAAGAATACCACGTTATAAGGAAATACAGTGTTGCAGAGTAAAGACAACTACGTACGTATTGGAAACACTTTAAGAGAAGAAATATCGCATCCTAGAAAATTAGCTTGTATCTCCTAAACAACACGTAGTAACTCGAAAAGATTTGGTGTGGCTCGTACCTCTACACGTGTAGCCTCAATAGAGAACCCACAGGAGAACTTTGTTTCGTCAAAATTTTTCAGAAAACCACGTTTATTGGAAATCTCGTATCGTGCGAAATTATCTTGTTTTTCCTAAACAACACGTTGTAACTCCAAAAGCTTTGGCGTTGCGTGTTTGTCTAAGCGTGTAACCTCAAAAGAGAATGCACAGGAGAGTTTTCCCTCGAAAGAATATGTAAGAATACCATGTTATAAGGAAATACAGTGTTGCAGAGTAAAGACAAATAAGTACGTATTGGAAACACTATATGAGAAGAAATAACGCATTGTACAATATTTGCTTGTATCTCCTAAACAACACGTTGTAACTCAAAAATATTTCGTGTGGCTCCTTTGTCTACACGTTTGGCCTCAAAAGAGAACCCACAGGAGAACTTTCTTTCTTCAAAATTTGTCAGAAAACCACGTTTTAAGGAAATCCCGCATCGTGCAAAATTATCTTGTTTTTCCTAAACAACACGTTGTAACTCGAAAAGCTTTGGTGTTGCGTGTATGTCTGAGCATGTAGCCTCTAAAGAGAATGCACAGGAGAGTTTTCTCTCGAAAGAACATGTAAGAATACAAGATTATAAGCAAATACAGTGTTGCAGAGTAAAGACAAATACGTACGTATTGGAAACACTTTACGAGAAGAAATAACGCATCGTACAAAATTAGCTTGTATCTCCTAAACAACACGTGGTAACTCGAAAGGATTTGGTGTGGCGTGTACCTCTATACATATAGCCTCAAAAGAGAACCCACAGGTGAATATTCTTTCGTCACAATTTGTCAGAAAACCACGTTTTAAGGAAATCCCGCATCGTGCGAAATTATCTTGTTTTTCACAAACAACACGTTGTAACTCGAAAAGCTTTGGTGTTGCCTCTATGTCTAAGTGTGTAGCCTCAAAAGTGAACACACAGGATAGTTTTCTCTCGAAAGAATATGTGAGAATACCACGTTATAAGGAAATACACTTTTGCAGAGTAAAGACAAATACTTACGTATTGGAAACACTTTACGAGAAGAATTAACACATCGTAAAAAATTAGCTTGTATCTCCTAAACAACACGTTGTAACTCGACAAGATTTGGTGTGGCCGGTACGTCTAAACGTGTAGCCTCAAAAGAGAACCCACAGGAGAATTTTCTTACGTCAAAATTTTTCACAAAACCACATTTTAAGGATATCCCGCATCATGCGAAATCATCTTCTTTTTCCAAACAACATGTTGTAACGTGAAAAGCTTTGGTGTTGCGTGTATGTGTAAGCGTGGAGCCTCAAAAGAGAAGGCACAGGAGAATTTTCTCTCGAAAGAATATGTAAGAATACCACGTTATAAGGAAATATAATTTTGCAGAGTAAAGACAAATAAGTACTTATTGGAAACACTTTATGAGAAGAAATAACGCATCATACAAAATTAGCTTGTATCTCCTAAACAACACGTTGTAACTCGTTAAGATTTGGTGTGACGTGTACGTCTAAATGTGTAGCCTCAAAAGAGAACCCACAGTAGAATTATCTTTCATCAAAATTTGTCAGAAAACCACGTTTTATGGAAATCTCGCATCGTGCGAAATTATCTTGTTTTTCCTAAACAACACGCTGTAACTCGAAAAGCTTTGGCCTTGCATGTATGTCTAAGCGTGTAGCCCAAAAGAGAACGCACAGGAGAGTTTTCCCTCGAAAGAATATGTAAGAATACCACGTTATAAGGAAATACAGTGTTGCAGAGTAAAGACAATTAAGTACATATTGGAAACACTTTACGAGAAGAAATAACGCATCGTACAAAATTAACTTGTATTTCCTAAACAACACGTTGTAACTCAAAAAGCTTTGGTGTTGCGTGTATGTCTAAGCGTGTAGCCTCAAAAGAGAACGCACAGGAGAGTTTTCTCTTGAAAGAATATGTAAGAATACCACGTTATAAGGAAATTCATTGTTGTAGAGTAAAGACAAATACTTAAGTATTGGATACACTTTACAAGAAGAAATAACACATCATAAAAAATTTGTTTGTATCTCCTAAACAACAAGTTGTAACTCGAAAAGATTTGGTGCGGCGTGTACTTCTAAACCTGTAGCCTCAAAAGACAACGCACAGGAGAACTTTCTTTCGTCCAAATTTGTCAGAAAACCACGTTTTAAGGATATCCCGCATCGTGCAAAATTATCTTGTTTTTCCTAAACAACACGTTGTAACTCGAAAAGCTTTGGTGTTGCGTGTATGTGTGAGCATATAGCCTCTAAAGAGAATGCACAGGAAAGTTTTCTCTCGAAAGAACATGTAAGAATTCAACATTATAAGGAAATACAGTGTTGCAGAGTAAAGACAAATACTTACGTTTGGAAACACTTTAGGAGAAGAAATAACGCATCGTACAAAATTAGCTTGTATCGCCTACACAACACGTGGTAACTCGAAAGGATTTGGTGTGGCGTGTACCTCTAAACATGTAGCGTCAAAAGAGAACCCACAGGAGAATTTTCTTTCGTCAAAATTTGTCAGAACACCACGTTTTAAGGAAATCCCGCATCGTGCGAAATTATCTTGTTTTTCATAAACAACACGTTTTAACTCGAAAAGCTTTGGTGTTGCCTGTATGTCTAAGTGTGTAGCCTCAAAAGGGAACGCACAGGATAGTTTTCTATCGATAGAATATGTAAGAATTCCACGTTATAAGGATATACAATGTTGCAGTGTAAAGACAAATACGTATGTGTTGGAAACACTTTACGAGAAGAATAAACACATCGTAAAAAATTAGCTTGTATCTCCTACACAACACGTTGTAACTCGACAAGATTTGGTGTGGCATGTACGTCTAAACGTGTAGCCTCAAAACGGAACCAACAGGAGAATTTTCTTTTGTCAAAATTTTTCAGAAAACCACGTTTTAAGGAAATCCCGCATCGTGCGAAATCATCTTCTTTTTCCTAAACAACATGTTGTAACTCGAAAAGCTATGGTGTTGCGTGTATGTGTAAGCGTGGAGCCTCAAAAGAGAAGGCACTGGAGAGTATTCTCTCGAAAGAATATGTAAGAATACCACGTTATAAGGAAATACAATTTTGCAGAGTAAAGACCAAAAAGTACATATTGGAAACACTTTAGGAGAAGAAATAACGCATCTTACAAAATTATCTTGTATCTCCTAAACAACACGTTGTAACTCGAAAGGATTTGGTCTGACGTGTACGTCTAAAAGTGTAGCCTCAAACGAGAACCCACAGGAGAATTTTCTTTCATCAAAATTTGTCAGAAACCACGTTTTAAGGAAGTCTCGCATCGTGCGAAATTATCTTGTTTTTCCTAAACAACACGTTGTAACTCGAAAAGCTTTGGTGTTGCGTGTATGTCTACGCGTGTAGCCTCAAAAGAGAACGCACAGGAGAGTTTTCTCTCGAAAGAATATGTAAGAATACCACGTTATAAGGAAATACAGTGTTGCAGAGTAAAGACAACTACGTACGTATTGGAAACACTTTAAGAGAAGAAATATCGCATCCTAGAAAATTAGCTTGTATCTCCTAAACAACACGTAGTAACTCGAAAAGATTTGGTGTGGCTCGTACCTCTACACGTGTAGCCTCAATAGAGAACCCACAGGAGAACTTTGTTTCGTCAAAATTTTTCAGAAAACCACGTTTATTGGAAATCTCGTATCGTGCGAAATTATCTTGTTTTTCCTAAACAACACGTTGTAACTCCAAAAGCTTTGGCGTTGCGTGTTTGTCTAAGCGTGTAACCTCAAAAGAGAATGCACAGGAGAGTTTTCCCTCGAAAGAATATGTAAGAATACCATGTTATAAGGAAATACAGTGTTGCAGAGTAAAGACAAATAAGTACGTATTGGAAACACTATATGAGAAGAAATAACGCATTGTACAATATTTGCTTGTATCTCCTAAACAACACGTTGTAACTCAAAAATATTTCGTGTGGCTCCTTTGTCTACACGTTTGGCCTCAAAAGAGAACCCACAGGAGAACTTTCTTTCTTCAAAATTTGTCAGAAAACCACGTTTTAAGGAAATCCCGCATCGTGCAAAATTATCTTGTTTTTCCTAAACAACACGTTGTAACTCGAAAAGCTTTGGTGTTGCGTGTATGTCTGAGCATGTAGCCTCTAAAGAGAATGCACAGGAGAGTTTTCTCTCGAAAGAACATGTAAGAATACAAGATTATAAGCAAATACAGTGTTGCAGAGTAAAGACAAATACGTACGTATTGGAAACACTTTACGAGAAGAAATAACGCATCGTACAAAATTAGCTTGTATCTCCTAAACAACACGTGGTAACTCGAAAGGATTTGGTGTGGCGTGTACCTCTATACATATAGCCTCAAAAGAGAACCCACAGGTGAATATTCTTTCGTCACAATTTGTCAGAAAACCACGTTTTAAGGAAATCCCGCATCGTGCGAAATTATCTTGTTTTTCACAAACAACACGTTGTAACTCGAAAAGCTTTGGTGTTGCCTCTATGTCTAAGTGTGTAGCCTCAAAAGTGAACACACAGGATAGTTTTCTCTCGAAAGAATATGTGAGAATACCACGTTATAAGGAAATACACTTTTGCAGAGTAAAGACAAATACTTACGTATTGGAAACACTTTACGAGAAGAATTAACACATCGTAAAAAATTAGCTTGTATCTCCTAAACAACACGTTGTAACTCGACAAGATTTGGTGTGGCCGGTACGTCTAAACGTGTAGCCTCAAAAGAGAACCCACAGGAGAATTTTCTTACGTCAAAATTTTTCACAAAACCACATTTTAAGGATATCCCGCATCATGCGAAATCATCTTCTTTTTCCAAACAACATGTTGTAACGTGAAAAGCTTTGGTGTTGCGTGTATGTGTAAGCGTGGAGCCTCAAAAGAGAAGGCACAGGAGAATTTTCTCTCGAAAGAATATGTAAGAATACCACGTTATAAGGAAATATAATTTTGCAGAGTAAAGACAAATAAGTACTTATTGGAAACACTTTATGAGAAGAAATAACGCATCATACAAAATTAGCTTGTATCTCCTAAACAACACGTTGTAACTCGTTAAGATTTGGTGTGACGTGTACGTCTAAATGTGTAGCCTCAAAAGAGAACCCACAGTAGAATTATCTTTCATCAAAATTTGTCAGAAAACCACGTTTTATGGAAATCTCGCATCGTGCGAAATTATCTTGTTTTTCCTAAACAACACGCTGTAACTCGAAAAGCTTTGGCCTTGCATGTATGTCTAAGCGTGTAGCCCAAAAGAGAACGCACAGGAGAGTTTTCCCTCGAAAGAATATGTAAGAATACCACGTTATAAGGAAATACAGTGTTGCAGAGTAAAGACAATTAAGTACATATTGGAAACACTTTACGAGAAGAAATAACGCATCGTACAAAATTAACTTGTATTTCCTAAACAACACGTTGTAACTCAAAAAGCTTTGGTGTTGCGTGTATGTCTAAGCGTGTAGCCTCAAAAGAGAACGCACAGGAGAGTTTTCTCTTGAAAGAATATGTAAGAATACCACGTTATAAGGAAATTCATTGTTGTAGAGTAAAGACAAATACTTAAGTATTGGATACACTTTACAAGAAGAAATAACACATCATAAAAAATTTGTTTGTATCTCCTAAACAACAAGTTGTAACTCGAAAAGATTTGGTGCGGCGTGTACTTCTAAACCTGTAGCCTCAAAAGACAACGCACAGGAGAACTTTCTTTCGTCCAAATTTGTCAGAAAACCACGTTTTAAGGATATCCCGCATCGTGCAAAATTATCTTGTTTTTCCTAAACAACACGTTGTAACTCGAAAAGCTTTGGTGTTGCGTGTATGTGTGAGCATATAGCCTCTAAAGAGAATGCACAGGAAAGTTTTCTCTCGAAAGAACATGTAAGAATTCAACATTATAAGGAAATACAGTGTTGCAGAGTAAAGACAAATACTTACGTTTGGAAACACTTTAGGAGAAGAAATAACGCATCGTACAAAATTAGCTTGTATCGCCTACACAACACGTGGTAACTCGAAAGGATTTGGTGTGGCGTGTACCTCTAAACATGTAGCGTCAAAAGAGAACCCACAGGAGAATTTTCTTTCGTCAAAATTTGTCAGAACACCACGTTTTAAGGAAATCCCGCATCGTGCGAAATTATCTTGTTTTTCATAAACAACACGTTTTAACTCGAAAAGCTTTGGTGTTGCCTGTATGTCTAAGTGTGTAGCCTCAAAAGGGAACGCACAGGATAGTTTTCTATCGATAGAATATGTAAGAATTCCACGTTATAAGGATATACAATGTTGCAGTGTAAAGACAAATACGTATGTGTTGGAAACACTTTACGAGAAGAATAAACACATCGTAAAAAATTAGCTTGTATCTCCTACACAACACGTTGTAACTCGACAAGATTTGGTGTGGCATGTACGTCTAAACGTGTAGCCTCAAAACGGAACCAACAGGAGAATTTTCTTTTGTCAAAATTTTTCAGAAAACCACGTTTTAAGGAAATCCCGCATCGTGCGAAATCATCTTCTTTTTCCTAAACAACATGTTGTAACTCGAAAAGCTATGGTGTTGCGTGTATGTGTAAGCGTGGAGCCTCAAAAGAGAAGGCACTGGAGAGTATTCTCTCGAAAGAATATGTAAGAATACCACGTTATAAGGAAATACAATTTTGCAGAGTAAAGACCAAAAAGTACATATTGGAAACACTTTAGGAGAAGAAATAACGCATCTTACAAAATTATCTTGTATCTCCTAAACAACACGTTGTAACTCGAAAGGATTTGGTCTGACGTGTACGTCTAAAAGTGTAGCCTCAAACGAGAACCCACAGGAGAATTTTCTTTCATCAAAATTTGTCAGAAACCACGTTTTAAGGAAGTCTCGCATCGTGCGAAATTATCTTGTTTTTCCTAAACAACACGTTGTAACTCGAAAAGCTTTGGTGTTGCGTGTATGTCTACGCGTGTAGCCTCAAAAGAGAACGCACAGGAGAGTTTTCTCTCGAAAGAATATGTAAGAATACCACGTTATAAGGAAATACAGTGTTGCAGAGTAAAGACAACTACGTACGTATTGGAAACACTTTAAGAGAAGAAATATCGCATCCTAGAAAATTAGCTTGTATCTCCTAAACAACACGTAGTAACTCGAAAAGATTTGGTGTGGCTCGTACCTCTACACGTGTAGCCTCAATAGAGAACCCACAGGAGAACTTTGTTTCGTCAAAATTTTTCAGAAAACCACGTTTATTGGAAATCTCGTATCGTGCGAAATTATCTTGTTTTTCCTAAACAACACGTTGTAACTCCAAAAGCTTTGGCGTTGCGTGTTTGTCTAAGCGTGTAACCTCAAAAGAGAATGCACAGGAGAGTTTTCCCTCGAAAGAATATGTAAGAATACCATGTTATAAGGAAATACAGTGTTGCAGAGTAAAGACAAATAAGTACGTATTGGAAACACTATATGAGAAGAAATAACGCATTGTACAATATTTGCTTGTATCTCCTAAACAACACGTTGTAACTCAAAAATATTTCGTGTGGCTCCTTTGTCTACACGTTTGGCCTCAAAAGAGAACCCACAGGAGAACTTTCTTTCTTCAAAATTTGTCAGAAAACCACGTTTTAAGGAAATCCCGCATCGTGCAAAATTATCTTGTTTTTCCTAAACAACACGTTGTAACTCGAAAAGCTTTGGTGTTGCGTGTATGTCTGAGCATGTAGCCTCTAAAGAGAATGCACAGGAGAGTTTTCTCTCGAAAGAACATGTAAGAATACAAGATTATAAGCAAATACAGTGTTGCAGAGTAAAGACAAATACGTACGTATTGGAAACACTTTACGAGAAGAAATAACGCATCGTACAAAATTAGCTTGTATCTCCTAAACAACACGTGGTAACTCGAAAGGATTTGGTGTGGCGTGTACCTCTATACATATAGCCTCAAAAGAGAACCCACAGGTGAATATTCTTTCGTCACAATTTGTCAGAAAACCACGTTTTAAGGAAATCCCGCATCGTGCGAAATTATCTTGTTTTTCACAAACAACACGTTGTAACTCGAAAAGCTTTGGTGTTGCCTCTATGTCTAAGTGTGTAGCCTCAAAAGTGAACACACAGGATAGTTTTCTCTCGAAAGAATATGTGAGAATACCACGTTATAAGGAAATACACTTTTGCAGAGTAAAGACAAATACTTACGTATTGGAAACACTTTACGAGAAGAATTAACACATCGTAAAAAATTAGCTTGTATCTCCTAAACAACACGTTGTAACTCGACAAGATTTGGTGTGGCCGGTACGTCTAAACGTGTAGCCTCAAAAGAGAACCCACAGGAGAATTTTCTTACGTCAAAATTTTTCACAAAACCACATTTTAAGGATATCCCGCATCATGCGAAATCATCTTCTTTTTCCAAACAACATGTTGTAACGTGAAAAGCTTTGGTGTTGCGTGTATGTGTAAGCGTGGAGCCTCAAAAGAGAAGGCACAGGAGAATTTTCTCTCGAAAGAATATGTAAGAATACCACGTTATAAGGAAATATAATTTTGCAGAGTAAAGACAAATAAGTACTTATTGGAAACACTTTATGAGAAGAAATAACGCATCATACAAAATTAGCTTGTATCTCCTAAACAACACGTTGTAACTCGTTAAGATTTGGTGTGACGTGTACGTCTAAATGTGTAGCCTCAAAAGAGAACCCACAGTAGAATTATCTTTCATCAAAATTTGTCAGAAAACCACGTTTTATGGAAATCTCGCATCGTGCGAAATTATCTTGTTTTTCCTAAACAACACGCTGTAACTCGAAAAGCTTTGGCCTTGCATGTATGTCTAAGCGTGTAGCCCAAAAGAGAACGCACAGGAGAGTTTTCCCTCGAAAGAATATGTAAGAATACCACGTTATAAGGAAATACAGTGTTGCAGAGTAAAGACAATTAAGTACATATTGGAAACACTTTACGAGAAGAAATAACGCATCGTACAAAATTAACTTGTATTTCCTAAACAACACGTTGTAACTCAAAAAGCTTTGGTGTTGCGTGTATGTCTAAGCGTGTAGCCTCAAAAGAGAACGCACAGGAGAGTTTTCTCTTGAAAGAATATGTAAGAATACCACGTTATAAGGAAATTCATTGTTGTAGAGTAAAGACAAATACTTAAGTATTGGATACACTTTACAAGAAGAAATAACACATCATAAAAAATTTGTTTGTATCTCCTAAACAACAAGTTGTAACTCGAAAAGATTTGGTGCGGCGTGTACTTCTAAACCTGTAGCCTCAAAAGACAACGCACAGGAGAACTTTCTTTCGTCCAAATTTGTCAGAAAACCACGTTTTAAGGATATCCCGCATCGTGCAAAATTATCTTGTTTTTCCTAAACAACACGTTGTAACTCGAAAAGCTTTGGTGTTGCGTGTATGTGTGAGCATATAGCCTCTAAAGAGAATGCACAGGAAAGTTTTCTCTCGAAAGAACATGTAAGAATTCAACATTATAAGGAAATACAGTGTTGCAGAGTAAAGACAAATACTTACGTTTGGAAACACTTTAGGAGAAGAAATAACGCATCGTACAAAATTAGCTTGTATCGCCTACACAACACGTGGTAACTCGAAAGGATTTGGTGTGGCGTGTACCTCTAAACGTGTAGCGTCAAAAGAGAACCCACAGGAGAATTTTCTTTCGTCAAAATTTGTCAGAACACCACGTTTTAAGGAAATCCCGCATCGTGCGAAATTATCTTGTTTTTCATAAACAACACGTTTTAACTCGAAAAGCTTTGGTGTTGCCTGTATGTCTAAGTGTGTAGCCTCAAAAGGGAACGCACAGGATAGTTTTCTATCGATAGAATATGTAAGAATTCCACGTTATAAGGATATACAATGTTGCAGTGTAAAGACAAATACGTATGTGTTGGAAACACTTTACGAGAAGAATAAACACATCGTAAAAAATTAGCTTGTATCTCCTACACAACACGTTGTAACTCGACAAGATTTGGTGTGGCATGTACGTCTAAACGTGTAGCCTCAAAACGGAACCAACAGGAGAATTTTCTTTTGTCAAAATTTTTCAGAAAACCACGTTTTAAGGAAATCCCGCATCGTGCGAAATCATCTTCTTTTTCCTAAACAACATGTTGTAACTCGAAAAGCTATGGTGTTGCGTGTATGTGTAAGCGTGGAGCCTCAAAAGAGAAGGCACTGGAGAGTATTCTCTCGAAAGAATATGTAAGAATACCACGTTATAAGGAAATACAATTTTGCAGAGTAAAGACCAAAAAGTACATATTGGAAACACTTTAGGAGAAGAAATAACGCATCTTACAAAATTATCTTGTATCTCCTAAACAACACGTTGTAACTCGAAAGGATTTGGTCTGACGTGTACGTCTAAAAGTGTAGCCTCAAACGAGAACCCACAGGAGAATTTTCTTTCATCAAAATTTGTCAGAAACCACGTTTTAAGGAAGTCTCGCATCGTGCGAAATTATCTTGTTTTTCCTAAACAACACGTTGTAACTCGAAAAGCTTTGGTGTTGCGTGTATGTCTACGCGTGTAGCCTCAAAAGAGAACGCACAGGAGAGTTTTCTCTCGAAAGAATATGTAAGAATACCACGTTATAAGGAAATACAGTGTTGCAGAGTAAAGACAACTACGTACGTATTGGAAACACTTTAAGAGAAGAAATATCGCATCCTAGAAAATTAGCTTGTATCTCCTAAACAACACGTAGTAACTCGAAAAGATTTGGTGTGGCTCGTACCTCTACACGTGTAGCCTCAATAGAGAACCCACAGGAGAACTTTGTTTCGTCAAAATTTTTCAGAAAACCACGTTTATTGGAAATCTCGTATCGTGCGAAATTATCTTGTTTTTCCTAAACAACACGTTGTAACTCCAAAAGCTTTGGCGTTGCGTGTTTGTCTAAGCGTGTAACCTCAAAAGAGAATGCACAGGAGAGTTTTCCCTCGAAAGAATATGTAAGAATACCATGTTATAAGGAAATACAGTGTTGCAGAGTAAAGACAAATAAGTACGTATTGGAAACACTATATGAGAAGAAATAACGCATTGTACAATATTTGCTTGTATCTCCTAAACAACACGTTGTAACTCAAAAATATTTCGTGTGGCTCCTTTGTCTACACGTTTGGCCTCAAAAGAGAACCCACAGGAGAACTTTCTTTCTTCAAAATTTGTCAGAAAACCACGTTTTAAGGAAATCCCGCATCGTGCAAAATTATCTTGTTTTTCCTAAACAACACGTTGTAACTCGAAAAGCTTTGGTGTTGCGTGTATGTCTGAGCATGTAGCCTCTAAAGAGAATGCACAGGAGAGTTTTCTCTCGAAAGAACATGTAAGAATACAAGATTATAAGCAAATACAGTGTTGCAGAGTAAAGACAAATACGTACGTATTGGAAACACTTTACGAGAAGAAATAACGCATCGTACAAAATTAGCTTGTATCTCCTAAACAACACGTGGTAACTCGAAAGGATTTGGTGTGGCGTGTACCTCTATACATATAGCCTCAAAAGAGAACCCACAGGTGAATATTCTTTTGTCACAATTTGTCAGAAAACCACGTTTTAAGGAAATCCCGCATCGTGCGAAATTATCTTGTTTTTCACAAACAACACGTTGTAACTCGAAAAGCTTTGGTGTTGCCTCTATGTCTAAGTGTGTAGCCTCAAAAGTGAACACACAGGATAGTTTTCTCTCGAAAGAATATGTGAGAATACCACGTTATAAGGAAATACACTTTTGCAGAGTAAAGACAAATACTTACGTATTGGAAACACTTTACGAGAAGAATTAACACATCGTAAAAAATTAGCTTGTATCTCCTAAACAACACGTTGTAACTCGACAAGATTTGGTGTGGCCGGTACGTCTAAACGTGTAGCCTCAAAAGAGAACCCACAGGAGAATTTTCTTACGTCAAAATTTTTCACAAAACCACATTTTAAGGATATCCCGCATCATGCGAAATCATCTTCTTTTTCCAAACAACATGTTGTAACGTGAAAAGCTTTGGTGTTGCGTGTATGTGTAAGCGTGGAGCCTCAAAAGAGAAGGCACAGGAGAATTTTCTCTCGAAAGAATATGTAAGAATACCACGTTATAAGGAAATATAATTTTGCAGAGTAAAGACAAATAAGTACTTATTGGAAACACTTTATGAGAAGAAATAACGCATCATACAAAATTAGCTTGTATCTCCTAAACAACACGTTGTAACTCGTTAAGATTTGGTGTGACGTGTACGTCTAAATGTGTAGCCTCAAAAGAGAACCCACAGTAGAATTATCTTTCATCAAAATTTGTCAGAAAACCACGTTTTATGGAAATCTCGCATCGTGCGAAATTATCTTGTTTTTCCTAAACAACACGCTGTAACTCGAAAAGCTTTGGCCTTGCATGTATGTCTAAGCGTGTAGCCCAAAAGAGAACGCACAGGAGAGTTTTCCCTCGAAAGAATATGTAAGAATACCACGTTATAAGGAAATACAGTGTTGCAGAGTAAAGACAATTAAGTACATATTGGAAACACTTTACGAGAAGAAATAACGCATCGTACAAAATTAACTTGTATTTCCTAAACAACACGTTGTAACTCAAAAAGCTTTGGTGTTGCGTGTATGTCTAAGCGTGTAGCCTCAAAAGAGAACGCACAGGAGAGTTTTCTCTTGAAAGAATATGTAAGAATACCACGTTATAAGGAAATTCATTGTTGTAGAGTAAAGACAAATACTTAAGTATTGGATACACTTTACAAGAAGAAATAACACATCATAAAAAATTTGTTTGTATCTCCTAAACAACAAGTTGTAACTCGAAAAGATTTGGTGCGGCGTGTACTTCTAAACCTGTAGCCTCAAAAGACAACGCACAGGAGAACTTTCTTTCGTCCAAATTTGTCAGAAAACCACGTTTTAAGGATATCCCGCATCGTGCAAAATTATCTTGTTTTTCCTAAACAACACGTTGTAACTCGAAAAGCTTTGGTGTTGCGTGTATGTGTGAGCATATAGCCTCTAAAGAGAATGCACAGGAAAGTTTTCTCTCGAAAGAACATGTAAGAATTCAACATTATAAGGAAATACAGTGTTGCAGAGTAAAGACAAATACTTACGTTTGGAAACACTTTAGGAGAAGAAATAACGCATCGTACAAAATTAGCTTGTATCGCCTACACAACACGTGGTAACTCGAAAGGATTTGGTGTGGCGTGTACCTCTAAACGTGTAGCGTCAAAAGAGAACCCACAGGAGAATTTTCTTTCGTCAAAATTTGTCAGAACACCACGTTTTAAGGAAATCCCGCATCGTGCGAAATTATCTTGTTTTTCATAAACAACACGTTTTAACTCGAAAAGCTTTGGTGTTGCCTGTATGTCTAAGTGTGTAGCCTCAAAAGGGAACGCACAGGATAGTTTTCTATCGATAGAATATGTAAGAATTCCACGTTATAAGGATATACAATGTTGCAGTGTAAAGACAAATACGTATGTGTTGGAAACACTTTACGAGAAGAATAAACACATCGTAAAAAATTAGCTTGTATCTCCTACACAACACGTTGTAACTCGACAAGATTTGGTGTGGCATGTACGTCTAAACGTGTAGCCTCAAAACGGAACCAACAGGAGAATTTTCTTTTGTCAAAATTTTTCAGAAAACCACGTTTTAAGGAAATCCCGCATCGTGCGAAATCATCTTCTTTTTCCTAAACAACATGTTGTAACTCGAAAAGCTATGGTGTTGCGTGTATGTGTAAGCGTGGAGCCTCAAAAGAGAAGGCACTGGAGAGTATTCTCTCGAAAGAATATGTAAGAATACCACGTTATAAGGAAATACAATTTTGCAGAGTAAAGACCAAAAAGTACATATTGGAAACACTTTAGGAGAAGAAATAACGCATCTTACAAAATTATCTTGTATCTCCTAAACAACACGTTGTAACTCGAAAGGATTTGGTCTGACGTGTACGTCTAAAAGTGTAGCCTCAAACGAGAACCCACAGGAGAATTTTCTTTCATCAAAATTTGTCAGAAACCACGTTTTAAGGAAGTCTCGCATCGTGCGAAATTATCTTGTTTTTCCTAAACAACACGTTGTAACTCGAAAAGCTTTGGTGTTGCGTGTATGTCTACGCGTGTAGCCTCAAAAGAGAACGCACAGGAGAGTTTTCTCTCGAAAGAATATGTAAGAATACCACGTTATAAGGAAATACAGTGTTGCAGAGTAAAGACAACTACGTACGTATTGGAAACACTTTAAGAGAAGAAATATCGCATCCTAGAAAATTAGCTTGTATCTCCTAAACAACACGTAGTAACTCGAAAAGATTTGGTGTGGCTCGTACCTCTACACGTGTAGCCTCAATAGAGAACCCACAGGAGAACTTTGTTTCGTCAAAATTTTTCAGAAAACCACGTTTATTGGAAATCTCGTATCGTGCGAAATTATCTTGTTTTTCCTAAACAACACGTTGTAACTCCAAAAGCTTTGGCGTTGCGTGTTTGTCTAAGCGTGTAACCTCAAAAGAGAATGCACAGGAGAGTTTTCCCTCGAAAGAATATGTAAGAATACCATGTTATAAGGAAATACAGTGTTGCAGAGTAAAGACAAATAAGTACGTATTGGAAACACTATATGAGAAGAAATAACGCATTGTACAATATTTGCTTGTATCTCCTAAACAACACGTTGTAACTCAAAAATATTTCGTGTGGCTCCTTTGTCTACACGTTTGGCCTCAAAAGAGAACCCACAGGAGAACTTTCTTTCTTCAAAATTTGTCAGAAAACCACGTTTTAAGGAAATCCCGCATCGTGCAAAATTATCTTGTTTTTCCTAAACAACACGTTGTAACTCGAAAAGCTTTGGTGTTGCGTGTATGTCTGAGCATGTAGCCTCTAAAGAGAATGCACAGGAGAGTTTTCTCTCGAAAGAACATGTAAGAATACAAGATTATAAGCAAATACAGTGTTGCAGAGTAAAGACAAATACGTACGTATTGGAAACACTTTACGAGAAGAAATAACGCATCGTACAAAATTAGCTTGTATCTCCTAAACAACACGTGGTAACTCGAAAGGATTTGGTGTGGCGTGTACCTCTATACATATAGCCTCAAAAGAGAACCCACAGGTGAATATTCTTTCGTCACAATTTGTCAGAAAACCACGTTTTAAGGAAATCCCGCATCGTGCGAAATTATCTTGTTTTTCACAAACAACACGTTGTAACTCGAAAAGCTTTGGTGTTGCCTCTATGTCTAAGTGTGTAGCCTCAAAAGTGAACACACAGGATAGTTTTCTCTCGAAAGAATATGTGAGAATACCACGTTATAAGGAAATACACTTTTGCAGAGTAAAGACAAATACTTACGTATTGGAAACACTTTACGAGAAGAATTAACACATCGTAAAAAATTAGCTTGTATCTCCTAAACAACACGTTGTAACTCGACAAGATTTGGTGTGGCCGGTACGTCTAAACGTGTAGCCTCAAAAGAGAACCCACAGGAGAATTTTCTTACGTCAAAATTTTTCACAAAACCACATTTTAAGGATATCCCGCATCATGCGAAATCATCTTCTTTTTCCAAACAACATGTTGTAACGTGAAAAGCTTTGGTGTTGCGTGTATGTGTAAGCGTGGAGCCTCAAAAGAGAAGGCACAGGAGAATTTTCTCTCGAAAGAATATGTAAGAATACCACGTTATAAGGAAATATAATTTTGCAGAGTAAAGACAAATAAGTACTTATTGGAAACACTTTATGAGAAGAAATAACGCATCATACAAAATTAGCTTGTATCTCCTAAACAACACGTTGTAACTCGTTAAGATTTGGTGTGACGTGTACGTCTAAATGTGTAGCCTCAAAAGAGAACCCACAGTAGAATTATCTTTCATCAAAATTTGTCAGAAAACCACGTTTTATGGAAATCTCGCATCGTGCGAAATTATCTTGTTTTTCCTAAACAACACGCTGTAACTCGAAAAGCTTTGGCCTTGCATGTATGTCTAAGCGTGTAGCCCAAAAGAGAACGCACAGGAGAGTTTTCCCTCGAAAGAATATGTAAGAATACCACGTTATAAGGAAATACAGTGTTGCAGAGTAAAGACAATTAAGTACATATTGGAAACACTTTACGAGAAGAAATAACGCATCGTACAAAATTAACTTGTATTTCCTAAACAACACGTTGTAACTCAAAAAGCTTTGGTGTTGCGTGTATGTCTAAGCGTGTAGCCTCAAAAGAGAACGCACAGGAGAGTTTTCTCTTGAAAGAATATGTAAGAATACCACGTTATAAGGAAATTCATTGTTGTAGAGTAAAGACAAATACTTAAGTATTGGATACACTTTACAAGAAGAAATAACACATCATAAAAAATTTGTTTGTATCTCCTAAACAACAAGTTGTAACTCGAAAAGATTTGGTGCGGCGTGTACTTCTAAACCTGTAGCCTCAAAAGACAACGCACAGGAGAACTTTCTTTCGTCCAAATTTGTCAGAAAACCACGTTTTAAGGATATCCCGCATCGTGCAAAATTATCTTGTTTTTCCTAAACAACACGTTGTAACTCGAAAAGCTTTGGTGTTGCGTGTATGTGTGAGCATATAGCCTCTAAAGAGAATGCACAGGAAAGTTTTCTCTCGAAAGAACATGTAAGAATTCAACATTATAAGGAAATACAGTGTTGCAGAGTAAAGACAAATACTTACGTTTGGAAACACTTTAGGAGAAGAAATAACGCATCGTACAAAATTAGCTTGTATCGCCTACACAACACGTGGTAACTCGAAAGGATTTGGTGTGGCGTGTACCTCTAAACGTGTAGCGTCAAAAGAGAACCCACAGGAGAATTTTCTTTCGTCAAAATTTGTCAGAACACCACGTTTTAAGGAAATCCCGCATCGTGCGAAATTATCTTGTTTTTCATAAACAACACGTTTTAACTCGAAAAGCTTTGGTGTTGCCTGTATGTCTAAGTGTGTAGCCTCAAAAGGGAACGCACAGGATAGTTTTCTATCGATAGAATATGTAAGAATTCCACGTTATAAGGATATACAATGTTGCAGTGTAAAGACAAATACGTATGTGTTGGAAACACTTTACGAGAAGAATAAACACATCGTAAAAAATTAGCTTGTATCTCCTACACAACACGTTGTAACTCGACAAGATTTGGTGTGGCATGTACGTCTAAACGTGTAGCCTCAAAACGGAACCAACAGGAGAATTTTCTTTTGTCAAAATTTTTCAGAAAACCACGTTTTAAGGAAATCCCGCATCGTGCGAAATCATCTTCTTTTTCCTAAACAACATGTTGTAACTCGAAAAGCTATGGTGTTGCGTGTATGTGTAAGCGTGGAGCCTCAAAAGAGAAGGCACTGGAGAGTATTCTCTCGAAAGAATATGTAAGAATACCACGTTATAAGGAAATACAATTTTGCAGAGTAAAGACCAAAAAGTACATATTGGAAACACTTTAGGAGAAGAAATAACGCATCTTACAAAATTATCTTGTATCTCCTAAACAACACGTTGTAACTCGAAAGGATTTGGTCTGACGTGTACGTCTAAAAGTGTAGCCTCAAACGAGAACCCACAGGAGAATTTTCTTTCATCAAAATTTGTCAGAAACCACGTTTTAAGGAAGTCTCGCATCGTGCGAAATTATCTTGTTTTTCCTAAACAACACGTTGTAACTCGAAAAGCTTTGGTGTTGCGTGTATGTCTACGCGTGTAGCCTCAAAAGAGAACGCACAGGAGAGTTTTCTCTCGAAAGAATATGTAAGAATACCACGTTATAAGGAAATACAGTGTTGCAGAGTAAAGACAACTACGTACGTATTGGAAACACTTTAAGAGAAGAAATATCGCATCCTAGAAAATTAGCTTGTATCTCCTAAACAACACGTAGTAACTCGAAAAGATTTGGTGTGGCTCGTACCTCTACACGTGTAGCCTCAATAGAGAACCCACAGGAGAACTTTGTTTCGTCAAAATTTTTCAGAAAACCACGTTTATTGGAAATCTCGTATCGTGCGAAATTATCTTGTTTTTCCTAAACAACACGTTGTAACTCCAAAAGCTTTGGCGTTGCGTGTTTGTCTAAGCGTGTAACCTCAAAAGAGAATGCACAGGAGAGTTTTCCCTCGAAAGAATATGTAAGAATACCATGTTATAAGGAAATACAGTGTTGCAGAGTAAAGACAAATAAGTACGTATTGGAAACACTATATGAGAAGAAATAACGCATTGTACAATATTTGCTTGTATCTCCTAAACAACACGTTGTAACTCAAAAATATTTCGTGTGGCTCCTTTGTCTACACGTTTGGCCTCAAAAGAGAACCCACAGGAGAACTTTCTTTCGCCAAAATTTGTCAGAAAACCACGTTTTAAGGAAATCCCGCATCGTGCAAAATTATCTTGTTTTTCCTAAACAACACGTTGTAACTCGAAAAGCTTTGGTGTTGCGTGTATGTCTGAGCATGTAGCCTCTAAAGAGAATGCACAGGAGAGTTTTCTCTCGAAAGAACATGTAAGAATACAACGTAGTGTTAAAAACTGCATGGTATTGGTACAGTGACAGGCAGGAACATCAATGGAACAGGATTGAAGATCCAGAAATGAACTCACACACCTATGGCCACTTGATCCTCGACAAAGAGGCTGAAAACATCCAATGGAAAAAAGATAGCCTTTTCAACAAATGGTGCTGGTTCAACTGGAGGTCAGCATGCAGAAGAATGCGAATTGATCCATCCATGTCTCCTTGTACTAAGCTCAAATCCAAATGGATCAAGGACCTCCACATAAAGCCAAACACTCTGAAGCTAATTGAAAAGAAACTGGGGAAGACCCTTGAGGACATCGGTACAGGGAGAAAGTTTCTGAACAGAACACCAATAGCGTATGCTCTAAGAGCAAGAATTGACAAATGGGACCTCATAAAATTACAAAGTTTCTGTAAGGCAAAGGGCACCATCAAGAGGACAAATCGGCAATCAACAAATTGGGAAAAGATCTTCACCAATCCTACATCAGATAGAGGGCTAATATCCAATATATATAAAGAACTCAAGAAGTTAGACTCCAGAAAACCAAACAACCCTATTAAAAATGGGGTACAGAGTTAAACAAAGAATTCTCACCTGAAGAACTTCGGATGGCGGAGAAGCATCTTAAAAAATGCTCAACTTCATTAGTCATTAGGGAAATGCAAATCAAAACAACCCTAAGATTTCATCTTACACCAGTCAGAATGGCTAAGATTAAAAATTCAGGAGACAGCAGGTGTTGGAGAGGGTGTGGAGAAAGAGGAACACTCCTCCACTGCTGGTGGGGTTGCAAATTTGTACAACCACTCTGGAAATCAGTCTGGCGGTTCCTCCGAAAACTGGGCACCTTACTTCCAGAAGATCCTGCTATACCACTCCTGGGCATATACCCAGAAGACTCCCCACCATGTAATAAGGATACATGTTCTACTATGTTCATAGCAGCCCTATTTGTAATTGCCAAATGCTGGAAAGAACCCAGGTATCCCTCAACAGAAGAGTGGATGCAAAAAATGTGGTATATCTACACAATGGAGTACTATTCAGCCATTAGAAACAATGAATTCATGAAGTTCTTAGGCAAATGGATGGAGCTAGAGAATATCATACTAAGTGAGGTAACCCAGACTCAAAAGGTGAATCATGGTATGCACTCATTAATAAGTGGATATTAACCTAGAAAACTGGAATACCCAAAACATAATCCACACATCAAATGAGGTACAAGAAGAAAGGAGGAGTGGCCCCTGGTTCTGGAAAGACTCAGTGAAACAGTATTCAGCAAAACCAGAACGGGGAAGTGGGAAGGGGTGGGTGGGAAGACAGGGGAAGAAAAGGGGGTTTGCGGGACTTTCGGGGAGTGGGGGGGCTAGAAAAGGGGAAATCATTTGAAATGTAAATAAATTATCGAATAATAATAAAAAAATTAAAAAAAAATACAACGTTATAAGGAAATACAGTGTTGCAGAGTAAAGACAAATACGTACATATTGGAAACACTTTACGAGAAGAAATAACACATCATACAAAATTAGCTTGTATCTCCTAAACAACACGTGGTAACTCGAAAGGATTTGGTGTGGCGTGTACATCTAAACGTGTAGCCTCAAAAGAGAACCCACAGGAGAATTTTCTTTCGTCAAAATTTGTCAGAAAACCACGTTTTATGGAAATCTCGCATCATGCCAAATTATTTTGTTTTTCCTAAACAACACATTGTAACTCGAAAAACTTTGGCGTTGCATGTTTGTCTAACCGTGTAGCCTCAAAAGAGAAAGCACAGGAGAGTTTTCCCTCGAAATAATATGTAAGAATCCCACGTTATAAGGAAATACAGTGTTGCAGAGTAAAGACAAATAAGTACGTATCGGAAACACTTTACAAGAAGAAATAACGCATCGTACAAAATTAGCTTGTATCTCCTAAACAACACGTGGTAACTCGAAAGGATTTGGTGTGGCATGTACGTCTAAATGTGTAGCCTCAAAAGAGAACCCACAGGAGAATTTTCTTACTTCAAAATTTTTCAGAACACCTCGTTTTAAGGAAATGCCGCATCGTGCGAAATCATCTTCTTTTTCCTAAACAACATGTTGTAACTCGAAAAGCTTTGGTGTTGCGTGTATGTGTAAACGTGTAGCCTCAAAAGGGAAGGCACAGGAGAATTTTCTCTCGAAAGAATATGTAAGAATATCACGTTATAAGGAAATACAATTTTGCAGAGCAAAGACAAATAAGTACATATTGAAAACACTTTACGAGAAGAAATAACGCATCGTGCAAAATTAGCTTGTATCTCCTAAACAACACGTTGTAACTCGAAAAGATTTGGTGTGACGTGTAAGTCTAAAAGTGTAGCCTCAAACGAGAACCCACAGGAGAATCTTCTTTCATCAAAATTTGTCAGAAACCACGTTTTAAGGAAATCTCGCATCGTACGAAATTATCTTGTTTTTCCTAAACAACACGTTGTAACTCGAAAAGCTTTGGTGTTGCGTGTATGTCTAAGCGTGTAGCCTCAAAAGAGAGCGAACAGGAGAGTTTTCTCTCGAAAGAATATGTACGAATACCACGTTATAAGGAAATACAGTGTTGCAGAGTAAAGACAAATACTATTGGAAACACTTTAAGAGAAGAAATAAGGCAACGTAAAAAATTAGCTTGTATCTCCTAAACAACAAGTTGTAACTCGAAAAGATTTGGTGTGACTCGTACCTCTACACGTGTAGTCTCAAACGAGAACCCACAGGAGAATTTTGTTTCGTCAAAATTTTTCAGAAAACCACGTTTTATGGAAATCTCGCATCCTGCGAAATTATCTTGTTTTTCCTAAACAACACATTGTAACTCGAAAAGCTTTGGCGTTGCGTGTATGTCTAAGCGTATGGCCTCTAAAGAGAACGCACAGGAGAGTTTTCTCTTGAAAGAATATGTAAGAATACAACGTTATAAGGAAATACAGTGTTGCAGAGTAAAGACAAATACGTACTTATTGGAAACACTTTATGAGAAGAAATAACGAATCATACAAAATTAGCTTGTATCTCCTAAACAACACGTGGTAAATCGAAAGGATTTGGTGTGGCGTGTACGTCTAAACGTGTAGCCTCAAAAGAGAACCCACTGAAGAATTTTCTTTCGTCAAAATGTTTCAGAAAACTACGTTTTAAGGAAATCCCGCATCATGCGAAATTATCTTGTTTTTCATAAACAACACGTTGTAACTCGAAAAGCTTTGGTGTTGCCTGTATGTCTAAGTGTGTAGCCTAAAAAGGGAACGCACAGGATAGTTTTCTCTCGAAAGAATATATAAGAATACCACGTTATAAGGAAATACAGTTTTGCAGAGTAAAGACAAGTACTTACATATTGGAAATGCTTTAGGAGAAGAAGTAACGCATCTTACAAAATTATGCTTGTATCTCCGAAACAACATGTTGTAACTCGAAAAGATTTGGTGTGGCATGTACGTCTAAACATGTAGCCTCAAAAGAGAACCCACAGGAGAATTTTCTTTCGTCAAAATTTTTCAGAAAACCTCGTTTTAAGGAAATCCCGCATCGTGCGAAATCATCTTCTTTTTCCTAAACAACATGTTGTAACTCGAAAAGCTTTGGTGTTGCGTGTATGGGTAAGCGTGGATCCTCAAAAGAGAAGGCACAGGAGAGTTTTCACTCGAAAGAATATATAAGAATATCACGTTATAAGGAAATACAATTTTGCAGAGTAAAGACAAATAAGTACATATTGGAAACACTTTACGAGAAGAAATAACTCATTATATAAAATTAGCTTGTATCTCCTAACAAAACCTTGTAACTCGAAAAGATTTGGTGTGAGGTGTACGTTTAAACATGTAGCCTCAAAAGAGAACCCACAGGAGAACTTTCTTTCATCAAAATTTGTCGGAAACCACGTTTTAAGGAAATCTCGCATCCTGCGAAATTATCTTGTTTTTTCTAAACAACACGTTGTTACTCGAAAAGCTTTGGTGCTGCGTGTATGTCTAAGGTTGTAGCCTCAAAAGAGAACGCACAGGAGAGTTTTCTCTCGAAAGAATATGTAAGAATACCACGTTATAAGGAAATACAGTGTTGCAGAGTAAAGACAAATACGTATGTATTGGAAACTCTTTAAGAGAAGTAATAACGCATCGTACAAAATTAGCTTGTATCTCCTAAACAACACGTTGTAACTCGAAAAGATTTGGTGTGGCTCGTACCTGTACATGTGTAGCCTCAAAAGAGAACCCACAGGAGAACTTTCTTTCATCAAAACTTTTCAGAAAACCACGTTTTATGGAAATCTCGCATCGTGGGAAATTGTCTTGTTTTTCCTAAACAACATATTGCAACTCGAAAAGCTTTGGCGTTGCGTGTTTGTCTAAGCGTGTAGCCTCAAAAGAGAACGCACAGGAGAGTTTTCCCTCGAAATAATATGTAGGAATACCACGTTATAAGGAAATACAATGTTGCAGAGTAAAGACAAATAAGTACATATTGGAAACACTTTACGAGAAGAAATAACGCATTATACAAAATTAGCTTGTATCTCCTAAACAACACGTTGTAACTCGAAAAGATTTGGTGTGGCTCATATGTCTACACGTGTAGCCTCAAAAGAGAACCCACAGGAGAACTTTCTTTCGTCAAAATTTGTCAGGAAACCACGTTTTAAGGAAATCCCGCATCGTGCAAAATTATCTTGTTTTTCCAAACAACACGATGTAACTCGAAAAGCTTTGATGTTGCGTGTATGTCTAAGCGTGTAACCTCTAAAGAGAACACACAGGAGAGTTTTCTCTCGAAAGAATATGAAAGAATACAACGTTATAAGGAAATACAGTGTTTCAGAGTAAAGATAAATAGGTACGTATTGGAAACACTTTATGAGAAGAAATAATGCATCTTACAAAATTAGCTTGTATCTCCTAAACAACACGTGGTAACTCAAAAGGATTTGGTGTGGCGTGTACATCTAAATGTGTAGCCTGAAACGAGAACCCACAGGAGAATTTTCTTTCGTCAAAATTTTTGAGAAAACCACGTTGGTTTTTGGGAAATCCCGCATAGTGGGAAATTATCTTGTTTTTCATAAACAACACGTTGTAACACGAAAAGCTTTGGTGTTGCCTGTATGTCTAAGTCTGTAGCCTCAAAAGGGAATGCACAGGATAGTTTTCTCTTGAAAGAATATGTAAGAATACCACGTTATAAGGAAATACAGTGTTGCCTAGTAAAGACAAATACGTACGTATTGGAAACACTTCAAGAGAAGAAATAACACATCGTACAAAATTAGCTTGTATCTCCTAAACAACATGTGGTAACTCGAAAGGATTTGGTGTGGCGTGTACGTCTAAACGTGTAGCCTCAAATGAGAACCCACAGGAGAATTTTATTTCGTCAAAATTTCTCAGAGAACCACGTTTTAAGGAAATCCCGCATCGTGCGAAATTATCTTGTTTTTCATACACAACACGTTGTAACTCGAAAAGCTTTGGTGGTGCCTGTATGTCTAAGTGTGTAGCCTCAAAGGGAATGAACAGGATAGTTTTCTCTCGAAAGAATATGTAAGAATACCACGTTATAAATAAATACAATGTTGCAGAGTACAGACAAATACGTATGTATTGGAAACACTTTATGAGAAGAATTAAAGAATCGTAAAAAATTAGCTTGTATCTCCTAAACAACACGTGGTAACTCGAAAACATTTGATGTGAGGTGTACGTCTAAACGTGTAGCCTCAAAAGAGAACCCACAGGAGAATTTTTTTCATCAAAATTTGTCAGAATCCACGTTTTAAGGAAATCTCGCATCATGCGAAATTATCTTGTTTTTCCTAAACAACACGTTGTAACTCGAAAAGCTTTGGTGTTGCGTGTATGTCTAAGCATGTAACCTCAAAAGAGAACGCACAGGATAGTTTTCTCTCGAAAGAATATGTAAGAATACCACGTTATAAGGATATACAATGTTGCAGAGTAAAGACAAATACGTTCGTATTGGAAACACTTTACGAGAAAAATTAACGCATCATAAAAAATTATCTTGTATCTCCTAAACAATACATTGTAACTCGAAAAGATTTGCTGTGGCATGTACGTCTAAACGTGTATCATCAAAAGAGAACCCACAGTAGAATTTTCTTTCTTCAAAATTTTTCAGAATACCACGTTTTAAGGAAATCCCTCATCATTCGAAATCATCTTATTTTTCCTAAACAACATGTTGTAACTCGAAAAGCTTTGGTGTTGCGTGGATGTGTAAGCGTGGAGCTTCAAAAGAGAAGGGACAGGAGAGTTTTCTCTCAAAAGCATATGTAAGAATACCACGTTAAAAGGAAATGCAATTTTGCAGAGTAAAAACAAATAAGTACATATTGGAAACACTTTACGAGAAGAAATAACGCATCGTAAAAAATTAGCTTGTATCTCCTAAACAACACGTTGTAACTCGAAAAGATTTGGTGTGACATGTACGTCTAAAAGTGTAGCCTCAAACGAGAACCCACAGGAGAATTTTCTTTCATCAAAATTTGTCAGAAACCACGTTTTAAGGAAATATCGCATGGTGCGAAATTATCTTGTTTTTCCTAAACAACACGTTGTAACTCGAAAAGCTTTGGTGTTGCGTGTATGTCTATGCGTGTAGTCTCAAAAGAGAACGCACAGGAGAGTTTTCTCTCGAAAGAATATGTAAGAATACCACGTTATAAGGAAATACAGTGTTGCAGAGTAAAGACAACTACGTACCTATTAGAAACACTTTAAGAGAAGAAATAACGCATCGTACAAAATTAGCTTGTATCTCCTAAACAACACGTTGTAACTTGAAAAGATTTGGTGTGGCTCGTACCTCTACACGTGTAGCCTCAAAAGAGAACACACAGGAGAACTTTCTTTCGTCAAAATTTTTCAGAAAACCACGTATTATGGAAATCTCGCATCGTGCGAATTAATCTTGTTTTTCCTAAAGAACACATTGTAACTCGAAAATCTTTGGCGTTGTGTGTTTGTCTACGAGTTTAGCCTCAAAAGAGAACGCACAGGAGAGTTTTCCCTCGAAATAATATGTAAGAATACCACGTTATAAGTAAATACAGTGTAGCAGAGTAAAGACAAATAAGTACGTATTGGAAACACTTTACGAGAAGAAATAATGCATCGTACAAAATTTAATTGTATCTCCTAAACAACACGTTGTAACTCGAAAAGATTTGTTGTGGCTCATATGTCTACATGTGTAGCCTCAAAAGAGTACCCACAGGAGAACTTTCTTTCGTCAAAATTTGTCAGGAATCCACGTTTAAAGGAAATCGCGCATCGTCCGAAATTATCTTGTTTTTCCTAAAGAACACATTGTAACTCGAAAATCTTTGGCGTTGTGTGTTTGTCTACGCGTTTAGCCTCAAAAGAGAACGCACAGGAGAGTTTTCCCTCGAAAGAATATGTAAGAATACCACGTTATAAGAAAATCCAGTGTTGTAGAGTAAAGACAAATAAGGACATATTGGAAACACTTTAGGGAAGACATAAGCATCATACAATATTTGCTTGTATCTCCTAAACAACACGTTGTAACTCGAAAAGATTTGGTGTGGCTCGTATGTCTACACGTGTAGCCTCAAAAGAGAACCCACAGGAGAACTTTCTTTCGTCAAAATTTGTCAAAAAACCACGTTTCAAAGAAATCCCGCATCGTGCAAAATTATGTTGTTTTTCCTAAACAGCACGTTGTAACTCGAAAAGCTTTGGTGTTGCGTGTATGTCTGAGCATGTTGCCTCTAAAGACAATGCACAGGAGAGTTTTCTCTCGAAAGAACTTGTAAGAATACAACGTTATAAGGAAATACAGTGTTGCAGAGTAAAGACAAATAGGTACGTATTGGAAACACTTTACGAGAAGAAATAACGCTTCGTACAAAATTAGCTTGTATCTCCTAAACAACACGTGGTAACTCGAAAGGATTTGGTGTGGCGTGTATGTCTAAACGTGTAGCCTCAAAAGGGAACCAACAGGAGAATTTTCTTTCGTCAAAATTTGTCAGAAAACCACGTTTTAAGGAAATCCCGCATCGTGCGAAATTATCTTGTTTTTCCTAAACAACACCTTGTAACTCGAAAAGCTTTGGTGTTGCGTGTATGTCTAAGTTTGTAGCCTCAAAAGAGAATGGACAGGAGAGTTTTCTCTCGAAAGAACATGTAAGAATACAACGTTATAAGGAAATACAGTGTAGCAGAGTAAAGACAAATACGTACATATTGGAAACACTTTACGAGAAGAAATTACGCATCATACAATATTAGCTTGTATCTCCTAAACAAAAAGTGGAAACTCGAAAACATTTGGTTTGGCATGTACGTCTAAAAGTGTAGCCTCAAAAGAGAGCCCACAGGAGAATTTTCTTTCTTCAAAATTTGTCAGAAAACCACGTTTTAACGAAATCCCGCATCCTACGAAATTATCTTGTTTTTTTTAAACAACAAGTTGTAACTCGAAAAGCTTTGGTGTTGCGTGTATGTCTAAGTATGTTGCCTCAAAAGGGAATGCAAGGAGAGTTTTCTCTCGAAAGAATATGTAAGAATACCACGTTATAAAGAAATACAGTGTTGCAGAGTAAAGACAAATACATACATATTGGAAACACTTTAAGAGAAGAAATAAAGCATCGTACAAAATTAGCTTGTATCTCCTAAACAACACGTTGTAACTCGAAAATATTTGGTGTGACATGTACGTCTAAACGTGTAGCCTCAAAAGAGAACCGACAGGAGAATTTTCTTTCATCAAAATTTGTCAGTAAACCACGTTTTAAGGAAATTTCGCATCGTGCGAAATTATCTTGTTTTTCCTAAACAACACGTTGTAACTCGAAAAGCTTTTGTGTTGCGTGTATGTCTAAGCGTGTAGCCTCAAAAGAGAACGCACAGGAGAGTTTTCTCTCGAAAGAATATGTAAGAATACCACATTATAAGTAAATACAGTGTTACAGAGTAAAGACAAATACGTATGTATTGGAAACACTTTACGAGAAGAAATAACGCATCATACAAAATTAGCTTGTATCTCCTAAACAACAGGTTGTAACTCGAAAGGATTTGGTGTGGCGTGTACGTCTAAACGTGTAGCCTCAAAAGGGAACCTACAGGAGAATGTTTAATCGTCAAAATATGTGAGAAAACCACGTTTTAAGGAAATCCCTCATAGTGCAAAATTATCTTTTTTTTCCTAAACAACAAGTTGTAACTCGAAAAACTTTGGTGTTGCGTGTATGTCTAAGCGTGTAGCCTCAAAAGAGAACGCAAAGGAGAGTTTTTTCTCGAAAGAATATGTAAGAATGCAACGTTATAAGGAAATACAATGTTGCAGAGTAAAACAAATACGTACGTATTGGAAACCCTTTAGGAGAAGAAATAATGCTGGAACAAAATTAGCTTGTATCTCCTAAACAACACGTTGTAACTCGAAAGGATTTGGTGTGGCGTGTACGTCTAAACGTTTAGCCTCAAAAGAAAACCCACTGAAGAATTTTCTTTGGTCAAATTTGTCAGAAAACCACATATTAAAGAAATCCTGCATCGTGCGAAATTATCTTGTTTTTTCCTAAAAAACCCATTGTAACTCGAAAAGATTTGGTGTTGCTTTTTGTCTCAGTGTGTAGCCTCAAAAGAAAACACACAGGAGAGTTTTCACTCGAAAGAATATGCAAGAATACCAGGTTATAAGGAAATACAGTGTTGCAGAGTAAAGACAATACGTACGTATTGGAAACACTTTACGAGAAGAAATAAGGCATCATACAAAATTAGCTTGTATCTCCTAAACAACAGGTTGTAACTCGAAAGGATTTGGTGTGGCATGTACGTCTAAACATGTAGCCTCAAAAGAGAACCCACAGGAGAATTTTCTATCATCAAAATTTGTGAGAAAACCACGTTTTAAGGAAATCCCTCATCGTGCAAAATTATCTTGTTTTTCTTAAACAGCACGTTGTAACTCGAAAAGCTTTGGTGTTGCATGTATGTCTAAGCATGTAGCCTCAAAAGAGAATGCAAAGGAGAGTTCTTTCTCGAAAGAATATATAAGAATACCACGTTATAAGGAAATACAGTGTTGCAGAGTAAAGACAAATAAGTACATATTGGAAACACTTTACGAGAAGAAATAACGCATCGTACAAAATTAGCTTGTATCTCCTAAACAACACGTTGTAACTCGAAATGATTTGGTGTGGCGTGTACGTCTAAACATATAGCCTCAAAAGAGAACACACAGGAGAATTTTCTTTGGTCAAATTTGTCAGAAAACCACGTATTAAGGAAATTCTGCATCGTGCGAAATTATCTTGTTTTTCCTAAACAACACGATGTAACGCAAAAAGCTTTGGTGTTGAGTGTATGTCTCAGCGTGTAGCCTCAAAAGAGAACACACAGGAGAGTTTTCTCTCGAAAGAATATGTAAGAATACCACGGTATAAGGAAATACAGTGTTGCAGAGTAAAGACGAATAGGTACGTATTGGAAACCCTTAAACTTTACGAGATGAAATAAAGCATCGTACAAAATTAGCTCCTATCTCCTAAACAAAACGTTGTAACTCGAAAAGATTTCGTGTGGCGTGTACATCTAAACGTGTAGCCTCAAAAGAGAACCCATAGGAGAATTTTCTTTCGTCAAAATTTTCAGAAAACCACGTTTTAAGGAAATCCCACATCGTGCGAAATTATCTTGTTTTTCCTAAACAACACGTTGTAACTCGAAAAGCTTTGGTGTTGTGTGTATGTCTAAGCATGTAGACTCAAAAGAGAGCACACAAGAGAGTTTTCTCTCGAAAGAATATGTAAGAATACCACGTTATAAGGAAATACAGTGTTGCAGAATAAAGACAAATACGTACTTATTGGAAACACTTTATGAGAAGAAATAACGCATCATAAAATATTAGCTTGTATCTCCTAAACAACACGATGTAACTCGAAAAGATTTGGTGTGGCGTGTACGTCTAAACGTGTAGCCTCAAAAGAGAACCCACAGGAGAATTTTCTTTGGTCAAAATTTGTCAGAAAACCACGTATTAAGGAAATCCCGCATTGTGCAAAATTATCTTGTTTTTCCTAAACAACGCATTGTAACTGGAAATGCTTTGGTGTTGTGTGTATGTCTATGCGTGTAGCCCCAAAAGAGAACACACAGGAGAGTTTTCTCTCGAAAGAATATGTAAGAATACCACGTTATAAGGAAGTACACTGTTGCAGAATAATGACAAATAGTTACGTATTGGAAACCCTTAAACTTTACGAGATGAAATAAATCATATTACAAAATTAGCTTGTATCTCCTAAACAACACGTTGTAACTCGAAAAGTTTTGGTGTGGCGTGTACGTCTAAACGTGTAGCCTCAAAAGAGAACCACAGGACAATTTTCTTTCTTCAAAATTTGTCAGAAAACCACGTTTTAAAGAAATCCCGCATCGTGAGAAATTATCTTGTTCTTCCTAAACAACACGTTGTAACTCGAAAAGCTTTGGTGTTGCGTGTATGTCTAAGCATGTAGCCTCAAAAGAGAACACACAGGAGAGTTTTCTCTCGAAAGAATATGTAAGAATACCACGTTATAAGGAAATACAGTGTTGCAGAATAAAGACAAATACGTACTTATTGGAAACACTTAAACTTTACGAGAAGGAAGAGCGCATCGTACAAAATTAGCTTGTATCTCCTAAACAACACGTTGTAACTTGAAAAGATTTGGTGTGGCGTGTACGTCTAAAGGTGTAGCCTCAAAAGAGAACCCTCAGGAGTATTTTCTTTCATCAAAATTTGTCAGAAAACCACGTTTTAAGGAAATCCCGCATCGTGCTAAATTATCTTGTTTTTCCTAAACAACACATTGTAACTCGAAAAGCTTTGGTGTTGTCTGTATGTCTAAGCCTGTAGCCTCAAAAGAGAACGCACAGGAGAGTTTTCTCTCGAAAGAATATGTAAGAATACCACTTTATAAGGAAACACCGTGTTGCAGAGAAAAGGCAAATACGTATGTATTAGAAACACTTAAACTCTACGAGAAGAAATAACGCATCGTAAAAATATTAGCTTGTATCTCCTAAACAGCATGGTGTAACTCAAAAAGATTTGGTGTGGCGTGTACGTCTAAACGTGTATCCTCAAAAGAGAACCCACAGGAGAATTTTTTTTCATCAAAATTTGTCAGAACACCACGTTTTAAGGAAATCCCGCATCGTGGGAAATTATCTTGTTCTTCCTAAACAACACGTTGTAACTCGAAAAGCTTTGCTGTTGCGTGTATGTCTAAGCGTGTAGCCTGAAAAGCGAATGCACAGGAGAGTTTTCTCTCAAAAGAATAAGAAAGAATACCACGTTATAAGGAAATACAGTGTTGCAGAGTAAAGACAAATACGTATGTATTGGAAACCCTTAAACTTTACAAGATGAAATAAAGCATCGTACAAAATTAGCTTGTATCTCCTAAACAACACGTTGTAACTCGAAAAGATTTGGTGTGGCGTGTACGTCTAAACGTGTAGCCTCAAAAGAGAACCCACAGGACAATTTTCTTTCGTCAAAATTTGCTGGAAAACCACGTTTTAAGGAAATCCCGCATCGTGAGAAATTATCTTGTTCTTCCTAAACAACACGTTTTAACTCGAAAAGCTTTGGTGTTGGGTGTATGTCTAAGCGTGTAGTCCCAAAAGAGAACTCCTAGGAGAGTTTTCTCTCGAAAAAATATGTAAGAATACCACGTTATAAAGAAATACAGTGTTGCAGAGTAAAGACAAATACGTACGTATTGGAAACACTTTATGAGAGAAATAACGCATCTTGCAAAATTAGCTTGTATGTCCTAAACAACATGTTGTAACTCGAAAAGATTTGGTGTGGCGTGTACGTCTAAATGTGTATCCTCAAAAGAGAACCCACAGGAGAGTTTTCTTTGTCAAAATTTGTCAGGAAACCACGTTTTAAGGAAATCCCGCATCGTGTGAAATTATCTTGTTTTTCCTAAACCACACGTTGTAACTCGAAAAGCTTTGGAGTTGCGTGTATGTCTAAGCATGTAGCCTCAAAAGAGAACGCACAGGAGAGTTTTTCTTCGAAAGAATATGTAAGAATACCATGTTATAAGGACATACAGTGTTGCAGAGTAAAGACAAATACATACTTATTGGAAACACTTAAATTTTATGAGAAGAAAAAAGGCATCGTACAAAATTAGCTTGTATCTCCTAAACAACACGTTATAACTCTAAAGGATTTGGTGTGGCGTGTACGTCTAAATGTGTGCCTCAAAAGAGAACCCACAGGAGAATATTCTTTCGTCAAAATTTGTCAGAAAACCACGTTGTAAGGAAATCCCGCATCGTGCGAAATTATCTTGTTTTTCCTAAACAACATGTTGTAACTCGAAAAACTTTGGTGTTGCGTGTATGTCTAAGCATGTAGACTCAAAAGAGAGCACACAAGAGAGTTTTCTCTCGAAAGAATATGTAAGAATACCACGTTATAAGGAAATACAGTGTTGCAGAATAAAGATAAATACATACTTACTGGAAACACTTTATGAGAAGAAATAACGCATCGTAAATTATTAGCTTGTATCTCCTAAACAACACGATGTAACTCGAAAAGATTTGGTGTGGCGTGAACGTCTAAACGTGTAGCCTCAAAAGAGAACCCACAGGAGAATTTTCTTTGGTGAAAATTTGTCAGAAAACCACGTATTAAGGAAATCCCGCATGGTGCAAAATTATCTTGTTTTTCCTAAACAACGCATTGTAACTGGAAAAGCTTTGGTGTTGTGTGTATGTCTATGCGTGTAGCCCCAAAAGAGAACACACAGGAGAGTTTTCTCTCGAAAGAATATGTAAGAATACCACGTTATAAGGAAGTACACTGTTGCAGAATAATGACAAATAGTTACGTATTGGAAACCCTTAAACTTTACGAGATGAAATAAATCATATTACAAAATTAGCTTGTATCTCCTAAACAACACGTTGTAACTCGAAAAGTTTTGGTGTGGCGTGTACATCTAAACGTGTAGCCTCAAAAGTGAACCCACAGGACAATATTCTTTCGTCAAAATTTGTCAGAAAACCACGTTTTAAAGAAATCCCGCATCGTGAGAAATTATCTTGTTCTTCCTAAACAACACGTTTTAACTCGAAAAGCTTTGGTGTTGCGTGTATGTCTAAGCATGTAGCCTCAAAAGAGAACACACAGGAGAGTTTTCTCTCGAAAGAATATGTAAGAATACCACGTTATAAGGAAATACAGTGTTGCAGAATAAAGACAAATACGTACTTATTGGAAACACTTAAACTTTACGAGAAGGAAGAACGCATCATACAAAATTAGCTTGTATCTCCTAAACAACACGTTGTAACTCGAAAAGATTTGGTGTGGCGTGTACGTCTAAAGGTGTAGCCTCAAAAGAGAACCCTCAGGAGTATTTTCTTTCGTCAAAATTTGTCAGAAAACCACGTTTTAAGGAAATCCCGCATCGTGCTAAATTATCTTGTTTTTCCTAAACAACACATTGTAACTCGAAAAGCTTTGGTGTTGTCTGTATGTCTAATCCTGTAGCCTCAAAAGAGAACGCACAGGAGAGTTTTCTCTCGAAAGAATATGTAAGAATACCACGTTATAAGGAAATACAGTGTTGCAGAGAAAAGGCAAATACATATGTATTAGAAACACTTAAACTTTACGAGAAGAAATAACGCATCGTAAAAATATTAGCTTGTATCTCCTAAACAGCATGGTGTAACTCAAAAAGATTTGGTGTGGCGTGTACGTCTAAACGTGTATCCTCAAAAGAGAACCCACAGGAGAATTTTCTTTCATCAAAATTTGTCAGAACACCACGTTTTAAGGAAATCTAGCATCGTGGGAAATTATCTTGTTCTTCCTAAACAACATGTTGTAACTCGAAAACATTTGCTGTTGCGTGTATGTCTAAGCGTGTAGCCTCAAAAGAGAATGCACAGGAGAGTTTTCTCTCAAAAGAATAAGAAAGAATACCACGTTATAAGGAAATACAGTGTTGCAGAGTAAAGACAAATACGTATGTATTGGAAACTCTTAAACTTTACGAGATGAAATAAAGCATCGTACAAAATAAGCTTGTATCTCCTAAATAACACGTTGTAACTCGAAAAGATTTGGTGTGGCGTGTACGTCTAAACGTGTAGCCTCAAAAGAGAACCCACAGGACAATTTTCTTTCGTCAAAATTCGACAGAAAACCACGTTTTAAGGACATCCCGCATCGTGATAAATTATCTTGTTCTTCCTAAACAACACGTTTTAACTAGAAATGCTTTGGTGTTGGGTGTATGTCTAAGCGTGTAGCCCCAAAAGAGAACTCATAGGAGAGTTTTCTCTCTAAAGAATACATAAGAATACCACGTTATAAGGAAATACAGTGTTGCAGAGTAAAGACAAATACGTACGTATTGGAAACACTTTATGAGAGAAACAACGCATCTTGCAAAATTAGCTTGTATGTCCTAAACAACATGTTGTAACTCGAAAAGATTTGGTGTGGCGTGTACGTCTAAACGTGTATCCTCAAAAGAGAACCAACAGGAGAGTTTTCTTTTATCAAAATTTGTCAGAAAACCACGTTTTAAGGAAATCCCGCATCGTGTGAAATTATCTTGTTTTTCCTGAACAACACGTTGTAACTCGAAAAGCTTTGGTGTTGCGTGTATGTCTAAGCGTGTAGCCTCAAAAGAGAACCCACAGGAGGGTTTTTCCTCGAAAGAAATTGTAAGAATACCACGTTATAAGGAAATACAGTGTTGCAGAGTAAAGACAAATACATACTTATTGGAAACACTTAAATTTTACGAGAAGAAAAAAGGCATCGTACAAAATTAGCTTGTATCTCCTAAACAACACGTTATAACTCTAAAGGATTTGGTGTGGTGTGTACGTCTAAATGTGTAGCCTCAAAAGAGAACCCACAGGAGAATTTTCTTTCGTTAAAATTTTTCAGAAAACCACGTTTTAAGGAAATCCTGCATCATGCGAAATCATCTTCTTTTTCCTAAAAAACATGTTGCAACTCGAAAAGCTTTAGTGTTGCGTGTATGTCCAAGCGTGGAGCCTCAAAAGAGAAGGCACAGGAGAGTTTTCTCTCGAAAGAATATGTAAGAATGCCACGTTATATGGAAATACAATTTTGCAGAATAAAGACAAATAAGTACATATTGGAAGCACTTTACGAGAAGAAATAACGCATCATACAAAATTAGCTTGTATCTCCTAAACAACACGTTGTAACTCGAAAGGATTTGGTGTGACGTGTACATCTAAACATATAGCCTCAAAAGAGAACCATCAGGAGAATTTTCTTTCATCAAAATTTGTCAGAAACCACGTTTTAAAGAAATCCCGCATCGTGCGAAATTATCTTTTTGTTCATAAACAACACGTTGTAACTCGAAAAGCTTTGGTGTTGCCTGTATGTCTAAGTGTGTAGCCCCAAAAGGGAACGCACAGGATAGTTTTCTCTTGAAAGAATATGTAAGAATACCACGTTATAAGGAAATACAGTGTTGCAGAGTAAAGACAAATACTTACCTATTGGAAACACCTTACGAGAAGAATTAACGCTTCGTACAAAATTAGCTTGTATCTCCTAAAAAACACGTTGTAACTCGAAAAGAATACCACGTTATTAGGAAATACAATTTTGCAGAGTAAAAACAAATAAGTATATATGGGGAACACTTTACGAGAAGAAATAACGAATCGAAAAAATTAGCTTGTATCTCCTAAACAACACGTGGTAACTCGAAAAGATTGGGTTTGGCGTGTATGTCTAAACGTGTAGCCTCAAAGGAGAATTTTCTTTCGTCAAAATTTGTCAGAAAACCACGTTTTAAGGAAATACCGCATCGTGCGAAATTATCTTGTTTTTCCTAAACAACACGTGGTAACTCGAAAAGCTTTGGTGTTCCGTGTATGTCTAAGCGTGTAGCCTCAAAAGAGAATGCACAGGAGAGTTTTCTCTCGATAGAACATGTAAGAATTCAACGTTATAAGGAAATACAGTGTTGCAGAGTAAAGACAAACACGTACATATTGGAAACACTTTACGAGAAGAAATTAAGCATCATACAATATTAGCTTGTATCTTCTAAACAACAAGTGGAAACTCGAACACATTTGGTTTGGCATGTACGTCTAAAAGTTTAGCCTCAAAAGAGAACCCACTGGAGAATTTTCTTTCGTCAAAATTTGTCAGAAAACCACGTTTTAACGAAATCCCGCATCCTGCGAAATTATCTTGTTTTTCCTAAACAACACGTTGTAACTCGAAAAGCTTTGGTGTTGCGTGTATGTCTCAGTGTGTAGCCTCAAAAGAGAACACACAGGAGAGTTTTCACTCGAAAGAATATGTAAGAATACCAGGTTATAAGGAAATACAGTGTTGCAGAGTAAAGACAAAGACATACGTATTGGAAACACTTTACGAGAAGAAATAACGCATCATACAAAATTAGCTTGTATCTCCTAAACAACACGTTGTAACTCGAAAAGATTTGGTGTGGCGTGTATGTCTAAACATGTAGCCTCAAAAAGAGAACCCACAGGAGAATTTTCTTTGGTCTTATTTGTCAGAAAACCACGTATTAAGGAAATCCTGCATCGTGCGAAATTATCTTGTTTTTCCTAAACAACACGTTGTAACTCGAAAAGTTTGGTGTTGCGTGTATGTCTCACCGTGTAGCCTCAAAAGAGAACACACAGGAGAGTTTTCTCTCAAAAGAATATGTAAGAATACCACGTTATAAGGAAATACAGTGTTTCAGAGTAAAGACAAATACGTACGTATTGGAAACCCTTAAACTTTACGAGATGAAATAAAGCATCGTACAAAATTAGCTCGTATCTCCTAAACAACACGTTGTAACTCGAAAAGATTTGGTGTGGCGTGTACGTGTAAACGTGTAGCCTCAAAAGAAAACCCATAGGAGAATTTTCTTTCGTCAAAATTTTCAAAAAACCAAGTTTTAAGGAAATCCCGCATCGTGCGAAATTATCTTGTTTTTCTTAAACAACACGTTGTAACTCGAAAAGCTTTTGTGTTGCGTGTATTTCTCAGCGTGTAGCCTCAAATGAGAACACACAGGAGAGTTTTCTTTCGAAAGAATATGTAAGAATACCACGTTATAAGGAAATACAGTGTTGAAGATTAAAGACAAATATGTACTTTACGAGATGAAATAAAGCATTGTACATAATTAGCTCGTATCTCCTAAAAAACACATTGTAACTCGAAAAGATTTGGTGTGGCGTGTACATCTAAACCTTTAGCCTCAAAAGAGAACCCATAGGAGAATTTTCTTTCGTCAAAATTTTCAGGAAACCACGTTTTAAGGAAATCCAGCACCGTTCGAAATTATCTTGTTTTTACTAAACAATACATAGTAACTCGAAAATCTTTGGTGTTGCGTGGATGTCTAAGCGTGTCGCCTCAAAAGAGAACGTACAGGAGAGGTCTCTCTCGAAAGAATATGTAAGAATACAACGTTATAAGGAAGTACAGTGTTGCAGAATAAAGACAAATACTTACGTATTGGAAACCCTTAAACTTTATGAGATGAAATAAAGCATTGTACAAAATTAGCTTGTATCTCCTAAACAACACGTTGTAACTCGAAAAGAGAACCACAGGACAATTTTCTTTCGTCAAAATTTGTCAGAAAACCACGTTTTAAGGAAATCCCACATCGTGAGAAATTATCTTGTTCTTCATAAACAACACATTGTAACTCGAAAAGCGTTGGTGTTGCGTGTATGTCTAAGCATGTAGCCTCAAAAGAGAAGGCACAGGAGAGTTTTCTCTCGAAAGAATATGTAAGAATACCACGTTATAAGGAAATACAGTGTTGCAGAGTAAAGACAAATATGTACCTATTGGAAACACTTTACGAGAAGAAATAACGCATCGTAAAAAATTAGCTTGTATCTCCTAAACAACACGTTGTAACTTGAAAACATTTGGTGTGCCGTGTATGTCTAAACGTGTAGCCTCCAAAGAGAACCCCCAGTAGAATTTTCTTTGGTGAAAATTTTTCAGAAAACCACGTTTTAAGGAAATCCCGCATCGTGCGAAATTATCTTGTTTTTCATAAACAACACATTGTAACTCGAAAAGTTTTGGTGTTGCATGTATGTCTAAGCGTGTAGCCTCAAAAGAGAACGCACAGGAGAGGTTTCTCTCGAAAGAATATGTAAGAATACCACGTTATAAGGAAACACACTGCTGCAGAGTAAAGACAAATACTTAAGTAAGGGAAACACTTTACGAGAAGAAATAATGCATGGTACAAAATTAACTTGTATCTCCTAAACAACACGATATAACTCAAAAGGATTTGGTGTGGCGTGTATATCTAAACGTTTAGCCTCAAAGGAGAACCCATAGGAGAATTTTCTTTCCTCAAAATTTGTCAGAAAACTACGTTTTAAGGAAATCCCGCATCGTGCTAAATTATCTTGATTTTCCTAAACAACATGTTGTAACTTGAAAAGCTTTGGTGTTGCGTGTATGTCTAAGCGTGTAGCCTCAAAAGAGAACGCACAGGAGAGTTTTCTCTCGAAAGAATATGTAAGGATACCACGTTATAAGGAAATACAGTGTTGCAGAGTAAAGACAAATACGTACATATTGGAAACACTTTATGAGAGAAATAACGCATCTTGCCAAATTAGCTTGTATGTCCTAAACAACACGTTGTAACTCGAAAGATTTGGTGTGGCGTGTACGTCTAAACGTGTAGCCTCAAAAGAGTACCCACAGGAGAGTTTTATTTCGTCAAAATTTTTCAGAAAACCACGTTTTAAGGAAATCCTGCATCGTGCGAAATTATGTTTTTTTTCCTAAACAACACGTTGTAACTCGAAAAGCTTTGATGTTGCGTGTATGTCTAAGCATGTAGCTTCAAAGGAGAATGTACAGGAGAGTTTTCTATCGAAAAATATGCAAGAATAGCACGTTATAAGGAAATACAGTGTTGCAGAGTAAAGGCAAATATGTACGTAATGGAAACACTTAAACTTTATGAGAAGAAATAACGCATCGTAAAATATTAGCTTGTATCTCCTAAACAACACGTTGTAACTCGAAAAGATTTGGTGTGGCGGTTACGTCTAAATGTGTAGCCTCAAAAGAGAACCCACAGGAGTATTTTCTTTCGTCAAAATTTGTCAGAAAACCACCTTTTAAGGAAATCCCGCATCGTGCTAAATTATCTGGTTTTTCCTAAACAACACATTGTAAGTCGAAAAGCTTTGGTGTTGCGTGTATGTCAAAGCATGTAGCCTCAAAAGAGAACGCACAGGAGAGTTTTCTCTCGAAAGAATAGGTAAGAATACCACTTTATAAGGAAGTACAGTGTTGCTGAGTAAAGACAAAAACGTACATATTGGAAACCCTTAAACTTTACAAGATGAAATAAAGCATCATACAAAATTAGCTTGTAACTCCTAAGTTGTTATTCGAAAGGATTTGGTGTGGCCTGTACGTCTAAACGTGTAGCCTCAAAAGAGAACCCACAGGACAATTTTCTTTCTTCAAAATTTGTCAGAAAACCAAGTTTTAAGGAAATCCCGCATTGTGAGAAATTATCTTGTTCTTCCTAAACAACACGTTTTAACTGGCAAAGCTTAGGTGTTGTGTGTATATCTAAGCGTATAGCCTCAAAAGAGAACGCACAGGAGAGTTTTCTCTCGAAAGAAAAAGTAAGAATACCACGTTATAAGGAAATACAGGGTTGCAAAGTAAAGACAAATACATATGTATTGGAAACACTTTATGAGAGAAATAAAGCATCATGCAAAATGAGCTTGTATGTCCTAAACAACACGTTGTAACTTGAAAACATTTGGTGTGCCGTGTATGTCTAAACGTGTAGCCTCCAAAGAGAACCCCCAGTAGAATTTTCTTTCGTCAAAATTTTTCAGAAAACCACGTTTTAAGGAAATCCCGCATTGTGCGAAATTATCTTGTTTTTCATAAACAACACATTGTATCTAGAAAAGCTTTGGTGTTGCATGTATGTCTAAGCGTGTAGCCTCAAAGGAGAACGCACAGGAGAGGTTTCTCTCGAAAGAATATGAAAGAATACCACGTTATAAAGAAACACAGTGCTGCAGAGTAAAGACAAATACGTAAGTAAGGGAAACACTTTACGAGAAGAAATAATGCATGGTACAATATTAGCTTGTATCTCCTAAACAACACGATATAACTCAAAAAGATTTGGTGTGGCGTGTATGTCTAAATGTTTAGCCTCAAAGGAGAACCCATAGGAGAATTTTCTTTCCTCAAAATTTGTCAGAAAACCACGTTTTAAGGAAATCCCGCATCGTGCTAAATTATCTTGTTTTTCCTAAACAACATGTTGTAACTCGAAAAGCTTTGGTGTTGCGTGTATGTCTACGCGTGTAGCCTCAAAAGAGAACGCACAGGAGAGTTTTCTCTCGAAAGAATATGTAAGGATACCACGTTATAAGGAAATACAGTGTTGCAGAGTAAAGACAAATACGTACATATTGGAAACACTTTATAAGAGAAATAACGCATCTTGCCAAATTAGCTTGTATGTCCTAAACAACACGTTGTAACTCGAAAAGATTTGGTGTGGCGTGTATGTTTAAACGTGTAGCCTCAAAAGAGTACCCACAGGAGAGTTTTATTTCGTCAAAATTTGTCAGAAAACCACGTTTTAAGGAAATCCCGCATCGTGTGAAATTATGTTGTTTTTCATAAACAACACGTTGTAACTCGAAAAGCTTTGGTGTTGCGTGTATGTCTAAGCATGTAGCCTCAAAGGAGAACGCACAGGAGAGTTTTCTATCGAAAGAATGTGCAAGAAAACCACGTTATAAGGAAATACAGTGTTGCAGAGTAAAGGCAAATATGTACGTAATGGAAACACTTAAACTTTATGAGAAGAAATAACGCATCGTAAAAAATTAGCTTGTATCTCCTAAACAACACATTGTAACTCGAAAAGATTTGGTGTGGCATGTACGGCTAAATGTGTAGCCTCAAAAGAGAACCCACAGGAGTATTTTCTTTCCTCAAAATTTGTAAGAGAACCACATTTTAAGGAAACCCCGCATCGTTCTAATTTATCTTGTTTTTCCTAAACAACGCATTGTAACTCGAAAAGCTTTGGTGTTACGTGTATGTCAAAGCATGTAGCCTCAAAAGAGAACGCACAGGAGAGTTTTCTCTCCAAAGAATATGAAAGAATACCACGTTATAAGGAAATACAGTGTTGCAGAGCAAAGACAAATACGTACTTATTGGAAACACTTTATGAGAGAAATAACGCATCTTGCAAAATTAGCTTGTATGTCCTAAACAACATGTTGTAACTCGAAAAGAACGCACAGGAGAGTTTTCTCTCGAAAGAATATGTAAGAATACCACGTTATAAGGAAATACAATGTTGCAGTGTAAAGACAAATACGTACTTATTGGAAACACTTAAACTTTACGAGAAGAAATAGGCATCGTACAAAATTAGTTTTGGTGTGGTGTGTACGTCTAAACGTGTAGCCTCAAAAGAGAACCCACAGGATAATTTTCTTTCCTCAAAATTTGACAGAAAACCACGTTTTAAGGAAATCCCTTTTTGAGTTACAACGTGTTGTTTAGGAAAATCAAGATAATTTTGCACGATGCGGGATTTCCTTAATACGTGGTTTTATGACAAATTTTGACCAAAGAAAATTCTCCTATGGGTTCTCCTTTGAGGCTACACGTTTAGACGTACAGGCCACACCAAATCTTTTTAAGTTACAACATGTTGTTTAGGAGATACAAGCTAATTTTGTACGATGCGTTATTTCTTCTCGTAAAGTGTTTCCAATGCGTAAGTATTTGTCTTTACTCTGCAACACTTTATTTCCTAATAACGTGGTATTCTTACATATTCTTTCGAGAAAAAACTCTCCTTTGCGTTCTCTTTTGAGACTACACGCTTAGAAATACACGCAACACCAAAGCTTTTCGAGTTACAACGTGTTGTTTAGGAAAAACAAGATGATTTCGCACGATGCGGGATTTCATTAAAACATGGTTTTCTGACAAATTTTGACGAAAGAAAACTCTCCTGTGGGTTCTCTTTTGAGGCTACATGTTTAGACGTACATGCCACACCAAATCTTTTCGAGTTACAACGTGTTGTTTAGGAGATACAAGCTAATTTTGCAAGATGCGTTATTTCTCTCATAAAGTGTTTCCAATATGTACGTATTTGTCTTTACTCTGCCACACTGTATGTCCTTATAACGTGGTATTCTTACATATTCTTTCGAGAGAAAACTCACCTGTGCGTTCTCTTTTGGGGCTACACGCTTAGACATACACCCAACACCAAAGCTTTTTGAGTGACAACGTGTTGTTTAGGAAGAACAAGATAATTTCTCACGATGCAGGATTTCCTTAAAACGTGGTTTTCTGACAAATTTAGACGAAAGAAAATTGTCCTGTGGGTTCTCTTTTGAGGCTACACGTTTAGACGTACAGGCCACACCAAATCTTTTCGAGTTACCACGTGTTGTTTAGGAGATACAAGCTAATTTTGTACGATGCTTTATTTCATCTCGTAAAGTTTAAGGGTTTCCAATACATACATATTTGTCTTTACTCTGCAACACTGTATTTCCTTATAACGTGGTATTCTTATATATTCTTTCGAGAGAAAACTATCCTGTGTGTTCTCTTTGGAGGCTGCACGCTTAGAAATACACGCAACACCAAAGCTTTTTGAGTTACAACGTGTTGATTAGGAAAAACAAGATAATTTCGCACGATGCAGGATTTCCTTAAAACGTGAATTTCTGACAAATTTTGACATAAGAAAATTCTCCTGTGGGTTCTCTTTTGAGGCTACACATTTAGACTACATGCCACACAAAATCTTTTTGAGTTGCAACTTGTTGTTTAGGAGATACAAGCTAATTTTTTTACAATGAATTATTTCTTCTCGTAAAGTTTAAGTGTTTCCAATACGTATGTATTTGCCTCTACTCTGCAACACTGTATTTCCTTATAACGTGGTATTCTTACATATTCTTTCGAGAGAAAACTCTCCTGTGCGTTCTCTTTTGAGGCTACACATTTAGACGTGCACGCCACACCAAATCTTTCCGAGTTACAACGTGTTGTTTAGGAGATACAAGCTAATTTTGTATGATGCGTTATTTCTTCTCCTAAAGTGTTTCCAATATGTACGTATTTCTCTTTACTCTACAACACTGTATTTCCTTATAACATGGTATTCGTACATATTCTTTCGAGAGAAAACTCTCCTGTGCATTCTCTTTTGAGGCTACACGCTTAGACATACACGCAACACCAAAGCATTTCGAGTTAGAACGTGTTGTTTAGGAAAAACAAGATAATTTCTCATGATGCGGGAATTCCTTAAAACGTGGTTTTCTGACAAATTTTGAGGAAAGAAAATTCTCCTGTGGGTTTTCATTTGAGGCTAAACGTTTAGACGTACACGCCACACCAAATGTTTTCGAGTTACAACGTGTTGTTTAGGAGATACAAGCTAATTTTTTACGATGCTTTATATCTTCTTGTAAAGTTTAAGTGTTTCCAAAAGGAACGTATTTATCTTTTATTTGCCACAATGTATTTCCATATAGCGTGGTATTCTTACATACTCGTTCGAGAGAAATCTCTCCTGTGCGTTATCTTTTGAGGCTACATGCTTAGACATACACGCAACACCAAAGATATTCGAGTTACAATGTGTTGTTTAGGAAAAACAAGATAGTTTCGCATGATGCGGGATTTCCTTAATAAGTGGTTTTCTGACAAATTTTGACGAAAGAAAATTCTCCTGTGGGTTCTCTTTTGGGGCTACACGTTTAGACGTACATGCCACACCAATTCTTTCCGAGTTACGTGTTGTTTAGGAGATACAAACTAATCTTTTACGATGCGTTATTTCTTCTCATAGAGTGTTTCAAATACATACGTATTTGTCTTTACTCTGCAAAACTGTATTTCCTTATAATGTGGTATTCTTACATGTTCTTTCGAGAGAAAACTCTCCTGTGCGTTCTCTTTTGAGGCTACACGCTTAGACATACACGCAACATCAAAGCTTTTCGAGTTACAACGTGTTGTTTAGGAAAAACAAGATAATTTCGCACGATGAGTGATTTCCTTAAAACATGGATTTCTGACAAATTTTAACAAACAAAAATTCTCCTGTGGGTTCTCTTTTGAGGCTACACGTTTAGACGTACATGCCACACCAAATCTTTTCGAGTTACAATGTGTTGTTTAGGAGATCAAGCTAATTTTGTACGATGCGTTATTTCTTCTCGTAAAGTGTTTCCAATACGTACGTATTTGCCTTTAGTCTGCAACACTGTATTTCCTTATAACGTGGTATTCTTACATATTCTTTCGAGAGAAAACTCTCCCGTGCGTCCTCTTTTGAGGCTACACGCTTAGACATACACGCAACACCAAAGCTTTTCGTGTTACAACGTGTTGTTTAGGAAGAACAAGATAATTTCGCACGATGAGGGATTTCCTTAATACGTGGTTTTCTGACAAATTTTGTCAAAAGAAATTTCTCCTATTGGTTCTCTTTTGAGACTACACGTTTAGACATACAGGCCACACCAAATCTTTTTAAGTTTCAACGTGTTGTTTAGGAGATACAAGTTAATTTTGTACGATGCGTTATTTCTTCTCATAAAGTTTTTCCAATAAGTAAGTATTTGTCTTTACTCTGCAACACTGTATTTCCTTATAACGTGGTATTCTTACATATTTTTTCGAGAGAAAACTCTCCTGTGCATTCTCATTTGAGGCTACACGCTGAGACATACACGCAACAGCAAAGCTTTTCGAGTTACAACGTGTTGTTTAGGAAGAACAAGATAATTTCTCACGATGCGGGATTTCCTCAAAACGTGGTTTTCTGACGAATTTTGACGAAAGAAAATTCTCCCGTGGGTTCTCTTTTGAGGCTAAACATTTAGACGTACACGCCACACCAAATCTTTTAGAGTTACAACTTGTTGTTTAGGAGATAGAAGCTAATTTTTTAACGATGAATTATTTCTTCTCGTAAAGTTTAAGTGTTTCCAATACGTATGTATTTGCCTCTACTCTGCAAAACTGTATTTCCTCATAACGTGGTATTCTTACATATTCTTTCGAGAGAAAACTCTCCTGTGCTTTCTCTTTGGAGGCTACACACTTAGACATTCACGCAACACGAAAGCTTTTCGAGGTACAACGTGTTGTTTTGGAAAAACAAGATAATTTCGCATGATGCGGGATTTCCTTAAAACGTGGTTTTCTGACAAATTTTGACAAAAGAAAATTCTCCTGTGGGTTCTCTTTTGAGGCTTCACGTTTAGACGTACACGCCACACCAAATCCTTTCGAGTTCTAACGTGTTGTTTAGGATATACAAGCTAATTTTGTACTATGTGTTATTTCTTCTCGTAAAGTTTAAGTGTTTCCAATAAGTATGTATTTGTCTTTATTCTGCAACACTGTATTTCCTTATAACGTAGTATTCCTACATATTCTTTCAGGAGAAAACTCTCCTGTGCGTTCTCTTTTGAGGCTACACGTTTAGACTTACACGCCACACCAAATCTTTTTGAGTTACAACTTGTTGTTTAGGAGATACAAGCTTATTTTTTAACGATGAATTATTTCTTCTCTTAAAGTTTAAGTGTTTCCAATATGTATATATTTGCCTCTACTCTGCAACACTGTATTTCCTTATAACGTGGTATTCTTACATATTCTTTCGAGAGAAAACACTCCTGTGCGTTCTCTTTGGAGGCTACACGCTTAGACATTCACCCAACACCAAAGCTTTTCGAGTTACAACGTGTTGTTTAGGAAAAACAAGATAATTTCGCATGATGCGGGATTTCCTTAAAACGTGGTTTTCTGACAAAATTGACGAAAGAAAATTCTTCTGTGGGTTCCCTTTTGAGGCTACACGTTTAGACGTACACGCCACACCAAATCCTTTCGAGTTATAACGTGTTGTTTAGGATATACAAACTAATATTTACTATGTGTTATTTCTTCTCGTAAAGCTTAAGTGTTTCCAATAAGTATGCATTTGTCTTTACTCTGCAACACTGTATTTCCTTATATCGTGGTATTCCTACATATTCTTTTGGAAGAAAACTCTCCTGTGTGTTCTCTTTTGAGGCTACACGCTTAGATATACACACAACACCAAAGCTTTTCGAGTTACAACGTGTTGTTTAGGAAAAACAAGATAATTTCGCATGATGCGGGATTTCCTTAAAACGTGGTTTTCTGACAAATATTGATGAAAGAAAATTCTCCTGTGGTTTCTCTTTTGAGGCTACACGTTTAGACGTACACGCCACACCTAATCCTTTCAAGTTATAACGTGTTGTTTAGGATATACAAACTAATTTTTACTATGTGTTATTTCTTCTCGTAAAGCTTAAGTGTTTCCAATAAGTATGCATTTGTCTTTACTCTGCAACACTGTATTTCCTTATAACGTGGTATTCCTACATATTCTTTCGGAAGAAAACTCTCCTGTGCATTCTCTTTTGAGGCTACACGCTTAGACATACACGCAACACCAAAGCTTTTCGAGTTACAACATGTTGTTTAGGAAAAACAAGATAATTTCGCACGATGCGGTATTTCCTTAAAACGTGGTTTTCTGACAAATTTTGACGAAAGAAAACTCTCCTGTGGGTTCTCTTTTGAGGCTACAATTTAGACATACACGCCACACCAAATCTTGTCGAGTTAAAACGTGTTGTTTAGGAGATACAAGCTAATTTTGCATGATGCCTTATTTCTTCTCCTAAAGTGTTTCCATTAAGTACATATTTGTCTAAATTCTGCAACATTGTATTTCCTTATAACGTGGTATTCTTACATATTCTTTCGAGAGAAAACTATCCTGTGCATTCTCTTTGGAGGCTACACGCTTAGACATACACGCACCACCAGAGATTTTCGAGTTACAACGTGTTGATTAGGAAAAACAAGATAATTTTGCACGATGCGGGATTTCCTTAAAACGTGGTTTTCTGACAAATTTTGACGAAAGAAAACTTTCCTGTGGGTTCTCTTTTGAGGCTACACTTTTAGACGTACACGCCACACCAAATCTTTTCGAGTTACAACGTGTTGTTTAGGACATACAAGCTAATTTTGCAAGATGCGTTATTTCTCTCATAAAGTGCTTCCATTACGTACGTATTTGTCTTTACTCTGCCACACTGTATTTCCTTATAACGTGGTATTCTTACATATTCTTTCGAGAGAAAACTCTCCTGTGCGTTCTCTTTGGAGGCTACACTCTTAGACATTCACGCAACACCAAAGCTTTTCGAGTTACAACATGTTGTTTAGGAAAAACAAGATAATTTCGCATGATTTGGGATTCCCTTGAAACGTGGTTTTCTGAAATGTTTTGACAAAAGAAAATTCTCCTGTGGGTTCTCTTTTGAGGCTACATGTTTAGACGCACACGCCACAACAAAACCTTTCGAGTTATAACGTGTTGTTTAGGATATACAAGCTAATTTTGTACTATGTGTTATTTCTTCTCGTAAAGCTTAACTCTTTCTAATAAGTATGTATTTGTCTTTACTCTGCAACACTGTATTTCCTTATAACGTGGTATTCCTACATATTCTTTCGGGAGAAAACTCTCCTGTGTGTTCTCTTTTGAGGCTACACGTTTAGACGTACACGCCACACCAAATCTTTTGGAGTTACAACTTGTTGTTTAGGAGATACAAGTTAATTTTTTTAAGATGAATTATTTATTCTCGTAAAGTTTAACTGTTTCCAATACGTATGTATTTGCCTCTACTCTGCAACACTGTATTTCCTTATAACGTGATATTCTTACATATTCTTTCGAGAGAAAACTCTCCTGTGCGTTCTCTTTGGAGGCTACACGCTTAGACATTCACGCAACACCAAAGCTTTTCGAGTTACAACGTGCTGTTTAGGAAAAACAAGATAATTTCGCATGATGCGGGATTTCCTTAAAACGTGGTTTTCTGACAAATTTTGACGAAAGAAAATTCTCCTGTGGGTTCTTTTTTGAGGCTGCACATTTAGACGTACACGCCACACCAAATCCTTTCGAGTTATAACGTGTTGTTTAGGATATACAAGCTAATTTTGTACTATGTGTTATTTCTTCTCGTAAAGCTTAAGTCTTTCCAATAAGTATGTATTTGTCTTTACTCTGCAACACTGTATTTCCTTATAACGTAGTATTCCTACATATTCTTTTGGGAGAAAACTCTCCTGTGCGTTCTCTTTTGAGGCTACACGTTTAGACGTACACGCCACAGCAAATCTTTTTGAGTTACAACTTGTTGTTTAGGAGATACAAGCTAATTTTGTACTATGTGTTATTTCTTCTCGTAAAGCTTAACTGTTTCCAATAAGTATGTATTTGTCTTTACTCTGCAACACTGTATTTCCTTATAACGTGGTATTCCTACATATTCTTTCGGAAGAAAACTCTCCTGTGCGTTCTCTTTTGAGGCTACACGCTTAGACATACACGCAACACCAAAGCTTTTCGAGTTGCAACATGTTGTTTAGGAAAAACAAGATAATTTCGCACGATGCGGTATTTCCTTAAAACGTGGTTTTCTGACAAATTTTGACGAAAGAAAACTCTCCTGTGGGTTCTCTTTTGAGGCTACACGTATAGACATACACGCCACACCAAATCTTGTCGAGTTACAACGTGTTGTTTAGGAGATACAAGCTAATTTTACATGATGCGTTATTTCTTCTCCTAAAGTGTTTCCAATAAGTACATATTTGTCTATACTCTGCAACACTGTATTTCCTTATAACGTGGTATTCTTACATATTCATTCGAGAGAAAACTATCCTGTGCGTTCTCTTTGGAGGCTACACGCTTAGACATACACGCACCACCAAAGCTTTTCGAGTTACAACGTGTTGATTAGGAAAAACAAGATAATTTCGCACGATGCGGGATTTCCTTAAAACGTGGTTTTCTGACAAATTTTGACGTAAGAAAATTCTCCTGTTGGTTCTCTTTTGAGGCTACACATTTAGATGTACACGCCACACCAAATCTTTTTGAGTTACCACGTGTTGTTTCGGAGATACAAGCTAATTTTATACCATGCGTTATTTCTTCTCATAATGTGTTTCCAATACGTACGTATTTGTCTTTACTCTGCAGCAATATATTTCCTTATAACGTGGTATTCTTACATATTGTTTCGAGAGAAAACTCTTCTGTGCATTCCCTTTTGAGGCTACATGCTTTGACATACACGCAACACCAAATCCTTTCAAGTTATAACGTGTTGTTTAGGATATACAAGCTAATTTTTTGCTATGTTTTATTTCTTCTCGTAAACTTTAAGTGTTTCCAATAAGTATGTATTTGTCTTTACTCTGCAACACTGTATTTCCTTATAACGTGGTATTCCTACATATTCTTTGGGAGAAAACTCTCCTGTACGTTCTCTTTTGAGGCTACACGCTTAGACATATACGCAACATCAAAGCTTTTCGAGTTACAACATGTTGTTTAGGAAAAACAAGATAATTTCGCACGATGCAGGATTTCTTTAAAACGTGGTTTTCTGACAAATTTTGACGAAAGAAAACCCTCCTGTGGGTTCTCCTTTGAGGCTACACGTTTAGTCGTTCACGCCACACCAAATCTTTTCGAGTTGCAACGTGTTATTTAGGAGATAGAAGCTAATTTTGCATGATGCGTTATTTCTTCTCCTAAAGTGTTTCCAATAAGTACATATTTGTCTATACTCTGCAACACTGTATTTCCTTATAACGTGGTATTCTTACATATTCTTTCGAGAGAAAACTATCCTGTGCATTCACTTTGGGGGCTACACGCTTAGACATACACGCAACACCAAAGCTTTTCGAGTTACAACGTGTTGATTAGGAAAAACAGGATAATTTCGCACGATGCAGGATTTCCTAAAAATGTGGTTTTCTGACAAATTTTGACGTAAGAAAATTCTCCTGTGGGTTCTCTTTTGAGGCTACACATTTAGACGTGCACGCCACACCAAATCTTTTTGAGTTACCACGTGTTGTTTAGGAGATACAAGCAAATTTTGTACCATGCATTATTTCTTCTCATAATATGTTTCCAATACGTATGTATTTGTCTTTACTCTGCAGCAATATATTTCCTTATAACGTGGTATTCTTACATATTCTTTCGAGAGAAAACTCTCCTGTGCATTCTCTTTTGAGGCTACACGCTTACACATACACCCAACACCAAAGCTTTTCGAGTTACAATGTTTTGTTTATGAAAAACAAGATAATTGCGCACAATGCGGGATTTCCTTAAAACGTGGTTTTCTGACAAATTTTGACGAAAGATAATTCCCCTGTGGGTTTTCTTTTGAGGCTACATGTTTAGACATACACGCCACACCAAATCTTTTCGAGTTACAACGTGTTGTTTAGGAGATACAAGCTAATTTTGTACGATGCGTTATTTCTTCTAGTAAAGTGTTTCCAATACGTAAGTATTTGTCTTTACTCTACAACACTGTATTTCCTTATAACATGGTATTCGTACATATTCTTTCGAGAGAAAACTCTCCTGTGCATTCTCTTTTGAGGCTACACGCTTAGGCATACACGCCACACCAAAGCATTTCGAGTTAGAACGTGTTGTTTAGGAAAAACAAGATAATTTCGCACGATGCGGGAATTCCTTAAAACGTGGTTTCCTGACAAATTTTGACGAAAGAAAATTCTCCTGTGGGTTTTCATTTGAGGCTAAACGTTTAGACGTACATGCCACACCAAATGTTTTCGAGTTACAACGTGTTGTTTAGGAGATACAAGCTAATTTTTTACGATGCTTTATATCTTCTTGTAAAGTTTAAGTGTTTCCAAAAGGAACGTATTTATCTTTAATTTGCCACAATGTATTTCCTTATAACGTGGTATTCTTACATACTCGTTCGAGAGAAATCTCTCCTGTGCGTTCTCTTTTGAGGCTACATGCTTAGACATACACGCAACACCAAAGATTTTCGAGTTACAATGTGTTGTTTAGGAAAAACAAGATAGTTTCGCACGATGCGGGATTTCCTTAAGTGGTTTTCTGACAAATTTTGACGAAAGAAAATTCTCCTGTGGGTTCTCTTTTGAGGCTACACATTTAGACGTACATGCCACACCAAATCTTTTCGAGTTACAACGTGTTGTTTAGGAGATACAAACTAATTTTTTACGATGCGTTATTTCTTCTCATAAAGTGTTTCAAATACATACGTATTTGTCTTTACTCTGCAAAACTATATTTCCTTATAATGTGGTATTCTTACATGTTCTTTCGAGAGAAAACTCTCCTGTGCGTTCTCTTTTGAGGCTACACACTTAGACATACACGCAACATCAAAGCTTTTCGAGTTACAACATGTTGTTTAGGAAAAAGAAGATTATTTCGCACGATGAGTGATTTCCATAAACATGGTTTTCTGACACATTTTAACGAACAAAAATTCTGCTGTGGGTTCTCTTTTGAGGCTACACGTTTAGACGTACACGCCACACCAAATATTTTCGAGTTACAACGTGTTGTTTAGGAGATACAAGCTAATTTTCTACGATGCGTTATTTCTTCTCATAAAGTGTTTCCAATACGTACGTATTTGCCTTTAGTCTGCAACACTGTATTTCCTTATAACGTGGTATTCTTACATATTCTTTCGAGAGAAAACTCTCCTGTGCGTCCTCTTTTGAGGCTACACGCTTAGACATACACGCAACACCAAAGCTTTTCGCGTTACAACGTGTTGTTTAGGAAAAACAAGATAATTTCGCACGATGAGGGATTTCCTTAATACGTGGTTTTCTGACAAATTTTGACCAAAGAAAATTCTCCTATGGGTTCTCTTTTGAGACTACATGTTTAGACGTACAGGACACACCAAATCTTTTTAAGTTTCAACATGTTGTTTAGGAGATACAAGCTAATTATGTACGATGCGTTATTTCTTCTCATAAAGTTTTTCCAATAAGTAAGTATTTGTCTTTACTCTGCAACACTGTATTTCCTTATAACGTGGTATTCTTACATATTTTTTCGAGAGAAAACTCTCCTGTGCGTTCTCATTTGAGGCTATACGCTTAGACATACACGCAACAGCAAAGCTTTTCGAGTTACAACGTGTTGTTTAGGAAGAACAAGATAATTTCTCACGATGCGGGATTTCCTTAAAACGTGGTTTTCTGACAAATTTTGATGAAAGAAAATTCTCCTGTGGGTTCTCTTTTGAGGCTAAACGTTTAGACGTACACGCCACACCACATCTTTTTGAGTTACAACTTGTTGTTTAGGAGATACAAGCTAATTTTTTTACGATGAATTATTTCTTCTCATAACGTTTAAGTGTTTCCAATACGTATGTATTTGCCTCTAATCTGCAACACTGTATTTTCTTATAACGTGGTATTCTTACATATTCTTTCGAGAGAAAACTCTCCTGTGCATTCTCTTTGGAGGCTACACGCTTAGACATTCACACAACACCAAAGCTTTTCGAGGTACAACGTGTTGTTTAGGAAAAACAAGATAATTTAACATGATGCGGGATTTCCATAAAACATGGTTTTCTGACAAATTTGACGAAAGAAAATTCTCCTGTGGGTTCTCTTTTGAGTCTACACGTTTAGACGTACATGACAAACCAAATCTTTTCGAGTTACAACGTGTTGTTTAGGAGATACAAGCTAATTTTGTATGATGCGTTATTTCTTCTCGTAAAGTTTTTCCAATAAATAAGTATTTGTCTTTACTCTGCAAAACTGTATTTCCTTATAACGTTGAATCTTACTTATTCTTTCGAGAGAAAACTATCCTGTGCGTTCTCTTTGGAGGCTACACGCTTATACATACACACAACACCAAAGCTTTTCGAGTTACAACGTGTTGATTAGGAAAAACAAGATAATTTCTCACGATGCGGGATTTCCTTAAAATGTGGTTTTCTGACTAATTTTGACATAAGAAAATTCTCCTGTGGGTTCTCTTTTGAGGCTACACATTTAGACGTACACGCCACACCAAATCTTTTTGAGTTACCACGTGTTGTTAGGAGATACAAGCTAATTTTGTACCATGCGTTATTTCTTCTCATAATATGTTTCCAATACGTATGTATTTGTCTCTACTCTGCAGCAATGTATTTCCTTATAACGTGGTATTCTTACATATTCTTTCGAGAGAAAACTCTCCTGTGCATTCTCTTTTGAGGCCACACACTTGCACATACACCCAACACCAAAGCTTTTAGAGTTACAATGTTTTGTTTATGAAAAACAAGATAATTGCGCACAATGCGGGATTTCCTTAAAACGTGGATGTCTGACAAATTTTGATGAAAGAAAATTCTCCTGTGGGTTCTCTTTTGAGGCTACATGTTTAGACGTACACGCCACAACAAATCTTTTCGAGTTACAATGTGTTGTGTAGGAGATACAAGCTCATTTTGTACGATGCTTTATTTCATCTCGTAAAGTTTATGGGTTTCCAATACATACGTATTTGTCTTTATTCTGCAACACTGTATTTCCTTATAACGTGGTATCCATACAAATTCTATCGAGAAAAAACTCTCCTGTGCATTCTCTTTTGAGGCTACACGCTTAGACATACACGCAACACCAAAGCTTTCGAGTTACAACGTGTTGTTTAGGAAAAACAAGATAATTTCGCACGATGCGGGATTTACTTAAAACGTGCTTTCTGAAAAATTTTGACGAAAGAAAATTCTCCTGTGGGTTCTCTTTTGAGGCTACACTTTTAGACGTACACGCCACACCAAATCTTTTCGAGTTACAACGTGTTGTTTAGGAGACACAAGCTAATTTTATACGATGCGTTATTTCTTCTAGTAAAGTGTTTCCAATACGTACGTATTTGGCTTTAGTCTGCAGCACTGTATTTCCTTATAACGTGGTATTCTTACATATTCTTTCGAGAAAAAACTCTCCTGTGCATCCTCTTTTGAGGCTACACGCTTAGACATACACGCAACACCAAAGCTTTTCGCGTTACAACGTGTTGTTTTGGAAGAACTAGATAATTTCTCACGATGCGTGATTTCCTTAAAACGTGGTTTTCTGACAAAATTTGATGAAAGAAAATTGTCCAGTGGGTTCTCTTTTGAGGCTACACGTTTAGACGTACACACCACACCAAATCTTTTCGAGTTACAACGTGTTGTTTAGGAGATACAAGCTAATTTTTTACGATGATTTATTTCATCTCGTAAAGTTTATGGGTTTCCAATACATACGTTTTTGTCTTTACTCTGCAACACTGTATTCCCTTATAACGTGGTATTCTTACATATTCTTTCGAGAGAAAACTCTCTTGTGTGTTCTCTTTTGAGGCTACACGCTTAGACATACACGCAACACCAAAGCTTTTCGAGTTACAATGTGTTGTTTAGGAAAAACAAGATAATTTCGCAGGATGCGGGATTTCCTTAAAACGTGGATTTCTGAAAATTTTTGACGAAAGAAAATTGTCCTGTGGGTTCTCTTTTGAGGCTACACGTTTAGACGTACACGCCACACCAAATCCTTTCGAGTTACAACGTGTTGTTTAGGAGATACAAGCTAATTTTCTACGATGCGTTATTTCTTCTCGTAAAGTGTTTCCAATACTTACGTATTTGCCTTTAGTCTGAAACACTGTATTTCCTTATAACATGGTATTCTTACATATTCTTTCGAGAGAAAACTTTCCTGTGTGTTCCCCTTTGAGGCTACATGCTTAGACATACAGGCAACACCAAAGCTTTTCGCGTTACAACGTGTTGATTAGGAAAAACAATATAATTTCGCGCGATGCAGGATTTCCTTAATAAGTGGTTTTCTGAGAAATTTTGACCAAGAAAAATTCTCCTATGGGTTCTCTTTTGAGGCTACACGTTTAGACGTACAGGCCACACCTAATCTTTTTAAGGTACAACGTGTTGTTTAGGAGATACAAGCTAATTTTTTACGATAGGTTATTTCTTCTCGTAAAGTTTTTCTAATAAGTAAGAATATGTCTTTACTCTGCAACACTGTATTTCCTTATAACGTGGTATTCTTACATATTCTTTCGAGAGAAAACTCTCCTGTGCGTTCTCATTTGAGGCTACACGCTTAGACATACACGCAACACCAAAGCTTTTCGAGTTACAATGCGTTGTTTAGGAAGAACAAGATAATTTCCCACGATGCGGGATTTCCTTAAAACGTGATTTTCGGACAAATTTTGATGAAAGAAAATTCTCCTGTGGGTTCTCTATTGAGGCTACACGTTTAGACGTACACACCACACCAAATCTTTTTGAGTTACAACGTGTTGTTTAGGAGATACAAGCTAATTTTGCATGATGCCTTATTTCTTCTCGTAAAGTTTAAGTGTTTCCAATACGTATGTATTTGCCTTTACTCTGCAACACTGTATTTCCTTATTATGTGGTATTCTTACATATTCTTTCGACAGTAAACTCTCCTGTGCATTCTCTTTGGAGGCTACACACCTAGACATACACGCAACACCAAAGCTTTTCGAGTTACAACGTGTTGTTTAGGAAAAACAAGATAATTTCGCATGATGCGGGATTTTTCTAAAACGTGGTTTTCTGACAAATTTTGAAGAAAGAAAATTCTCCCATGGGTTCTCTTTTGAGGGTACACGTTTAGACGTACACGCCACACCAAATCCTTTCGAGTTATAACGTGTTGTTTAGGAGATACAAACTAATTTTTTACTATGTGTTATTTCTTCTTGTAAAGTTTATGTGTTTCCAATAAGTATGTATTTGTCTTTACTCTGCAACACTGTATTTCCTTATAACGTGGTATTCTTACATATTCTTTCGGGAGAAAACTCTCCTGTGCGTTCTCTTTTGAGGCTACACGCTTAGAAATACACGCAACACCAAAGCTTTTCGAGTTACAATGTGTTGTTTAGGAAAAACAAGATATTTTCGCACGATGCGGGATTTCCGTAAAACGTGGTTTTTGACAAATTTTGACCAAAGAAAACTCTCCTGTGGGTTCTCTTTTGAGGCTACACGTTTAGACGTACACAACACACCAAATCTTTTCCAGTTACAACGTGTTGTTTAGGAGATACAAGCTAATTTTTCATGATGCTTTATTTCTTCTCATAAAGTGTTTCCAATAAGTATATATTTGTCTATACTCTGCAACACTGTATTTCCTTATAACGTGGTATTCTTACATATTCTTTCGAGAGAAAACCCTGCTGGGCGTTCCCCTTTGAGGCTACGCACTTAGACATACACGCAACACCAAAGCTTTTCGAGTTACAACGTGTTGTTTAGGAAAAACAAGATAATTACGCACGATGCGGGATTTCCTTAATAAGTGGTTTTCTGACAAATTTTGACCAAGGAAAATTCCTCTATGGGTTCTCTTTTGAGGCTACACGTTTAGACGTACAGGCCACACCAAATCTTTTTAAGGTACAACGTGTTGTTTAGGAGATACAAGCTAATTTTGTACGATGCGTTATTTCTTCTCCTAAAGTTTTTCCAATAAGTAAGTATATGTCTTTATTCTGCAACACTGTATTTCCTTATAACGTGGTATTCTTACATATTCTTTCAAGAGAAAACTCTCCTGTGCGTTCTCATTTGAGGCTACACGCTTAGACATATACGCAACACCAACGATTTTCGCGTTACAACGTGTTGTTTAGGAAGAACAAGATAATTTCGCATGATGCGGGATTGCCTTAAAACGTGGTTATCTGACAAATTTTGACGAAAGAAAATTCTCCTGTGGGTTCTCTTTTGAGGGTACACGTTTAGACGTACAAGCCACACCAAATCCTTTCGAGTTATAACGTGTTGTTTAGGAGATACAAGCTAATTTTGTACTATGTGTTATTTCTACTCGTAAAGTTTAAGTGTTTCCAATAAGTATGTATTTTTCTTTACTCTGCAACACTGTATTTCCTTATAACGTGGTATTCCTACATATTCTTTCGGGAAAAAAAACTCTCCTGTGCGTTCTCTTTTAAGGCTACACGCTTAGACATACACGCAACACCAAACCTTTTCGAGTTACAACATGTTGTTTAGGAAAAACAAGATAATTACGCACGATGCGGGATTTCCTTAAAACGTGGTTTTTGACAAATTTTGACGAAAGAAAATTCTCCTGTGGGTTCTCTTTGAGACTACACGTATAGACGTACACGCCACACCAAATCTTTTCGAGTTACAGCATGTTGTTTAGGAGATACAAGCTAATTTTGCATGATGCGTTATTTCTTCTCGTAAAGTGTTTCCAATATGTACGTATTTGTCTTTACTCTGCAACACTGTATTTCCTTATCACGTGGTATTCTTACATATTCTTTCGAGAAAAAACTATCCTGTGCATTCTCTTTGGAGGCTACACGGTTAGACATATACGCAACACCAAAGCTTTTCGAGTTACAACGTGTTGATTAAGAAAAACAAGATATTTTCGCCCGATGCGGGATTTCCTTAAAACGTAGTTTTCTGACAAATTTTGACGTAAGAAAATTCTCCTGTGGGTTCTCTTTTGAGGCTACACGTTCAGACGTACACGCCACAGCAAATCTTTTTGAGTTACCACATGTTGTTTTGGAGATACAAGCTAATTTTGTACCATGCGTTATTTCTTCTCATAATGTGTTTCCAATAAGTACGTATATGTCTTTACTCTGCAGCAATATATTTCCTTCTAACGTGGTATTCTTACATATTCTTTCGAGAGAAAACTCTCCTGTGCATTCTCTTTTGAGGCTGCACGCTTAGACATACACGCAACGCCAACGCTTTTCTAGTTACAACGTTTTGTTTAGGAGAAACAAGATAATTTCGCACGATGCGGGATTTCCTTAAAACGTGGTTTTCTGACAAATTTTGACGAAAGAAAATTCTCCTGTAGGTTATCTTTTGAGGCTACACGTTTAGACGTACATGCCACATCAAATCCTTTTGAGTTACAACGTGTTGTTTAGGACATACAAGCTAATTTTGCAAGATGCGTTATTTCTCTCATAAAGTGCTTCCAATATGGACGTATTTGTCTTTACTCTGCCACACTGTATTTCCTTATAACGTGGTATTCTTACATATTCTTTCGATAGAAAACTCTCCTGTGCATTCTCTTTTGGGGCTACACGCTTAGACATACACCCTACACCAAAGATTTTCGAGTTAAAACATGTTGTTTAGGAAGAACAAGATAATTTCTCACGATGCGGGATTTCCTTAAAACGTGGTTTTCTGACGAATTTTGACGAAAGAAAATTGTCCTGTGGGTTCTCTTTTGAGGCTACACGTTTAGACATACAAGCCACACCAAATCCTTTCTAGTTATAACGTGTTGTTTAGGAGATACAAGCTAATTTTGTACTATGTGTTATTTCTACTCGTAAAGTTTAAGTGTTTCCAATAAGTATGTATTTGTCTTTACTCTGCAACACTGTATTTTGAAGAAAATTCTCCTGTGTGTTCTCTTTTGAGGCTATACGTTTAGACGTACACGCCACACCAAATCTTTTCGAGTTATAACGTGTTGTTTAGGAGATACAAACTAATTTTGTACGATGCCTTATTTCTTCTCGTAAAGTTTAAGTGTTTCCAATAAGTACGTATTTGTCTTTACTCTGCAACACTGTATTTCCTTATAACGTGGTATTCTTACATATTCTTTCGAGAGAAAACTCTCCTGTGCCTTCTCTGTTGAGGCTACACACTTTGACATACACGTAACACCAAAGCTTTTCGAATTACAATGTGTTGTTTAGGAAAAACAAGATAATTTAGCACGATGCGGGATTTCCTTAAAACGTGGTTTTCTGACAAATTTTGAAAATACTCATGTGGGTTCTCTTTTGAGGCTACACGTTAAGACTTACACGCCACACCAAATCCTTTCGAGTTACAACGTGTTGGTTAGGAGATACAAGCTAATTTTTTAAGATGCCCTATTTCTTCTTGTAAAGTTTAAATGTTTCCAATATGTACGTATTTGCCTTTACTCTGCAACACTGTATTTTCTTATAACGTTGTAATCTTGCATATTCTTTCGAGAGAAAAACTCTCCTGTGCATTCTCTTTAGAGGCTACATGCTTAGACATACATGCAACACGAAAGCTTTTCGAATTACAACCTGTTGTTTAGGAAAAACAAGATAATTTCGGATGATGCGGGATTTCCTTAAAACGTGGTTTTCTGAAAAATTTTGACGAAAGAAAACTCTCCTGTGGGTTCCCTTTTTAGGCTACATGTTTAGTTGTAAACGCCACGCCAAATCTTTTCGAGTTACAACGTGTTGTTTAGGAGATACAAGCTAATTTTGTATGATGCTTTATTTCATCTCGCTAATTTTAAGGGTTTCCAATACGTAAGTATTTGTCTTTATTCTGCAACACTGTACTTCCTTATAACGTGGTATTCTTACTCGAAAAGCTTTGGTGTTGCGTGTATGTCTAAGCCTGTAGCCTCAAAAGAGAATGCACAGGAGAGATTTCTCTCGAAAGAATATGTAAGAATACAACGTTATTTGGAAATACAGTGTTGCAGAGTAAAGACCAATATGTATATATTGGAAACACTTTATGAAAAGAAATAACATATGGAAAAAATTTGCTTGTATCTCCTAAAAAACACGTTATAACTCGAAAAGGTTTGGTGTGGTGTTTACATCTAAACGTGTAGCCTCAAAAGAGAACCCACAGGAGAATTTTCTTTCGTCAAAATTTTTCAGAAAACCACGTTTTATGGAAATCCCACATCGTGCGAAATTATCTTGTTTTTCCGAAACAACACGTTGTAACTCGAAAAGCTTTGGTATTAGGTGTATGTCTAAGAATGTAGCCTCAAAAGAGAACGCACAGGAGAGTTTTCTCTCGAAAGAATATGTAAGAATACCACGTTATATGGAAAAACAGTGTTGCAGAGTAAAGACAAATATGTACGTATTGGAAACACTTTACTAGAAGAAATAACGCATGGTAAAAATTTAGCTTGTATCTCCTAAACAACATGTTGTAACTCGAAAGGATTTGGTGTGGTGTTTACATCTAAAGGTGTAGCCTCAAATGAGAACCCACAGGAGAATTTTCGTTCGTCAAAATTTTTTCAGAAAACCACGTTTTATGGAAATCCCGCATCGTGCGAAATTATCTTGTTTTTCCTAAACAGTACGTTGTAACTCGAAAAGCTTTGGTTTTGCATGTATGTCTAAGCGTGTAGCCTCAAAAGAGAATGCACAGGAGAGTATTCTCTCGAAAGAATATGTAAGAATACCACGTTATAAGGACATACAGTGTTGCAGAGTAAAGACAGATACATACATATTGGAAACACTTTACGAGAAAAAATAATACATCATACAAAATTAGCTTGTATTTCCTAAACAACACGTTGTAACGCGAAAAGATTTTGTGTGGCGTGTACGTTGAAACGTGTAGCCTCAAAAGAGAACCCACAGGAGAATTTTCTTTCGTCAAAATATGTCGGAAAACCACGTTTTAAGGAAATCCCGCATCGTGCGAAATTATCTTGTTTTTCCTAAACAACACGTTGTAACTCGAAAAGCTTTGGTGTAAATAACACGTTGTAACTCGAAAATATTTGGTGTGGTGTTTACATCTAAATGCGTAGCCTCAAAAGAGAACCCACAGGAGAATTTTCTTTGGTCAAAATTTTTTCAGAAAACCACGTTTTAAGGAAGTCCTGCATCGTGCGAAATTATCTTCTTTTTCCTAAACAACACGTTGTAACTCGAAAAGCTTTGGTGTTGCGTGTATGTCTAAGCATGTAGCCTCAAAAGAGAATGCACAGTAGAGTATTCTCTAGAAAGAATATGTAAGAATACAACGTTATAAGGAAATACAGTGTTGCAGAGTAAAGACAGATACTTACTTATTGGAAACACTTTACGAGAAGGAATAATACATCGTACAAAATTAGCTTGTATTTCCTAAACAACACGTTGTAACTCGAAGGATTTGGTGTGACGTGTAAGTTGAAACTTGTAGCCTCAAAAGAGAACCCACAGGAGAAGTTTCTTTCGTCAAAATTTGTCAGAAAACCACGTTTTAAGGAAATCCCGCATTGTGCGAAATTATCTTGTCTTTCCTAAACAACACATTGTAACTCGAAAAGCTTTGGTGTTGCGTGTATGTCTAAACATGTGGCCTCAAAAGAGAACGCACAGGAGAGTTTTCTCTCGAAAGAATATATAAGAATACCACGTTATAAGAAAATACAGTGTTGCAGAGTATAGACAAATACGTATGTATTGGAAACACTTTACGAGAAGAAATAACGCATCTTACAAAATTAGCTTGTATCTCCTAAACAACACGATGTAACTCGAAAAGATTTGGTGTGGCGTGTACGTCTAAACGTGTAGCCTCAAAAGTGAACTTACAGGAGTATTTTCTTTCGTCAAAATTTGTCAGAAAACCACGTTTTATGGAAATCCCTCATCGTGGAAATTATCTTGTTTTTCCTAAACAACACGTTGTAACTCGAAAAGCTTTGGTGCTGCGTGTATGTCTAAGCGTGTAGCCTCAAAAGAGAACGCACAGGAGAGTTTTCTTTCGAAAGAATATGTAAGAATACAGCGTTATAAGGAAATACAGTGTTGCAGAGTAAAGACAAATAAGTAAGTATTGGACGCACTTTATGAGAAGAAATAACGCATCGTAAAAAATTAGTTGTATCTCCTAAACAACACGTTGTAACTCGAAAAGATTTGGTGTGCCATGTACGTCTAAACGTGTAGCCTCAAAAGAGAACTCACAGGAGAATTTTCTTTCATCAAAATTTGTCAGAAAACACGTTTTAAGGAAATCTCGCATCGTGCAAAATTATCTTGTTTTTACTAAACAACATGGTGTAACTCGAAAAGCTTTGGTGTTGAGTGTTTGTCTAAGCGTGTAGCCTCAAAAGAGAACGCACAGGAGAGTTTTCTCTCGAAAGAATATGTAAGAATACCACGTTATAAGGAAATACAGTGTTGCAGAGTAAAGACCAATAAGTACATATTGGAAACACTTTAGGAGAAGAAATAACGCATCGTAAAAAATTTGCTTGTATCTCGTAAACAACACGTTGTAACTCGAAAAGATTTGGTGTGGCTCATACGTCTAAATGTGTAGCCTCAAAAGAGAACCCACCGGAGAACTTTCTTTCGTCAAAATTTGTCAGAAAACCACGTTTTAAGGATATCCCGCATCGTGCAAAATTATCTTGTTTTTTCTAAACAACACGTTGTAACTCGAAAAGCTTTGGTGCTGCGTGAATGTCTATGCGTGTAGCCACTTAAGAGAATGCACAGGAGATTTTTCTCTCGAAAGAACATGTAAGAATACAACGTTATAAGGAAATACAGTGTTGCAGAGTAAAGACAAATACGTACTTATTGGAAACACTTTACGAGAAGAAATAACGCATCGTACAAAATTAGCTTGTATCTCCTAAACAACACGTGGTAACTCGAAAAGATTTGCTGTAGCGTGTACGTCTAAACGTGTAGCCTCAAAAGAGAACCCACAGGAGAATTTTCTTTCATCAAAATTTGTCAGAAAACCACGTTTTAAAGAAATCCCGCATTGTGCGAAATCATCTTTTTCCTAAACAACATGTTGTAACTCGAAAAGCTTTGGTGTTGCGTGTATGTCTAAGCGTGTAGCCTCCAAAGAGAACGCACAGGAGAGTTTACTGTTGAAAGAATATGTAAGAATACCACGTAATAAGAAAATACAGTGTTGCAGAGTAAAGGCAAATACATACGTATTGGAAACACTTAAACTTTACGAGAAGAAATAAGGCATCATAAAAAAAATTAGCTTGTATCTCCAAACAACACATTGTAACTCAAAAAGATTTGGTGTGGTGTGTACGTCTAAACGTGTAACCTCAATAGAGAACCCACAGAAGAATTTTCTTTCGTCAAAATTTGTCAGAAAACCACGTTTTAAGGAAATATCGCATCGTGGGAAATTATCTTGTTCTTCCTAAACAACACATTGTAACTCGAAAAGCTTTGGTGTTGCGTGTATGTCTAAGCGTGTAGCCTCAAATGAGAACGCACAGGAGAGTTTTCTCTCGAAAGAATATGTAAGAATACCACATTACAAGGAAATACAGTGTTGCAGAGTAAAGACATATTCTTGCTTATTAGAAAAACTTTACGAGAAGAAATAACCTATCGTACAAAATTAGCTTGTATCTCCTAAACAACACGTTGTAACTTAAAAAGATTAGGTGTGGCCTGTACGTGTACACGTGTAGCCTCAAAAGAGAACCCATAGGAGAATTTTCCTTGGTCAAAATTTGTCAAAAAACCACTTATTAAGGAAATCCCGCATCGCGCGAAATTATATTGTTTTTCCTAAACAACACGTTGTAACGCGAAAAGCTTTGGTGTTGCCTGTATGTCTAAGCGTGTAGCCTCAAAGGGGAACACACAGGAGAGTTTTCTCTCGAAAGAATATGTAAGAATACCACGTTATAAGGAAATACAGTGTTGCAGACTAAAGGCAAATACGTACGTATTGGAAACACTTTACGAGAAGAAATAACGCATCGTACAATATTAGCTTGTATCTCCTAAACAACACGTTGTAACTCGAAAGGATTTGGTGTGGCGTGTACGTCTAAACGTGTAGCCTCAAAAGAGAACCCACAGGACAATTTTCTTTCGTCAAAAATTTTCAGAAATCCACGTTTTAAGGAAATCCCGCATCGTGCTAAATTATCTTGTTTTTCCTAAACAACACATTGTAACTCGAAAAGCTTTGGTGTTGCGTGTATGTCTAAGCGTGTAGCCTCAAAAGAGAACGCACAGGAGAGTTTTCTCTCGAAAGAATATGTAAGAATACCACGTTATAAGGGAATACAGTGTTGCAGAGTAAAGACAAATACGTATGTATTGGAAACCCATAAACTTTACGAGATGAAATAAAGCATCGTACAAAATTAGCTTGTATCTCCTAAACAACACGTTGTAACTCGAAAAGATTTGGTGTGGCATGTACGTCTAAACGTGTAGCCTCAAAAGAGAACCCACTGGACAATTTTCTTTCATCAAATTTTGTCAGAAAACCACGTTTTAAGGAAATCACGCAACGTGAGAAATATCTAGTTCTTCCTAAACAACACGTTTTAATTCGAAAAGCTTTGGTGTTGGGTGTATGTCTAAGCATGTAGCCCCAAAAGAGAACGCAGAGGAGAGTTTTCTCTCGAAAGAATATGTAAGAATGCCACGTTATAAGGAAATACAGTGTTGCAGAGTAAAGACAAATATTTATTGGAAAAACTTTACAAGAAGAAATAACGCATCGTACAAAATTAGCTTGTATCGCCTAAACAACACGTTGTAACTTAAAAAGATTTGGAGTGGCCTGTACGTCTAAACGTGTAGTCTCAAAAGAGAACCCATAGGAGAATTTTCTTTGGTAAAAATATATCAGAAACCACGTATTAAGGAAATCCCTCATTCTGCGAAATTATCTTGTTTTTCCTAAACAACACGTTGTAACGCGAAAAGCTTTGGTGTTGCGTGTAGGTCTAAGCGTGTAGCCTCAAAAGAGGATGCACAGGAGAGTTTTTTCTCGAAAGAATATGTAAGAATACCACGTTATAAGGAAATACAGTGTTGCAGACTAAAGGCAAATACGTACGTATTGGAAACACTTTTCTAGAAGAAATAACGCATCGTACAAAATTAGCTTGTATCTCCTAAACAACACGTTGTAACTCGAAAAGATTTCGTGTGGCATGTACGTCTAAACGTGTAGCCTCAAAAGCGAACCCACAAGAGAATTATCTTTCGACAAAATTTTTCAGAAACCACGTTTTAAATAAATCCCGCATCGTGCGAAATTATCTTGTTTTTCCTAAACAACACATTGTAACTCGAAAAGCTTTGACGTTGCGTGTATGTCTAAGCGTGTAGCCTGTAAAGAGAACGCACAGGAGAGTTTTCTCTCGAAAGAATATGTAAGAATACCACGTTATAAGGAAATATAATGTTGCAGAGTACAGACAAATACTATTGGAAACACTTTAAGAGAAGAAATAATGCATCGTACAAAATTAGCTTGTATCTCCTAAACAACACGTTGTAACTAGAAACGATTTGGTGTGGCTCTTACCTCTACACGTGTAGCCTCAAAAGAGAACCCACAGGAGAACTTTCTTTCGTCAAAATTTTTCAGACAACCACGTTTTATGGAAATCTCGCATCGTGCGAAATTATCTTGTTTTTCCTAAACGACACATTGTAACTCAAAAAGCTTTGGCGTTGCGTGTATGTCTAAGCATGTAGCCTGTAAAGAGAACGCACAGGAGAGTTTTCTCTCAAAAGAATATGTAAGAATACCACGTTATAAGGAAATACAATTTTGCAGAGTAAGGACAAATAAGTACTTAGTGGAATCACTTTATGAGAAGAAATAACGCATCTTACAAAATTAGCTTATATCTCCTAAACAACACGTTGTAACTCGAAAAGATTCGGTGTGACGTGTACGTCTAAACATGTAGCCTCAAAAGAGAACCCACAGGAGAACTTTCTTTCGTCAAAATTTTTCAGAAAACCACGTTTTATGGAAATAAAGCATCATGCGAAATTATCTTGTTTTTCCTAAACAACATGTTGTAACTCGAAAAGCTTTGGCATTGCGTGTATGTCTAAGCGTGTAGCCCAAAAGAGAACGCACAGGAGACGTTTCCCTCGAAAGAATATGTAGGAATACCACGTTATAAAGAAATACAGTGTTGCAGAGTAAAAACAATTAGGCACGTATTGGACACACTTTACAAGAAGAAATAACGCATCGAACAAAATTTGCTTGTATCTCCTAAACAACAAGTTATAACTCGAAAAGATTTGGTGTGGCGTGTACGTCTAAACCTGTAGCCTCAAAGGACAATGCACAGGAGAACTTTCTTTCGTTAAAATTTGTCAGAAAACCACGTTTTAAGGATATCTCGCATCGTGCAAAATTATCTTGTTTTTCCTAAACAACACGTTGTAACTCGAAAAGCTTTGGTGTTACGTGTATATCTAAGCGTGTAGCCTCTAAAGAGAATGCACAGGAGAGTTTTCTCTCGAAAGAACATGTAAGAATACAATGTTATAAGGAAATACAGTGTTGCAGAGTAAAGACAAATACGTACATATTGGAAACCCTTTACGAGAAGAAATAACGCATCGTACAAAATTAGCTTGTTTCTCCTAAACAACACGTGATAATTCGAAAGGATTTAATGTGGCGTGCACGTCTAAACATGTAGCCTCAAAAGAGAACCCACAGGAGAATTTTCATTCGTCAAAATTTGTCAGAACACCAAGTTTTAAGGAAATCCCGCATCGTGCGAAATTATCTTGTTTTTCATAAACAACACATTGTAACTTGAAAAGCTTTGGTGTTGCCTGTATGTCTAAGTGTGTAGCCTCAAAAGGGAACGCAAAAGATAGTTTCCTCTCGAAAGAATGTGTAAGAATACCACGTTATAAGGAAATACAGTGTTGCAGAATAAAGACAAATACGTAAGTATTGGACACACTTTACAAGAAGAAATAAAGCATCGTACAAAATTAGCTTTTATCTCCTAAACAACACATGGTAACTCGAAAGGATTAGGTGTCGCGTGCACGTCTAAACGTGAAGCTTCAAAAGAGAACCAACAGAATAATTTTCTTTCGTCAAAATTTGTCAGAAAACCATGTTGTAAGGAAATCCAGCATCGTGAGAAATTATCTTGTATTTTTAAAACAACACGTTGTAACTCAAAAAGCTTTGGTGGTGCCTGTATGTCTAAGTGTTTAGCCTCAAAAGGCAATGCACAGGATAGTTTTCTCTCGAAAGAATATGTAAGAATACCACGTTATAAGGAAATACAGTGTTGCAGAGTAAAGACAAATACATACGTATTGAAAACACTTTACGAAAATTAATGCATTATAAAAAATTAGCTTGTATCTCCTAAACAACACGTTGTAACACGAAAAGATTTGGTGTGACGTGTACGTCTAAATATGTAGCCTCAAAAGAGAACCCAAAGGAGAATTTTCTTTCGTCAAAATTTTTCAGAAAACCAGGTTTTTAGGAAATTCCTCATCGTGCGAAATCATCTTCTTTTTCCTAAACAACATGTTGTAACTCTAAAAGCTTTGGTGTTGCGTGCTTGTCTAATCGTGTAGCCTCAAAAGAGAATGCACAGGACAGTTTTCCCTCGAAAGAATATGTAAGAATACCATGTTATAAGGAAATACAGTGTTGCAGAGTAAAGACAATTATGTAAGTATTGGAAACACTTTAAGAGAAGAAATAGCGCATCGTACAATATTTGCTTGTATCTCCTAAACAACACGTTGTAACTCAAAAATATTTGGTGTGGCTCGTACGGCTACACATGTAGCCTCAAAAGAGAACCCACAGGAGAACTTTCTTTCGTTAAAATTTGTCAGAAAACCACGTTTTAAGGAAATCCCGCATCGTGCAAAATTATCTTGTTTTTCCTAAACAACACGTTGTAACTCGAAAAGCTTTGGTGTTGCGTGTATGTCTGAGCATGTAGCCTCTAAAGAGAATGCACAGGAGAGTTTTCTCTCGCAAGAACATGTAAGAAAACAACGTTATAAGGAAATAGAGTGTTGCAGAGTAAAGACAAATACATACGTATAGGAACCACTTTACGAAAAGAAATAACGCATCATACAAAATTAGCTTGTATCTCTTAAACAACACGTGGTAACTCGAAAAGATTTGGTGTGGCGTGCACGTCTAAACGTGTAGCCTCAAAAGAGAAGCCACAGGAGAATTTTCTTTAGTCAAAATTTGTCAGAAAACCACGTTTTAAGGAAATCCCGCATCGTGCAAAATTATCTTGTTTTCCATAAACAACACGTTGTAACTCGAAAAGCTTTGGTGTTGCCTGTATGTCTAAGCGTGGAGCCTCAAAAGAGAAGGCACAGGAGAGTATTCTCTCGAAAGAATATGAAAGAATACCACGTTATAAGGAAATATAATGTTGCAGAGTACAGACAAATACTATTGGAAACACTTTAAGAGAAGAAATAATGCATCGTACAAAATTAGCTTGTATCTCCTAAACAATACGTTGTAACTCGAAAAGATTTGGTGTGGCTCGTACCTCTACACGTGTAGCCTCAAAAGAGAACCCACAGGAGAACTTTCTTTCGTCAAAATTTTTCAGACAACCACGTTTTATGGAAATCTCGCATCGTGCGAAATTATCTTGTTTTTCCTAAACGACACATTGTAACTCAAAAAGCTTTGGCGTTGCGTGTATGTCTAAGCGTGTAGCCTGTAAAGAGAACGCACAGGAGAGTTTTCTCTCGAAAGAATATGTAAGAATACAACGTTATAAGGAAATACAGTGTTGCAGAGTAAAGACAAATAAGTACGTATTGGAAAACTTTACGAGCAGAAGTAACGCATGTTACAAAATTAGCTTGTATCTCCGAAACAACACGTTGTAACTCGAAAAGATTTGGTGTGCCGTGTACGTCTAAACGTGTAGCCTCAAAAGAGAACCCACAGGAGAATTTTCTTTCTTCAAAATTTTTCAGAAAACCACGTTTTAAGGAAATCCTGCATCGAGCGAAATCATCTTCTTTTTCCTAAGCAACATGTTGTAACTCGAAAAGCTTTGGTGTTGCGTGTATGTGTAAGCGTGGAGCCTCAAAAGAGAAGGCATAGGAGAGTTTTCTCTCGAAAGAATATGTAAGAATACCACGTTATAAGGAAATACAATTTTGCAGAGTAAAGACAAATAAGTACTTATTGGAAACACTTTATGAGAAGAAATAACGCATCGTAAAAAATTAGCTTGTATCTCCTAAACAACACGTTGTAACTCAAAAAGATTTGGTGTGACGTGTACGTCTAAACATGTAGCCTCAAAAGAGAACCCACAGGAGAACTTTCTTTCGTCAAAAATTTTCAGAAAACCACGTTTTATGGAAATCTCACATCATGCGAAATTATCTTGTTTTTCCTAAACAACACGTTGTAACTCGAAAAGCTTTGGCGTTGCGTGTATGTCTAAGCGTGTAGCCCAAAAGAGAACGCACAGGAGACGTTTCCCTCGAAAGAATATGTAAGAATACCACGTTATAAGGAAATACAGTGTTGCAGAGTAAAGACAATTAAGTACGTATTGGACACACTTTACAAGAAGAAATAACTCATCGAACAAAATTTGCTTGTATCTCCTAAACAACAAATTATAACTCGAAAAGATTTGGTGTGGCGTGTACGTCTAAACCTGTAGCCTCAAAAGACAACGCACAGGAGAACTTTCTTTCGTTAAAATTTGTCAGAAAACCACGTTTTAAGGATATCCCTCATCGTGCAAAATTATCTTGTTTTTCCTAAACAACACATTGTAACTCGAAAAGCTTTGGTGTTGCGTGTATATCTAAGCGTGTAGCCTCTAAAGAGAACGCACAGGAGAGTTTTCTCTCGAAAGAACATGTAAGAATACAATGTTATAAGGAAATACAGTGTTGCAGAGTAAAGACAAATACATACATATTGGAAACACTTTACGAGAAGAAATAACGAATCGTACAAAATTAGCTTGTATCTCCTAAACAACACGTGGTAATTCGAAAGGATTTCGTGTGGCGTGCATGGCTAAACATGTAGCCTCAAAAGAGAACCCACAGGAGAATTTTCTTTCGTCAAAATTTGTCAGAACACCAAGTTTTAAGGAAATCCCGCATCGTGCGAAATTATCTTGTTTTTCATAAACAACACGTTGTAACTTGAAAAGCTTTGGTGTTGCCTGTATGTCTAAGTGTGTAGCCTCAAAAGGGAACGCACAAGATAGTTTTCTCTCGAAAGAATGTGTAAGAATACCACATTATAAGGAAATACATTGTTGCAGAGTAAAGACAAATACGTACGTATTGGACACACTTTACGAGAAGAAATAAAGCATCTTACAAAATTAGCTTGTATCTCCTAAACAACACGTGGTAACTCGAAAGGATTAGGTGTGGCGTGCATGTCTAAACATGAAGCTTCAAAAGAGAACCAACAGAATAATTTTCTTTTGTCAAAATTTGTCAGAAAACCATGTTGTCAGGAAATCCAGCATCGTGCGAAATTATCTTGTTTTTTAAAAACAACACGTTGTAACTCAAAAAGCTTTGGTGTTGCCTGTATGTCTAAGTGTTTAGCCTCAAAACGGAATGCACAGGATAGTTTTCTCTCGAAAGAATATGTAAGAATACCAAGTTATAAGGAAATACAGTGTTGCAGAGTAAAGACAAATACGTACGTATTGGAAACACTTTAGGAGAATTAACTCATTATAAAAAATTAGCTTGTATCTCCTAAACAACACGTTGTAACTCGAAAAGATTTGGTGTGACATGTACGTCTAAATATGTAGCCTCAAAAGAGAACACAAAGGAGAATTTTCTTTCGTCAAAATTTTTCAGAAAACCAGGTTTTTAGGAAATCCCTCATCGTGCGAAATCATCTTCTTTTTCCTAAACAACACGTTGTAACTCGAAAAGCTTTGGTGTTGCGTGCTTGTCTAATCGTGTAGCCTCAAAAGAGAATGCACAGGAGAGTTTTCCCTGGAAAGAATATGTAAGAATACGATGTAATAAGGAAATACAGTGTTGCAGAGTAAAGACAAATATGTACGTATTGGAAACACTTTACGAGAAGAAATAGCGCATCTTACAATATTTGCTTGTATCTCCTAAACAACACGTTGTAACTCAAAAATATTTGGTGTGGCTCGTACGACTACACGTGTAGCCTCAAAAGAGAACCCACAGGAGAACTTTCTTTCGTCAAAATTTGTCAGAAAACCACGTTTTAAGGAAATCCCGCATCGTGCAAAATTATCTTGTTTTTCCTAAACAACACGTTGTAACTCGAAAAGCTTTGGTGTTGCGTGTATGTCTGAGCATGTAGCCTCTAAAGAGAATGCACAGGAGAGTTTTCTCTCGCAAGAACATGTAAAAATACAACGTTATAAGGAAATACAGTGTTGCAGAGTAAAGACTAATACATACGTATTGGAACCACTTTATGATAAGAAATAACGCATCATACAAAATTAGCTTGTATCTCTTAAACAACACGTGGTAACTCGAAAGGATTTGGTGTGGCGTGCACGTCTAAACGTGTAGCCTCAAAAAAGTAGCCACAGGAGAATTTTCTTTAGTCAAAATTTGTCAGAAAACCACGTTTTAAGGAAATCCCGCATCGTGCAAAATTATCTTGTTTTCCATAAACAACACGTTGTAACTTGAAAAGCTTTGGTGTTGCCTGTATGTCTAAGCGTGGAGCCTCAAAAGAGAAGGCACAGGAGAGTTTTCTCTCGAAAGAATATGAAAGAATACCACGTTATAAGGAAATATAATGTTGCAGAGTACAGACAAATACTATTGGAAACACTTTAAGAGAAGAAATAATGCATCGTACAAAATTAGCTTGTATCTCCTGAACAACACGTTGTAACTCGAAAAGATTTGGTGTGGCTCGTACCTCTACACGTGTAGCCTCAAAAGAGAACCCACAGGAGAACTTTCTTTCGTCAAAATTTTTCAGGCAACTACGTTTTATGGAAATCTCGCATCGTGCAAAATTATCTTGTTTTTCCTAAACGACACATTGTAACTCAAAAAGCTTTGGCGTTGCGTGTATGTCTAAGCGTGTAGCCTGTAAAGAGAACGCACAGGAGAGTTTTCTCTCGAAAGAATATGTAAGAATACAACGTTATAAGGAAATACAGTGTTGCAGAGTAAAGACAAATAAGTACGTATTGGAAAACTTTACGAGCAGAAGTAACGCATGTTACAAAATTAGCTTGTATCTCCGAAACAACACGTTGTAACTCGAAAAGATTTGGTGTGCCGTGTACGTCTAAACGTGTAGCCTCAAAAGAGAACCCACAGGAGAATTTTCTTTCTTCAAAATTTTTCAGAAAACCACGTTTTAAGGAAATCCCGCATCGTGCGAAATCATCTTCTTTTTCCTAAGCAACATGTTGTAACTCGAAAAGCTTTGGTGTTGCGTGTATGTGTAAGCGTGGAGCCTCAAAAGAGAAGGCATAGGAGAGTTTTCTCTCGAAAGAATATGTAAGAATACCACGTTATAAGGAAATACAATTTTGCAGAGTAAAGACAAATAAGTACTTATTGGAAACACTTTATGAGAAGAAATAACGCATCGTAAAAAATTAGCTTGTATCTCCTAAACAACACGTTGTAACTCAAAAAGATTTGGTGTGACGTGTACGTCTAAACATGTAGCCTCAAAAGAGAACCCACAGGAGAACTTTCGTTCGTCAAAATTTTTCAGAAAACCACGTTTTATGGAAATCTCGCATCATGCGAAATTATCTTGTTTTTCCTAAACAACACGTTGTAACTCGAAAAGATTTGGCGTTGCATGTATGTCTAAGCGTGTAGCCCAAAAGAGAACTCACAGGATATGTTTCCCTCGAAAGAATATGTAAGAATACCACGTTATAAGGAAATACGGTGTTGCAGAGTAAAGACAATTAAGTACGTATTGGACACACTTTACAAGAAGAAATAACGAATCGAACAAAATTTGCTTGTATCTCCTAAACAACAAGTTATAACTCGAAAAGATTTGGTGTGGCGTGTACGTCTAAACCTGTAGCCTCAAAAGACAACGCACAGGAGAACTTTCTTTCGTTAAAATTTGTCAGAAAACCACGTTTTAAGGATATCCCGCATCGTGCAAAATTATCTTGTTTTTCCTAAACAACACGTTGTAACTCGAAAAGCTTTGGTGTTGCGTGTATATCTAAGCGTGTAGCCTCTAAAGAGAACGCACAGGAGAGTTTTCTCTCGAAAGAACATGTAAGAGTACAATGTTATAAGGAAATACAGTGTTGCAGAGTAAAGACAAATACATACATATTGGAAACACTTTACGAGAAGAAATAACGCATCGTACAAAATTAGCTTGTATCTCCTAAACAACACGTGATAATTCGAAAGGATTTCGTGTGGCGTGCACGGCTAAACATGTAGCCTCAAAAGAGAACCTACAGGAGAATTTTCTTTCGTCAAAATTTGTCAGAACACCAAGTTTTAAGGATATCCCGCATCGTGCGAAATTATCTTGTTTTTCATAAACAACACGTTGTAACTTGACAAGCTTTGGTGTTGCCTGTATGTCTAAGTGTGTAGCCTCAAAAGGTAACGCACAAGATAGTTTTCTCTCGAAAGAATGTGTAAGAATACCACGTTATAAGGAAATACATTGTTGCAGAGTAAAGACAAATACGTACGTATTGGACACACTTTACGAGAAGAAATAAAGCATCTTACAAAATTAGCTTGTATCTCCTAAACAACACGTGGTAACTCGAAAGGATTAGGTGTGGCGTGCACGTCTAAACATGAAGCTTCAAAAGAGAACCAACAGAATAATTTTCTTTCGTCAAAATTTGTCAGAAAACCATGTTGTAAGGTAATCCAGCATCGTGCAAAATTATCTTGTTTTTTAAAAACAACATGTTGTAACTCAAATAGCTTTGGTGTTGCCTGTATGTCTAAGTGTTTAGCTTCAAAAGGGAATGCACAGGATAGTTTTCTCTCGAAAGAATATGTAAGAATACCACGTTATAAGGAAATACAGTGTTGCAGAGTAAAGACAAATACGTACGTATTGGAAACACTTTAGGAGAATTAACGCATTATAAAAAAATTAGCTTGTATCTCCTAAACAACACGTTGTAACTCGAAAAGATTTGGTGTGCTGTGTACGTCTAAATATGTAGCCTCAAAAAAAGAACCCAAAGGAGAATTTTCTTTCGTCAAAATTTTTCAGAAAACCAGGTTTTTAGGAAATCCCTCATCGTGCGAAATCATCTTCTTTTCCTAAACAGCATGTTGTAACTCGAAAAGCTTTGGTGTTGCGTGCTTGTCTAATCGTGTAGCCTCAAAAGAGAATGCACAGGAGTGTTTTCCCTCGAAGAATATGTAAGAATAACATGTTATAAGGAAATACAGTGTTGCAGAGTAAAGACAAATATGTACGTATTGGAAACACTTTACGAGAAGAAATAGCGCATCGTACAATATTTGCTTGTATCTCCTAAACAACACGTTGTAACTCAAAAATATTTGGTGTGGCTCGTACGGCTACACGTGTAGCCTCAAAAGAGAACCCACAGGAGAACTTTCTTTGTCAAAATTTGTCAGAAAACCACGTTTTAAGGAAATCCCGCATCGTGCAATATTATCTTGTTTTTCCCAAACAACACGTTGTAACTCGAAAAGCTTTGGTGTTGCGTGTATGTCTGAGCATGTAGCCTCTAAAGAGAATGCACAGGAGAGTTTTCTCTCGAAAGAACATGTAAGAACACAACGTTATAAGGAAATACAGTGTTGCAGAGTAAATACAAATACATACGTATTGGAACCACTTTATGAAAAGAAATAACGCATCATACAAAATTAGCTTGTATCTCTTAAACAACACGTGGTAACTCGAAAGGATTTGGTGTGGCGTGCACGTCTAAACGTGTAGACTCAAAAGAGAAGCCACAGGAGAATTTTCTTTAGTCAAAATTTGTCAGAAACCCACGTTTTAAGGAAATCCCGCATCGTGCAAAATTATCTTGTTTTCCATAAACAACACGTTGTAACTCGAAAAGCTTTGGTGTTGCCTGTATGTCTAAGCGTGGAGCCTCAAAAGAGAAGGCACAAGAGAGTTTTCTCTCGAGAGAATATGAAAGAATACCACGTTATAAGGAAATATAATGTTGCAGAGTATAGACAAATACTATTGGAAACACTTTAAGAGAAGAAATAATGCATCGTACAAAATTAGCTTGTATCTCCTAAACAACACGTTGTAACTCGAAAAGATTTGGTGTGGCTCGTACCTCTACACGTGTAGCCTCAAAAGAGAACTCAAAGGAGAACTTTCTTTCGTCAAAATTTTTCAGACAACCACGTTTTATGGAAATCTCGCATCGTGCGAAATTATCTTGTTTTTCCTAAACGACACATTGTAACTCAAAATGCTTTGGGGTTGTGTGTATGTCTAAGCGTGTAGCCTATAAAGAGAACGCACAGGAGTGTTTTCTCTCGAAAGAATATGTAAGAATACAACGTTATAAGGAAATACAGTGTTGCAGAGTAAAGACAAATAAGTACGCATTGGAAAACTTTACGAGCAGAAGTAACGCATGTTACAAAATTAGCTTGTATCTCCGAAACAACACGTTGTAACTCGAAAAGATTTGGTCTGCCTTGTACGTCTAAACGTGTAGCCGCAAAAGAGAACCCACAGGAGAATTTTCTTTCTTCAAAATTTTTCAGAAAACCACGCTTTAAGGAAATCCCGCATCGTGCGAAATCATCTTCTTTTTCCTAAGCAACATGTTGTAACTCGAAAAGCTTTGGTGTTGCGTGTATGTGTAAGCGTGGAGCCCCAAAAGAGAAGGCACAGGAGAGTTTTCTCTCAAAAGAATATGTAAGAATACCACGTTATAAGGAAATACAATTTTGCAGGGTAAAGACAAATAAGTACATATTGCAAACACTTTACAAGAAGAAATAACGCATCGTAAAAAATTAGCTTGTATCTCCTAAACAACACGTTGTAACTCGAAAAGATTTGGTGTGACGTGTACGTCTAAGCGTGTAGCCTCAAAAGGGAACACACAAGAGAATTTTCTTTTATCAAAATTTGTCAGAAACCACGTTTTAAGGAAATATTTCATCGTGCGAAATTATCTTGTTTTTCCTAAATAACACGTTATAACTCAGAAATCTTTGGTGTTGCGTGTATGTCTAAGTGTGTAACCTCAAAAGAGAATGCACAGGATAGTTTTATCTCGAAAGAATATGTAAGAATACCACGTTATAAGGAAATACAATGTTGCAGAGTAAAGACAAATATGTACGTATTGGAAACACTTTAAGGGAAGAATTTACGCACCGTAAATAATTAGCTTGTTTCTCCTAAACAACACGTTGTAACTCGAAAAGATTTGGTGTGGCATGTACGTCTAAACGTGTAGCCTCAAAAGAGAACCTACAGGAGAATTTCCTTTCTTCAAAAATTTTCAGAAAACCACGTTTTAAGGAAATCCCGCATCGTGCGAAATCATCTTCTTTTTCCTAAACAACATGTTGTAACTCGAAAAGCTTTGGTGTTGCGTGTATGTGTAAGCGTGGAGCCTCAAAAGAGAAGGCACAGGGGAGTTTTCTCTCGAAAGAATATGTAAGAATACCACGTTATAAGGAAATACAATTTTGGAGAGTAAAGACAAATAAGTACATATTGGAAACACTTTACGAGAAGAAATAACGCATCATACAAAATTAGCTTGTATCTCCTGAACAACACGTTGTAACTTGAAAAGATTTGGTGTGACGTGTACGTCTAAAAGTGTAGCCTTAAAAGAGAACCCACAGGAGAATTTTATTTCATCAAAATTTGTCAGAAACCACGTTTTAAGGAAATCTCGCATCGTGCGAAATTATCTTGTTTTTCCTAAACAACACGTTGTAACTCGAAAACCTTTGGTGTTGCGTGTATGTCTAAGCGTATAGCCTCAAAAGAGAAGGCACAGGAGAGTTTTCTCTCGAAAGAATATGTAAGAATACCACGTTATAAGGAAATACAATGTTGCAGAGTAAAGACAAATGCTATTGGAAACACTTTAAGGGAAGAAATAATGCATCGTACAAAATTAGCTTGTATCTCCTAAACAACACTTTGTAACTCGAAAAGATTTGGTGTGGCTCGTACCTCTACATGTGTAGCCTCAAAAGAGAACCCACAGGAGAACTTTCTTTCGTCAACATTTTTCAGACAACCACGTTTTATGGAAATCTCGCATCGTGCGAAATTATCTTGTTTTTCCTAAACAGCACATTGTAACTCGAAAAGCTTTGGCGTTGCGTGTATGGCTAAGCGTGTAGCCTCTAAAGAGAACGCACAGTAGAGTTTTTTCTCGAAAGAATATGTAAGAATACAACGTTATAAGGAAATAAAGTGTTGCAGAGTAAAGAAAAATACGTACATATTGGAAACACTTTATGAGAATAAATAACGCATCATACAAAATTAGGTTGTATCTCCTAAACAACACGTGGTAACTCGAAAGGAATTGGTGTGGCGTGTACGTCTAAACATGTAGCCTCAAAAGAAAACCCACTGAAGAATTTTCTTTCGTCAAAATTTTTCAGAAAACTACGTTTTAAGGAAATCCTGCATCGTGCGAAATTATCTTGTTTTTCATAAACAACACGTTGTAACTCGAGAAGCTTTGTTGTTGCCTCTTTGTCTAAGTGTGTAGCCGCAAAAGGGAAAGCACGGGATAGTTTTCTCTCGAAAGAATATGTAAGAATACCACGTTATAAGGAAATGCAGTGTTGCAGAGTAAAGACAAATACGTAAGTCTTGGAAACACTTTACGAGAATAATTAACACATCCTAAAAAATTAGCTTGTATCTCTGAAACAACACGTTGTAACTCGAAAAGATTTGGTGTGTCATGTTCGTCTAAACGTGTAGCCTCAAAAGAGAACCCACAGGAGAATTTTCTTTCCTCAAAATTTTTCAGAAAACCACATTTCAAGGAAATCCCGCATCGTGCGAAATCATCTACTTTTTCCTAAACAACATGTTGTAACTCAAAAAGCTTTGGTGTTGCGTGTATGTGTACGCGTGTAGCCTCAAAAGAGAAGGCACAGGAGAGTTTTCTCTTGAAAGATTATGTAAGAATACCACGTTATAAGGAAATACAATTATGCAGAGTAAAGACAAATAAGTACATATTGGAAACCCTTTACGAGAAGAAATATCACATCGTACAAAATTAGCTTGTATCTCCTAAACAACACATTGTAACTCTAAAAGATTTGGTGTGACATGTACGTCTAAACGTGTAGCCTCAACAGAGAACCCACAAGAGAATTTTCTTTCATCAAAATTTGTCAGAAACCAGGTTTTAAGGAAATCTCGCATCGTGCGAAATTATCTTGTTTTTCCTAAACAACACGTTGTAACTCGAAAAGCTTTGGTGTTGCGTGTGTGTCTAAGCGTGTAACCTCAAAAGAGAATGCACAGGATAGTTTTATCTCGAAAGAATATGTAAGAATAACACGTTATAAGGAAATACAATGTTGCAGAGTAAAGACAAATACTTACTGGAAACACTTTGCGAGAAGAATTAACGCATCGAAAAAAATTAGCTTGTATCTCCTAAACAACACGTTGTAACTCGAAAAGATTTGGTATGGCATGTACGTCTAAACGTGTAGCCTCGAAAGAGAACCCACAGGAGAATTTTCTTTCTTCAAAATTTTTCAGAAAACCACGTTTTAAGGAAATCCCGCATCATGCGAAATCATCTTCTTTTTCCTAAACAACATGTTGTAACTCGAAAAGCTTTGGTGTTGCGTGTATGTGTAAGTGTGGAGCCTCAAAAGAGAAGGCACAGGAGAGTTTTCTCTCGAAAGAATATGCAAGAATACCACGTTATAAGGAAATACAATTTTGCAGAGTAAAGACAAATAAGTACTTATTGGAAACACTATGAGAAGAAATAAGGCATCGTACAAAATTAGCTTGTATCTCCTAAACAACACGTTGTAACTTGAAAAGATTTGGTGTGACGTGTATGTCTCAACGTGTAGCCTCAAAAGAGAACCCACAGGAGAACTTTCTTTCGTCAAAATTTTTCAGAAAACCACGTTTTATGGAAATCTCGCATCGTGCGAAATTATCTTGTTTTTCCTAAACAACACGTTGTAACTCGAAAAGCTTTGTCGTTGCGTGTATGTCTAAGCGTGTAGCCCAAAAGAGAACGCACAGGAGAGTTTTCTCTCGAAAGAATATGTAAGAATACCACGTTATAAGGGAATACAGTGTTGCAAAGTAAAGACAATTAAGTACATATTGGAAACACTTTACGACAAGAAATAACGCATCGTACAAAATTAACTTGTATCTCCTAAACAACACATTGTAACTCGAAAAGCTTTGGTGTTGCGTGTATGTCTAAGCGTGTAGCCTCAAAAGAGTACTCACAGGAGAGTTTTCTCTTGAAAGAATATGTAAGAATACCACGTTATGAGGAAATACAGTGTTGTAGAATAAAGACAAATACTTACATATTGGAAACACTTTACAAGAAGAAATAACGCATCGTAAAAATTTTGCTTGTATCTCCTAAACAACAAGTTGTAACTCGAAAAGTTTTGGTGTGGCGTGTACGTCTAAACCTGTAGCCTCAAAAGACAATGCACAGGAGAACTTTCTTTCGTCAAAATTTGTCAGAAAACCACGTTTTAAGGATATCTGCATCGTGCAAAATTATCTTGTTTTTCCTAAACAACACGTTGTAACTCAAAAAGCTTTGGTGTTGCGTGTATGTCTGAGCATGTCACCTCTAAAGAGAATGCACAGGAAAGTTTTCTCTCGCAAGAACATGTAAGAATTCAACATTATAAGGAAATACAGTGTTGCAGAGTAAAGACAAATACGTAAGTTTGGAAACACTTTACGAGAAGAAATAAAGCATCGTACAAAATTAGCTTGTATCTCCTAAACAACCCGTGGTAACTCGATAGGATTTGGTGTGGCGTGTACCTCTAAACGTGTAGCGTCAAAAGAGTACCCACAGGAGAATTTTCTTTCATCAAAATTTGTAAGAATACCACGTTTTAAGGAAATCCCGCAACATGCGAAATTATCTTGTTTTTCATAAACAACACGTTGTAACTCGAAAAGCTTTGGTGTTGCCTGTATGTCTAAGTGTGTAGCCTCAAAATGGAATGCACAGGATAGTTTTCTATCGAAAGAATATGTAAGAATACCACGTTATAAGGATATACAATGTTGCAGAGTAAAGACAAATACGTATGTGTTGGAAACACTTTACGAGAAGAATAAACACATCGTAAAAAATTAGCTTTTATCTCCTAAACAACACGTTGTAACTCGACAAGATTTGGTGTGGCATGTACGTCTAAATGTGTAGCCTCAAAAGAGAACCCACAGGAGAATTTTCTTTTGTCAAATTTTTTCAGAAAACCACGTTTTAAGGAAATCCCGCATCATGCGAAATCATCTTCTTTTTCCTAAACACCATGTTGTAACTCGAAAAGCTTTGGTGTTGCGTGTATGTGTAAGTGTGGAGCCTCAAAAGAGAAGGCACAGGAGAGTTTTCTCTCGAAAGAATATGTAAGAATACCACGTTATAAGGAAATACAATTTTGCAGGGTAAAGTCAAATAAGTACATATTGGAAACACTTTACGAGAAGAAATAACGCATCATACAAAATTAGCTTGTATCTCCTAAACAACACGTTGTAACTTGAAAAGATTTGGTTTGACGTGTACGTTTAAAAGTGTAGCCTCTAAAGAGAACCCACAGGAGAATTTTATTTCATCAAAATTTGTCAGAAACCACGTTTTAAGGAAATCTCGCATCGTGCGAAATTATCTTGTTTTTCCTAAACAACACGTTGTAACTCGAAAAGCTTTGGTGTTGCGTGTATGTCTAAGCGTGTAGCGTCAAAAGAGAACGCACAGGAGAGTTTTCTCTCGAAAGAATATGTAAGAATACCACGTTATAAGGAAATACAGTGTTGCAGAGTAAAGACAAATGCTATTGGAAACACTTTAAGAGAAGAAATAATGCATCGTACAAAATTAGCTTGTATCTCCTAAACAACACGTTGTAACTCGAAAAGATTTGGTGTGGCTCGTACCTCTACATGTGTAGCCTCAAAAGAGAACCCACAGGAGAACTTTCTTTTGTCAACATTTTTCAGACAACCACGTTTTATGGAAATCTCGCATCGTGCGAAATTACCTTGTTTTTCCTAAACAGCACATTCTAACTCGAAAATCTTTGGCGTTGCGTGTATGTCTAAGTGTGTAGCCTCTAAAGAGAACGCACAGTAGAGTTTTCTCTCGAAAGAATATGTAAGAATACAACGTTATAACGAAATAAAGTGTTGCAGAGTAAAGAAAAATACGTACATATTGGAAACACTTCACGAGAAGAAATAACGCATCTTACAAAATTAGGTTGTATCTCCTAAACAACACGTGGTAACTCGAAAGGAATTGGTGTGGCGTATACGTCTAAACATGTAGCCTCAAAAGAAAACCCACTGAAGAATTTTCTTTCGTCAAAATTTTTCAGAAAACTACATTTTAAGGAAATCCTGCATCGTGCGAAATTATCTTGTTTTTCATAAACAATACGTTGTAACTCGAAAAGCTTTGGTGTTGCCTCTTTGTCTAAGTGTGTAGCCGCAAAAGGGAAAGCACGGGATAGTTTTCTCTTGAAAGAATATCTAAGAATACCACGTTATAAGGAAATGCAGTTTTGCAGAGTAAAGACAAATACGTAAGTCTTGGAAACACTTTACGAGAATAATTAACACATCCTAAATAATTAGCTTGTATCTCCGAAACAACACGTTGTAACTCGAAAAGATTTGGTGTGGCATGTTCGTCTAAACGTGTAGCCTCAAAAGAGAACATACAGGAGAATTTTCTTTCGTCAAAATTTTTCAGAAAACCACGTTTCAAGGAAATCCCGCATCGTGCGAAATCATCTACTTTTTCCTAAACAACATGTTGTAACTCGAAAAGCTTTGGTGTTGCGTGTATGTGTACGCGTGTAGCCTCAAAAGAGAAGGCACAGGAGAGTTTTCTCTTGAAAGATTATGTAAGAATACCACGTTATAAGGAAATACAATTATGCAGAGTAAAGACAAATAAGTTCATATTGGAAACCCTTTACGAGAAGAAATATCACATCGTACAAAATTAGCTTGCATCTCCTAAACAACACATTGTAACTCTAAAAGATTTGGTGCGACATGTACGTCTAAACGTGTAGCCTCAACAGAGAACCCACAAGAGAATTTTCTTTCATCAAAATTTGTCAGAAACCAGGTTTTAAGGAAATCTCGCATCGTGCGAAATTATCTTGTTTTTCTTAAACAACACGTTGTAACTCGAAAAGCTTTGGTGTTGCGTGTGTGTCTAAGCGTGTAACCTCAAAAGAGAATGCACAGGATAGCTTTATCTCGAAAGAATATGTAAGAATACCACGTTATAAGGAAATACAATGTTGCAGAGTAAAGACAAATACGTACTGGAAACACTTTACGAGAAGAATTAACGCATCGAAAAAAATTAGCTTGTATCTCCTAAACAACACGTTGTAACTCGAAAAGATTTGGTATGGCATGTACGTCTAAACCTGTAGCCTCGAAAGAGCACACACAGGAGAATTTTCTTTCTTCAAAATTTTTCATAAAACCACGTTTTAAGGAAATCCCGCATCATGCGAAATCATCTTCTTTTTCCTAAACAACATGTTGTAACTCGAAAAGCTTTGGTGTTGCGTGTATGTGTAAGTGTGGAGCCTCAAAAGAGAAGGCACAGGAGAGTTTTCTCTCGAAAGAATATGCAAGAATACCACGTTATAAGGAAATACAATTTTGCAGAGTAAAGACAAATAAGTACTTATTGGAAACACTTTATGAGAAGAAATAACGCATCGTACAAAATTAGCTTGTATCTCCTAAACAACACGTTGTAACTTGAAAAGATTTGGTGTGACGTGTATGTCTCAACGTGTAGCCTCAAAAGAGAACCCACAGGAGAACTTTCTTTCGTCAAAATTTTTCAGAAAACCACGTTTTATGGAAATCTCGCATCGTGCGAAATTATCTTGTTTTTCCTAAACAACACGTTGTAACTCGAAAAGCTTTGTCGTTGCGTGTATGTCTAAGCGTGTAGCCCAAAAGAGAACGCACAGGATAGTTTTCTCTTGAAAGAATATGTAAGAATACCACGTTATAAGCAAATACAGTGTTGCAGAGTAAAGACAATTAAGTACATATTGGAAACACTTTACGACAAGAAATAACGCATCGTACAAAATTAACTTGTATCTCCTAAACAACACGTTGTAACTCGAAAAGCTTTGGTGTTGCGTGTATGTCTAAGCTTGTAGCCTCAAAAGAGAACTCACAGGAGAGATTTCTCTTGAAAGAATATGTAAGAATACCATGTTATAAGGAAATACAGTGTTGTAGAATAAAGAGAAATACTTACATATTGGAAACACTTTACAAGAAGAAATAACGCATCGTAAAAAATTTGCTTGTATCTCCTAAACAACAAGTTGTAACTCGAAAAGATTTGGTGTGGCGTGTACGTCTAAACCTGTAGCCTCAAAAGACAATGCACAGGAGAACTTTCTTTCGTCAAAATTTGTCAGAAAACCACGTTTTAAGAAATATCTGCATCGTGCAAAATTATCTTGTTTTTCCTAAACAACACGTTGTAACTCAAAAAGCTTTGGTGTTGCGTGTATGTCTGAGCATGTCGCCTCTAAAGAGAATGCACAGGAAAGTTTTCTCTCGCAAGAACATGTAAGAATTCAACATTATAAGGAAATACAGTGTTGCAGAGTAAAGACAAATATGTAAGTTTGGAAACACTTTAAGAGTAGAAATAAAGCATCGTACAAAATTAGCTTGTATCTCCTAAACAACACGTGGTAACTCGATAGGATTTGGTGTGGCGTGTACCTCTAAACGTGTAGCATCAAAAGAGTACCCACAGGAGAATTTTCTTTTGTCAAACTTTGTAAGAATACCACGTTTTGAGGAAATCCCGCATCGTGCGAAATTGTCTTGTTTTTCATAAACAACACGTTGTAACTCGAAAAGCTTTGGTGTTGCCTGTATGTCTAAGTGTGTAGCCTCAAAATGGAACGCACAGGATAGTTTTCTATCGAAAGAATATGTAAGAATACCACGTTATAAGGATATACAATGTTGCAGAGTAAAGATAAATACGTATGTGTTGGAAACACTTTACGAGAAGAATAAACACATCGTAAAAAATTAGCTTGTATCTCCTAAACAACACGTTGTAACTCGACAAGATTTGGTGTGGCATGTACGTCTAAATGTGTAGCCTCAAAAGAGAACCCACAGGAGAATTTTCTTTTGTCAAAATTTTTCAGAAAACCACGTTTTAAGGAAATCCCGCATCATGCGAAATCATCTTCTTTTTCCTAAACACCATGTTGTAACTCGAAAAGCTTTGGTGTTGCGTGTATGTGTAAGTGTGGAGCCTCAAAAGAGAAGGCACAGGAGAGTTTTCTCTCGAAAGAATATGTAAAAATACCACGTTATAAGGAAATACAGTGTTGCAGAGTAAAGACAATTAATTACGTATTGGACACACTTTACAAGAAGAAATAACGCATCGAAAATATTTGCTTGTATCTCCCAAACAACAAGTTGTAACTCGAAAAGATTTGGTGTGGCGTGTACGTCTAAACCTGTAGCCTCAAATGACAATGCACAGGAGAACTTTCTTTAGTCAAAATTTGTCAGAAAACCACGTTTTAAGGATATCCCGCATCGTTTAAAATCATCTTGTTTTTCCTAAACAACACGTTGTAACTCGAAAAGCTTTGGTGTTGCGTGTATATCTAAGCGTGTAGCCTCTAAAGAGAACGCACAGGAGAGTTTTCTCTCGAAAGAACATGTAAGAATACAATGTTATAAGGAAATACAGTGTTGCAGAGTAAAGACAAATACGGACATATTGGAAATACTTTACAAGAAGAAATAACGCACCGTAAAAAATTAGCTTGTATCTCCTAAACAACACGTTGTAACTCGAAAAGATTTGGTGTGACATGTACGTCTAAAAGTGTAGCCTCAAACGAGAACCCACAGGAGAATTTTCTTTCATCAAAATTTGTCAGAAACCACGTTTTAAGGAAATATCGCATCGTGCGAAATTATCTTGTTTTTCCTAAACAACACGTTGTAACTCGAAAAGCTTTGGTGTGCGTGTATGTCTATGCGTGTAGTCTCAAAAGAGAACGCACAGGAGAGTTTTCTCTCGAAAGAATATGTAAGAATACCATGTTATAAGGAAATACAGTGTTGCAGAGTAAAGACAACTATGTACCTATTGGAAACACTTTAAGAGAAGAAATAACGCATTGTAAAAAATTAGCTTGTATCTCCTAAACAACACGTTGTAACTCAAAAAGATTTGGTGTGGCTCGTACCTCTACACGTGTAGCTTCAAAAGAGAACCCACAGGAGAACTTTCTTTCATCAAAATTTTTCAGAAAACCACGTATTATGGAAATCTCGCATCGTGCGAAATTATCTTGTTTTTCCTAAAGAACACATTGTAACTCGAAAATCTTTGGCGTTGTGTGTTTGTCTACGCGTTTAGCCTCGAAAGAGAACGCACAGGAGAGTTTTCCCTCGAAATAATATGTAAGAATACCACGTTATAAGGAAATACAGTGTAGCAGAGTAAAGACAAATAAGTACGTATTGGAAACACTTTACGAGAAGAAATAATGCATCCTTAAAAATTAGCTTGTATCTCCTAAGCAACACGTTGTAACTCGAAAAGATTTGGTGTGGCGTGTACGTCTAAACGTGTAGCCTCAAAAAGAGAACCCACAGGAGAATTTTCTTTGGTCTTATTTGTCAGAAAACCACGTATTAAGGAAATCCCACATCGTGAGAAATTATCTTGTTCTTCATAAACAATACATTGTAACTCGAAAAGCGTTGGTGTTGCGTGTATGTCTAAGCATGTAGCCTCAAAAGAGAACATACAGGAGAGTTTTCTCTCGAAAGAATATGTAAGAATACCCCGTTATAAGGAAGTACAGTGTTGTAGAATAAAGACAAATACTTACGTATTGGAAACCCTTAAACTTTATGAGATGAAATAAAGCATTGTACAAAATTAGCTTGTATCTCCTAAACAACACGTTGTAACTCGAAAAGATTTGGTGTGGCGTGTAAGTCTAAATGTGTAGCCTCAAAAGAGAACCACAGGACAATTTTCTTTCGTCAAAATTTGTCAGAAAACCACGTTTTAAGGAAATTCCACATCGTGAGAAATTACCTTGTTCTTCATAAACAATACATTGTAACTCGAAAAGCGTTGGTGTTGCGTGTATGTCTAAGCATGTAGCCTCAAAAGAGAAGGCACAGGAGAGTATTCTCTCGAAAGAATATGTAAGGATACCACGTTGTAAGGAAATACAGTGTTGCAGAGTAAAGACAAATATGTACTTATTGGAAACACTTTACGAGAAGAAATAACGCATCGTAAAAAATTATCTTGTATCTCCTAAACAACAGGTTTTAACTCGAAAAGACTTGGTGTGGCGTGTACGTCTAAACGTGTAGCCTCAAAAGAGAACCCACAGGAGAATTTTCTTTGGTCAAAATTTGTCAGAAAACCATGTATTAAGGAAATCCCGCATCGTGCGAAATTATCTTGTTTATCCTAAACAACACGTTGTAACTCGAAAAGCTTTGGTGTTGCATGTATGTCTAAGCATGTAGCCTCAAAAGAGAACACACAGGAGAGTTTTCTCTCGAAAGAATATGTAAGAATACCACTTTATAAGGAAGTACAGTGTTGCTGAGTAAAGACAAAAATGTACATATTGGAAACCCTTAAACTTTACGAGATGAAATAAAGCATCGTACAAAATTAGCTTGTAACTCCTAAACAACACGTTGTTACTCGAAAGGATTTGGTGTGGCCTGTACGTCTAAACGTGTAGCCTCAAAAGAGAACCCACAGGACAATTTTCTTTATTCAAAATTTGTCAGAAAACCAAGTTTTAAGGAAATCCCGCATTGTGAGAAATTTTCTTGTTCTTTCTAAACAACACGTTTTAACTCGAAAAGCTTATGTGTTGTATGTATATCTAAGCGTATAGCCTCAAAAGAGAACGTACAGGAGAGTTTTCTCTCGAAAGAATAAGTAAGAATACCACGTTATAAGGAAATACAGGGTTGCAAAGTAAAGACAAATACATATGTATTGGAAACACTTTATGAGAGAAATAACGCATCATGCAAAATTAGCTTGTATGTCCTAAACAACACGTTGTAACTTGAAAACATTTGGTGTGCCGTGTATGTCTAAACGTGTAGCCTCCAAAGAGAACCCCCAGTAGAATTTTCTTTCGTCAAAATTTTTCAGAAAACCACGTTTTAAGGAAATCCCGCATCGTGCGAAATTATCTTGTTTTTCATAAACAACACATTGTAACTCGAAAAGTTTTGGTGTTGCATGTATGTCTAAGCGTTTAGCCTCAAAAGAGAACACACAGGAGAGGTTTCTCTCGAAAGAATATGTAAGAATACCACGTTATAAGGAAACACAGTGCTGCAGAGTAAAGACAAATAGGTAAGTAAGGGAAACACTTTACGAGAAGAAATAATGCATGGTACAAAATTAGCTTGTATCTCCTAAACAACACGATATAACTCAAAAAGATTTGGTGTGGCGTGTATGTCTAAACGTTTTGCCTCAAAGGAGAACACACAGGAGAATTTTCTTTCGTCAAAATTTGTCAGAAAACCACGTTTTAAGGAAATCCCGCATCATGCTAAATTATCTTGTTTTTCCTAAACAACACGTTGTAACTCGAAAAGCTTTGGTGTTGCGTGTATGTCTAAGCATGTAGCCTCAAAAGAGAATGCACAGGAGAGTTTTCTCTCGAAAGAATATGTAAGGATACCACGTTATAAGGAAATACAGTGTTGCAGAGTAAAGACAAATACGTACATATTGGAAACACTTTATGAGAGAAATAACGCATCTTGCAAAATTAGCTTGTATGTCCTAAAGAACACGTTGTAACTCGAAAAGATTTGGTGTGGCGTGTACGTCTAAACGTGTAGCCTCAAAAGAGTACCCACAGGAGAGTTTTATTTCGTCAAAATTTTTCAGAAAACCACGTTTTAAGGAAATCCCGCATCGTGCGAAATTATGTTGTTTTTCATAAACAACACGTTGTAACTCGAAAAGCTTTGATGTTGCGTGTATGTCTAAGCATGTAGCCTCAAAGGAGAATGCACAGGAGAGTTTTCTATCGAAAGAATATGCAAGAATACCACGTTATAAGGAAATACAGTGTTGCAGAGTAAGGGCAAATATGTACGTAATGGAAACACTTAAATTTTATCAGAAGAAATAACGCATCGTAAAAAATTAGCTTGTATCTCCTAAAAAACACGTTGTAACTTGAAAAGATTTGGTGTGGCGTGTACGTCTAAATGTGTAGCGTCAAAAGAGAAACCACAGGAGTATTTTCTTTCGTCAATATTTGTCAGAAAACCACGTTTTAAGGAAATCCCGCATCGTGCTAAATTATCTGGTTTTTCCTAAACAACACATTGTAACTCGAAAAGCTTTGGTGTTGCGTGTATGTCAAAGCGTGTAGCCTCAAAAGAGAACGCACAGGAGAGTTTTCTCTAGAAAGAATAGGTAAGAATACCACTTTATAAGGAAGTACAGTGTTGCTGAGTAAAGACAAAAACGTACATATTGGAAACCCTTAAACTTTACGAGATGAAATAAAGCATCATACAAAATTAGCTTGTAACTCCTAAACAACACATTGTTACTCGAAAGGATTTGGTGTGGCCTGTACGTCTAAACGTGTAGCCTCAAAAGAGAACCCACAGGACAATTTTCTTTCTTCAAAATTTGTCAGAAAACCAAGTTTTAAGGAAATCCCGCATTGTGAGAAATTATCTTGTTCTTCCTAAACAATACGTTTTAACTCGCAAAGCTTAGGTGTTGTGTGTATATCTAAGCGTATAGCCTCAAAAGAGAACGCACAGGAGAGTTTTCTCTCGAAAGAAAAAGTAAGAATACCACGTTATAAGGAAATACAGGGTTGCAAAGTAAAGACAAATACATATGTATTGGAAACACTTTATGAGAGAAATAACGCATCATGCAAAATTAGCTTGTATGTCCTAAACAACACGTTGTAACTTGAAAACATTTGGTGTGCCGTGTATGTCTAAACGTGTAGCCTCCAAAGAGAACCCCCAGTAGAATTTTCTTTCCTCAAAATTTTTCAGAAAACCACGTTTTAAGGAAATCCCGCATTGTGCGAAATTATCTTGTTTTTCATAAACAACACATTGTAACTCGAAAAGCGTTGGTTTTGCATGTATGTCTAAGCGTGTAGCCTCAAAAGAGAAGGCACAGGAGAGGTTTCTCTCGAAAGAATATGTAAGAATACCACGTTATAAAGAAACACAGTGCTGCAGAGTAAAGACAAATACGTAAGTAAGGGAAACACTTTACGAGAAGAAATAATGCATGGTACAAAATTAGCTTGTATCTCCTAAACAACAGGATAAAACTCAAAAATATTTGGTGTGGTGTGTATGTCTAAACGTTTAGCCTCAAAGGAGAACCCACAGGAGAATTTTCTTTCGTCAAAATTTGTCAGAAAACCACGTTTTAAGGAAATCCCGCATCGTGCTAAATTATCTTGTTTTTCTTAACAACACATTGTAACTCGAAAAGCTTTGGTGTTGCGTATATGTCTAAGCATGTAGCCTCAAAAGAGAACGCACAGGAGAGTTTTCTCTCGAAAGAATATGTAAGGATGCCATGTTATAAGGAAATACAGTGTTGCAGAGTAAAGACAAATACGTACATATTGGAAACACTTTATAAGAGAAATAACGCTTCTTGCCAAATTAGCTTGTATGTCCTAAACAACACGTTGTAACTCGAAAAGATTTGGTGTGGCGTGTACGTTTAAATGTGTAGCCTCAAAAGAGTACCCACAGGAGAGTTTTATTTCGTCAAAATTTGTCAGAAAACCACGTTTTAAGGAAATCCCGCATCGTGCGAAATTATGTTGTTTTTCATAAACAACACTTTGTAACTCGAAAAGCTTTGGTGTTGCGTGTTTGTCTAAGCATGTAGCCTCAAAGGAGAACGCACAGGAGAGTTTTCTATCGAAAGAATATGCAAGAAAACCACGTTATAAGGAAATACAGTGTTGCAGAGTAAAGGCAAATATGTACATTATGGAAACACTTAAACTTTATGAGAAGAAATAACGCATCGTAAAAAATTAGCTTGTATCTCCTAAACAACACGTTGTAACTCGAAAAGATTTGGTGTGGCGTGTACGTCTAAATGTGTAGCCTCAAAAGAGAACCCACAGGAGTATTTTCTTTCCTCAAAATTTGTAAGAAAACCACATTTTAAGGAAATCCCGCATCGTGCTAATTTATCTTGTTTTTCCTAAACAACACATTGTAACTCGAAAAGCTTTGGTGTTACATGTATGTCAAAGCGTGTAGCCTCAAAAGAGAATGCACAGGAGAATTTTCTCTCGAAAGAATATGTAAGAATACCATGTTATAAGGAAATACAGTGTTGCAGAGCAAAGACAAATACGTACTTATTGGAAACACTTTATGAGAGAAATAACGCATCTTGCAAAATTAACTTGTATGTCCTAAACAACATGTTGTAACTCGAAAAGAATGCACAGGAGAGTTTTCTCTCGAAAGAATATGTAAGAATACCACGTTATAAGGAAATACAGTGTTGCAGTGTAAAGACAAATACGTACTTATTTGAAACACTTAAACTTTACGAGAAGAAATAAGGCATCGTACAAAATTAGTTTTGGTGTGGTGTGTACGTCTAAACGTGTAGCCTCAAAAGAGAACCCACAGGATAATTTTCTTTCGTCAAAATTTGACAGAAAACCACGTTTTAAGGAAATCCCTTTTTGAGTTACAACATGTTGTTTAGGAAAATCAAGATAATTTTGCACAATGCGGGATTTCCTTAATACGTGGTTTTCTGACAAATTTTGACCAAAGAAAATTCTCCTATGGGTTCTCTTTTGAGGCTACACATTTAGACGTACAGGCCACACCAAATCTTTATAAGTTACAACGCGTTGTTTAGGAGATACAAGCTAATTTTGTGTGATGCGTTATTTCTTCTCATAAAGTGTTTCCAATACGTGCGTATTTGTCTTTACTCTGCAACACTGTATTTCCTAATAACGTGGTATTCTTATATATTCTTTCGAGAGTAAACTCTCCTTTGCGTTCTCTTTTGAGGCTACACGCTTAGAAATACACGCAACACCAAAGCTTTTCGAGTTACAACGTTTTGTTTAGGAAAAACAAGATGATTTCGCACGATGCGGGATTTCATTAAAACATGGTTTTCTGACAAATTTTGACGAAAGAAAACTCTCCTGTGCGTTCTCTTTTGAGGCTACACGTTTAAACGTACATGCCACACAAAATTTTTTCGAGTTACAACGTGTTGTTTAGGAGATACAAGCTAATTTTGCAAGATGCGTTATTTCTCTCATAAAGTGTTTCCAATACGTATGTATTTGTCTTTACTCTGCAACACTGTATTTCTTTATAACGTGGTATTCTTACATATTCTTTCGAGAGAAAACTCTCCTATGAGTTCTCTTTTGGGGCTACACGCTTAGACATACACCCAACACCAAAGCTTTTCGAGTTAAAACGTGTTGTTTAGGAAGAACAAGATAATTTCTCACGATGCGGGATTTCCTTAAAACGTGGATTTCTGACGAATTTTGACGAAAGAAAATTGTCCTGTGGGTTCTCTTTTGAGGCTACACGTTTAGACGTACACGCCACACCAAATCTTTTCGAGTTACAACGTGTTGTTTAGGAGATACAAACTAATTTTGTACGATGCTTTATTTCATCTCGTAAAGTTTAAGGGTTTCCAATACATACGTATTTGTCTTTACTCTGCAACACTGTATTTCCTTATAACGTGGTATTCTTTCTTATTCTTTTGAGAGAAAACTCTCCTGTGCATTCGCTTTTGAGGCTACACGCTTAGACATACACGCAACAGCAAAGCTTTTCGAGTTACAACAAGTTGTTTAGGAAGAACAAGATAATTTCCCACGATGCGGGATTTACTTAAAACGTGGTGTTCTGACAAATTTTGATGAAAGAAAATTCTCCTGTGGGTTCTCTTTTGAGGATACACGTTTAGACGTACACGCCACACCAAATCTTTTTGAGTTACAACATGCTGTTTAGGAGATATAAGCTAATATTTTTACGATGCGTTATTTCTTCTTGTAGAGTTTAAGTGTTTCTAATACATACGTATTTGCCTTTTCTCTGCAACACTGTATTTCCTTATAACGTGGTATTCTAACATATTCTTTCGAGAGAAAACTCTCCTGTGCGTTCTCTTTTGAGGCTACAGGCTTAGACATACAGACAACACCAAAGCTTTTCGAGTTACAATGTGTTGTTTAGGAAAAACAAGATAATTTAGCACGATGCGGGATTTCCTTAAAACGTGGTTTTCTGACAAATTTTGATGAAAGAAAATACTCCTGAGGGTTCTCTTTTGAGGCTACACCTTTAGACGTACATGCCACACCAAATCTTTTCAAGTTACAACGTGTTGTTTAGGAGATACAAGCTAATTTTGTACGATGCGCTCTTCCTTCTCGTAAAGTTTAAGTGTTTCCAATAAGTACGTATTTGTCTTTATTCTGCAACACTGTATTTCCTTATAACGTGGTATTCTTACATATTCTTTCGAGAGAAAACTCTCCTGTGTGTTCTCTTTTGAGGCTACACGCTTAGACATACATGCAACACCAAAGCTTTTCGAGTTACAACGTGTTGTTTAGGAAGAACAAGATAATTTCTCACGATGCGGGATTTCTTTAAAACGTGGTTTTCTGACAAATTTTGAAGAAAGAAAATTGTCCTGTGGTTCTCTTTTGAGGCTACACGTTTAGACGTACACGCCACACCAAAACTTTTTGAGTTACAACGTGTTGTTTAGGAGATACAAGCTAATTTTGTAATATGATTTATTTCATCTCGTAAAGTTTAAGGGTTTCCAATACGTAACTATTTGTCATTATTCTGCAACAGTGTACTTCCTTATAACGTGGTATTCTTACATATTCTTTCGAGAGAAAACTCTCCTGTGTGTTCTCTTTTGGGGCTACACCCATAGACATACACACAACACCAAAGCATTTCCAGTTACAATGCGTTGTTTAGGAAAAACAAGATAATTTTGCACAATGCGGGATTTCCTTAATACGTGGTTTTCTGACAAATTTTGACCAAAGAAAATTCTCCTGTGGGTTCTCTTTTGAGGCTACACGTTTAGACGTACACGCCACACCAAATCTTTTCGAGTTACATCGTGTTGTTTAGGAGATACAAGCTAATATTTTACGATGCGTTATTTCTTCTCATAAAGTGTTTCCAATAAGTACGTATTTGTCTTTATTCTGCAACACTGTATTTCCTTATAACGTGGTATTCTTACATATTCTTTCGAGAGAAAACTCTCTTGTATGCTCTCTTTTGAGTCTACATGCTTAGACATACACGCAACACCAAAGCTTTTCGAGTTACAACGTGTTGTTTAGGAAAAACAAGATAATTTCGCACGATGTGGGATTTCCTTAAAACCTGGTTTTCTGAAAAATTTGAAGAAAGAAAATTGTCCTGTGGGTTCTCTTTTGAGGCTACACGTTTAGATGTACACGCCACACGAAATCTTTTCGAGTTACAACGTTTTGTTTAGGAGATAGGAGCTAATTTTGTACGATGCTTTATTTCATCTCGTAAAGTTTAAGGGTTTCCAATACGTACCTATTCGTCTTTACTCTGCAACACTGTATTTCCTTATACCGTGGTATTCTTACATATTCTTTCGAGAGAAAACTCTCCTGTGTGTTCTCTTTTGAGGCTACACGCTGAGACATACACTCAACACCAAAGCTTTTTGCGTTACATCGTGTTGTTTAGGAAAAACAAGATAATTTCGCACGATGCAGAATTTCCTTAATACGTGGTTTTCTGACAAATTTGACCAAAGAAAATTCTCCTGTGGGTTCTCTTTTGAGGCTATACGTATAGACGTACACGCCACACCAAATCATTTCAAGTTACAACGTGTTGTTTAGGAGATACAAGCTAATTTTGTACGATGCGTTATTTCTTCTCGTAAAGTGTTTCCAATATGTACTTATTTGTCTTTACTCTGCAACACTGTATTTCCTTATAACGTGGTATTCTTATATATTCTTTCGAGAAAGAACTCTCCTTTGCATTCTCTTTTGAGGCTACATGCTTAGACATACACGCAACACCAAAGCTTTTCGAGTTACAACGTGCTGTTTAAGAAAAACAAGATAATTTTGCACGATGAGGGATTTCCTTAAAACGTGGTTTTCTCACAAATTTTGACGATAGAAAATTCTCCTGTGGGTTCTCTTTTGAGGCTACATGTTTAGACGTACATGCCACACCAAATCCTTTCCAGTTACAACCTGTTGTTTAGGAGATACAAGCTAATTTTGTATGATGCCTTATTTCTTCTCGTAAAGTGTTTCCAATACGTACGTATTGTCTTTACTCTGCAACACTGTATTTCCTTATAACCTGGTATTCTTGCATATTCTTTCAAGTGAAAACTCTCCTGTGTGTTTTCTTTTGAGGCTACACACTGAGACAAAAAGCAACACCAAAGCTTTTCGAGTTACAATGGGTTTTTTAGGAAAAAACAAGATAATTTCGCACAATGCAGGATTTCCTTAATATGTGGTTTTCTGACAAATTTGACAAAAGAAAATTCTTCAGTGGGTTTTCTTTTGAGGCTAAACGTTTAGACGTACACACCACACCAAATCCTTTCGAGTTACAACGTGTTGTTTAGGAGATGCAAGCTAATTTTGTTCCATGCGTTATTTCTTCTCCTAAAGTGTTTCCAATACGTACGTATTTGTTTTACTCTGCAACATTGTATTTCCTTATAACGTTGCATTCTTACATATTCTTTCGAGAAAAAACTCTCCTTTGCGTTCTCTTTTGAGGCTACACGCTTAGACATACACGCAATACCAAAGCTTTTTGAGTTACAACGTGTTGTATAAGAAGAACAAGATAATTTCTCACGATGCGGGATTTCCGTAAAACGTGGTTTTCTGACAAATTTAGACGAAAGAAAATTGTCCTGTGGGTTCTCTGTTGAGGCTACACGTTTAGACGTACAGGCCACACCAAATCTTTTCGAGATACCACGTGTTGTTTAGGAGATAGAAGCTAATTTTGTACGATGCTTTATTTCATCTCGTAAAGTTTAAGGGTTTCCAATACATACATATTTGTCTTTACTCTGCAACACTGTATTTCCTTATAACGTGGTATTCTTATATATTCTTTCAAGAGAAAACTATCCTGTGCGTTCTCTTTGGAGGCTACATGCTTAGACATACACGCAACACCAAAGCTTTTTGAGTTACAACGTGTTGATTAGGAAAAACAAGATAATTTCGCACGATCCGGGATTTCCTTAAAACGTGATTTTCTGACAAATTTTGATGTAAGAAAATTCTCCTGTGGGTTCTCTTTTGAGGCTACACATTTAGACTACACGCCACACCAAATCTTTTTGAGTTACCTCGTGTTGATTAGGAGATACAAGATAATTGTGTACCATGCGTTATTTCTTCTCATAATATGTTTCCAATACATATGTATTTGTCTTTACTCTGCAGCAATATATTTCCTTATAACGTGGTATTCTTACATTTTCTTTCGAGAGAAAACTCTCCTGTGCATTCTCTTTTGAGGCTACACGCTTAGACACACACCCAACACCAAAGCTTTTCGAGTTACAATGTTTTGTTTATGAAAAACAAGATAATTGCGCACGATGCGGGATTTCCTTAAAACGTGGTTTTCTGAAAAATTTTGACGAAAGAAAATTCTCCTGTGGGTTCTCTTTTGAGGCTACACGTTTAGAGGTACACACCACACCAAATCTTTTCGAGTTACAACGTGTTGTTTAGGATATACAAGCTAATTTTGTACGATGCTTTATTTCTTCTCCTAAAGTGTTTCCAATACGTACGTATTTGTCTTTACTCTACAACAGTTTATTTCCTTATAACATGGTATTCGTACATATTCTTTCGAGAGAAAACTCTCCTGTGCATTCTCTTTTGAGGATACACGCTTAGACATACACGCAACACCAAAGCATTTCGAGTTAGAACGTGTTGTTTAGGAAAAACAAGATAATTTCTCATGATGCGGGAATTCCTTAAAACGTGGTTTTCTGACAAATTTTGACGAAAGAAAATTCTTCTGAGGGTTTTCATTTGAGGCTACATGTTTAGACGTACACGCCACACCAAATCTTTTCGATTTACAACGTGTTGTTTAGGAGATACAAGCTAATTTTTTACGATACTTTATATCTTCTCGTAAAGTTTAAGTGTTTCCAAAAGGTACGTATGTATCTTTAATTTGCCACAATGTATTTCCTTATAACGTGGTATTTTTACATACTCGTTCGAGAGAAATCTCTCCTTTCCGTTCTCTTTTGAGGCTACATGCTTAGACATACACGCAACACCAAAGATTTCCGAGTTACAATGTGTTGTTTAGGAAAAACAAGATAGTTTCGCACAATGTGGGATTTCCTTAATAAGTGGTTTTCTGACAAATTTTGACGAAAGAAAATTCTCCTGTGTGTTCTCTTTTGAGGCTACACGTTTAGACGTACACGCCACACCAAATCTTTTCGAGTTAACGTGTTTTTTAGGAGATACAAACTAATTTTTTACGATGCGATTTTTCTTCTCATAAAGTGTTTCAAATACATACGTATTTGTCTTTACTCTGCAAAACTGTATTTCCTTATAATGTTGTATTCTTACATGTTCCTTCGAGAGAAAACTCTCCTGTGCGTTCTCTTTTGAGGCTACACGCTTAGACATACACACAACATCAAAGCTTTTCGAGTTACAACATGTTGTTTAGGAAAAAAAAAGATAATTTCGCACGATGAGTGATTTCCTTAAAACATGGTTTTCTGACAAATTTTAACGAAAAACAATTCTCCTGTGGGTTCTTTTTTGAGGCTACATGTTTAGACGTACATGCCACACCCAAACTTTACGAGTTACAACGTGTTGTTTAGGAGATAGAAGCTAATTTTGTACGATGCGTTATTTCTTCTCTAAAGTGTTTCCAATACGTACGTATTTGCCTTTAGTCTGCAACACTGTATTTCCTTATAACGTGGTATTCTTATATCTTCTTTCGAGAGAAAACTCTCCTGTGCGTCCTCTTTTCAGGCTACACGCTTAGACATACACGCAACATCAAAGCTTTTCGAGTTACAACGTGTTGTTTAGGAAAAACAAGATAATTTCGCAGGATGAGTGATTTCCTTAAAACATGGATTTCTGACAAATTTTAACGAACAAAAATTCTCCTGTGGGTTCTATTTTGAGGCTACACGTTTAGACATACACGCCACACCAAATCTTTTCGAGTTACAATGTGTTGTTTAGGAGATACAAGCTAATTTTATAAGATGCGTTATTTCTTCTCATAAAGTGTTTCCAATACGTACGTATTTGCCTTTAGTCTGCAACACTGTATTTCCTTATAACGTGGTATTCTTACATATTCTTTCGAGAGAAAACTCTCCTGTGCGTCCTCTTTTGAGGCTACACGCTTAGACATACACGCAACACCAAAGCTTTTCGCGTTACAACGTGTTGTTTAGGAAAAACAAGATAATTTCGCACGATGAGGGATTTCCTTAATTCGTGGTTTTCTGACAAATTTTGACAAAAGAAATTTCTCCTATTGGTTCTCTTTTGAGACTTCACGTTTAGACGTACAGGCCACAACAAATCTTTTTAAGTTTCAACGTGTTGTTTAGGAGATACAAGCTAATTTTGTACCATGCGTTATTTCTTCTCATAAAGTTTTTCCAATAAGTAAGTATTTGTCTTTACTCTGCAACACTGTATTTCCATATAACGTGGTATTCTTACATATTTTTTCGAGAGAAAACTCTCCTGTGCGTTCTCATTTGAGGCTACACGCTGAGACATACACGCAACAGCAAAGCTTTTCGAGTTACAACGTGTTGTTTAGGAAAAACAAGATAATTTCTCACGAAGCGGGATTTCCTTAAAACGTGGTTTTCTGACAAATTTTGAAGAAAGAAAATTCTCCTGTGGGTTCTCTTTTGAGGCTAAACGTTTAGACGTACACGCCACACCAAATCTTTTTGAGTTACAACTTGTTGTTTAGGAGAATCAAGCTAATTTTTTTACAATGAATTATTTCTTCTCATAAAGTTTAAGTGTTTCCAATGCATATGTATTTGCCTCTACTCTGCAACACTGTATTTCCTTATAACGTGGTATTCTTACATATTCTTTCGAGAGAAAACTCTCCTGTGCGTTCTCTTTGGAGGCTACACACTTAGACATTCACGCAACACCAAAGCTTTTCGAGTTACAACGTGTTGTTTAGGAAAAACAAGATAATTTCACATGATGCGGGATTTCCTTAAAACGTGGTTTTCTGACAAATTGTGACGAAAGAAAATTCTCCTGTGGGTTCTCTTTTGAGGCTTCACGTTTAGATGTACACGCCACACCAAATCCTTTCGAGTTATAACGTGTTGTTTAGGATATACAAGCTAATTTTGTACTATGTGTTTTTTCTTCTCATAAAGCTTAAGTGTTTCCAATAAGTATGTATTTGTCTTTACTCTGCAACACTGTATTTCCTTATAACGTAGTATTCCTACATATTCTTTCGAGAGGAAACTCTCCTGTGCGTTCTCTTTTGAGGCTACACGTTTAGACGTACATGCCACACCAAATCTTTTTGAGTTACAACTTGTTGTTTAGCAGATACAAGCTAATTTTTTAATGATGAATTATTTCTTCTCGTAAAGTTTGTTTCCAAAATGTATATATTTGCCTCTACTCTGCAACACTGTATTTCCTTATAACGTGGTATTCTTACATATTCTTTCGAGAGAAAACTCTCCTGTGCATTCTCTTTGGAGGCTACATGCTTAGACATTCACGCAACACCAAAGCTTTTTGAGTTACAACGTGTTGTTTAGGAAAAACAAGATAATTTCGCATGATGCGGGATTTCCTTAAAACGTGGTTTTCTGACAAATTGTGATGAAAGAAAATTCTCCTGTGGGTTCTCTTTTGAGGCTTCACGTTTAGATGTACACGCCACACCAAATCCTTTCGTGTTATAACGTGTTGTTTAGGATATACAAGCTAATTTTGTACTATGTGTTTTTTCTTCTCGTAAAGCTTAAGTGTTTCCAATAAGTTTGTATTTGTCTTTACTCTGCAACACTGTATTTCCTTATAACGTAGTATTCCTACATATTCTTTCGGGAGAAAACTCTCCTGTGCGTTCTCTTTTGAGGCTACACGTTTAGACGTACATGCCACACCAAATCTTTTTGAGTTACAACTTGTTGTTTAGCAGATACAAGCTAATTTTTTAACGATGAATTATTTCTTCTCGTAAAGTTTAAGTGTTTCCAAAATGTATATATTTGCCTCTACTCTGCAACACTGTATTTCCTTATAACGTGGTATTCTTACATATTCTTTCGAGAGAAAACTCTCCTGTGCGTTTTCTTTGGAGGCTACACGCTTAGTCATTCACGCAACACCAAAGCTTTTCGAGTTACAATGTGTTGTTTAGGAAAAACAAGATAATTTCGCATGATGCGGGATTTCCTTAAAACGTGGTTTTCTGACAAATTTTGATGAAACAAAATTCTCCTGTGGGTTCTCTTTTGAGGCTACACGTTTAGACGTACACGCCACACCAAATCCTTTCGAGTTATAACGTGTTGTTTAGGATATACAAACTAATTTTTACTATGTGTTATTTCTTCTCGTAAAGCTTAAGTGTGTCCAATAAGTATGCATTTGTCTTTACTCTGCAACACTGTATTTCCTTATAACGTGGTATTCCTACATATTCTTTCGGAAGAAAACTCTCCTGTGCGTTCTCTTTTGAGGCTACATGCTTAGACATACACGCAACACCAAAGCTTTTCGAGTTACAACATGTTGTTTAGGAAAAACAAGATAATTTCGCACGATGTGGTATTTCCTTAAAATGTGGTTTTGTGACAAATTTTGATGAAAGAACACTCTCCTGTGGGTTCTCTTTTGAGGCTACACGTTTAGACATACACGCCACACCAAATCTTGTCGAGTTACAACGTGTTGTTTAGGAGATACAAGCTAATTTTGCATGATGCGTTATTTCTTCTCCTAAAGTGTTTCCAATAAGTATGTATTTGTCTAAACTCTACAACACTGTATTTCCTTATAACGTGGTATTCTTACATATTCTTTCGAGAGAAAACTATCCTGTGCGTTCTCTTTGGAGGCTACACGCTTAGACATACACGTAACACCAATGCTTTTCGAGTTACAACGTGTTGATTAGGAAAAACAAGATAATTTCGCACGATGCGGGATTTCTTTAAAACGTGGTTTTCTGACAAATTTTGACGTAAGAAAATTCTCCTGTGGGTTCTCTTTTGAGGCTACACGTTTAGATGTACATGCCACACCAAATCATTTTGAGTTACCATGTGTTGTTTCGGAGATACAAGCTAATTTTGTACCATGCGTTATTTCTTCTCATAATGTGTTTCCAATACGTACGTATTTGTCTTTACTCTGCAGCAATATATTTCCTTATAGCGTGGTATTCTTACATATTCTTTCGAGAGAAAACTCTCCTGTGCATTCTCTTTTGAGGCTACACGCTTAGGCATACACGCAACACCAAAGCTTTTCTAGTTTCAATGTGTTAATTAGGAAAAAAAGATAATTTCGCAGGATGCGGGATTTCCTTAAAACGTGGTTTTCTGACAAATTTGGAGGAAAGAAAACTCTCCTGTGGATTCTCTTTTGAGGCTACACTTTTAGACGTACACGCCACACCAAATCTTTTCGAGTTACAACGTGTTGTTTAGGACATACAAGCTAATTTTGCAAGATGCGTTATTTCTCTCATAAAGTGCTTCCATTATGTACGTATTTGTCTTTACTCTGCCACACTGTATTTCCTTATAACGTGGTATTCTTACATATTCTTTCGAGAGAAAACTCTCCTGTGCGTTCTCTTTTGGGGCTACATGCTTACACATACACCCAACACCAAAGCTTTTCGAATTAAAACGTGTTCTTTAGGAAGAACAAGATAATTTCTCACGATGCGGGATTTCCTTAAAACGTGGTTTTCTGAAAAATTTTGACGAAAGAAAATTGTCCTTTGGGTTCTCTTTTGAGGCTACACGTTTAGACGTACACGCCACACCAAATCCTTTCGAGTTACAACGTGTTGTTTAGGAGATACAAGCTAATTTTGTACGATGCTTTATTTCATCTCAAAGTTTATGGGTTTCCAATACATACATATTTGTCTTTACTCTGCAACACAGTATTTCCTTATAACGTGGTATTCTTACATATCCTTTCGAGAGAAAACTCTCCTGTGCGTTCTCTTTGGAGGCTACACGCTTAGATATACACGCAACACCAAAGCTTTTCGCGTTACAAAGTGTTGTTTAGGAAAAACAAGATAATTTCTCACGATGAGGGACTTCCTTAATACGTGGTTTTCTGACAAATTTTGACCAAAGAAAATTCTCCTATGGGTTCTCTTTTGAGACTACACGTTTAGATGTACAGGCCACACCAAATCTTTTTAAGTTACAACGTGTTGTTTAGGAAATACAAGCTAATTTTGTAAGATGCGTTATTTCCTCTCGTAAAGTTTTTCCAATAAATAAGTATTTGTCTTTACTCTGCAAAACTGTATTTCCTTATAACGTGGTATTCTTACATATTTTTCGAGAGAAAACTCTCCTGTGCGTTCTCATTTGAGGCTACACACTTGGACATACATGCAACAACAAAGCTTTTCGAGTTACAACGTGTTGTTTAGGAAGAACAACATAATTTCTCACGATGCGGGATTTCCTTAAAACGTGGTTTTCTGAAAAATTTTGACAAATAAAATTCTCCTGTGGGTTCTCTTTTGAGGCTACACGTTTAGACGTACACGCCACACCAAATCTTTTCGAGTTACAACGTGTTGTTTAGGAGATACAAGCTAATTTTGCATGATGCGTTATTTCTTCTCGTAAAGTTTTTCCAATAAGTACATATTTGACTATACTCTGCAACACTGTATTTCCTTATAACGTGGTAATCGTACATATTCTGTAGAGAGAAAACTATCCTGTGCGTTCTTTTTGGAGGCTACACGCTTAGACATACACGCAACACCAAAGCTTTTCGATTTACAACGTGTTGATTAGGAAAAACAGGATAATTTCGCACGATGCGGGATTTCATTAAAATGTGGTTTTCTGACAAATTTTGACGTAAGAAAATTCTCCTGTGGGTTCTCATTTGAGGCTACACGTTTAGATGTAAACACCACACCAAACCTTTTCGAGTTGCAACGTGTTGTTTAGGAGATACAAGCTAATATTTTACCACGCGTTATTTCTTCTTATAAAGTGTTTCCAATACATACATATTGGTCTTTACTCTGCAACACTGTATTTCCAAATAACGTGGTATTCTTACATATTCTTTCGAGAGAAAACTCTCCTGTGCGTTCTCTTTTGAGGCTACATGCTTAGACATACACGAAACACCAATGCTTTTCGAGTTACAACGTGTTGTTTAGGAAAAACAAGATAATTTCGCACGATGCGGGATTTCCTTAAAACGTGGGTTTCCGACAAATTTTGACGAAAGAAAATTCTCTTGTGGTTTCCCTTTTGAGGCTACACGTTTAGACGTACATGCCACACCAAATCTTTTCGAGTTACAACGTGTTGTTTAGGAGATACAAGCTAATTTTGTATGATACATTATTTCTTCTCTTAAAGTGTTTCCAATAAGTACCTATTTGTCTTTACTCTGCAACACTGTATTTCCTTATAACGTGGTATTCTTACATATTCTTTCGAGAGAAAACTCTCCTGTGCATTCTCTTTTGAGGCAGCACGCTTAGACATACACGCAGCATCAAAGCTTTTCGAGTCACAACGTGTTGTTTAGGAAAAACAAGATAATTTCACACGATGCGGGATTTCCTTAATACGTGGTTTTCTGACAAATTTTGACCAAAAATAATTCTCCTGTGGGTTCTCTTTTGAGGCTACATGTTTAGACGTACACGCCACACCAAATCATTACGAGTTACAAAGTGTTGTTTAGGAGATACAAGCTAATTTTTTATGATGCGTTACTTCTTTTCATAAAGTGTTTCCAATATGTACGTATTTGTCTTTACTCTGCAACACTGTATTTCCTTATAATGTGGTATTCTTATATATTCTTTCGAGAGAAAACTCTCCTGTGCGTTCTCTTTGAGGCCACACGTTTAGACATACACGCAACACCAAAGCTTTTCGAGTTAAAACGTGTTGTTTAGGAAAAACAAGATAATTTCGCACTATGCGGGATTTCCTTAAAATGTGGTTTTCTGACAAATTTTGACGAAAGAAAATTCTCCTGTGGGTTCTCTTTTGAGGCTACACATTTCAACGTACACGCCACACCAAATCTTTACGAGTTACAACGTGTTGTTTAGGAAATACAAGCTAATTTTGTACGATGTATTATTCCTTCTCGTAAAGTGTTTCCAATACGTATGTATTTGTCTTTACTCTGCAACACTGTATTTCCTTATAACGTGGTATTCTTACATATTCGTTCGAGAGAATACTCTACTGTGCATTCACTTTTGAGTCTACACGCTTAGACATACACGCAACACAAAAGCTTTTCGAGTTACAACGTGTTGTTTAAAAAAAACAAAATAATTTCGCACGATGATGGATTTCCTTAAAACGTGGTTTTCTGAAAAAATTTTGACGAAAGAAAATACTCCTGTGGTTTCTCTTTTGAGGCTACATGTTTAGATGTAATCACCACATCAAATCCTTTTGAGTCACAACGTGTTGTTTAGGAGATACAGGCTAATTTTGTACCATGCGTTATTTCTTCTTGTAAAGTGTTTCCAATATGTACATATTTGTCTTTACTCTGCAACACTGTATTTCCATATAACGTGGTATTCTTAAATATTCTTTCAAGAGAAACCTCTCCTGTGCGTTCCCTTTTGAGGACACACGCTTAGACATACACGCAACCCCAAAGCTTTTCGAGTTACAACGTGTTGTTTAGGAAAAACAAGATAATTTCGGATGATGCGGGATTTCCTCAAAATGTGGTTTTCTGAAAAAATTTTGACGAAAGAAAATTCTCCTGTGTGTTCTCTTTTGAGGCTACACGTTTAGATGTAAACACCACACCAAACCTTTTCGAGTTGCAACGTGTTGTTTAGGAGATACAAGCTAATATTTTACCATGCGTTATTTCTTCTCGTAAAGTGTTTACAATATGTACGTATTTGTCTTTACTCTGCAACACTGTATTTCCTTATAACGTGGTATTCTTACATATTCTTTCGAGAGACAACTCTCCTGTGCGTTCTCTTTTGAGGCTACACGCTTAGACATACACGCAACACCAAAGCTTTTCAAGTTACAACGTGTTGTTTAGGAAAAACAAGATAATTTCGCACGAAGCGGGATTTTCTTAAAACGTGGTTTTCTGACAAATTTTGACGAAAGAAAATTCTTCCGTGGGTTCCCTTTTGAGGCTCCACGTTTAGATGTACACGCCACACCGAATCTTTTCGAGTTACAACTGTTGTTTAGGAGATACAAGCTAATTTTGTACGATACATTATTTCTTCTCGTAAAGTGTTTCCAATAAGTACCTATTTGTCTTTACTCTGCAACACTGTATTTCCTTATAACGTGGTATTCTTACATATTCTTTCGAGAGAAAATTCTCCTGTGCGTTCTCTTTTGAGGCTACATGCTTAGACATACATGCAGCACCAATGCTTTTCAAGTCACAACTTGTTGTTTAGGAAAAACAAGATAATTTCTCACGATGCAGGATTTCCTTAATACGTGCTTTTCTGATAAATTTTGACCAAAGAAAATTCTCCTGTGGGTTCTCTTTTGAGGCTACACGTTTAGACGTACACGCCACACCAAATCTTTTCGAGTTACAACGTGTTGCTTAGGAGATACAAGCTAATTTTGTACGATGCGATATTTCTCCTCGTAAAGTGTTTCCAATACGTACATATTTGTCTTTTCTCTGCAACACTGTATTTCCTTATAACGTGGTATTCTTATATATTCTTTCGAGAGAAAACTCCCCTGTGCATTCTTTTTGAGGCCACACGTTTAGACATACACGCAACACCAAAGCTTTTCGAGTTAAAACGTGTTGTTTAGGAAAAACAAGATAATTTCGCACGATGCGGGATTTCCTTAAAACGTGGTTTTCTGACAAATTTTGACGAAAGAAAATTCTCCTGTGGGTTCTCTTTTGAGGCTACACGTTTCAATGTACACGCCACACCAAATCTTTTCGAGTTACAACGTGTTGTTTAGGAAATACAAGCTAATTTTGTACGATGTAGTATTCCTTCTCGTAAAGTGTTTCCAATATGTATGTACCTGTCTTTAGTCTGCAACACTGTATTTCCTTATAACGTGGTATTCTTACATATTCTTTCGAGAGAAAATTCTCCTGTGCCTTCCCTTTTGAGGCTACACGCTTAGACATACACGCAACACCAAATCTTTTCGAGTTACAACGTGTTGTTTAGGAAAAACAAAATAATTTCGCACGATGCGGGATTTCCTTAAAACTTGGTTTTCTGAAAAAATTTTGACGAATGAAAATACTCCTGTGGGTTCTCTTTTGAGGCTACATGTTTAGATGTAAACACCACCTCAAATCCTTTTGAGTCACAACGTGTTGTTTAGGAGATACAAGCTAATTTTGTACCATGCGTTATTTCTTCTCGTAAAGTGTTTCCAATACGTACATATTTGTCTTTACTCTGCAACACTGTATTTCCATATAACGTGGTATTCTTACATATTCTTTCGAGAGAAACCTCTCCTGTGTGTACTCTTTTGAGACTACATGCTTAGACATACACGCAACACCAAAGCTTTTCGAGTTACAACGTGTTGTTTTGGAAAAACCAAATAATTTCGCACGATGCGGGATTTCCTTAAAACGTGGTTTTCTGACAAATTTTGACGAAAGAAAATTCTCCTGTGGGTTCTCTTTTGAGGCTACACGTTTAGACGTACACGTCACACCAAATCTTTTCGAGTTACAACGTGTTGTTTAGGAGATACAAGCTAATTTTGTAGATGCGATATTTCTTCTCGTAAAGTGTTTCCAATATGTACGTATTTGTCTTTACTCTGCAACACTGTATTTCCTTATAACGTGGTATTCTTACATATTCTTTCGAGAGAAAACTCTCCTGTGCGTTCTCTTTAGAGGCCACACGTTTAGACATACACGCAACCCCAAAGCTTTTGGAGTTACAACGTGTTGTTTAGGAAAAACGAGATAATTTCGCATGATGAGGGATTTCCTTAAAACGTGGTTTTCTGAAAAAAATTTGACGAAAGAAAATTCTCCTGTGGATGCTCTTTTGAGGCTACACGTTTTGATGTAAACACCACACCAAACCTTTTCGAGTTACAACGTGTTGTTTAGGAGATACAAGCTAATTTTTTACCATGCGTTATTTCTTCTCATAAAGTGTTTACAATATATACATATTGTTCTTTACTCTGCAACACTGTATTTCCAAATAACGTGTTATTCTTACATATTCTTTCGAGAGAAAACTCTCCTGTGCATTCTCTTTTGAGGCTACACGCTTAGACATACACGCAACACCAAAGCTTTTCGAGTTAAAACGTGTTGTTTAGGAAAAACAAGATAATTTCGCACGATGTGGGATTTCCTTAAAACGTAGTTTTCTGAGAAATTTTGACGAAAAAAAATTCTCCTGTCGGTTCTCATTTGAGGCTACACGTTTCAACGTACACGCCCCACCAAATCTTTTCGAGTTACAACGTGTTGTTTAGGAAATACAAGCTAATTTTGTACGATGTATTATTCCTTCTCATAAAGTGTATCCAATACGTATGTATCTGTCTTTACTCTGCAACACTGTATTTCCTTATAACGTGGTATTCTTACATATTCGTTCGAGAGAATACTCTACTGTGCGTTCTCTTTTGAGTCTACACGCTTAGACATACACGCAACACCAAAGCTTTTCGAGTTACAACGTGTTGTTTAGGAAAAACAAAATAATTTCGCACGATGATGGATTTCCTTAAAACGTGGTTTTCTGAAAAAAAAAATTGACGAAAGAAAATACTCCTGTGGGTTCTTTTTGAGGCTACATGTTTAGATGTAATGACCACATCAAATCCTTTTGAGTTACAACGTGTTGTTTAGGAGATACAGGCTAATTTTGTACCATGCGTTATTTCTTCTTGTAAAGTGTTTCCAAAATGTACATATTTGTCTTTACTCTGCAACACTGTATTTCCATATAACGTGGTATTCTTAAATATTCTATCTAGAGAAACCTCTCCTGTGCGTTGTCTTTTGAGGCTACACGCTTAGACATACAAGAAACACCAAAGCTTTTCGAGTTACAACGTGTTGTTTTGGAAAAACAAAATAATTTCCCACGATGCGGGATTTCCTTAAAACCTGCTTTTCTGAAAAATTTTGACGAACAAAAATTCTCCTGTGGGTTCTCTTTTGAGGCTACACGTTTAGACGTACATGCCACACCAAATCTTTTCGAGTTACAACGTGTTGTTTAGGAGATACAAGCTAATTTTGTAGACGCGTTATTTCTTCTCGTAAAGTGTTTACAATACTTACGTATTTGTCTTTACTCTGCAACACTGTATTTCTTTATAACGTGGTATTCTTACATATTCTTTCGAGAGAAAACTCTCCTGTGCATTCTCTTTAGAGGCCACATGTTTAGACATACACGCAACCCCAAAGCTTTTCAAGTTACAACGTGTTGTTTAGGAAAAACAACATAATTTCGCATGATGCAGGATTTCCTTAAAACGTGGTTTTCTGAAAAAAATTTGACGAAAGAAAATTCTCCTGTGTGTTCTCTTTTGAGGCTACACGTTTAGATGTAAACACCACACCAAACCTTTTCGAGTTGCAACGTGTTGTTTAGGAAATACAAGCTAATTTTGTACGATGTATTATTCCTTCTCGTAAAGTGTTTCCAATACGTATGTATCTGTCTTTACTCTGCAACACTGTATTTCCTTATAACGTGGTATTCTTACATATTCGTTCGAGAGAATACTCTACTGTGCGTTCTCTTTTGAGTCTACACGCTTAGACATACACGCAACACCAAAGCTTTTCGAGTTACAACGTGTTGTTTAGGAAAAACAAAATAATTTCGCACGATGCGGGATTTCCTTAAAACGTGGTTTTCTGAAAAAAAATTGACGAAAGAAAATACTCCTGTGGGTTCTTTTTGAGGCTACATGTTTAGATGTAATGACCACATCAAATCCTTTTGAGTTACAACGTGTTGTTTAGGAGATACAGGCTAATTTTGTACCATGCGTTATTTCTTCTTGTAAAGTGTTTCCATTATGTACATATTTGTCTTTACTCTGCAAAACTGTGTTTCCATATAACGTGGTATTCTTAAATATTCTTTCTAGCGAAACCTCTCCTGTGCGTTGTCTTTTGAGGCTACACGCTTAGACATACAAGAAACACCAAAGCTTTTCGAGTAACAACGTGTTGTTTTGGAAAAACAAAATAATTTCGCACGATGCGGGATTTCCTTAAAACCTGGTTTTCTGAAAAATTTTGACGAACGAAAATTCTCCTGTGGGTTCCCTTTTGAGGCTACACGTTTAGACGTACATGCCCCACCAAATCTTTTCGAGTTACAACGTGTTGTTTAGGAGATACAAGCTAATTATGTAGACGCGTTATTTCTTCTCGTAAAGTGTTTACAATACTTACGTATTTGTCTTTACTCTGCAACACTGTATTTCCTTATAACGTGGTATTCTTACATATTCTTTCGAGAGAAAACTCTCCTGTGCATTCTCTTTAGAGGCCACATGTTTAGACATAAACGCAACCCCAAAGCTTTTCAAGTTACAACGTGTTGTTTAGGAAAAACAACATAATTTCGCATGATGCAGGATTTCCTTAAAACGTGGTTTTCTGAAAAAATTTTGACGAAAGAAAATCCTCCTGTGTGTTCTCTTTTGAGGCTACACGTTTAGATGTAAACACCACACCAATCCTTTTCGAGTTGCAACGTGTTGTTTAGGAGATACAAGCTAATTTTTTACCATGCGTTATTTCTTCTCATAAAGTGTTTCCAATACATACATATTGTTCTTTACTCTGCAACAGTGTATTTCCAAATAACGTGGTATTCTTACATATTCTTTCGAGAGAAAACTCCCCTGTGCGTTCTCTTTTGAGGCTACACGCTTAGACATACACGCAACACCAAAGCTTTTCAAGTTACAACGTGTTGTTTAGGAAAAACAAGGTAATTTCGCACGATGCCGGATTTCCTTAAAACATGGTTTTCTGACAAATTTTGACGAAAGAACATTCTCCTGTGGGTTCCCTTTTGAGGCTCCACGTTTAGATGTACATGCCACACCAAATCTTTTTGAGTTACAACGTGTTGTTTAGGAGATACAAGCTAATTTTGTACGATACATTATTTCTTCTCTTAAAGTGTTTCCAATAAGTACCTATTTGTCTTTACTCTGCATCACTGTATTTCCTTATAACGTGGTATTCTTACATATTCTTTCAAGAGAAAACTCTCCTGTGCGTTCTCTTTTGAGGCAACACGCTTAGACATACACGCAGCACCAAAGCTTTTCGAGTCACAACGTGTTGTTTAGGAAAAACAAGATAATTTCGCACGATGCGGGATTTCCTTAATACATGGTTTTCTGACAAATTTTGACCAAAAATAATTCTCCTGTGGGTTCTCTTTTGAGGCTACATGTTTAGACGTACACGCCACATCAAATCATTACGAGTTACAAAGTGTTGTTTAGTAGATACAAGCTAATTTTTTACGATGCGTTACTTCTTTTCATAAAGTGTTTCCAATATGTACGTATTTGTCTTTACTCTGCAACACTGTATTTCCTTATAATGTGGTATTCTTATATATTCTTTCGAGAGAAAACTCTCCTGTGCGTTCTCTTTGAGGCCACACGTTTAGACATACACGCAACACCAAAGCTTTTCGAGTTAATACGTGTTGTTTAGGAAAAACAAGATAATTTCGCATGATGCGGGATTTCCTTAAAATGTGGTTTTCTGACAAATTTTGACGAAAGAAAATTTTCCTGTGGGTTCTCTTTTGAGGCTACACGTTTCAACGTACACGCCACACCAAATCTTTTCGAGTTACAACGTGTTGTTTAGGAAATACAAGCTAATTTTATACGATGTATTATTCCTTCTCGTAAAGGGTTTCCAATACGTATGTATCTGTTTTTACTCTACACCACTGTATTTCCTTATAACGTGGTATTCTTACATATTCGTTCGAGAGAATACTCTACTGTGCATTCTCTTTTGACTCTACACGCTTAGACATACACGCAACACAAAAGCTTTTCAAGTTACAACGTGTTGTTTAGGAAAAACAAAATAATTTCGCACGATGATGGATTTCCTTAAAATGTGGTTTTCTGAAAAAATTTTGACGAAAGAAAATACTCCTGTGGGTTCTCTTTTGAGGCTACATGTTTAGATGTAATCACCACATCAAATCCTTTTGAATCACAACGTGTTGTTTAGGAGATACAGGCTAATTTTGTACCATGCGTTATTTCTTCTTGTAAAGTGTTTCCAATATGTACATATTTGTCTTTACTCTGCAACAGTGTATTTCCATATAACATGGTATTCTTAAATATTCTTTCAAGAGAAACCTCTCCTGTGCGTTCTCTTTTGAGGCTACACGCTTAGACATACACGCAACACCAATGCTTTTCGAGTTACAACGTGTTGTTTTGGAAAAACAAAATAATTTCGCACGATGCGGGATTTCCTTAAAACCTGGTTTTCTGAAAAACTTTGACGAACGAAAATTCTCCTGTGGGTTCTCTTTTGAGGCTACACGTTTAGACGTTCACGCCACACCAAATCCTTTCGAGTTACAACGTGTTGTTTAGGAGATACAAGCTAATTTTTTAGATGCGTTATTTCTTCTCGTAAAGTGTTTACAATATGTACGTATTTGTCTTTACTCTGCAACACTGTATTTCCTTATAACGTGGTATTCTTACATATTCTTTCGAGAGAAAACTCTCCTGTGCATTCTCTTTAGAGGCCACACGTTTAGACATACACGCAACCCCAAAGCTTTTCGAGTTACAACGTGTTGTTTAGGAAAAACAAGATAATTTCGGATGATGTCGGATTTCCTCAAAACGTGGTTTTCTGAAAAAATTTTGACGAAAGAAAATTCTCCTGTGTGTTCTCTTTTGAGGCTACACGTTTAGATGTAAACACCACACCAAACCATTTCGAGTTGCAACGTGTTGTTTAGGAGATACAAGCTAATATTTTACCATGCGTTATTTCTTCTCATAAAGTGTTTCCAATACATACATATTAGTCTTTACTCTGCAACACTGTATTTCCAAATAACATGGTATTCTTACATATTCTTTCGAGAGACAACACTCCTGTCCGTTCTCTTTTGAGGCTACATGCTTAGACATACACGCAACACCAAAGCTTTTCAAGTTACAACGTGTTGTTTAGGAAAAACAAGATAATTTCGCACGAAGCGGGATTTTCTTAAAACGTGGTTTTCTGACAAATTTTGACGAAAGAAAATTCTTCTGTGGGTTCCCTTTTGAGGCTCCACGTTTAGATGTACACGCCACACCGAATCTTTTCGAGTTACAACTGTTGTTTAGAAGATACAAGCTAATTTTGTATGATACATTATTTCTTCTCGTAAAGTGTTTCCAATAAGTACCTATTTGTCTTCACCCTGCAACACTGTATTTCCTTATAACGTGGTATTCTTACATATTCTTTCGAGAGAAAATTCTCCTGTGCGTTCTCTTTTGAGGCTACACGCTTAGACATACACGCAGCACCAAAGCTTTTCAAGTCACAATGTGTTGTTTATGAAAAACAAGATAATTTCGCAAGATGCAGAATTTCCTTAATACGTGCTTTTCTGACAAATTTTGACCAAAGAAAATTCTCCTGTGGGTTCTCTTTTGAGGCTACACGTTTAGACGTACACGCCACACCAAATCTTTTCGAGTTACAACGTGTTGTTTAGGAGATAGAAGCTAATTTTGTACGATGCGTTATTTCTTCTCGTAAAGTGTTTCCAATACGTACATATTAGTCTTTTCTCTGCAACACTGTATTTCCTTATAACGTGGTATTATTATATATTCGTTCGAAAGAAAACTCCCCTGTGCATTCTCTTTGAGGCCACACGTTTAGACATACACGCAACACCAAAGCTTTTCATGTTAAAACGTGTTGTTTAGGAAAAACAAGATAATTTCGCACGATGCGGGATTTCCTTAAAACGTGGTTTTCTGACAAATTTTGACGAAAGAAAATTTTCCTGTGGGTTCTCTTTTGAGGCTACACGTTTCAACGTACACGCCACACCAAATCTTTTCGAGTTACAACGTGTTGTTTAGGAAATACAAGCTAATTTTGTACGATGTATTATTCCTTCTCGTAAAGTGTTTCCAATACGTATGTACGTTCCTTATAACGTGGTATTCTTACATATTCGTTCGAGAGAATACTCTACTGTGCATTCTCTTTTGAGTCTACACGCTTAGACATACACGCAACACAAAAGCTTTTCGAGTTACAACATGTTGTTTAGGAAAAACAAAATAATTTCGCACGATGATGGATTTCCTTAAAACGTGGTTTTCTGAAAAAATTTTGACGAAAGAAAATACTCCTGTGGGTTCTCTTTTGAGGCTACATGTTTAGATGTAATCACCACATCAAATCCTTTTGAGTCACAACGTGTTGTTTAGGAGATACAGGCTAATTTTGTACCATGCGTTATTTCTTCTTGTAAAGTGTTTCCAATATGTACATATTTGTCTTTACTCTGCAACACTGTATTTCCATATAACGTGGTATTCTTAAATATTCTTTCAAGAGAAACCTCTTCTGTGCGTTCCCTTTTGAGGCTACATGATTAGACATACACGCAACACCAAAGCTTTTCGAGTTACAATGTGTTGTTTTGGAGAAACAAAATAATTTCGCACGATGCGGGATTTCCTTAAAACGTGGTTTTCTGAAAAATTTTGACGAACGAAAATTCTCCTGTGGGTTCTCTTTTGAGGCTACACGTTTAGACGTTCACGCCACACCAAATCCTTTCGAGTTACAACGTGTTGTTTAGGAGATACAAGCTAATTTTGTAGATGCGTTATTTCTTCTCGTAAAGTGTTTACAATATGTACGTATTTGTCTTTACTCTGCAACACTGTATTTCCTTATAACGTGGTATTCTTACATATTCTTTCGAGAGAAAACTCTCCTGTGCGTTCTCTTTAGAGGCCACATATTTAGACATACACGCAACCCCAAAGCTTTTGGAGTTACAACGTGTTGTTTAGGAAAAACGAGATAATTTCGCATGATGAGGGATTTCCTTAAAACGTGGTTTTCTGAAAAAATTTTGACGAAAGAAAATTCTCCTGTGGATTCTCTTTTGAGGCGACACGTTTTGATGTAAACACCACACCAAACCTTTTCGAGTTACAACGTGTTGTTTAGGAGATACAAGCTAATTTTTTACCATGCCTTATTTCTTCTCATAAAGTGTTTACAATATATACATATTGTTCTTTACTCTGCAACACTGTATTTCCAAATAACGTGTTATTCTTACTTATTCTTTCGAGAGAAAACTCTCCTGTGCGTTCTCTTTTGAGGCTACACGCTTAGACATACACGCAACACCAAAGCTTTTCGAGTTAAAACGTGTTGTTTAGGAAAAACAAGATAATTTCGCACGATGCGGGATTTCCTTAAAACGTGGTTTTCTGAGAAATTTTGACGAAAGAAAATTCTCCTGTCGGTTCTCCTTTGAGGCTACATGTTTCAACGTACACGCCACACCAAATCTTTTCGAGTTACAACGTGTTGTTTAGGAAATACAAGCTAATTTTGTATGATGAATTATTCCTTCTCGTAAAGTGTTTCCAATACGTATGTATCTGTCTTTACTCTGCAACACTGTATTTCCTTATAACGTGGTATTCTTACATATTCGTTCGAGAGAATACTCTACTGTGCGTTCTCTTTTGAGTCTACACGCTTAGACATACACGCAACACCAAAGCTTTTCGAGTTACAACGTGTTGTTTAGGAAAAACAAAATAATTTCGCACGATGATGGATTTCCTTAAAACGTGGTTTTCTGAAAAAAAAATTGAAGAAAGAAAATACTCCTGTGGGTTCTTTTTGAGGCTACATGTTTAGATGTAATGACCACATCAAATCCTTTTGAGTTACAACGTGTTGTTTAGGAGATACAGGCTAATTTTGTACCATGCGTTATTTCTTCTTGTAAAGTGTTTCCAAAATGTACATATTTGTCTTTACTCTGCAACACTGTATTTCCATATAACGTGGTATTCTTAAATATTCTATCTAGAGAAACCTCTCCTGTGCGTTCTCTTTTGAGGCTACACGCTTAGACAAACACGCAACACCAAAGCTTTTCGAGTTACAACGTGTTGTTTTGGAAAAACAAAATAATTTCGCACGATGCGGGATTCCCTTAAAACCTGGTTTTCTGAAAAATTTTGACGAACGAAAATTCTCCTGTGGGTTCTCTTTTGAGGCTACACGTTTAGACGTACATGCCACACCATATCTTTTCGAGTTACAACGTGTTGTTTAGGAGATACAAGCTAATTTTGTAGACGCGTTATTTCTTCTCGTAAAGTGTTTACAACATGTACGTATTTGTCTTTACTCTGCAACACTGTATTTCCTTATAACGTGGTATTCTTACATATTCTTTCGAGAGAAAACTCTCCTGTGCGTTCCCTTTAGAGGCCACACGTTTAGACATACACGCAACCCCAAAGCTTTTCGAGTTACAACGTGTTGTTTAGGAAAAACAACATAATTTCGCATGATGCAGGATTTCCTTAAAACGTGGTTTTCTGAAAAAATTTTGACGAAACAAAATTCTCCTGTGTGTTCTCTTTTGAGGCTACGCGTTTAGATGTAAACACCACACCAAACCTTTTCGAGTTGCAACGTGTTGTTTACGAGATACAAGCTAATTTTTTACCATGCGTTATTTCTTCTCATAAAGTGTTTCCAATACATACATATTGGTCTTTACTCTGCAACACTGTATTTCCAAATAACGTGGTATTCTTACATATTCTTTCGAGAGAAAACTCCCCTGTGCGTTCTCTTTTGAGGCTACATGCTTAGACATACACGTAACCTCAAAGCTTTTCAAGTTACAATGTGTTGTTTAGGAAAAACAAGATAATTTCGCACGAAGCGGGATTTCCTTAAAACGTGGTTTTCTGAAATATTTTGAGGAAAGAAAATTCTCCTGTGGCTTCCCTTTTGAGGCTCCACGTTTAGATGTACATGCCACACCAAATCTTTTCGAGTTACAACGTGTTGTTTAGGAGATACAAGCTAATTTTGTACGATACATTATTTCTTCTCTTAAAGTGTTTCCAATAAGTACCTATTTGTCTTTACTCGGCAACACTGTATTTCCTTATAACGTGGTATTCTTACATATTCTTTCGAGAGAAAACTCTCCTGTGCATTCTATTTTGAGGCTACACGCTTAGACATACACGCAGCACCAAAGTTTTTCGAGTCACAACGTGTTGTTTAGGAAAAACAAGATAATTTCGCACGATGCGGGATTTCCTTAATACGTGGTTTTCTGACAAATTTTGACCAAAAATGATTCTCCTGTGGGTTCTCTTTTGAGGCTACATGTTTAGACATACACACCATACCAAATCATTTCGAGTTACAAAGTGTTGTTTAGTAGATACAAGCTAATTTTTTACGATGTGTTTCTTCTTTTCATAAAGTGTTTCCAATACGTACGTATTTGTCTTTACTCTGCAACACTGTATTTCCTTATAATGTGGTATTCTTATATATTCCTTCGAGAGAAAACTCTCCTGTGCGTTCTCTTTGAGGCCACACGTTTAGACATACACGCAACACCAAAGCTTTTCGAGTTAAAACGTGTTGTTTAGGAAAAACAAGATAATTTCGCATGATGCGGGATTTCCTTAAAATGTGGTTTTCTGACAAATTTTGACGAAAGAAAATTCTCCTGTGGGTTCTCTTTTGAGGCTACACGTGTTAACTTACACGCCACACCAAATCTTTTCGAGTTACAACGTGGTGTTTAGGAAATACAAGCTAATTTTGTACGATGCATTATTCCTTCTCGTAAAGGTTTTCCAATATGTATGTATCTGTCTTTACTCTGCAACACTGTATTTCCTTATAACGTGGTATTCTTACATATTCGTTCGAGAGAATACTCTACTGTGCATTCTCTTTTGAGTCTACATGCTTAGACATACACGCAACACACAAGCTTTTCGAGTTACAATGTGTTGTTTAGGAAAAACAAAATAATTTCGCACGATGATGGATTTCCTTAAAACGTGGTTTTCTGAAAAAATTTTGACGAAAGAAAATACTCCTGTGGGTTCTCTTTTGAGGCTACATGTTTAGATGTAATCACCACATCAAATCCTTTTGAGTCACAACGTGTTGTTTAGGAGATACAGGCTAATTTTGTACCATGCGTAATTTCTTCTTGTAAAGTGTTTCCAATATGTACATATTTGTCTTTATTCTGCAACACTGTATTTCCATATAACGTAGTATTCTTAAATATTCTTTCAAGAGAAACCTCTCCTGTGCGTTCTCTTTTGAGGCTACACGCTTAGACATACAAGCAACACCAAAGCTTTTCGAGTTACAACGTGTTGTTTTGGAAAAACAAAATAATTTCGCACGATGCGGGATTTCCTTAAAACGTGGTTTTCTGAAAAATTTTGACGAACGAAAATTCTCCTGTGGGTTCTCTTTTGAGGCTACACGTTTAGGCGTTGACGCCACACCAAATCCTTTCGAGTTACAACGTGTTGTTTAGGAGATACAAGCTAATTTTGTAGATGCGTTATTTCTTCTCGTAAAGTGTTTACAATATATACGTATTTGTCTTTACTCTGCAACACTGTATTTCCTTATAACGTGGTATTCTTACATATTCTTTCGAGAGAAAACTCTCCTGTGCGTTCTCTTTAGAGGCCACACGTTTAGACATACACGCAACCCCAAAGCTCTTCGAGTTACAACGTGTTGTTTAGGAAAAACAAGATAATTTCGGATGATGCGGGATTTCCTCAAAACGTGGTTTTCTGAAAAAAATTTTGACGAAAGAAAATTCTCCTGTGTGTTCTCTTTTGAGGCTACACGTTTAGATGTAAACACCACACCAAACCTTTTCGAGTTGCAACGTGTTGTTTAGGAGATACAAGCTAATATTTCACCATGCGTTATTTCTTCTCATAAAGTGTTTCCAATACATACATATTGGTCTTTACTCTGCAACATTGTATTTCCTTATAACGTGGTATTCTTACATATTCTTTCGAGAGAAAACTCTCCTGTGCGTTCTCTTTTGAGGCTACACACTTAGACATACACGCAACACCAAAGCTTTTCAAGTTACAACGTGTTGTTTAGGAAAAACAAGATAATTTCGCACGAAGCGGGATTTTCTTAAAACGTGGTTTTCTGACAAATTTTGACGAAAGAAAATTCTTCTGTGGGTTCTCTTTTGAGGCACCACGTTTAGATGTACACGCCACACCGAATCTTTTCGAGTTACAACTGTTGTTTAGGAGATACAAGCTAATTTTGTACGATACATTATTTCTTCTCGTAAAGTGTTTCCAATAAGTACCTATTTGTCTTTACTCTGCAACACTGTATTTCCTTATAACGTGGTATTCTTATATATTCGTTCGAGAGAAAACTCCCCTGTGCATTCTCTTTGAGGCCACACGTTTAGACATACCAAAGATTTTCGAGTTAAAACGTGTTGTTTAGGAAAAACAAGATAATTTCGCACGATGCGGGATTTCCTTAAAACGTGGTTTTCTGACAAATTTTGACGAAAGAAAATTCTCCTGTGGGTTCTCTTTTGAGGCTACACGTTTCAACATACACGCCACACCAAATCTTTTCGAGTTACAACGTGTTGTTTAGAAAATACAAGCTAATTTTGTACGATGTAGTATTCCTTCTCGTAAAGTGTTTCCAATATGTATGTATCTGTCTTTACTCTGCAACACTGTATTTCCTTATAATGTGGTATTCTTACATATTCTTTCGAGAGAAAATTCTCCTGTGCCTTCCCTTTTGAGGCTACACGCTTAGACATACACGCAACACCAAATCTTTTCGAGTTACAACGTGTTGTTTAGGAAAAACAATATAATTTGGAACGATGCGGGATTTCCTTAAAATGTGGTTTTCTGAAAAAAATTTGACGAAAGAAAATACTCCTGTGGGTCCTCTTTTGAGGCTACATGTTTAGATGTAAACACCACCTCAAATCCTTTTGAGTCACAACGTGTTGTTTAGGAGATACAAGCTAATTTTGTACCATGCGTTATTTCTTCTCGTAAAGTGTTTCCAATATGTACATATTTGTCTTTACTCTGCAACACTGTATTTCCATATAACGTGGTATTCTTACATATTCTTTCGAGAGAAACCTCTCCTGTGTGTACTCTTTTGAGGCTACATGCTTAGACATACACGCAACACCAAAGCTTTTCGAGTTACAACGTGTTGTTTTGGAAAAACCAAATAATTTCGCACGATGCGGGATTTCCTTAAAACGTGGTTTTCTGACAAATTTTGACGAAAGAAAATTCTCCTGTGGGTTCTCTTTTGAGGCTACACGTTTAAACGTACACGCCACACCAAATCTTTTCAAGTTACAACGTGTTTTTTAGGAGATACAAGCTAATTTTGTAGATGCGTTATTTCTTCTCGTAAAGTGTTTCCAATACGTACGTATTTGTCTTTACTCTGCAACACTGTATTTCCTTATAACGTGGTATTCTTACATATTCTTTCGAGAGAAAACTCTCCTTGCGTTCTCTTTAGAGGCCACACGTTTAGACATACACGCAACCCCAAAGCTTTTGGAGTTACAACATGTTGTTTAGGAAAAACGAGATAATTTCACATGATGAGGGATTTCCTCAAAACGTGGTTTTCTGAAAAAATTTTGACGAAAGAAAATTCTCCTGTGGATTCTCTTTTGAGGCTACACGTTTTGATGTAAACACCACACTAAACCTTTTCGAGTTACAGCGTGTTGTTTAGGAGATACAAGCTAATGTTTTACCATGCGTTATTTCTTCTCATAAAGTGTTTACAATATATACGTATTGTTCTTTACCCTGCAACACTGTATTTCCAAATAACGTGTTATTCTTACATATTCTTTCAAGAGAAAACTCTCCTGTGCGTTCTCTTTTGAGACTACACGCTTAGACATACACGCAACACCAAAGCTTTTCGAGTTAAAACGTGTTGTTTAGGAAAAACCAGATAATTTCGCACGATGCGGGATTTCCTTAAAACGTGGTTTTCTGAGAAATTTTGACGAAAGAAAATTCTCCTGTCGGTTCTCCTTTGAGGCTACACGTTTCAACGTACACGCCACACCAAATCTTTTCGAGTTACAACGTGTTGTTTAGGAAAAACAAGCTAATTTTGTACGATGTATTATTCCTTCTCGTAAAGTTTTTCCAATACGTATGTATCTGTCTTTACTCTGCAACACTGTATTTCCTTATAACGTGGTATTCTTACATATTCGTTCGAGAGAATACTCTACTGTGCATTCTCTTTTGAGTCTACATGCTTAGACATACACGCAACACCAAACCTTTTCGAGTTACAACGTGTTGTTTAGGAAAAACAAAATAATTTCGCACGATGATGGATTTCCTTAAAACGTGGTTTTCTGAAAAAATTTGACGAAAGAAAATACTCCTGTGGGTTCTTTTTGAGGCTACATGTTTAGATGTAATGACCACATCAAATCCTTTTGAGTTACAACGTGTTGTTTAGGAGATACAGGCTAATTTTGTACCATGCGTTATTTCTTCTTGTAAAGTGTTTCCAATATGTACAGATTTGTCTTTACTCTGCAACACTGTATTTCCATATAACGTGGTATTCTTAAATATTCTCTCGAGAGAAACCTCTCCTGTGCATTGTCTTTTGAGGCTACACGCTTAGACATACACGCAACACCAAAGCTTTTCGAGTTACAACGTGTTGTTTTGGAAAAACAAAATAATTTCGCACGATGCAGGATTTCCTTAAATCCTGGTTTTCTGAAAAATTTTGACGAACGAAAATTCTCCTGTGGGTTCTCTTTTGAGGCTACACGTTTAGATGTACATGCCACACCAAATCTTTTCGAGTTACAACGTGTTGTTTAGGAGATACAAGCTAATTTTGTAGACGCGTTATTTCTTCTCGTAAAGTGTTTACAATACGTATGTATTTGTCTTTACTCTGCAACACTGTATTTCCTTATAACGTTGTATTCTTACATATTCTTTCGAGAGAAAACTCTCCTGTGCGTTCTCTTTAGAGGCCACACGTTTAGACATACACGCAACCCCAAAGCTTTTCGAGTTACAACGTGTTGTTTAGGGAAAACAACATAATTTCGCATGATGCAGGATTTCCTTAAAACGTGGTTTTCTGAAAAAAATTTGACGAAAGAAAATTCTCCTGTGTGTTCTCTTTTGAGGCTACACGTTTAGATGTAAACACCACACCAAACCTTTTCGAGTTGCAACGTGTTGTTTAGGAGATACAAGCTAATTTTTTACCATGCGTTATTTCTTCTCATAAAGTGTTTCCAATACATACATATTGGTCTTTACTCTGCAACACTGTATTTCCAAATAACGTGGTATTCTTACATATTCTTTCGAGAGAAAACTCCCCTGTGCGTTCTCTTTTGAGGCTACACGCTTAGACATACACGCAACACCAAAGCTTTTCAAGTTACAACGTGTTGTTTAGGAAAAACAAGATAATTTCGCATGAAGCGAGATTTCCTTAAAACGTGGTTTTCTGACAAATTTTGACGAAAGAAAATTCTCCTGTGGGTTCCCTTTTAAGGCTCCACGTTTAGATGTACACGCCACACTGAATCTTTTCGAGTTACAACGTGTTGTTTAGGAGAACAAGCTAATTTTGTACGATACATTATTTCTTCTCGTAAAGTTTTTCCAATAAGTACCTATTTGTCTTTACTCTGCAACACTGTATTTTCTTATAACGTGGTATTCTTACATATTCTTTCAAGACAAAATTCTCCTGTGCGTTCTCATTTGAGGCTACATGCTTAGACATACACGCAGCACCAAAGCTTTTCAAGTCACAACGTGTTGTTTAGGTAAAACAACATAATTTCGCACGATGCAGGATTTCCTTAATACGTGGTTTTCTGACAAATTTTGACCAAAGAAAATTCTCCTGTGGGTTCTCTTTTGAGGCTACGCGTTTAGACGTACACGCCACACCAAATCTTTTTGAGTTACAACCTGTTGTTTAGGAGATACAAGCTAATTTTGTAAGATGCGTTTTTTCTTCTCGAAAAGTGTTTGCAATACGTACATATTTGTCTTTACTCTGCAACACTGTATTTCCTTATAACGTGGTATTCTTATAAATTCTTTCGAGAGAAAACTCCCCTGTGGGTTCTCTTTGAGGCCATACGTTTAGACATACACGCCACACCAAATCTTTTCAAGTTACAACGTGTTGTTTAGGAGATACAATCTAATTTTGTACGATGCGTTATTTCTTCTCGTAAAGTGTTTCTAATATGTACGTATTTGTCTTTACTCTGCAACACAGTATTTCCTTATAACGTGGTATTCTTATATATTCTTTCAAGAGAAAACTCTCCCGTGCATTCTCTTTGAGGCCACACGTTTAGACATACACGAAACACCAAAGCATTTCGAGTTAAAACGTGTTGTTAGGGAAACACAAGATAATTTCGCACGATGCGGGATTTGCTTAAAACGTGGTTTTCTGACAAATTTTGACGAAAGAAAATTCTCCTGTGGGTTCTCTTTTGAGGCTACACGTTTCAACGTACATGCCACACCAAATCTTTTCGAGTTACAACGTGTTGTTTAGGAAATACAACTAATTTTGTACGATGTATTATTCCTTCTCGTAAAGTGTTTCCAATACGTATGTATCTGTCTTTACTCTGCAAGACTGTATTTCGAGTAAGAATACCACGTTAAAAGGAAGTACAGTGTTGCAGAATAAAGACAAATACTTACGTATGGAAACCCTTAAAATTAGCGAGATGAAATAAAGCATCATACAAAATTAGCTTGTATCTCCTAAACAACACGTTGTAACTCGAAATGATTTGGTGTGGCGTGTACGTCCAAACGTGTACCCTCAAAAGAGAACCACAGGACAATTTTCTTTCGTCAAAATTTGTCAGAAAACCACGTTTTAAGGAAATCCCGCATCGTGAGAAATTATCTTGTTCTTCCTAAACAACACGTTGTAACTCAAAATGCTTTGGTGTTGCGTGTATGTCTAAGCGTGTAGCCACAAAAGAGAACACACAGGAGAGTTTTCTCTCGAAAGAATATGTAAGAATACCACGTTATAAGGAAATACAGTGTTGCAGAGTGAAGACAAATACGTACTTATTGGAAACACTTTACGAGAAGTAATAACGCATCGTACAAAATTAGCTTGTATCTCCTAAACAACACGTTGTAACTAGAAAAGTTTTGGTGTGGTGTTTACAACTAAACATGTAGCCTAAAAAGAGAACCCACAGGAGAATTTTCTTTCGTCAAAATTTTTCAGAAAACCACGTTTTAAGGAAATCCCGCATCATCCGTAATTATCTTGTTTTTCCTAAACAACAGGTTGTAATTCGAAAAGCTTTGGTGTTGCGTGTATGTCTAAGCATGTAGCCTCTCAAGAGAACGCACAGGAGAGTTTTTCTCTTGAAAGAATATGCAAGATTACAACGTTTTAAAGAAATACAGTGTTGCAGAGTAAAGGCAAATACATACGTATTGGAAACATTTAAACTTTACGAGAAGAAATAACGCATCTTAAAAAATTAGCTTGTATCTCCTAAACAACACGTTGAAACTCAAAAAGATTTGGTGTGGCGTGTATATCTAAACGTGTAGCCTCAAAAGAGAACCCACAGGAGAATTTTCTTTCGTCAAAGTTTGTCAGAAAACCACGTTTTAACGAAATCCCGCATCGTGGGAAATTATCTTGTTCTTCCTAAACAACACGTTGTAACTCGAAAAGCTTTGGTGTTGCGTATATGTCTAAGCGTGTAGCCTCAAATGAGAACGCACAGGAGAGTTTTCTCTTGAAAGAATATGTAAGAATACCACGTTATAAGGAAATACAGTGTTGCAGAATAATGACATATACTTACTTATTGGAAAAACTTTAGGAGAAGAAATAACGCATCATAAAATATTAGCTTGTATCTCCTAAATAACACGTTGTAACTTAAAAAGATTTGGTGTGGCCTGTACGTCTAAACGTGTAGCCTCAAAAGAGAACCCATAGAGGAATTTTCCTTGGTCAAAATTTGCCAGAAAACCACTTATTAAGGAAATCCCGCATCGTGCGTAATTATCTTGTTTTTCCTAAACAACACGTTGTAACTCGAAAAGCTTTGGTGTTGCGTGTATGTCTAAGTGCGTAGCCTCAAAGGGGAACGCCCAGGAGAGTTTTCTCTCGAAAGAATATGTAAGAATACCACGTTATAAGGAAATACAGTGTTGCAGAGTATAGACAAATACGTACTTATTGGAAACACTTTATGAGAAGAAATAAAGCATCATGCAAAATTAGCTTGTATCTCCTAAACAACACGTTGTAACTGGAAAAGATTTGGTGTGGTGTGTACGTCTAAACGTGTAGCCTCAAAAGAGAACCCACAGGAGAATTTTCTTTGGTCAAAATTTGTCAAAAACCACGTTTTACGGAAATCCCGCATCGTGCGAAAATATCTTGTTTTTCCTAAACAACACGTTGTAACTCGAAAAGCTTTGGTGTTGCGTGTATTTCTAAGCGTGTAGCCTCAAAAGAGAACGCACAGGAGAGTTTTCTCCCAAAAGAATATGTAGGAATACCACGTTATAAGGAAATACAGTGTTGCGGAGTAAAGACAAATACATACTTATTGGAAACACTTAAACTTTACAAGAAGAAATAACACATAGTACAAAATTAGCTTGTATCTCCTAAACAACACGTTATAACTCGAAAGGATTTGATGTGGCGTGTACATCTAAACGTGTACCCTCAAAAGAGAACCCACAGGAGAATTTTCTTTCATCAAAATTTGTCAGAAAAACCACGTTTTAACGAAATCCCGCATCGTGCGAAATTATCTTGTTTTTCCTAAGCAACACGTTGTAACTAGAAAAGCTTTGGTGTTGCGTGTATGTCTAAGCGTGCAGCCTCAAAAGAGAAAGCACAGGAGAGTTTTCTCTCGAAAGAAAATGTAAGAATACCACGTTATAAGGAAATATATTGCTGCAGAGTAAAGACATATACGTACTTATTGGAAACACATTATGAGAAGAAATAACGCATGGTACAAAATTAGCTTGAATCTCCAAAACAACACGTGGTAACTCAAAAAGATTTGGTGTGGTATGTACGTCTGAACGTGTAGCCTCAAAAGAGAACCCACAGGAGAATTTTCTTTGGTCAAATTTGTCAGAAAACCACGTATTAAGGAAATCCCGCATCGGGCGAAATTATCTTGTTTTTCCTAATCAACACGTTGTAACTCGAAAAGCTTTGGTGTTGCATGTATGTCTAAGCGTGTAGCCTCCAAAGAGAATGCACAGGATAGTTTTCTCTTGAAAGAATATGTAAGAATACCATGTGATAAGGAAATACAGTGTTGCAGAGTAAAGACAAATACGTACATATTGGAAACACTTTACGAGAAGAAATAACGCATCACGCAAAATTAGCTTGTATCTCTTAAACAACACGCTGTAACTCGAAAAGATTTGGTGTGGCGTGTACGTCTAAACGTGTAGCCTCAAAGAGAACCCACAGGAGATTTTTCTTTCATCAAATTTTGTCAAAAACCACGTTTAAGGAAATCCCGCATCGTGCATAATTATCTTGTTTTTCCTAAACAACATGTTGTAACCCGAAAAGCTTTGGTGTTGCGTGTATGTCTAAGCGTGTAGCCTTAAAAGAGAACGCACAGGAGAGTTTTTTCCCGAAAGAATATGTAGGAATACCACGTTATAAGGAAATACAGTGTTGCAGAGTAAAGACAAATACATACTTATTGGAAACACTTAAACTTTACGAGTAGAAATAGCACATAGTACAAAATTAGCTTGTATCTCCTAAACAACACGTTATAACTCGAAAGAATTTGGTGTGGCTTGTACTTCTAAACATGTACCCTTAAAAGAGAACCCACAGGAGAATTTTCTTTCGTCAAAATTTGTCAGATAACCACGTTTTAAGGAAATCCCGCATCATGCGAAATTATCTTGTTTTTCCTAAACAACACGTTGTAACTCGAAAAGCTTTGGTTTTGCGTGTATGTCTAAGCATGTAGCCTCCAAAGAGAACACACAGGAGAGTTTTCTCTCGAAAGAATATGTAAGAATACCACGTTATAAGGAAATACAGTGTTGCAGAGTAAAGGCAAATACATACATATTGGAAACACTTAAACTTTACGAGAAGAAATAACGCATTGTAAAAAAATTAGCTTGTATCTCCTAAACAACACGTTGAAACTCAAAAAGATTTGGTGTGGCATGTACATTTAAACGTGTAGCCTCAAAAGAGAACCCACAGGAGAATTTTCTTTCGTCAAAATTCTTCAGAAAACCACGTTTTAAGGAAATCCTGCATCGTGGGAAATTATCTTGCTCTTCCTAAACAACACGTTGTAACTCGAAAAGCTTTGGTGTTGCGTATATGTCTAAGCGTGTAGCCTCAAATGAGAACGCACAGGAGAGTTTTCTCTTGAAAGAATATGTAAGAATACCACGTTATAAGGAAATACAGTGTTGCAGAATAAAGACATATACTTACTTATTGGAAAAACTTTAGGAGAAGAAATAACGCATCGTACAAAATTAGCTTGTATCTCCTAAACAACACGTTGTAACTTAAAAAGATTTGGTGTGGCCTGTACGTCTAAACGTGTAGCCTCAAAAGAGAACCCATAGAGGAATTTTCCTTGGTCAAAATTTGTCAGAAAACCACTTATTAAGGAAATCCCGCATCGTGCGTAATTATCTTGTTTTTCCTAAACAACACGTTGTAACTCGAAAAGCTTTGGTGTTGCGTGTATGTCTAAGTGCGTAGCCTCAAAGGGGAACGCCCAGGAGAGTTTTCTCTCGAAAGAATATGTAAGAATGCCACGTTATAAGGAAATACAGTGTTGCAGAGTATAGACAAATACGTACTTACTGGAAACACTTTACGAGAAGAAATAAAGCATCATGCAAAATTAGCTTGTATCTCCTAAACAACACGTTGTAACTGGAAAAGATTTGGTGTGGTGTGTACGTCTAAACGTGTAGCCTCAAAAGAGAACCCACAGGAGAGTTTTCTTTGGTCAAAATTTGTCAAAAACCACGTTTTACGGAAATCCCGCATCGTGCCAAAATATCTTGTTTTTCCTAAACAACACGTTGTAACTCGAAAAGTTTTGGTGTTGTGTGTATTTCTAAGCGTGTAGCCTCAAAAGAGAACGCACAGGAGAGTTTTCTCCCGAAAGAATATGTAGGAATACCACGTTATAAGGAAATACAGTGTTGCAGAGTAAAGACATATACATACTTATTGGAAACACTTAAACTTCACAAGAAGAAATAACACATAGTACAAAATTAGCTTGTATCTCCTAAACAACGCGCTATAACTCGAAAGTATTTGGTGTGGCGTGTACGTCTAAACGTGTACCCTCAAAAGAGAACCCACAGGAGAATTTTCTTTCATCAAAATTTGTCAGAAAACCACGTTTTAAAAAAATCCCGCATCATGCGAAATTATCTTGTTTTTCCTAAACAACACATTGTAACTCGAAAAGCTTTGGTGTTGCGTGTATGTCTAAGCGTGTAGCCTCCAAAGAGAACGCACAGGAGAGTTTACTGTCGAAAGAATATGTAAGAATACCAAGTAATAAGGAAATACTGTGTTGCAGAGTAAAGGCAAATACATACGTATTGGAAACACTTTAACTTACGAGAAGAAATAAGGCATCATAAAAAAATTAGCTTGTATCTCCTAAACAACACGTTGTAACTCAAAAAGATTTGGTGTGGTGTGTACGTCTAAACGTGTAGCCTCAATAGAGAACCCACAGGATAATTTTCTTTCGTCAAAATTTGTCAGAAAACCACGTTTTAAGGAAATCCCGCATCGTGGGAAATTATCTTGTTCTTCCTAAACAACACATTGTAACTTGAAAAGCTTTGGTGTTGCGTGTATGTCTAAGCGTGTAGCCTCAAATGAGAACGCACAGGAGAGTTTTCTCTCGAAAGAATATGTAAGAATACCACATTATAAGGAAATACAGTGTTGCAGAGTAAAGACATATTCTTACTTATTAGAAAAACTTTACGAGAAGAAATAAGGCAACATAAAAAAATTAGTTTGTATCTCCTAAACAACACGTTGTAACTCAAAAAGATTTGGTGTGAGGTGTGTACGTCTAAACGTGTAGCCTCAATAGAGAAGCCACAGGAGAATTTTCTTTCGTCAAAATTTGTCAGAAAATCTCGTTTTAAAGAAATCCCGCATCGTGGGAAATTATCTTGTTCTTCCTAAACAACACATTGTAACTCGAAAAACTTTGGTGTTGCATGTATGTCTAATCGTGTAGCCACAAATGAGAACGTACAGGAGAGTTTTCTCTCCAAAGAATATGTAAGAATACCACGTTATAAGGAAATACAGTGTTGCAGAGTAAAGACATATTCTTACTTATTAGAAAAACTTTACGAGAAGAAATAACCTATCGTACAAAATTAGCTTGTATCTCCTAAACAACACGTTGTAACTTAAAAAGATTAGGTGTGGCCTGTACGTCTAAACGTGTAGCCTCAAAAGAGAACCGATAGGAGAATTTTCCTTGGTCAAAATTGGTCAGAAAACCACTTCTTAAGGAAATCCCGCATCGCGCGAAATTATCTTGTTTTTCCTAAACAACAAGTTGTAACGCGAAAAGCTTTGGTTTTACGTGTAAGTCTAAGCGTGTAGCCTCAAAAGAGGATGCACAGGAAAGTTTTCTCTCAAAAGAATATGTAAGAATACCAAGTTATAAGGAAATACAGTGTTGCAGACTAAAGGCAAATACGTACGTATTGGAAACACTTTACTAGAAGAAATAACGCATCGTACAAAATTAGCTTGTATCTCCTAAACAACACGTTGTAACTCGAAATGATTTGGTGTGGCGTGTACGTCTAAACGTGTAGCCTCAAAAGAGAACCCACAGGAGAATTTTCTTTCGTCAAAATTTTTCAGAAACCACGTTTTAAATAAATCCCGCATCGTGTGAAATTATCTTGTTTTTCCTAAACATCACATTGTAACTCGAAAAGCTTTGGTGTTGCGTGTATGTCTAAGTGTGTAGCCTCAAAGGAGAATGCACAGGAGAGTTTTCTCTCGAAAGAATATGTAAGAATACCACGTTATAACGAAATACAATGTTGCAGAGTAAAGACAAATACGTATGTATTGGAAACCCATAAATTTTACTAGATGAAATGAAGCATCGTACAAAATTAGCTTGTATCTCCTAAACAACACGTTGTAACTCGAAAAGATTTGGTGTGGCATGTAGGTCTAAACATGTAGCCTCAAAAGAGAACCCACAGGACAATTTTCTTTCATCAAATTTTGTCAGAAAACCACGTTTTAAGGAAATCACGCAACTTGAGAAATTATCTAGTTCTTCCTAAACAACACGTTTTAACTCGAAAAGCTTTGGTGTTGGGTGTATGTCTAAGCATGTAGCCCCAAAAAGAACGCAGAGGAGAGTTTTCTCTCGAAAGAATATGTAAGAATGCCACGTTATAAGGAAATACAGTGTTGCAGATTAAAGAGAAATATTTATTGGAAAAACTTTACAAGAAGAAATAACGCATCATACAAAATTAGCTTGTATCGCCTAAACAACACGTTGTAACTTAAAAAGATTTGGAGTGGCCTGTACGTCTAAACGTGTAGTCTCAAAAGAGAACACATAGGAGAATTTTCTTTGGTCAAAATATGTCAGAAAACCACGTATTAAGGAAATCCCTCATTGTGCGAAATTATCTTGTTTTTCCTAAACAACACGTTGTAAAGCGAAAAGCTTTGGTGTTGCGTGTATGTCTAAGCGTGTAGCCTCAAAAGAGGATGCACAGGAGAGTTTTTTCTCGAAAGAATATGTAAGAACACCACGTTATAAGGAAATACAGTGTTGCAGACTAAAGGCAAATACGTATGTATTGGAAACACTTTACTAGAAGAAATAACGCATCGTACAAAATTAGCTTGTATCTCCTAAACAACACGTTGTAACTCGAAAAGATTTGGTGTGGCGTGTACATCTAAATGTGTAGCCTCAAATGAAAACCCACAGGAGAATTTTCTTTCGTCAAAATTTTTCAGAAAACCACGTTTTAAGGAATTCCCGCATCGTGCGAAATTATCTTGTTTTTCCTAAACAACACGTTGTAACTCGAAAACCTTGGTAGTGCGTGTGTGTCTAAGCATGTAGCCTCGAAAGAGAACGCACAGGAGAGTTTTCTATCGAAAGAATATGTAAGAATACCACGTTGTAAGGAAATACAGTGTTGCAGAGTAAAGACAGATAAGTATGTATTGGAAACCCATAAACTTTACGAGAAGAAATAAAGCATCGTACAAAATTAGCTTGTATCTCCTAAACAACACGTTGTAACTCGAAAAGATTTGGTGTGGCCTGTACGTCTAAACGCGTAGCTTCAAAAGAGAACCCACAGGACAATTTCCTTTTGTCAAAATTTTTCAGAAAACCACGTTTTAAGGAAATCCCGGTTCGTGAGAAATTATCTAGTTCTTCCTAAACAACACGTTTTAACTCGAAAAGCTTTGATGTTGGGTGTATGTCTAAGTTTGTAGCCCCAAAAGAGAACGCACAGGAGAGTTTTCTCTCGAAAGAAGATGTAAGAATACCACGTTATAAGGAAATACAGTGTGACAGAGTAAAGACAAATACGTACGTATTGGAAGCTCTTTATGAGAGAAATAACACATCTTGCAAAATTAGCTTGTATGTCCTTAACAACACGTTGTAACTCGAAAACATTTGGTGTGGTGTGTACGTCTAAACGTGTAGCCTCAAAAGAGAACCCACAGGAGATTTTTCCTTCCTCATAATTTGTCAGAAAACCACGTTTTAAGGAAATCCCGCATCGTGCGAAATTATCTTGTTTTTCCTAAACAACACATTGTAACTAGAAAAGCTTTGGTGTTGCGTGTATATCTAAGTGTTTAGCCTCAAAAGAGAATGCACAGGAGAGTTTTCTCTCGAAAGAATATGTAAGAATACCACATTATAAGGAAATATATTGCTGCAGAGTAAAGACAAATACGTACGTATTGGAAACACATTATGAGAAGAAATAGCGCATGGTAAAAAATTAGCTTTTATCTCCGAAACAACACGTTGTAATTCAAAAAGATTTGGTGTGGCGTGTACGTCTAAACGTGTAGCCTCAAAAGAGAACCCACAGGAGAATTTTCTTTCGTCAAAATTCGTCAGAAAACCACGTTTTAAGGAAATCCCGCATCGTGCGAAATTATCTTGTTTTTCCTAATCAATACGTTGTAACTCGAAAAGCTTTGGTGTTGCGTGTATGTCTAAGCGTGTAGCCTCCAAAGAGAACGCACAGGATAGTTTTCTCTCAAAAGAATATGTAAGAATACCACGTTATAAGGAAACACAGTGTTGCAGAGTATAGACAAATATGTACTTATTGGAAACACTTTAGGAGAAGAAATAACGCATCATGCAAAATTAGCTTGTATCTCCTAAACAACACGTTGTAACTCGAAAAGATTTGGTGTGGCGAAAACGTCTAAACCTGTAGCCTCAAAAGAGAACCCACAGGAGAGTTTTCTTTCTTCAAAATTTGTCAGAAAACCACGTTTTAAGGAAATCCCGCATCATGCGAAATTATCTTGTTTTTCCTAAACAATATGTTGTAACTCGAAAAGCTTTGGTGGTGCGTGTATGTCTAAGCCTGTAGCCTCAAAAGAGAACCCACAGGAGAGTTTACTCCCGAAAGAATATGTAGGAATACTACGTTATAAGGAAATACAGTGTTGCATAGTAAAGACAAATACATACTTATTGGAAACACTTAAACTTTACGAGAAGAAATAACACATAGTACAAAATTAGCTTGTATATCCTAAACAACACGTTATACTTCAAAAGGATTTGGTGTGGCGTGTATGTCTAAACGTGTAGCCTCAAAAGAGACCCCACAGGAGAATTTTCCTTCGTCAAAATTTGACAGAAAACCACGTTTTAAGGAAATCCCGCATCATGCGAAATTATCTTGTTTTTCCAAAACAACACGTTGTAACTCGAAAAGCTTTGGTGTTGCGTGAATGTCTAAGCGTGTAGCCTCCAAAGAGAATGCACAGGAGAGTTTTCTCTCGAAAGAATATGTAAGAATACCACATTATAAGGAAATACAGTGTTGCAGAGTAGAGGCAAATACATACTTATTGGAAACACTTAAACTTTACGAGAAGAAATAATGCATCGTAAAAAAATTAGCTTGTATCTCCTAAACAACAAGTTGTAACTCAAAAAGATTTGGTGTGGCGTGTACGTCCAAACGTGTAGCCTCAAAAGAGAACCCACAGGAGAATTTTCTTTCGTCAAAATTTGGCAGAAAACCACGTTTTAAGGAAATCCCGCATCGTGCGAAATTATCTTGTTTTTCCTAAACAACACGTTGTAACTCGAAAAGCTTTGCTGTTGCATGAATGTCTAAGCGTGTAGCCTCAAATGAGAATGCACAGGAGAGTTTTCTCTCGAAAAAATATGTAAGAATACCACGTTGTAAGGAAATACATTTTTGCAGAGTAAAGACAAATACTTACTTATTGGAAAAACTTTACAAGAAGAAATAACGCAACGTACAAAATTAGCTTGTATCTCCTAAACAACACGTTGTAATTTAAAAAGATTTGATGTGGCCTGTACGTCTACACGTGTAGTCTCAAAAGAGAACCCATAGGAGAATTTTCTTTGGTCAAAATTTGTCAGAAAACCACGTATTAAGGAAATCCCTCATCGTGCGAAATTATCTTGTTTTTCCTAAACAACACATTGTCACGCGAAAAGCTTTGGTGTTGCGTGTATGTCTAAGCATGTAGCCTCAAAATAAAACACACAGGAGAGTTTTCTCTCGAAAGAATATGTAAGAATACCACGTTATAAGGAAATATAGTGTTGCAGAGTAAAGACAAATAGGTATGTATTGGAAACCCATAAACTTTACGAGATGAAATAAAGCATCGTACAAAATTAGCTTGTATCTCCTAAACAACACGTTGTAACTCGAAAAGATTTGGTGTGGCGTGTACGTCTAAACGTGTAGCCTCAAAAGAGAACCCACAGGACAATTTTCTTTCATCAAATTTTGTCAGAAAACCACGTTTTAAGGAAATCCCGCATCGTGAGAAATTATCTTGTTCTTCCTAACCATGTTTTAACTCGAAAAGCTTTGGTGTTGGGTGTATGTCTAAACATGTAGCCCCAAAAGAGAACGCAGAGGAGAGTTTTCTCTCGAAAGAAAATGTAAGAATGCCACGTTTTAAGGAAATACAGTGTTGCAGAGTAAAGACAAATACTTATTTATTGGAAAAACTTTACAAGAAGAAATAATGCATCATACAAAATTAGCTTGTATCGCCTAAACAACACGTTGTAACTTAAAAAGATTTGGAGTGGCCTGTACGTCTAAACGTGAAGTCTCAAAAGAGAACCCATAGGAGAATTTTCTTTGGTCAAAATATGTCAGAAAACCACGTATTAAGGAAATCCCTCATTGTGCGAAATTATCTTGTTTTTCCTAAACAACACGTTGTAACGCGAAAAGCTTTGGTGTTGCGTGTATGTCTAAGCGTGTAGCCTCAAAAGAGGATGCACAGGAGAGTTTTCTCTCTAAAGAATATGTAAGAATACCACGTTATAAGGAAATACAGTGTTGCACACTAAAGGCAAATACGTATGTATTGGAAACACTTTACTAGAAGAAATAACGCATCGTACAAAATTAGCTTGTATCTCTTAAACAACACGTTGTAACTCGAAAAGATTTGGTGTGGCGTGTACGTCTAAACGTGTAGCCTCAAAAGAGAACCCACAGGAGAATTTTCTTTCATCAAAATTTTTCATAAACCACGTTTTAAGTAAATCCCGCATCGTGTGAAATTATCTTGTTTTTCCTAAACATCAAATTGTAACTCGAAAAGCTTTGGTGTTGCGTGTATGTCTAAGTGTGTAGCCTCAAAGGAGAACGCACAGGAGAGTTTTCTCTCGAAAGAATATGTAAGAATACCACGTTATAACGAAATACAGTGTTGCAGAGTAAAGACAAATACGTATGTATTGGAAACCCATAAACTTTACGAGATGAAATAAATTATCGTACAAAATTAGCTTGTATCTCCTAAACAACACGTTGTAACTCAAAAAGATTTGGTGTGGCTTGTACGTCTAAACGTGTAGCCTCAAAAGAGAACCCACAACAATTTTCTTTCGTCAAAATTTGTCAGAAAACCACGTTTTAAGGAAATCCCGCATCGTGAGAAATTATCTTGTTCTTCCTAAACAACACGTTTTAACTCGAAAAGCGTTGGTGTTGGGTGTATGTCTAAGCGTGTAGCCCCAAAAGAGAACGCAAAGGAGAGTATTCTCTCGAAAGAATATGTAAGAATACCACGTTATAAGGAAATACAGTGTTGCAGAGTTAAGACAAATACTTACTTATTGGAAAAACTTTACGAGAAGAAATAATGCATCGTACAAAATTAGCTTGTATCTCCTAAACAACATGTTATAACTTAAAACGATTTGGTGTGGCCTGTACGTCTAAACGTGTAGTCTCAAAAGAGAACCCATAGGAGAATTTTCTTTGGTCAAAATTTGTCAGAAAACCACGTATTAAGGAAATCCCTCATCGTGTGAAATTATCTAGTTTTTCCTAAAAAACACGTTGTAACTCGAAAAGCTTTGGTGTTGCGTGTATGTCTAAGTGTGTAGGCTCAAAAGAGGATGCACAGGAGAGTTTTCTCTCGAAAGAATATGTAAGAATACCACGTTATAAGGAAATACAGTGTTGCAGACTAAAGGCAAATACATATGTATTGGAAACACTTTACGAGAAGAAATAACGCATCATACAAAATTACCTTGTATCTCCTAAACAACACGTTGTAACTCGAAAAGATTTGGTGTGGCGTGTACGTCTAAACGTGTAGCCTCAAAAGAGAACCCACAGGAGAATTTTCTTTCGTCAAAATTTGTCAGAAAACCACTTATTAAGGAAATCCCGCATCGTGCGAAACTGTGTTGTTTTTCCTAATCAACACATTGTAACTCGAAAATCTTTGCTGTTGTGTGTATGTCTAAGCATGTAGCCTCAAAGGTGAACGCACAGGAGAGAATTCTCTCGAACGAGTATGTAAGAATACCACGTTATAAGGAAATACATTGTGGCAAATTAAAGATAAATACGTACCTTTTGGAAACACTTAAACTTTACAAGAAGATATAAAGCATCGTAAAAAATTAGCTTGTATCTCCTAAACAACACGTTGTAACTTGAAAAGATTTGGTGTGGCGTGTACATCTAAACGTGTAGCCTCAAATGAAAACCCACAAGAGAATTTTCTTTCGTCAAAATTTTTCAGAAAACCGCGTTTTAAGGAATTCCCGCATCGTGCGAAATTATCTTGTTTTTCCTAAACAACACGTTGTAACTCGAAAAGCTTTGGTAGTGCGTGTATGTCTAAGCATGTAGCCTCGAAAGAGAACGCACAGGAGAGTTTTCTATCGAAAGAATATGTAAGAATACCACGTTGTAAGGAAATACAGTGTTGCAGAGTAAAGACAGATAAGTATGTATTGGAAACCCATAAACTTTACGAGATGAAATAAAGCATCGTACAAAATTAGCTTGTATCTCCTAAACAACACGTTGTAACTCGAAAAGATTTGGTGTGGCCTGTACGTCTAAACGTGTAGCCTCAAAAGAGAACCCACAGGACAATTTCCTTTTGTCAAAATTTTTCAGAAAACCACGTTTTAAGGAAATCCCGGATCGTGAGAAATTATCTAGTTCTTCCTAAACAACACGTTTTAACTCGAAAAGCTTTGATGTTGGGTGTATGTCTAAGTATGTAGCCCCAAAAGAGAACACACAGGAGAGTTTTCTCTCGAAAGAAGATGTAAGAATACCACATTATAAGGAAATACAGTGTGGCAGAGTAAAGACAAATATGTACGTATTGGAAGCTCTTTATGAGAGAAATAACACATCTTGCAAAATTAGCTTGTATGTGCTTAACAACACGTTGTAACTCGAAAACATTTGGTGTGGTGTGTACGTCTAAACGTGTAGCCTCAAAAGAGAACCCACAGGAGAGTTTTCCTTCCTCAAAATTTGTCAGAAAGCCACGTTTTAAGGAAATCCCGCATCGTGCGAAATTATCTTGTTTTTCCTAAACAACACATTGTAACTAGGAAAGCTTTGGTGTTGCGTGTATGTCTAAGCGTTTAGCCTCAAAAGAGAATGCACAGGAGAGTTTTCTCTCGAACGAATATGTAAGAATATCACGTTATAAGGAAATATATTGCTGCAGAGTAAAGACAAATACGTACGTATTGGAAACACATTATGAGAAGAAATAGCGCATGGTAAAAAATTAGCTTTTATCTCCGAAACAACACGTTGTAATTCAAAAAGATTTGGTGTGGCGTGTACGTCTAAACGTGTAGCCTCAAAAGAGAACCCACAGGAGAATTTTCTTTCGTCAAAATTCGTCAGAAAACCACGTTTTAAGGAAATCCCGCATCGTGCGAAATTATCTTGTTTTTCCTAATCAACACGTTGTAACTCGAAAAGCTTTGGTGTTGCGTGTATGTCTAAGCGTGTAGCCTCCAAAGAGAACGCACAGGATAGTTTTCTCTCGAAAGAATATGTAAGAATACCACGTTATAAGGAAACACAGTGTTGCAGAGTATAGACAAATATGTACTTATTGGAAACACTTTAGGAGAAGAAATAACGCATCATGCAAAATTAGCTTGTATCTCCTAAACAACACGTTGTAACTCGAAAAGATTTGGTGTGGCGAAAACGTCTAAACGTGTAGCCTCAAAAGAGAACCCACAGGAGAGTTTTCTTTTGTCAAAATTTGTCAGAAAACCACGTTTTAAGGAAATCCCGCATCGTGCGAAATTATCTTGTTTTTCCTAAACAATATGTTGTAACTCGAAAAGCTTTGGTGTTGCGTGTATGTCTAAGCGTGTAGCCTCAAAAGAGAACGGACAGGAGAGTTTTCTCCCGAAAGAATATGTAGGAATACTACGTTATAAGGAAATACAGTGTTGCATAGTAAAGACAAATACATACTTATTGGAAACACTTAAACTTTACGAGAAGAAATAACATATTGTACAAAATTAGCTTGTATATCCTAAACAACACGTTATACCTCAAAAGGATTTGGTGTGGCGTGTATGTCTAAACGTGTAGCCTCAAAAGAGAACCCACAGGAGAATTTTCTTTCGTCAAAATTTGACAGAAAACCACGTTTTAAGGAAATCCCGCATCATGCGAAATTATCTTGTTTTTCCAAAACAACACGTTGTAACTCGAAAAGCTTTGGTGTTCCATGAATGTCTAAGCGTGTAGCCTCCAAAGAGAACGCACAGGAGAGTTTTCTCTCGAAAGAATATGTAAGAATACCACGTTATAAGGAAATACAGTGTTGCAGAGTAGAGGCAAATACATACTTATTGGAAACACTTAAGCTTTACGAGAAGAAATAATGCATCGTAAAAAAATTAGCTTGTATCTCCTAAACAACAAGTTGTAACTCAAAAAGATTTGGTGTGGCGTGTACGTCTAAACGTGTAGCCTCAAAAGAGAACCCACAGGAGAATTTTCTTTCGTCAAAATTTGGCAGAAAACCACGTTTTAAGGAAATCCCGCATCGTGAGAAATTATCTTGTTCTTCCTAAACAACATGTTGTAACTCGAAAAGCTTTGCTGTTGCGTGTATGTCTAAGCGTGTAGCCTCAAATGAGAACGCACAGGAGAGTTTTCTCTCGAAAAATATGTAAGAATACCACGTTGTAAGGAAATACATTTTTGCAGAGTAAAGACAAATACTTACTTATTGGAAAAACTTTACGAGAAGTAATAACGCATCCTACAAAATTAGCTTGTATCTCCTAAACAACACGTTGTAACTTAAAAAGATTAGATGTGGCCTGTACGTCTAAACGTGTAGTCTCAAAAGAGAACCCATAGGAGAATTTTCTTTGGTCAAAATTCGTCAGAAAGCCACGTATTAAGGAAATCCCTAATCGTGCGAAATTATCTTGTTTTTCCTAAACAACACATTGTAACGTGAAAAGCTTAGACATACAAGCCACATCAAATCTTTCTGAGTTACAATGTGTTGTATAGGAGATACAAGCTAATTTTGTATGATACGTTATTTCTTCTTGTAAAGTGTTTCCAATACGTATGTATTTGCTTTACTCTGCAACACTGTACTTCCTTATAACGTGGTATTCTTACATATTCTTTCGAGAGAAAACTCTCCTGTGCGTTCTCTTTGGGGCTACAAGCTTAGACATACATGCAACACCAAAGCTTTTCGAGTGACAACGTGTTGTTTACGAAAAACAAGATAATTTAGCACGATGCGGGATTTCCTTAAAACGTGGTTTTCTGAAAAAAAAAAATTTGACGAAAGAAAACTCTCCTGTGGGTTCTCTTTTGAGGCTACACGTTTAGATGTACACGCCACACCAAATCTTTTCGAGTTACAACGTGTAGCTTAGGAGAAACAATCTAATTTTGTATGATGCGTTATTTCTTCTTGTAAAGTGTTTCCAATAATTACGTATTTGTCTTTACTCTGCAACACTGTATTTCCTTATAACTTGGTATTCTTACATATTCTTTCAAGAGAAAACTCTCCTGTGCCTTCTCTTTTGAGGCTTCGCGCTTAGACATTCACGCAACAGCAAAGCTTTTCGAGTTACAACGTGTTCTTTAGGAAAACCAAGATAATTTCGCACGATGCGGGATTTCCTTAAAACGTGGTTTTCTGACAAATTTTGACCAAAAATAATTCTCCTGTGGGTTCTCCTTTGAGGCCACACGTTTAGACGTACAAGCCACATCAAATCTTTCCGAGTTACAACGTATTGTTTAGGGGATACAAGCTAATTTTGTATGATGCGTTATTTCTTCTTGTAAAGTGTTTCCAATACGTATGTATTTGCTTTACTCTGCAACACTGTAATTCTTTATAACGTGGTATTCTTACATATTATTTCGAGAGAAAACTCTCCTGTGCCTTCTCTTTTGAGGCTATACGCTTAGACATACACGCAACACCAAAGCTTTTCGAGTGACAACGTGTTGTTTAGGAAAAACAAGGTAATTTCCAACGATGCGGGATTTCCTTAAAACATGGTTTTCAGACAAATTTTGACAAAAGAAAATTCTCCTCTGTGGTTCTCTTTTGAGGCTACACGTTTAGAAGTACACGCCACACCAAATCTTTTCGAGTTACAACGTGCTGTTAGGAGATACAAGCTAATTTTGTATGATTCATTATTTTTTCTCATAAAGTTTAAGTATTTCCAATATGTATGTATTTGTCTTTACTCTGCAACACTCTATTTCCTTATAACGTGGTATTCTTACATATTCTTTCGAGAGAAAACTCTCCTGTGCATTCCCTTTTGTGGCTACATGCTTAGACATACATGCAACACCAAAGCTTTTCGAGTTACAACGTGTTGTTTAGGAAAAACAAGATAATTTCGCACGATGCGGGATTTCCTTAAAACGTGGTTTTCTGAAAAAATTTTGATGAAAGAAAATACTCCTGTGGGTTCTCTTTTGAGGCTACACGTTTATACGTACACCCCACACCAAATCTTTTCGAGTTATAACGTGTAGTTTAGGAGATACAAGCTAATTTTGTACGATGCATTATTTCTTCTTCTAAAGTGTTTCCAATACGTAGGTATTTGTCTTTACTCTGCAACACTGTATTTCCTTATAACGTGGTATTCTTACATATTCTTTAGAGAGAAAACTCTCCTGTGCCTTCTCTTTTGAGGCTACATGCTTAGACATACACGCAACACCAAAGCTTTTCGAGTTACGACGTGTTGTTTAGGAAAAACAAGATAATTTCGCGCGAAGCTGGATTTCCTTAAAACGTGGTTTTCAGACAAATTTTGACAAAAGAAAATTCTCCTGTGGGTTCTCTTTTGAAGGCTACACGTTTAGACGTACATGCCACACGAAATCTTTTCGAGTTACAACGTGTTGTTTAGGAGATATCAGCTAATTTTTTAAGATGCGTTATTTCTTCTCTTAAAGTGTTTCCAATACGTAAGTATTTGTCTTTACTCTGCAACACTGTATTTCCTTATAACGTGGTATTCTTACATATTCTTTCGAGAGAAAACTCTCCTGTGCGTTCTCTTTTGAGGCTACACGCTTAGACAAACACGCAACACCAAAGATTTTCGAGTTACAACGTGTTGTTTAGGAAAAACAAGATAATTTCGCACAATGCGGGATTTCCTTATAACGTGGTTTTCTGACAAATTTTGACGAAAGAAAATTCTCCTGTGGGTTCTCTTTTGAGGCTACACGTTTAGACGTACACGCCACACCAAATCTTTTCGAGTTACAACGTGTTGTTTATGAGATACAAGCTAATTTTTTACGATGCATTTTTTATTCTCGTAAAGTCTAAGTGTTTCCAATAGGTACGTATTTGTCTTTACTCTGCAACACTGTATTTCCTTATAACGTGGTATTCTTACATATTCTTTTGAGAGAAAACTCTCCTGTGCCTTCTCTTTTGAAGCTACATGCTTAGACATACACGCAACACCAAAGCGTTTCGGGTTACAACGTGTTGTTTAGGAAAAACAAGATAATTTCGCGCGAAGATGGATTTCCTTAAAACGTGGTTTTCAGACAAATTTTGACAAAAGAAAATTCTCCTGTGGGTTCTCTTTTGAAGGCTACACGTTTAGACGTACATGCCACACGAAATCTTTTCGAGTTACAACGTGTTGTTTAGGAGATATCAGCTAATTTTTTAAGATGCGTTATTTCTTCTCTTAAAGTGTTTCCAATACGTAAGTATTTGTCTTTACTCTGCAACACTGTATTTCCTTATAACGTGGTATTCTTACATATTCTTTCGAGAGAAAACTCTCCTGTGCCTTCTCTTTTGAGGCTACACGCTTAGACATACACGCAACACCAAAGATTTTCGAGTTACAACGTGTTGTTTAGGAAAAACAAGATAATTTCGCACAATGCGGGATTTCCGTATAACGTGGTTTTCTGACAAATTTTGACGAAAGAAAATTCTCCTGTGGGTTCTCTTTTGAGGCTACACGTTTAGACGTACACGCCACACCAAATCTTTTCGAGTTACAACGTGTTGTTTATGAGATACAAGCTAATTTTTTACGATGCATTTTTTATTCTCGTAAAGTCTAAGTGTTTCCAATAGGTACGTATTTGTCTTTACTCTGCAACACTGTATTTCCTTATAACGTGGTATTCTTAAGTATTCTTTCAAGAGAAAACTCTCCTGTGCCTTCTCTTTTGAGGCTACATGCTTAGACATACACGCAACACCAAAGCTTTTCGAGTTACAACTTGTTGATTAGGAAAAACAAGATAATTTCTCACGATGCGGGATTTCATCAAAACTTTGTTTTGTGACAAATTTTGACGAAAGAAACTTCTCCTGTGTGTTCTCTTTTGAGGCTACACGTTTAGACGTACATGCCACACCAAATATTTTCGAGTAAAACGTGTTGTTTAGGAGTTACAAGCTAATTTTGTACGATGCGTTATTTCTTCTCGTAAAGTGTTTCCAATATATACATATTTGTCTTTACTCTGCAGCACTGTATTTAATAATAATGTGGTATTCTTACATATTCTTTCGAGAGAAAACTCTCCTGTGTGTTCTCTTTTGAAGCTACACGCTTAAATATACACGCAACACCAAAGCTTTTCGAGTTACAACGTGTTGTTTAGGAGATACAAGCTAATTTTTTACGATGCGTTATTTCTTCTCATAAAGTGTTTCCAACATGTACCTATATGTCTTTACTCTGCAACACTGTATTTCCATATAACGTGGTATTCTTACATATTCTTTCGAGAGAAAACTCTCCTGTGACTTCTCTTTTGAGGCTGCACGCTTAGACATAGACAGAACACCAAAGCTTTTCGAGTTACAACGTGTTGTTTAGGAAAAACAAGATAATTTCGCATGTTGCGGGATTTCCTTAAAACGTGGTTTTCTGAAAAAAAATTGACGAAAGAAAATTCTCCTGTGGGTTCTCTTTTGAGGCTTCACGTTTAGACATAAAAGCTACACCAAATCTTTTCAAGTTACAATGTGTAGTTTAGGAGATACAAGCTAATTTTTATGATGCGTTATTTCTTCTTGTAAAGTCTTTCCAATACGTACATGTTTGTCTTTACTCTGCAACACTGTATTTCCTTATAATGTGGTATTCTTACATATTCTTTCGATAGAAAAATCTCCTGCGCATTCTGTTTTGAGGCTACACGCTTAGACATACACGCAACACCAAAGCTTTTCGAGATACGATGTGTTGTTTAGGAAAAACAAGATAATTTCGCACGATTTGGGATTTCCTTAAAACGTGGTTTTCTGACAAATTTTGATGAAAGAAAATTCTCCTGTGATTTCTCCTTTGAGGCTACATATTTAAACGTACAGGCCACACCAAATCTTTTCGAGTTACAACGTGTTGTTTAGGAGATGCAAGCTAATTTTGTAAGATGCGTTATTTCTTCTAGTAAAGTGTTTCCAATACGTATTTGTCTTTACTCTGCAATACTGTATATCCTTATAACGTGGTATTGTTACATATTCTTTCAAGAGAAAACTCTCATGTGCGATCTCTTTTGAGGCTACATGCTTAGATATACTCGCAACAGCAAAGCTTTTCCTGTTAAAACATGTTGTTTAGGAAAAATAAGTTAATTTCGCACGATGCGGGATTTCCTTAAAACGTGGTTTTCTGACAAATTTTGACGAAAAAAAAAAATTAGCTTGTATCTCCTAAACAACACGTTGTAACTCGAAAAGATTTGGTGTGGCGTGTACGTCTAAACGTGTATCCTATAAAGAGAACCCACAGGAGAATTTTCTTTCGTCAAAATTGTCAGAAAACCACGTTTTAAGGAAATCCCCCATCCTGCGAAATTATCTTGTTTTTCCTAATCAACACGTTGTAATGCGAAAAGCTTTGGTGTTGCATGTATGTCAAAGCGTGTAGCCTCAAAGGAGAACGCACAGGTGAGTTTTCTATGGAAAGAATATGTAAGAATACCACTTTATTAGGAAACACAGTGTCTCAGAGCAAAGACAAATACGTACTCTATTGGAAACACTTTACGAAAAGAAATAACACATCATACAAAATTAGCTTGTATCTCCTAAACAACACGTTGTAACTCGAAAGGATTTGGTGGGGCGTGTACGTGTACACGTGTAGCCTCAAAACAGAACCCATAGGAGAATTTTCTTTCGTCAAAATTTTTCAGAAAACCACGTTTTAAGGAAAGTATCTTTTTTTTCCTAATCAAAATGCTGTAACACTAAATGCTTTGGTGTTGCGTGTATGACTAAGTTTGTAGCCTCAAAAGAGAATGCACAAGACAGTTTTCTATCGAAAGAATATGTAAGAATACCACGTTATAAGGAAATACAGTGGTGCAGAGTAAAGACAAATACGTACGTATTGGAAACACTTTATGAGAAGAAATAACGCATCGTACAAAATTAGCTTGTATCTCCTAAACTACACGTTGTAACTCGAAAAGCTTCAGTGTTGCGTGTATGTCTAAGCATGTAGCTTCAAAATAGAAGGTACAGGAGAGTTTTCTCTCGAAAGAATATGTAAGAATACCACGCTATAAGGAAATACAGTGTTGCAGAGTAAAGACAAATACATACGTATTGGAAACACTTTACGAGAAGAAATAACGCTTCTAACAAAATTAGCTTGTATCTCCTATACAACACGTTGTAACTCGAAAAGATTTGGTGTGTCGTGTACGTCTAAACGTGTAGCCTCAAAAGAGAACCAACAGGAGAATTTTCTTCCCTCAAAATTTGTCAGAAAACCACGTTTTATGGAAATCCCGCATCATGAGAAATTATCTTATTTTTCCTAATCAACATGTTGTAACACGAAATGCTTTGGTTTTGCCTGTATGCCTAAGCGTGTACCCTCAAAAGAGAAGGCACAGGAGAGTTTTCTCTCGAAAGAATATGTAAGAATACCACGTTATAAGAAAATACAATGTTGCAGAATAAAGACAAATACGTACGTATTGGAAACACTTTACGAGAAGAAATAAAGCATCATACAAAATTAGCTTGTATCTCCTAAACAACACGTTGCAACTCGAAAGGTTTTGGTGTGGCGTGTACGTCTAAATGTGTAGCCTCAAAAGAGAACCAACAGCAGAATTTTCTTTCGTCAAACTTTTTCAGAAAACCACGTTTTAAGGAAATCCCGCATCGTGCAAAATTATCTTATTTTTCCTTATCAACACGTTGTAACACGAAATGCTTTGGTTTTGCCTGTATGTCTAAGCATGTAGCCTCAAAAGAGAAGGCAGAGGAGAGTTTTCTCTCGAAAGAATATGTAAGAATACCACGTTATAAGGAAATACAGTGTTGCAGAGTAAAGACAAATACATACGTATTGGAAACACTTTACGAGAAGAAACAAAGCATCCTACAAAATTAGCTTTTATCTCCTAAACAACAAGTTTTAACTCGAAAAGTTTTGGTGTGGCGTGTACGTCTAAACGTGTAGCCTCAAAAGAGAACCCACAGGAGAATTTTCTCTCGTCAAACTTTTTCAGAAAAGCACGTTTTAAGGAAATCCAGCATCGTGTGAAACGATCTTGTTTTTTCCGAAACAACACGTCGAGACTCGAAAAGCATTGGTATTGCGTGTATGGGTAAGCGTGTAGCCTCAAAAGAGTAGGCACAGGAGAATTATCTCTCGAAAGAATATGTAAGCATACCACGTTAAAAGGAAATACAGTGTTGCAGAGTAAAGACAAATACGTACTTATTGGAAACACTTTAAGAGAAGAAATAACGCATCGTACAAAATTAGCTTGTATCTCCTAATCAACACGTTGTAACTCGAAAAGATTTGGTGTGGCGTGTACATCTAAACGTGTAGCCTCAAAAGAGAACCCACAGGAGAATTTTCTTTCGTCAAAATTTGTCAGAAAACCAAGTTTGGAGAAAATCCCGCATCGTGGGAAATTATCCTGTTTTTCCTAAACAACACGTCGTAACTCGAAAAGCTTTCGTGTTGCGTGTCTGTCTAAGTGTGTAGCCTCAAAAGAGAAGGCACAGGAGAGTTTTCTCTCGAAAGAATATGCAAGAATACTATGTTATAAGGAAATACAGTGTTGCAGGGTAAAGACAAATACGTACTTATTGGAAACATTTTACGAGAAGAAATAGCGCATCGCAAAAATTAGATTGTATCTCCTAAACAACACGTTGTAACTCGAAAATATTTGGTGTGACGTGTACTTCTAAACGTGTAGCCTCAAAAGAGAAGCCAAGGAGAATTTTCTTTCGTCAAAATTTGTCAGAAATCCACGTTTTAAGGAAATCCCGCATAGTGCGAAATTATCTTGTTTTTCCTAAACAACATGTTGTAACTCGAAAAGCTTTGGTGTTGCGTGTATTTCTAAGCGTGTAGCCTCAAAATAGAACACTCAGGAGAGTTTTCTCTCGAAAGAATATGTAAGAATACCACCTTATAAGGAAATACAGTGTTGCAGAGTAAAGACAAATACGTACCTATTGGAAACACTTTACGAAGTGAAATAACGCATCTTACAAAATTAGCTTGTATCTCCTAAACAGCACGTTGTAACTCGAAACGCTTTGGTGTTGCGTGTAGCTTTTCGAGTTACAACGTGTTGTTTAGGAAAAACAAGATAATTTCGCACGATGCGGGATTTCCTTAATACGTGGTTTTCTGACAAATTTTGACCAAAGAAAATTCTCCTATGACTTCTCTTTTCAGGCTACACGTTTAGACGTACAGGCCACACCAAATCTTTTTAAGTTACAACGTGTTGTTTAGGAGATACAAGCTAATTTTGTATGATGCGTTATTTCTTCTCGTAAAGATTTTCCAATACATAAGTATTTGTCTTTACTCTGCAACACTGTATTTCCTAATAACGTGGTATTCTTACGTATTCTTTCGAGAAAAAACTCTCCTTTGCGTTCTCCTTTGAGGCTACACGCTTACACATAGACGCAACACCAAAGCTTTTCGAGTTACAACGTGTTGTTTAGGAGATACAAGCTAATTTCTTACGATGCGTTATTTCTTCTCATAAAGTTTTTCCAAGACGTAAGTATTTGTCTTTACTCTGCAACACTGTATTTCCTAATAACGTGGTATTCTTACATATTCTTTCGAGAAAAAACTCTCCTGTGCGTTCTCTTTTGAGGCTATACGCTTAGACATACACGCAGCACCAAAGCTTTTCAAGTTACAATGTGTTGTTTAGGAAAAACAAGATAATTTCGCACAATGCGGGATTTCCTTAAAACGTGGTTTTCTGACAAATTTTGACGAAAGAAAATTTTCCTGTGGGTTCTCTTTTGAGGCTACACGTTTAGACATACACACCACACCAAATCTTTTTGAGTTATAATGTGTTGTTTAGGAGATACAAACTAATTTTGTAAGATGCCTTATTTCTTCTCGTAAGGTTTAAGTTTTTCCAATAAGTACGTATTTGTCTTTACTCTGCAACAATGTATTTCCTTATAACGTGGTATTCTTACATATTCTTTCGAGAGAAAACTCTCCTGTGTGTTCTCTTTTGTGGCTACACGCTTAGACATACACGCAACACGAAAGCTTTTCGAGTTAAAACGTTTGGTTTAGGAAAAACAAGATAATGTCGCACTATGCGGGATTTCCTTAATACATGGTTTTCTGACAAATTTTGACCAAAGAAAATTCTCCTATGCGTTCTCTTTTCAGGCTACACGTTTAGACGTACAGGCCACACCAAATCTTTTTATGTTACAACGTGTTGTATAGGAGATACAAGCTAATTTCTTACGATGCGTTATTTCTTCTCGTAAAGTTTTTCCAAGACGTAAGTATTTGTCTTTACTCTGCAACACTGTATTTCCTAATAACGTGGTATTCTTACATATTCTTTCGAGAAAAAACTCTCCTTTGCGTTCTCTTTTGAGGCTACACGCTTAGACATACACGCAACACCAAAGCTTTTCGAGTTACAACGTGTTGTTTAGGAAAAACAAGATATTTTTGCACGATGCGGGATTTCCTTAAAACGTGGTTTTCTGACAAATTTTGACGAAAGAAAATACTCCTGTGGGTTCTCTTTTGAGGCTACACATTTAGACGTACATGCCACACCAAATCATTTCGAGTTACATCGTGTTGTTTAGGAGAAACAAGCTAATTTTTTACGATGCGTTATTTCTTCTCATAAAGTTTTAGTGTTTCCATTACATACATATTTGCCTTTACTCTGCAACACTGTATTTCCTTATAACGTGGTATTCTTGCATATTCTTTCGAGAGAAAACTCTCCTGTGCGTTCTCCTTTGAGGCTACATGCTTAGACATTCACGCAACACCAAAGATTTTCGATTTACAACGTGTTGTTTAGGAAAAACAAGATAATTTCGCAAGATGCGGGCTTTCCTTAAAACGTGGTTTTCTGACAAATTTTGACAAAATAAAACTCTCCTGTGAGTACTCTTTTGAGGCTACATGTTTAGACGTGCACCCCACACCAAATCTTTTCGAGTTACAACGAGTTGTTTAGGACATACAAGCTAATTTTGACAGATGCGTTATTTCTCTCATAAAGTGTTTCCAATACGTACGTATTTGTCTTTACTCTGCAACACTGTATTTCCTTATAACGTGGTATCCTTACATATTCTTTCGAGAGAAAACTCTCCTGTGCGTTCTCTTTTGAGGCTACACGCTTAGACATACACGCAACACCAAAGCTTTCGAGTTACAACGTGTTGTTTAGGAAAAACAAGATAATTTCGCAAGATGCGGGATTTCCTTAAAACGTGGTTTTCTGACAAATTTTGACGAAAGAAAATTATCCTGTGGGTTCTCTTTTGAGGGTACAAGTTTAGACGTACACACCACACCAAATCTTTTCAAGTTATAACATGTTGTTTAGGAGATACAAACTAATTTTGTAAGATGCCTTATTTCTTCTCGTAAAGTTTAAGTTTTTCCAATAAGTACGTATTTGTCTTTACTCTGCAACACTGTATTTCCTTATAACGTGGTATTCTTACATATTCTTTCGAGAGAAAACTCTCCTGGGCATTCTCCTTTGAGGTTACAGGCTTAGACATACACGCAACACCAAAGCTTTTCGAGTTAAAACGTTTTGTTTAGGAAAAACAAGATAATTTCGCACGATGCGGAATTTCCTTAATACGTGGTTTTCTGACAAATTTTGACCAAAGAAAATTCTCCTATGGGTTCTCTTTTGAGGCTACACGTTTAGACGTACAGGCCACACCAAATCTTTTTAAGTTACAACGTGTTGTTTAGGAGATACAAGCTAATTTTGTACGATGCGTTATTTCTTCTCTTAAGTTTAAGTTTTTCCAATAAGTACGTATTTGTCTTTACTCTGCAACACTGTATTTCCTTATAACGTGGTATTCTTACATATTCTTTCGAGAGAAAACTCTCCTGTGCGTTCTCTTTTGAGGCTACACGCTTAGACATACACGCAAAACCAAAGCTTTTCGAGTTAAAACGTTTGGTTTAGAAAAAACAAGATAATTTCGCACTATGCGGGATTTCCTTAATACGTGGTTTTCTGACATATTTTGACCAAAGAAAATTCTCCTATGGGTTTTCTTTTCAGGCTACACGTTAAGACGTACAGGCCACACCAAATCTTTTTAGGTTACAACGTGTTGTTTAGGAGATACAAGCTAATTTCTTACGATGCGTTATTTCTTCTCGTAAAGTTTTTTCCAATACGTAAGTATTTGTCTTTACTCTGCAACACTGTATTTCCTAATAACGTCGTATTCTTACACATTCTTTCGAGAAAAAACTCTCCTTTGCGTTCTCTTTTGAGGCTACACGCTTAGACATACACGCAACACCAAAGCTTTTCGAGTTACAATGTGTTGTTTAGGAAAAACAAGATAATTTCGCACAATGCGGGATTTCCTTAAAACGTCATTTTCTGACAAATTTTGACGAAAGAAAATACTCCTGTCGGTTCTCTTTTGAGGCTACACATTTAGACGTACATGCCACACCAAATCGTTTCGAGTTACAACGTGTTGTGTAGGAGAAACAAGCTAATTTTTTATGATGCGTTATTTCTTCTCATAAAGTTTTAGTGTTTCCATTACGTACATATTTGCCTTTACTCTGTAACACTGTATTTCCTTATAACGTGGTATTCTTGCATATTCTTTCGAGAGAAAACTCTCCTGTGCGTTCTCTTTTGAGGCTACATGCTTAGACATTCACGCAACACCAAAGCTTTTCGATTTACAACGTGTTGTTTAGGAAAAACAAGATAATTTCGCAAGATGCGGGATTTCCTTAAAACGTGGTTTTCTGACAAATTTTGACGAAATAAAACTCTCCTGTGGGTACTCTTTGGAGGAAACACGTTTAGACGTGCACCCCACACCAAATCTTTTCGAGTTATAACGAGTTGTTTAGGACATACAAGCTAATTTTGCCAGATGCGTTATTTCTCTCATAAAGTGTTTCCAATACGTACGTATTTGTTTTTATTCTGCAACAATGTATTTCCTTATAACGTGGTATCCTTACATATTCTTTCGAGAGAAAACTCTCCTGTGCGTTCTCTTTTGAGGCTACACGCTTAGACATACACGCAACACCAAAGCTTTCGAGTTACAACGTGTTGTTTAGGAAAAACAAGATAATTACGCAAGATGCGGGATTTCCTTAAAACGTGGTTTTCTGACAAATTTTGACGAAAGAAAATTATCCTGTGGGTTCTCTTTTGAGGCTACAAGTTTAGAAGTACACACCATACCAAATCTTTTCAAGTTATAACGTGTAGTTTAGGAGATACAAATTAATTTTGTAAGATGCCTTATTTCTTCTCGTAAAGTTTAAGTTTTTCCAATAAGTACGTATTTGTCTTTACTCTGCGACACTGTATTTCCTTATAACGTGGTTTTCTTACATATTCTTTCGAGAGAAAACTCTCCTGGGCATTCTCCTTTGAGGTTACAGGCTTAGACATACAAGCAACACCAAAGCTTTTCGAGTTAAAATGTTTTGTTTAGGAAAAACAAGATAATTTCGCACGATGCGGAATTTCCTTAATACGTGGTTTTCTGACAAATTTTGACCAAAGAAAATTCTCCTATGGGTTCTCTTTTGAGGCTACACGTTTAGACGTACAAGCCACACCAAATCTTTTTAAGTTACAACGTGTTGTTTAGGAGATACAAGCTAATTTTGTACGATGCGTTATTTCTTCTCTTAAGTTTAAGTTTTTCCAATAAGTACGTATTTGTCTTTACTCTGCAACACTGTATTTCCTTATAACGTGGTATTCTTACATATTCTTTCGAGAGAAAACTCTCCTGTGCGTTCTCTTTTGAGGCTACACGCTTAGACATACACGCAACACCAAAGCTTTTCGAGTTAAAACGTTTTGTTTAAGAAAAACAAGATAATTTCGCAGAATGCGGGATTTCCTTAAAACGTGGTTTTCTGACAAATTTTGACGAAAGAAAATTTTCCTGTGGGTTCTCTTTTGAGGCTACACGTTTAGACATACACACCACACCAAATCTTTTCGAGTTATAATGTGTTGTTTAGGAGATACAAACTAATTTTGTAAGATGCCTTATTTCTTCTCGTAAGGTTTAAGTTTATCCAATAAGTTCGTATTTGTCTTTACTCTGCAACAATGTATTTCCTTATAACGTGGTATTCTTACATATTCTTTCGAGAGAAAACTCTCCTGTGTGTTCTCTTTTGAGGCTACACGCTTAGACATACACGCAACACGAAAGCTTTTCGAGTTAAAACGTTTGGTTTAGGAAAAACAAGATAATGTCGCACTATGCGGGATATCCTTAATACATGGTTTTCTGACAAATTTTGACCAAAGAAAATTCTATGGGTTCCTTTTCAGGCTACACGTTTAGACGTACAGGCCACACCAAATCTTTTTATGTTACAACGTGTTGTATAGGAGATACAAGCTAATTTCTTACGATGCGTTATTTCTTCTCGTAAAGTTTTTCCAAGACGTAAGTATTTGTCTTTACTCTGCAACACTGTATTTCCTAATAACGTGGTATTCTTACATATTCTTTCGAGAAAAAACTCTCCTTTGCGTTCTCTTTTGAGGCTACACGCTTAGACATACACGCAACACCAAAGCTTTTCGAGTTACAACGTGTTGTTTAGGAAAAACAAGAAATTTTTGCACGATGCGGGATTTCCTTAAAACGTGGTTTTCTGACAAATTTTGACGAAAGAAAATACTCCTGTCGGTTCTCTTTTGAGGCTACACATTTAGATGTACACGCCACACCAAATCTTTTCGAGTTACAACGTGTTGTTTAGGAGAAACAAGGTAATTTTTCTACGATGCGTTATTTCTTCTCATAAAGTTTAAGTGTTTCCATTACGTACATATTTGCCTTTACTCTGCAACACTGTATTTCCTTATAACGTGGTATTCTTGCATATTCTTTCGAGAGAAAACTCTCCTGTGCATTCTCCTTTGAGGCTACATGCTTAGACATTCACGCAACACCAAAGCTTTTCGAGTTACAACGTGTTGTTTAGGAAAAACAAGATAATTTCGCACGATGCGGGATTTCCTTAAAACGTGGTTTTCTGACAAATTTTGACGAAATAAAACTCTCCTGTGGGTACTCTTTTGAGGCTACACGTTTAGACATACAAGCCACACCAAATCTTTTCAAGTTATAACGTGTTGTTTAGGAGATACAAACTAATTTTGTAAGATGCCTTATTTCTTCTCGTAAAGTTTAAGTTTTTCCAATAAGTACGTATTTGTCTTTACTCTGCAACACTGTATTTCCTTATAACGTGGTTTTCTTACATATTCTTTCGAGAGAAAACCCTCCTGGGCATTCTCCTTTGAGGTTACAGGCTTAGATATACACGCAACACCAAAGCTTTTCGAGTTAAAACGTTTTGTTTAGGAAAAACAAGATAATTTCGCACGATGCGGAATTTCCTTAATACGTGGTTTTCTGACAAATTTTGACCAAAGAAAATTCTCCTATGGGTTCTCTTTTGAGGCTACACGTTTAGACGTACAGGCCACACCAAATCTTTTTAAGTTACAACGTGTTGTTTAGGAGATACAAGCTAATTTTGTACGATGCGTTATTTCTTCTCTTAAGTTTAAGTTTTTCCAATAAGTAAGTATTTGTCTTTACTCTGCAACACTGTATTTCCTTATAACGTGGTATTCTTACATATTCTTTCGAGAGAAAACTCTCCTGTGCGTTCTCTTTTGAGGCTACACGCTTAGACATACACGCAACACCAAAGCTTTTCGAGTTAAAACGTTTTGTTTAAGAAAAACAAGATAATTTCGCAGAATGCGGGATTTCCTTAAAACGTGGTTTTCTGACAAATTTTGACGATAGAAAATTTTCCTGTGGGTTCTCTTTTGAGGCTACACGTTTAGACATACACACCACACCAAATCTTTTCGAGTTATAATGTGTTGTTTAGGAGATACAAACTAATTTTGTAAGATGCCTTATTTCTTCTCGTAAGGTTTAAGTTTTTCCAATAAGTACGTATTGGCTTTACTCTGCAACAATGTATTTCCTTATAACATGGTATTCTTACATATTCTTTCGAGAGAAAACTCTCCTGTGTGTTCTCTTTTGAGGCTACACGCTTAGACATACACGCAACACGAAAGCTTTTCGAGTTAAAACGTTTGGTTTAGGAAAAACAAGATAATGTCGCACTATGCGGGATATCCTTAATACATGGTTTTCTGACAAATTTTGACCAAAGAAAATTCTCCTATGGGTTCTCTTTTCAGGCTACACGTTTAGACGTACAGGCCACACCAAATCTTTTTATGTTACAACGTGTTGTATAGGAGATACAAGCTAATTTCTTACGATGCGTTATTTCTTCTCGTAAAGTTTTTCCAAGACGTAAGTATTTGTCTTTACTCTGCAACACTGTATTTCCTAATAACGTGGTATTCTTACATATTCTTTCGAGAAAAAACTCTCCTTTGCGTTCTCTTTTGAGGCTACACGCTTAGACATACACGCAACACCAAAGCTTTTCGAGTTACAACGTGTTGTTTAGGAAAAACAAGATATTTTTGCACGATGCGGGATTTCCTTAAAACGTGGTTTTCTGACAAATTTTGACGAAAGAAAATACTCCTGTCGGTTCTCTTTTGAGGCTACACATTTAGACGTACACGCCACACCAAATCTTTTCGAGTTACAACGTGTTGTTTAGGAGAAACAAGGTAATTTTTCTACGATGCGTTATTTCTTCTCATAAAGTTTAAGTGTTTCCATTACGTACATATTTGCCTTTACTCTGCAACACTGTATTTCCTTATAACGTGGTATTCTTGCATATTCTTTCGAGAGAAAACTCTCCTGTGCATTCTCCTTTGAGGGTACATGCTTAGACATTCACGCAACACCAAAGCTTTTCGAGTTACAACGTGTTGTTTAGGAAAAACAAGATAATTTCGCACGATGCGGGATTTCCTTAAAACGTGGTTTTCTGACAAATTTTGACGAAATAAAACTCTCCTGTGGGTACTCTTTTGAGGCTACACGTTTAGACGTACAAGCCACACCAAATCTTTTCAAGTTATAACGTGTTGTTTAGGAGATACAAACTAATTTTGTAAGATGCCTTTTTTCTTCTCGTAAAGTTTAAGTTTTTCCAATAAGTACGTATTTGTCTTTACTCTGCAACACTGTATTTCCTTATAACGTGGTTTTCTTACATATTCTTTCGAGAGAAAACTCTCCTGGGCATTCTCCTTTGAGGTTACAGGCTTAGACATACACGCAACACCAAAGCTTTTCGAGTTAAAACGTTTTGTTTAGGAAAAACAAGATAATTTCGCACGATGCGGAATTTCCTTAATACGTGGTTTTCTGACAAATTTTGACCAAAGAAAATTCGCCTATGGGTTCTCTTTTGAGGCTACACGTTTAGACGTACAGGCCACACCAAATCTTTTTAAGTTACAACGTGTTGTTTAGGAGATACAAGCTAATTTTGTCCGATGCGTTATTTCTTCTCTTAAGTTTAAGTTTTTCCATTAAGTACGTATTTGTCTTTACTCTGCAACACTGTATTTCCTTATAACGTGGTATTCTTACATATTCTTTCGAGAGAAAACTCTCCTGTGCGTTCTCCTTTGAGGCTACACGCTTAGACATACACGCAACACCAAAGCTTTTCGAGTTAAAACGTTTTGTTTAAGAAAAACAAGATAATTTCGCAGAATGCGGGATTTCCTTAAAACGTGGTTTTCTGACAAATTTTGACGAAAGAAAATTTTCCTGTGGGTTCTCTTTTGAGGCTACACGTTTAGACATACACACCACACCAAATCTTTTTGAGTTATAATGTGTTGTTTAGGAGATACAAACTAATTTTGTAAGATGCCTTATTTCTTCTCGTAAGGTTTAAGTTTTTCCAATAAGTACGTATTTGTCTTTACTCTGCAACAATGTATTTCCTTATAACGTGGTATTCTTACATATTCTTTCGAGAGAAAACTCTCCTGTGTGTTCTCTTTTGTGGCTACACGCTTAGACATACACGCAACACGAAAGCTTTTCGAGTTAAAACGTTTGGTTTAGGAAAAACAAGATAATGTCGCACTATGCGGGATTTCCTTAATACATGGTTTTCTGACAAATTTTGACCAAAGAAAATTCTCCTATGCGTTCTCTTTTCAGGCTACACGTTTAGACGTACAGGCCACACCAAATCTTTTTATGTTACAACGTGTTGTATAGGAGATACAAGCTAATTTCTTACGATGCGTTATTTCTTCTCGTAAAGTTTTTCCAAGACGTAAGTATTTGTCTTTACTCTGCAACACTGTATTTCCTAATAATGTGGTATTCTTACATATTCTTTCGAGAAAAAACTCTCCTTTGCGTTCTCTTTTGAGGCTACACGCTTAGACATACACGCAACACCAAAGCTTTTCGAGTTACAACGTGTTGTTTAGGAAAAACAAGATATTTTTGCACGATGCGGGATTTCCTTAAAACGTGGTTTTCTGACAAATTTTGACGAAAGAAAATACTCCTGTCGGTTCTCTTTTGAGGCTACACATTTAGACGTACACGCCACACCAAATCTTTTCGAGTTACAACGTGTTGTTTAGGAGAACCAAGGTAATTTTTCTACGATGCATTATTTCTTCTCATAAAGTTTAAGTGTTTCCATTACGTACATATTTGCCTTTACTCTGCAACACTGTATTTCCTTATAACGTGGTATTCTTGCATATTCTTTCGAGAGAAAACTCTCCTGTGCAGTCTCCTTTGAGGCTACATGCTTAGACATTCACGCAACACCAAAGCTTTTCGAGTTACAACGTGTTGTTTAGGAAAAACAAGATAATTTCGCACGATGCGGGATTTCCTTAAAACGTGGTTTTCTGACAAATTTTGACAAAATAAAACTCTCCTGTGGGTACTCTTTTGAGGCTACACGTTTAGACGTACAAGCCACACCAAATCTTTTCAAGTTACAACGTGTTGTTTAGGAGATACAAGCTAATTTTGTACGATGCGTTATTTCTTCTCGTAAAGTTTAAGTTTTTTCCAATAAGTATGTATTTGTCTTTACTCTGCAACACTGTATTTCCTTATAAAGTGGTATTCTTACATATTCTTTCGAGAGAAAACTCTCCTGTGCGTTCTCTTTTGAGGCTACACGCTTAGACATACACGCAACACCAAAGCATTTCGTGTTAAAACGTTTTGTTTAGGAAAAACAAGATAATTTCGCACGATGCGGAATTACCTCAATACGTGGTTGTCTGAAAATTTTGACCAAAGAAAATTCTCCTATGGGTTCTCTTTTCAGGCTACTCGTTTAGACGTACAGGCCACACCAAATCTTTTTAAGTTGCAACGTGTTGTTTAGTAGATACAAGCTAATTTTTTACCATGCGTTATTTCGTCTCGTAAAGTTTTTCCAATACATAAGTATTTGTCTTTACTCTGCAACACTGTATTTCCTAATAACGTGGTATTCTTACATATTCTTTCGAGAAAAAACTCTCCTTTGCGTTCTCCTTTGAGGCTACACGCTTACACATAGACGCAACACCAAAGCTTTTCGAGTTACAACGTGTTGTTTAGGAGATACAAGCTAATTTCTTATGATGCGTTATTTCTTCTCGTAAAGTTTTTCCAAGACGTAAGTATTTGTCTTTACTCTGCAACACTGTATTTCCTAATAACGTGGTATTCTTACATATTCTTTCGAGAAAAAACTCTCCTTTGCGTTCTCTTTTGATGCTACACGCTTAGACATACACGCAACACCAAAGGTTTTCGAGTTACAACGTGTTGTTTCGGAAAAACAAGATAATTTCGCACGATGCAGGATTTCCTTAAAACGTGGTTTTCTGACAAATTTTGACGAAAGAAAATACTCCTGTGGGTTCTCTTTTGAGGCTACACATTTAGACGTACACGCCACACCAAATCTTTTCGAGTTACAACGTGTTGTTTAGGAGAAACAAGCTAATTTTTTACGATGCATTATTTCTTCTCATAAAGTTTAAGTGTTTCCATTACGTACATATTTGCCTTTACTCTGCAACACTGTATTTCCTTATAACGTCGTATTCTTGCATATTCTTTCGAGAGAAAACTCTACTGTGCATTCTCCTTTGAGGCTACATGCTTAGACATTCACGCAACACCAAATCTTTTCGAGTTACAACGTGTTGTTTAGGAGATATAAGCTAATTTTTTTACGGTGCGTTATTTCTTCTCATAAAGTTTTAAGTGTTTCCATTACGTACATATTTGCCTTTACTCTGCAACACTGTATTTCCTTATAACGTGGTATTCTTGCATATTCTTTCGAGAGAAAACTCTCCTGTGCGTTCCCCTTTGAGGCTACATGCTTAGACATACACGCAACACCAAAGCTTTTCGAGTTACAACGTGTTTTTTAGGAAAAACAAGATAATTTCACACGATGCGGGATTTCCTTAAAACGTAGTTTTCTGACAAATTTTGACGAAAGAAAATTATCCTGTGGGTTGTCTTTTTAGGCTACACGTTTAGACGTACACACCACACCAAATCTTTTCGAGTTATAACGTGTTGTTTAGGAGATACAAACTAATTTTGTAAGATGCCTTATTTCTTCTCGTAAAGTTTAAGTTTTTCCAATATGTACGTATTTGTCTTTACTCTGCAACACTGTATTTCCTTATAACGTGGTATTCTTACATATTCTTTCGAGAGAAAACTCTCCTGTGCGTTCTCTTTTGAGGCTATACGCTTTGACATACACGCAACACCAAAGTTTTTCGAGTTACAATGTGTTGTTTAGGAAAAACAAGATAATTTAGCATGATGCGGGATTTCCTTAAAACGTGGTTTTCTGACAAATTTTGACGAAAGAAAATACTCCTGTGGGTTCTCTTTTGAGGCTACACATTTAGACGTGCCCGAGACACTAAATCTTGTCGAGTTACAACGTGTTGTTTAGGAGATACAAGCTAATTTTTTTACGATGCATTATTTCTTCTCATAAAGTTTAAGTGTTTCCATTATGTAAATATTTGGCTTTACTCTGCAACACTGTATTTCCTTATAACGAGGTATTCTTGCATATTCTTTCAAGAGAAAACTCTCCTGTGCGGTCTCCTTTGAGGTTACATGCTTAGACATACACTCAACACCAAAGCTTTTCGAGTTACAACATGTTGTTTAGGAAAAACAACATAATTTCGCACGATGCGGGATTTCCTTAAAACGTGGTTTTCTGACAAATTTTGACCAAATAAAACTCTCCTGTGTGTACTCTTTTGAGGCTACACGTTTAGACGTACACGCCACACCAAATCTTTTCGAGTTACAACCTGTTTTTTAGGACATACAAGCTAATTTTTTACGATGCGTTATTTCTTCTCGTAAAGTGTTTCCAATAAGTACGTATTTGTCTTTATTCTGCAACACGGTATTTCCTTAATACGTGGTATTCTTACATATTCTTTCGAGAGAAAACTCTCCTGTGCGTTCTCTTTTGAGGGTACACGCTTAAACATACACGCAACACCAAAGCTTTTCGAGTTACAATATGTTGTTTATGAAGAACAAGATAATTTCTCACGATGCGGGATTTCCTTAAAACGTGGTTTTCTGACAAATTTTGACGAACGAAAATTGTCCTGTGGTTCTCTTTTGAGGCTACACCTTTAGACGTACACGCCACACCAAATCTTTTCGAGTTACAACGTGTTGTTTAGGAGATACAAGCTAATTTTGTACGATGCTTTATTTCATCTCGTAAAGTTTAAGGGTTTCCAATACGTAAGTATTTGTCTTTATTCTGCAACACTGTACTTCCTTATAACGTGGTATTCTCACATATTCTTTCGAGAGAAAACTCTCCTGTGTGTTCTCTTTTGAGGCTACACGCTTAGACATACACGCATCACCAAAGATTTTCGAGTTACTACGTGTTGTTTAGGAAAAACAAGATAATTTCGCACGATGCTGGATTTCCTTAAAACGTGGTTTTCTGAAACTTTGACGAAAGAAAATTCTCCTATGGGTTCTCTTTTGAGGCTACAAGTTTAGACGTACATGCCACACCAAATCTTTTCGAGTTACAAAGTGTTGTTTAGGAGATACAAGCTAATTTTGTACGATGCTTTCTTTCATCTCGTAAAGTTTAAGGGTTTCCAATAAGTACGTATTTTTCTTTACTCTGCAACACTGTATTTCCTTATAACGTGGTATTCTTACATATTCTTTTGAGAGAAAACTCCCCTGTGTGTTCTCTTTTAAGGCTACACGCTGAGACATACACGCAACACCAAAGGTTTTCGAGTTACAACGTGTTGTTTAGGAAAAACAAGATAATTTCGCACGATGTAGGATTTCCTTAATACGTGGTTTTGTGACAAATTTGACCAAAGAAAATTCTCCTGTGTGTTCTCTTTTTGAGGCTACACGTTTAGACGTACCTGCCACACCAAACATTTTCGAGTTACAACGTGTTGTTTAGGAGATACAAGCTAATTTTTTATGATGAATTATTTCTTCACGTAAAGTGTTTCCAATACGTACGTATTTGTCTTTACTCTGCAACACTGTATTTCCTTATAACCTGGTATTCTTACTTATTCTTTTGAGTGAAAACTCTCCTGTGTGTTCTCTTTTGAGGCTACACACTGAGACATACACGCAACACCCAAGCTTTTTGAGTTACAACGTGTTGTTTAGGAAAAACAAGATAATTTCGCAGGATGCGGGATTTCGTTAATACCTTGTTTTCTGACCAATTTTGACGAAAGAAAATTCTCCAGTCGGTTCTCTTTTGAGGCTAAACTTTTAGACATACACGCCAAACTAAATGTTTTCGAGGTTCCACTTGTTGTTTAGGAGATACAAGCTAATATTGTGTGATGCTTAATTTCTTCTCGTAATGTGTTTCCAATATGTACGTATTTGTCTTTACTCTGCAACACTGTATTTCCTTATAACGTTGAATTCTTACATGTTCTAATGAGAGAAAACTCTCCTGTGCATTCTCTTTTGAGGCTACACGCTTAGACATACACGCAACACCAAAGTTTTCGAGTTACCACTTGTTGTTTAGGAAAAACAAGATAATTTCCCACGATGCGGTATTTCCTTAAAACGTGGTTTTCTGACAAATTTTGACGAAAGAAAATTCTCCTTTGTGTTCTCCTTTGAGGCTACACGTTTAGACATACACGCCAAACCAAATCTTTTCGACTTACCATGTGTTGTTTAGGAGATAAAAGCTAATTTTGTTCGATGCGTTATTTCTTCTCGTAAAATGTTCCCAATATGTAAGTATTTGTCTTTACTCTGAAACACTGTATTTCCTTATAACGTGGTATTCTTACATATTCTTTCGAGAGAAAACTATCTTGTGCGTTCCGTTTTGAGGCTACACACTTAGACATACAGGCAACACCAAAGCTTTTCGAGTTACAACGTGTTGTTAATGAATAAAAAGATAATTTCGCACGATGCGGGATTTATTTAAAACGTGGTTTTCTGAAAAATTTGACAAAGGAAAATTCTTCTGTGGGCTTTCCTTTGAGGCTACACGTATAGACGTACACGTCACACCAAATCTTTTCGAGTTACAACGTGTTGTTTAGGAGATACAAGCTAATTTTGTACGATGCATTATTTCTTCTCGTAAAGTGTTTCCAATATGTACTTATTTGCCTTTACTCTACAAAATTGTATTTCTTTATATCGTGGTATTCTTATATATTCTTAGGAGAGAAAACTCTCCTGTGCCTTCTCTTTTGAGGCTCCACGCTTAGACATACACGCAACACCAAAGCTTTTCGAGTTACAACATGTTGTTTAGGAAAAAGAAGATGATTTCGCACGATGCGGGATTTCCTTAAAACGTGGTGTTCTGAAAAAATTTTAACGAAAGAAAATTCGTCTCTGGGTTCTTTTTGAGGCTACACGTTTAGACGTACACGCCACACCAAATCTTTTCGAGTTACAACGTGTTGTTTAGGAGATACAAGCTAATTTTGTACGATGCTTTATTTCATCTCATAAAGTTTAAGGGTTTCCAATACGTAAGTATTTGTCATTATTCTGCAACAGTGGACTTCCTTATAACGTGGTATTCTCACATATTCTTTCGAGAGAAAAGTCTCCTGTGTGTTTTCTTTTGAGGCTACACGCTTAGACATACACGCAACACCAAAGCTTTTCGAGTTACAATGCGTTTTTTAGGAAAAACAAGATAATTTCGCACGATGCGGGATTTCCTTAATATGTGGTTTTCTGACAAATTTTGACCAAAGAAAATTCTCCTGTGGGTTCTCTTTTGAGGCTACACGTTTAGACGTACACGCCACACGAAATCTTTTCGAGTTACAACGTGTTGTTTAGGAGATACAAGCTATTTTTTTACGATGCGTTATTTCTTCTCATAAAGTGTTTCCAATAAGTACTTATTTGTCTTTACTCTGCAACACTGTATTTCCTTATAACGTGGTATTCTTACATATTCTTTCGAGAGAAAACTATCCTGTGCGTTCCCTTTTGAGGCTACACACTTAGACATACAGGCAACACCAACGCTTTTCCAGTTACATCTTGTTGTTTTTGAAAAACAAGATTATTTCGCACGATGAGTGATTTTCTTAAAATGTGATTTTCTGACAAATTTTGACAAAAGAAAATTCTCCTGTGGTTTCGCTTTTGATGCTACACGTTTAGACGTACACGCCACACCAAATCCTTTCTAGTTAGCACGTGTTGTTTAGGAGATACAAGCTAATTTTGTATGATGCGTTATTTCTTCTCATAAAGTGTTTCCAATACGTACTTATTTGTCTTTACTCTGCATCACTGTATTTCCTTATAACATGGTATTCTTACATATTCTTTCGAGGGAAAACTCTCCTGTGCGTTCTCTTTTGAGGCTACATGCTTAGACATACACGCAACTCCAAAGCTTTTCGAGTTACAACGTGTTGTTTAGGAAAAACAAGATAATTTCGCACGATGCGAGATTTGCATAAAACGTGGTTTTCTGACAAATTTTGACGAAAGAAAGTTCTCCTGTTGGTTCTCTTTTGAGGCTACACATGTAGAGGTACGAGCCACACCAAATCTTTTCGAGTTACAACGTGTTGTTCAGGAGATACAAGCTAATTTTTTACGTTGCTTTATTTCTTCTCTTAAAGTGTTTCCAATACGTACCTATTTGTCTTTACTCCGCAACACTGTATTTCCTTATAACGCGGTATTCTTACGTATTCTTTTGAGAGAAAACTCTCCTGTGCGTTCTCTTTTGAGGCTACACGCTTAGACATACACGCAACACCAAAGCTTTCCGAGTTACACCGTGTTGTTTAGGAAAAACAAGATAATTTCCCACGATGCGAGATTTCCTTAAAACATGGTTTCTGACAAATTTTGATGAAAAAAAATTCTCCTGTGTGTTCTCTTTTGAGGCTACACATTTAGACGTACACGTCACACCAAATCTTTTCGAGTTACAACTTGTTGTTTAGGAGATACAAGCTAATTTTGTATGATGCGTTATTTATTCTAGTAAAGTGTTTCCAATATGTACTTATTTGTCTTTACTCTGCAAAATTGTATTTCCTTATAACGTGGTATTCTTTCATATTCCTTCGAGAGAAAACTCTCCTGTGCCTTCTCTTTTGAGGCTCCAAACTCGAAAAGCTTTGGTGTTGCGTGTATGTCTAAGCATGTAGACTCAAAAGAGAAGGCACAGGATTGTTTTCTCTCGAAAGAATATGTAAGAATACCACGTTATAAGGAAATACAGTGTTGCAGAGTAAAGACAAATACATACGTATTGGAAACACTTTATGAGAAGAAATAACGCATCTTCCAAAATTAGCTTGTATCTCCTAAACAACACGTTGTAACTCGAAAAGATTTGGTGTGGCGTGTACGTCTAAAGGTGTAGCCTCAAAAGAGAACCCACAGGAGAATTTTCTTTCGTCAAAATTTGTCAGAAAACCACGTTTTAAGGAAATCCCGCATTGTGCGAAATTATCTTGTTTTTCCTAAACAACACGTTGTAACTCGAAAAGCTTTGGTGTTGCGTGTATGTCTAAGTGTGTAGCCTCAAAAGAGAACGCACAGGAGAGTTTTCTCTCGAAAGAATATGTAAGAAAACCATGTTATAAGGAAATACAGTGTTTCAGAGTAAAGACAAACATGTACGCATTGGAAACACTTTACGAGAAGAAATAACGCATCATAAAAAATTAGCTTGTATCTCCTAAACAACACGTTGTAACCGAAAAGATTTGGTGTGGCATGTACGTCTAAACGTGTAGCCTCAAAAGAGAAACCACAGGAGAATTTTCTTAGGTCAAAATTTGTCAGAAAACCATGTTTTAAGGAAATCCCTCACATTATAAGGAAATACAGTGTTGCAGAGTAAAGACAAATATGTACCTATTGGAAACACTTTACAAGAAGAAATAACGCATCGTACAAAATTAGCTTGTGTCTCCTAAACAACACTTTGTAATTCGAAAAGATTTGGTTTGGCATGTACGTCTAAACGTGTAGCCTCAAAAGAGAAGCCACAGGAGAATTTTCTTTCGTTAAAATTTGTCAGAAAAGAGAACGCACAGGAGAGTTTTCTCTCGAAAGAATATATAAGAATGACACGTTATAAGAAAATACAGTGCTGCAAAGTAAAGACAAATACGTACCTTTTGGAAACACCTAAACTTTACAAGAAGAAGTAAAGCATAGTACAAAATTAGCTTGTATCTCTTAAACAACACGTTGTAACTCGAAAAGCTTTGGTGTTGCGCGCATTTATGAGCATGTAGCCTCAAAAGAGAAGGCACAGGAAGAAAGAACGCATCGCAAAAAATTAGCTCGTATCTCCTAAACAACATGTTGTTACTCGAAAAGATTTGGTGTGGCGTGTACGTCTAAACGTGTAGCCTCAAAAGAGAACACACAGGAGAATTTTCTTTGGTCAAAATTTGCCAGAAAACCTCGTTTTAAGGAAATCCCACATCGTGCGAAATTATCTTGTTTTTCCTAAACAACACCTTGTAACCCGAAAACTTTGGTGTTGCGTGTATGTCTAATCATGAAGCCTCAAAAGAGAACGCACAGGAGACTTTTCTCTCGAAAGAATATGTAAGAATACCACGTTATAAGGAAATACAGTGATGCAGAGTAAAGACAAATAAGTACGTATTGGAAACACTTTACGAGAAGAAATAATGCATCGTACAAAATTAGCTTGTATCTCCTAAACAACATGTTGTAACTCGAAAAGATTTGGTGTGGCGTGTACGTCTAAACGTGTAGCCTCAAAAGAGAACCCACAGGAGAATTTTTTTTTCGTTAAAATTTGTCAGAAAACCATGTTTTAAGGAAATCACTCATCGTGAGAAATTATCATGTTTTTCCTAAACAACACGTTGTAACTTGAAAAACTTTGATGTTGCGTGTATGTCTAAGCGTGTAGCCTCAAAAGAGAACTCACAGGAGGGTTTTCTCTCGAAAGAACATGTAAGAACACCACATTATAAGGAAATACAATTTTGCAGAGTAAAGACAAATACGTATGTATTTGAAACACTTTACGAGAAGAAATAACGCATCGTAAAATTTAGTTTGTATCTCCTAAACAAGACATTGTAACTCGAAAAGAGTTGGTGTGGCGTGTACGTCTAAACGTGTAGCCTCAAAGGAGAACCCACAGGAGAATTTTCTTTCGTCAAAATTTGTCAGAAAACCACTTATTAAGGAAATCTCGCATCGTGCGAAACTATCTTGTTTTTCCTAAACAACACATTGTAACTCGAAAATCTTTGATGTTGCGTGTATGTCTAAGCATGTAGCCTCAAAAGAGAATGCACAGGAGAGATTTCTCTCGAACGAGTATGTAAGAATACCACGTTATAAGGAAATACAGTGTGGCAAATTAAAGATAAATATGTACCTTTTGGAAACACTTAAACTTTACGAGAAGATATAAAGCATCGTAAAAAAATTAGCTTGTATCTCCTAAACAACACGTTGTAACTCGAAAAGATTTGGTGTGGCGTGTACGTCTAAATGTGTAGCCTCAAATGAAAACCCACAGGAGAATTTTCTTTCGTCAAAATTTGTCAGAAAACTACGTTTTAAGGAATTCCCGCATCTTGCGAAATTATCTTGTTTTTCCTAAACAACATGTTCTAACTCGAAATGCTTTGGTGTTGCGTGTATGTCTAAGCGTCTAGCCTCAAAAGAGAACGCACAGGAGAGTTTTCTCATGAAAGAATATGTACAAATACCATGTTATAAGGAAATACAATGTTGTAGAGTAAAGACAAATACGTACGTATTGGAAACACTTTAGGAGAAGAAATAACGCATCGTACAAAATTAGCTTGTATCTCCTAAACAACACGTTGTAACTCAAAAAGATTTGGTGTGGCGTGTACGTCTAAGCGTGTAGCCTCAAATGAAAACCCACAGGAGAATTTTCTTTCATCAAAATTTGTCAGAAAACCACGTTTTAAGGAATTCCCGCATCGTGCGAAATTATCTTGTTTTTCATAAACAACACGATCTAACTCGAAATGCATTGGTGTTGCGTGTATGTCTAAGCATGTAGCCTCAAAAGAGAATGCACAGGAGAGTTTTGTCTCGAAAGAATATGTACAAATACCATGTTATAAGGAAATACAGTGTTGTAGAGGAAAGACAAATACGTACGTTTTGGAAACACTTTAGGATAAGAAATAACGCATCGTACAAAATTAGCTTGTATCTCCTAAACAACACGTTGTAACTCGAAAATCTTTGGTGTTGCGTGTATGTCTAAGCGTGTAGCCTCAAAAGAGAACGCACAGGAGAGTTTTCTCTCGAAAAAATATGTAAGAATACCACGTCATAAGGAAATACAGTGTTGCAAAGTAAAGAAAAATACGTACCTTTTGGAAACACTTAAACGTTACGAGAAGAAATAATGCATCATTGAAAATTAGCTTGTATCTCCTAAACAATACGTTGTAACTCGAAAAGATTTGGTGTTGCGTGTATGACTAATCATGTAGCCTCAAAAGAGAGCGCACAGGAGAATTTTCTCTCGAAAGAATATGTAAGAATACCACGTTATAAGGAAATACAATGTTGCAGAGTAAAGAAAAATACTTGCATATTGGAAAAACTTTACGAGAAGAAATAACGCATCCTACAAAATTAGCTTGTATCTCCTAAACAACACCTTGTAACTCGAAAGGATTTGGTGTGGCGTATACGTCAAACGTGTAGCCTCAAAAGAGAACCCACAAGAGAATTTTCTTTGGTCAAAATTTGTCAGAAAACCACGTTTTAAGGAAATCCCTCATCGTGCGAAATTATCTTGTTTTTCCTAAACAACACGTTTTAACTCGAAAAGCTTTGGTGTTGCGTGTATGTCTAAGTGTTTAGCCTCAAAAGAGAACGCACAGGAGAGTTTTCTCTCAAAAGAATATGTAAGAATACCACGTTATAAGGAAATACAGTGTTGCAGAGTAAAGAAAAATACGTACGTATTGGAAAAACTTTACGAGAAGAAATAACGCATCCTACAAAATTAGCTTGTATCTCCTAAACAACACCTTGTAACTCGAAAGGATTTGGTGTGGCGTGTACGTCAAATGTGTAGCCTCAAAAGAGAACTCATAGGAGAATTTTCTTCCGTCAAAATTTGTCAGAAAATCACGTTTTAAGGAAATCCCTCATCGTGCGAAAATATATTGTTTTTCCTAAACAATACTTTGTAACTCGTAAAGCTTTGGTGTTGCGTGTATGTCTAAGAGTGTAGCTTCAAAAGAGAACGCACAGGAGAGTTTTCTCTTGAAAGAACATGTAAGAATACCATGTTATAAGGAAATACAGTGTTGCAGAGTAAAGATCAATAGGTAGTTATTGTAAATATTTTACGAGAAAAAATAACGCATGGTACAAAATTAGCTTGTATCTCTTAAACAACACGTTGTAATTCGAAAATATTTGGTGTGGCATGTACGTCTAAACGTGTAGCCTCAAAAGAGGACCGACAGGAGAATTTTCTTTCCTCAAAATTTTTCAAAAATCACGTTTTAAGGAAATCACTCATTGTGCGAAATTATCTTGTTTTTCCTAAACAACACGTTGTAACTCGAAAAGCTTTGGTGTTGCCTGTATGTCTAAGCGTGTAGCCTCAAAAGACAATGCACAGGAGAGTTTTCTCTCGAAAGAATATGTAAGAATACAACGTTATAAGAAAATACAGTGTTGCAGAGTAAAGACAAATACGTATGTATTGGAAACACTTTACGAGAAGAAATAAAGCATCGTAAAAATTAAGCTTTTATCTCCTAAACAATATTTTGTAACTCGAAAGATATGGTGTGGCGTGTACGTCTAAACGTGTAGCCTCAAAAGAGAACCCACAGGAGAATTTTCTTTCGTCAAAATTTGTCAGAAAACCATGTATTAAGGAAATCCCGTATCATGCAAAATTATCTTGTTTTTCCTAAACAACACATTGTAACTCGAAAAGCTTTGGTGTTGCGTGTACGTCTATGCGTGTAGCCTCAAAAGAGAATGCACAGGAGAGTTTTCTCTCGAAAGAACATGTAAGAATACCACGTTATAAGTAAATACAGTGTTGCAGAGTAAAGATAAATAGGTAGTTATTGTAAATACTTTACGAGAAGAAATAACGCATGGTACAAAAGAGTTTTCTCTCGAAAGAATATGTAAGAATACCACGTTATAAGGAAATACAGTGTTGCAGAATAAAGACAAATATGTACGCATAGAAAACACTTTATGAGAAGAAATAACGCATTGTACAAAATTAGCTTGTATCTCCTAAACACCACGTTGTAACTCGAAAATATTTGGTGTGGTGTGTACGTCTAAACGTGTAGCCTCAAAAGAGAACCCACAGGAGAATTTTCTTCCGTCAAAATTTGTCTGAAAAACATTTTCTAAGGAAATCATGCATCGTGCGAAATTATCTTGTTTTTCCTAAACTACACGTTGCAACTTGAAAAGCTTTGGTGTTGCGTGTATGTCTAAGCATGTAGCCTCAAAAGAGAGCGCACAGGAGAGTTTTCTCTCGAAAGAATATGTAAGAAAACCACATTATAAGGAAATACAGTGTTGCAGAGTAAAGAAAAATACGTACGTATTGGAAAAACTTTACGAGAAGAAATAACGCATTTGTACAAAATTAGCTTGTATCTCCTAAACAACACCTTGTAACTCGAAAAGATTTTGTTTGGCATGTACGTCTAAAGGTGTAGCCTCAAAAGAGAAGCCACCGGAGAATTTTCTTTGGTCAAAATTTGTCAGCAAGCCACGTTTTAAGGAAATCCCGCATCGTGAGAAATTATCTTGTTTTTCCTAAACAACACGTTGTAATTCGAAAAGCTTTGGTGTTGCGTGTATGTCTAAGCATGTAGCCTCAAAAGAGAATGCACAGGAGAGTTTTCTCTCGAAAGAATATGTAAGAATACCACGTTATAACAAATACAGTGTTGCAGAGTAATGACAAATACTTACGTATTGGAAACACGTTATGAGAAGAAATAACGCATGGTACAAAATTAGCTTGTACCTCCTAAACAACTCGTTGTAACTCGAAAAGATTTGATGTGACGTTTACATCTAAACGTGTAGCCTCAAAAGGGAACCCACAGGAGAATTTTCTTTCGTCAAAATTTTTCAGAAAACCATGTTTTACAGAAATCCCACATCATGCGAAATTATCTTGTTTTTCCTAAACAACACGTTGTAACTCGAAAAGCTTTGGTGTTGCGTGTATGTCTAAGCTTGTAGCCTCAAAGGAGAACGCACAGGACAGTTTCCTGCGAAAGAATATGTAAGAATACCACGTTATGAGGAAATACAGTGTTGCAGAGTAAAGAGAAATACCTACGCATTGGAAACACTTTACAATAAGAAATAGTGCATTGTAAAAATTAGCTTGTATCTCCTAAACAACACGTTGTAACTCGAAAAGATTTGGTGTGGCGTGCATTTCTAAACGTGTAGCCTCAAAAGAGAACCCACAGGAGAATTTTCTTTGGTCAAAATTTGTCAGAAAACCAGGTTTTATGGAAATCCTGAAAAATTTTGACGAAAGAAAATTCTCCTATGTGTTCTCTTTTGAGGCTACACGTTTAGACGTACACGCCACACCAATTCCTTTCAAGCTACAACGTGTTGTTTAGGAGATAGAAGCTAATTTTGTATGATGCGTTATTTCTTCTCGTAAAGTGTTTCCAATACGTATGTATTTGTCTTTACTCTGCAACACTGTATTTCCTTATAACTTGGTGTTCTTACATATTCTTTCAAGAGAAAACTATCCTGTGCCTTCTCTTTTGAGGCTACACACTTAGACATACACGCAACACCAAAGCTTTTCGAGTTACAATGTGAAGTTTAGGAAAAACAAGATAATTTCGCACGATGCGGGATGTATTTAAAACGTGGTTTCTGAAAAATTTTGACGAAAGAAAATTCTCCTGTGGGTTCTCTTTTGAGGCTACACGTTTAGACGTACAGGCCACACCAAATCTTTTCGAGTTACAACGTGTTGTTTAGGAGATACAAGCTAATTTTGTACGATGCGCTATTTCTTCTTGTAAAGTGTTTCCAATACATATGTATTTGTCTTTACTCTGCAAAACTGTATTTCTTTATAATGTGGTATTCTTACATAATCGTTCGAGAGAAAACTCTCCTGTGCCTTCTCTTTTGAGGCTACACACTTAGACATACACGCAACACGAAAGCTTTTCGAGTTACAACGTGTTGTTTAGGAAAAACAAGATAATTTCGCACGATGCGGGATTTCCTTAAAACGTGATTTTCTGAAAAATTTTGACGAAACAAAATTCTCCTATGGGTTCTCTTTTGAGGCTAAATGTTTAGACGTACACGCCACACCAAATCTTTTCGAGTTACAACGTGTTGTTTAGGAGATACAAGCTAATTTTGTACGATGCGTTATTTCTTCTCGTAAAGTGTTTCCAATAAGTACGTATTTGTCTTTACTCTGCAACACTGTATTTCCTATTAACGTGGTAATCTTACATATTCTTTCGAGAGAAAACTCTCCTGTGCCTTCTCTTTTGAGGTTACACACTTAGACATACACGCAACACAAAAGCTTTTCGAGTTACAAGGTGTTGTTTAGGAAAATCAAGATAATTTCGCATGATGCGGGATTTCCTTAAAATGTGATTATCTGAAAAATTTTGACGAAAGAAAATTCTCCTATAAGTTCTCTTTTGAGGCTACACGTTTAGACGTACACGCCACACCAAATCTTTTCGAGTTACAACGTATTGTTTAGGAGATACAAGCAAATATTTTATGATGCGTTATTTCTTCTCGTAAACTGTTTCCAATATGTACGTATTTGTCTTTACTCTGCAACACTGTATTTCCTTATAACGTGGTATTCTTACATATTCTTTCGAGAGAAAACTCTCCTGTGTGTTCTCTTTGAGGCTACACGCTTAGACATACACCCAACACCAAAGATTTTCGAGTTACAACGTGTTGTTTAGGAAAAACAAGATAATTTCGCACGATATGGGATTTCGTTAAAACCTGGATTTCTGACAAATTTTGACCAAAGAAAATTCTCCTGTGGGTTCTCTTTTGAGGCTACACGTTTAGAGGAATATGCCACACCAAATCTTTTCGAGTTACAACGTGTTGTTTTGGAGATACAAGCTAATTTTTTAAGATACGTTATTTCTTCTCCGAAAGTGTTTCCAATACATACGTATTTGTCTTTATTCTGCAACACAGTATTTCCTTATAACGTGGTATTCTTGCATATTATTTTGAGAGAAAACTCTCCTGTGCCTTCTCTTTTGAGGCTACATGCTTAGACATACACGAAACACTAAAGCTTTTTGAGTTACAACGTGTTGTTTAGGAAAAACAAGATAATTTCGCATGATGCGGGATTTCCTGAAAACGTGGTTTTCTGACAAATTTTGACGAAAGAAATTTCTCCTGTGGGTTCTCTTTTGAGGCTACATGTTTAGACGTACACACCACGCCGAATATTTTCGAGTTACGTGTTCTTTAGGAGAAACAAGCTAATTTTGTACGGTGCATTATTTCTTCTCGTAAAGTGTTTCCAATACGTACGTATTTGTCTTTATTTTGCAACACTGTATTTCCTTATAACGTGGTATTCTTATATATTCTTTCGAGAGAAAACTCTCCTGTGCATTCTCTTTTGAGGCTACATGCTTAGACATACACGAACACCAAAGCTTTTCGAGTTACAACGTGTTGTTTAGGAAAAACAAGATAAGTTCGCACGATGAGGGATTTCCTTAAAACGTGGTTTTCTGAAAAATTTTGAAGAAAGAAAATTCTCCTGTGGGTTCTCATTTGAGGCTCCACGTTTAGACGCACATGCCACACCAAATATTTTCGAATTACAACGTGTTGTTTAGGAGATACAAGCTAATTTTGTACCATGCGTCATTTCTTCTCGTAAAGTATTTACAATTACTACCTATTTATCTTTACTCTGCAACACTGTATTTCCTTATAACGTGGTATTCCTACATATTCTTTCGAGAGAAAACTCTCCTGTGTGTTCTCTTTTGAGGCTACACGCTTAGACATACATGCAACACCAAAGCTTTTCGAGTTACAACGTGTAGTTTAGGAAAACAAGGTAATTTCGCACGATGAGGTATTTCCTTAGAACATGGTTTTCTGACAAATTTTGAGGAAAGAAAATTCTCCTGTGGGTTCTCTTTTGAGGCTACACGTTTAGACGTACACGCCACACGAAATCTTTTCGAGTTACAACGTGTTGGTTAGGAGATACAAGCTAATTTTGTACGATGCGTTATTTCTTCTTGTAAAGTGTTTCCAATACTTACGTATTTGTCTTTATGCTGCAACACTGTATTTCCTTATAACGTGGTATTCTTACATATTCTTTCGACAGAAACTCTCCTGTGCATTCTCTTTTGAGGCCACACGCTTAGACATACATGCAACACCAAAGCTTTTCGAATTACAACGTGTTGTTTAGGAGAAACAAGATAATTTCGCAAGATGCGGGATTTCGATAAAACGTGGGTTTCTGACAAATTTTGACGAAGGAAAATCCTCCTGTGGTTTCTCTTTTGAGGCTACACGTTTAGCCGTACATGCCACACCAAATCCTTTTGAGTTACAACGTGTTGTTTAGGAGATACAAGCTAATTTTGTATGATGCATTATATCTTTTCATAAAGATTTTTCCAATACTTACGTATTTGTCTTTAGTCTGCAACACTGTATTTCCTTATAACGTGGTATTCTCACATATTGTTTCGAGAGAATACTCTACTGTGCGTTCTCTTTTGAGGCTACACGCTTAGATATACACGCAACACCAAAGCTTTTTGAGTTACAACGTGTTGTTTAGCAAAAACAAGATAATTTCGCAGGATGCAGGATTTCCTTAAAACGTGGTTTTCTCACAAATTTTGACGAAAGAAAATTCTCCTGTTGGTTGTCTTCGAGGCTACACTTTTAGACGTACATGCCAAACCAAATCTTTTCGAGTTACCACTTGTTGTTTAGGAGATAAAAGTTAATAATTTATGATGCGTTATTTCTTCTCGTAAAGTGTTTCCAATATGTACATTTTTGTCTTTACTCTGCAACACTGTATTTCCTTATAACGTGGTATTCTTACATGTTCTTCCGAGAGAAAACTCTCCTGTGCATTCTCTTTTGAGGCTACACGCTTAGACATACACGCAACACCAAAGCTTTTCGAGTTACAACGTGTTGTTTAGGAAAAACAAGATAATTTCGCATGATGCGGGATTTCCTTAAAACGTGGTTTTCTGACAAATTTTGACGAAAGAAAATTCTCCTGTTGGTTCTCTTTTGAGGCTACACGTTTAGACTTACATGCCAAACCAAATTTTTTCGAGATACAACGTGTTGTTTACGAGATAAAAGCTAATTTTTTATAATGCATTATTTCTTCTCGTAAGTGTTTCCAATATGTACGTATTTGTCTTTACTCTGCAAAATTGTATTTCCTAATAGCGTGGTATTCTTACATATTCTTTCGAGAGAAAACTCTCCTGTGCCTTCTCTTTTGAGGCTCCACGTTTAGACATACACGCAACACTAAAGCTTTTCGAGTTACAACATGTTGTTTAGGAAAAAGAAGATAATTTCGCACGATGCAGGATTTCCTTAAAACGTGGTTTTCTCAAAAATTTTGAAGAAAGAAAATTCTCCTGTGGGTTCTCTTTTGAGGCTACACGTTTAGACGTACACGCCACACCAGATCTTTTCGAGTTACAACGTGTTGTTTAGGAGATACATGTTAATGTTTTACTATGCGTTAATTCTTCTCGTAAAGTGTTTCCAATACGTACGTGTTTATCTTTACTCTGCAACACTGTATTTCCTTATAACGTGGTATTCTTACATATTCTTTCGAGAGAAAACTCTCCTTTGCGTTCTCTATTGAGGCTACACTCTTAGACATACATGCAACACCAAAGCTTTTCGAGTTACAACGTGTTGTTTAGGAAAAACAAGATAATTTCGCATGATGCGAGATTTCCTTAAAACGTGGTTTCTGACAAATTTTGATGAAGGAAAATTCTCCTGTGGGTTCTCTTTTGAGGGTACACGTTTAGACATACACGTCACACCAAATCTTTTCGAGTAACAACGTGTTGTTTAGGAGATACAAGCTAATTTTGTAAGATGCGTTATTTCTTCTCGTAAAGTGTTTCCAATATGTACTTATTTGTCTTTACTCATCAAAATTTTATTTCCTTATAACGTGGTATTCTTACATATTCTTTCGAGAGAAAACTCTCCTGTGCCTTCTCTTTTGAGGCTCCACGCTTAGACATACACGCAACACCAAAGCTTTTCGAGTTACAGCTTGTTGTTTAGGAAAAAGAAGATGATTTCGCACGATGTGGGATTTCCTTAAAACGTGGTTTTCTGAAAAATTTTAACGAAAGAAAATTCTCCTGTGGGTTCTCTTTTGAAGCTACACATTTAGACGTACACGCCGCACCAAATCTTTTCGAGTTACAACTTGTTGTTTAGGAGATACAAGCTAATTTTGTACGATGCGTTATTTCTTCTCGTAAAGTTTTCCAATACGTACATATTTTTCTTTACTCTGCAACACTGTATTTCCTTATAACTTGGTATTCTTACATATTCTTTCGAGAGAAAACTATCCTGTGCGTTCCCTTTTGAGGCTACACACTTAGACATACAGGCATCAACAAAGCTTTTCGAGTTACAACGTGTTGTTTATGAAAATCAAGATTATTTCGCACGATTCGTGATTTCCTTAAAATGTGGTTTTCTCACAAATTTTGACGAAAGAAAATTATCCTGTGGGTTCTCTTTTGAGGCTACACGTTTAGACGTACACGCCACACCAAATCCTTTCGAGTTACCACGTGTTGTTTAGGAGATACAAGCTAATTTTGTATGATGCGTTATTTCTTCTCGTAAAGTGTTTCCAGTACGTACTTATTTCTCTTTACTCTGCAACACTGTATTTCCCTATAACGTGGTATTCTTACATATTCTTTCGAGGGAAAACTCTCCTGTATGTTCTCTTTTGAGGCTACATGCTTAGGCATACACGCAACGCCAAAGCTTTTCGAGTTACAACGTTTTGTTTAGGAAAAACAAGATAATTTCGCGCGATGCGAGATTTCCATAAAACGTGGTTTTCTGAAAAATTTTGACCAAAGAAAGTTCTCCTGTGCATTCTCTTTTGAGGATACACGTGTAGTCGTACGAGCCAAAACAAATCTTTTCGAGTTACAACGTGTTGTTTAGAAGATACAAGCTAATTTTTTACGATGCATTATTTCTTCTCTTAAAGTGTTTCCAATACGTACGTATTTGTCTTTACTCTGCAACACTGTATTTCCTTATAACGTGGTATTCTTACATATTCTTTCGAGAGAAAACTCTCCTGTGCGTTCTCTTGTGAGGCTACACGCTTAAACATACACGCAACAGCAAAGCTTTTCGAGATACAACCTGTTGTTTAGGAAAAACAAGATAATTTCCCACGATGAGAGATTTCCTTAAATCGTGGTTTTCTGACAAATTTTGATGAAGGAAAATTCTCCTGTGTGTTCTCTTTTGAGGGTACACGTTTAGACATACACGTACACCAAATCTTTTCGAGTAACAACGTGTTGTTTAGGAGATACAAGCTAATTTTGTAAGATGCGTTATTTCTTCTCGTAAAGTGTTTCCAATATGTACTTATTTGTCTTTACTCATCAAAATTTTATTTCCTTATAACGTGGTATTCTTACATATTCTTTCGAGAGAAAACTCTCCTGTGCCTTCTCTTTTGAGGCTCCACGCTTAGACATACACGCAACACCAAAGCTTTTCGAGTTACAACTTGTTGTTTAGGAAAAAGAAGATGATTTCGCACGATGCGGGATTTCCTTAAAACGTGGTTTTCTGAAAAATTTTAACGAAAGAAAATTCTCCTGTCGGTTCTCTTTTGAAGCTACACATTTAGACGTACACGCCGCACCAAATCTTTTCGAGTTACAACGTGTTGTTTAGGAGATACAAGCTAATTTTGTACGATGCGTTATTTCTTCTCGTAAAGTTTTCCAATACGTACATATTTTTCTTTACTCTGCAACACTGTATTTCCTTATAACTTGGTATTCTTACATATACTTTCGAGAGAAAACTATCCTGTGCGTTACCCTTTGAGGCTACACACTTAGACATACAGGCATTACCAAAGCTTTTCGAGTTAAACGTGTTGTTTATGAAAATCAAGATTATTTCGCACGATGTGTGATTTCCTTAAAATGTGGTTTTCTCACAAATTTTGATTAAAGAAAATTATCCTGTTGGTTCTCTTTTGAGGCTACACATTTAGACGTACACGCCACACCAAATCCTTTCGAGTTACCACATGTTGTTTAGGAGATACAAGCTAATTTTGTATGATGCGTTATTTCTTCTCGTAAAGTGTTTCCAATACGTACTTATTTCTCTTTACTATGCAACACTGTATTTCCCTATAACGTGGTATTCTTACATATTCTTTCGAGGGAAAACTCTCCTGTGTGTTCTCTTTTGAGGCTACATGCTTAGGCATACACGCAACGCCAAAGCTTTTCGAGTTACAACGTTTTGTTTAGGAAAAACAAGATAATTTCGCACGATGCGAGATTTCCATAAAACGTGGTTTTCTGAAAAATTTTGACCAAAGAAAGTTCTCCTGTGCATTCTCTTTTGAGGCTACACGTGTAGTCGTACGAGGCAAAACAAATCTTTTCGAGTTACAACGTGTTGTTTAGAAGATACAAGCTAATTTTTTACGATGCATTATTTCTTCTCTTAAAGTGTTTCCAATACGTACGTATTTGTCTTTACTCTGCAACACTGTATTTCCTTATAACGTGGTATTCTTACATATTCTTTCGAGAGAAAACTCTCCTGTGCGTTCTCTTGTGAGGCTACACGCTTAGACATACACGCAACAGCAAAGCTTTTCGAGATACAACATGTTGTTTAGGAAAAACAAGATAATTTCGCACGATGCGAGATTTCCTTAAAACGTGGTTTTCTGACAAATTTTGATGAAAGAAAATTCTCCTGTGTGGTCTCTTTTGAGGCTACAGGTTTAGACGTACATGTCACACCAGATCTTTTCGAGTTACAACGTGTTGGTTAGGAGATACAAGCTAATTTTGTATGAAGCAGCATTTCTTTTACTAAAGTGTTTCCAATATGTACTTATTTGTCTTTACTCTGCAAAATTGTATTTCCTTATAACGTGGTATTCTTACATATTCTTTCGAGAGAAAACTCTCCTGTGCGTTCTCTTTTGAGGCCACACGTTTAGACATACACCCAACACCAAAGGTTTTCGAGTTACAACGTGTTGTTTAGGAAAAACAAGATAATTTTGCACGATGCGGGATTACCTTAAAACGTGGTTTTCTGACAAATTTTGACGAAAGAAAGTTCCCCTGTTGGTGTTCTTTTGAGTCAACACGTGTAGAAGTACGAGCCACACCAAATCTTTTCTAGTTACAACGTGTTGTTTAGGAGATACAAGCAAATTTTTTACGATGCGTTATTTCTTCTCATAAAGTGTTTCCAATACGTACGTATTTGTCTTTACTCTGCAACACTGTATTTCCTTATAACGTGGTATTCTTACATATTCTTTTGAGGGAAAACTCTCCTGTGCGTTCTCTTTTGAGGCTACATGCTTAGACATACATGCAACCCCAAAGCTTTTCGAGTTACAACTTGTTGTTTAGGAAAAACAAGATAATTTCGCAGGATGCGAGATGTCCATAAAACATGGTTTTCTGACATATTTTGACGAAAGAAAGTTCTCCTGTGGATTCTCTTTTGAGGCTACACGTGTAGAGGTACGGGACACACCAAATCTTTTCGAGTTGCAACGTGTTGTTTAGGAGATACAAGCTAATTTTGTAAGATGCGTTATTTCTTCTCGTAAAGTGTTTCCAATACGTACGTATTTGTCTTTACTCTGCAACACTGTATTTCCTTATAACGTGGTATTCTTACATATTCTTTCGAGGGAAAACTCTCCTGTGCGTTCTCTTTGAGGTGACACGCTTAGACATACACGCAACACCAAAGCTTTTCGAGTTACAACGTGTTGTTTAGGAAAAACAAGATAATTTCGCACGTTGTGAGATTTCATTAAAACGTGGTTTCTGACAAATTGGATGAAGGAAAATTCTCCTGTGGGTTCTCTTTTGAGGCTGCACGTTTAGACGTACACGTCACACCAAATCTTTTTGAGTTACAACGTGTTGTTTAGGAGATACAAGCTAATTTTTTACGATGCGTTATTTCTTCTCGTAAAGTGTTTCCAATATGTACTTATTTGTCTTTACTCTGCAAAATTGTATTTCCTTTTAACGTGGTATTCTTACATATTCTTTCGAGAGAAAACTCTCCTGTGCCTTCCCTTTTGAGGCTCCATGCTTTCACAAACACGCAACGCCAAAGCTTTTTGAGTTACAATGTGTTGTTTAGGAAAAACAAGATAATTTCGCACGATGCCAGATTTCCATAAAACGTGGTTTTCTGAAAATTTTTGACGAAAGAAAGTTCTCTTGTGGGTTCTCTTTTGAGGCTACACGTGTGGAGGTATGAGCCACACCAAATCTTTTCGAGTTACAACGTGTTGTTTAGGAAATACAAGCTAATGTTGTACGATGCATTATTTCTTCTCTTAAAGTGTTTCCAATACGTACATATTTGTCTTTACTCTGCAACACTGTATTTCCTTATAACGTGGTATTCTTACATATTCTTTCGAGAGAAAACTCTCCTTTGAGTTCTCTTTTGAGGTTACACGCTTAGACATACACGCAACACCAAAGCTTTTCGAGTTACAACGTGTTCTTTAGGAAAAACAAGATAATTTCGCACGATGCGAGATTCCCTTAAAACGTCGTTTCTGACAAATTTTGACGAAAGAAAATTCTCCTGTGGGTTCTCTTTTGAGGCTACACGTTTAGACGAACATGTCACACCAAATCTTTTTGAGTTACAACGTGTTGTTTAGGAGATAGAAGCTAATTTTGTACGATGCGTTATTTCTTCTTGTAAAGTGTTTCCAATATGTACTTATTTGTCTTTACTCTGCAAAATTGTATTTCCTTATAACGTGGTATTCTTACATATTCTTTCAAGAGAAAACTCTCCTGTGCCTTCTCTTTTGAGGCTCCATGCTTACACAAACACGCAACGCCAAAGCTTTTTGAGTTACAATGTGTTGTTTAGGAAAAACAAGATAATTTCCCACGATGCCAGATTTCCATAAAACGTGGTTTTCTGAAAAATTTTGACGAAAGAAAGATCTCCTGTGGGTTCTTTTTCGAGGCTACACGTGTAGAGGTAAGAGCCATACCAAATCTTTTCGAGTTACAACGTGTTATTTAGGAGATACAAGCTTATGTTGTACGATGCGTTATTTCTTCTCTTAAAGTGTTTCCAATAAGTACATATTTGTCTTTACTCTGCAACACTGTATTTCCTTATAACGTGGTATTCTTACATATTCTTTCGAGAGAAAACTCTCCTGTGAGTTGTCTTTTGAGGCTACAAGCTTAGACATAAAGGCAACACCAGAGCTTTTCCAGTTACAGCCTGTTGTTTAGGAAAAACAAGATAATTTTTCATGATGCGAGATTTCTTTAAAACGTGGTTTCTGACAAATTTTGATGAAAGAAAATTCTCCTGTGGGTTCTCTTTTGAGGCTACACATGTAGACATACACGTCACACCAAATCTTTTCGAGTTACAACGTGTTGTTTAGGAGACACAAGCTAATATTGTTCGACGCGTTATTTCTTCTTGTAAAGTGTTTCCAATATGTACTTATTTGTATTTACTCTGCAAAATTGTATGTCCTTATAACGTGGTATTCTTACCTATTCTTTTGAGAGAAAACTCTCCTGTGCCTTTTCTTTTGAGGCTCCATGCTTACACATACACACAACACCAAACCTTTTCGAGTTACAACATGTTGTTTAGGAAAAAGAAGATGATTTCGCACGATGCGGGATTTCCTTAATACGTGGTTTTCTGAAAAATTTTGACGAAAGAAAATTCTCCTGTGGGTTCTCTTTTGAGGCTACACGTTTAGACGTACATGCCATACCAAATCTTTTCGAGTTACAACGTGTTGTTTAGGAGATACAAGCTTATTTTTTACGATGCGTTAATTCTTTTCGTAAAGTGTTTCCCATAAGTACATATTTGTCTTTACTCTGCAACACTGTATTTCCTTATAACGTAAAATTCATACATATTCTTTCGAGAGAAAACTATGCTGTGCGTTCCCTTTTGAGGCTACACACTTAGACATACAGGCAACACCAAAACTTTTCGAGTTACAACGTGTTCTTTATGAGAAACAAGATAATTTCGCACGATGCGGGATTTCCTTAAAACGTGGTTTTAGGACAAATTTTGACGAAAGAAAATTCTCCTGTGGGTTCTCTTTTGAGGCTACATGTTTAGACGAACACGCCACACCAAATCCTTTCGAGTTTCCAAGTGTTGTTTAGGAGATACAAGCTAATTTTGTACGATGCGTTATTTCTTCTCGTAAAGTGTTTCCCATATGTACATATTTGTCTTTACTCTGCAATACTGTATTTCCTTATAACATTGTATTTTTACATGTTCTTTCGAGAGAAACCTCTCCTGTGCATTCTCTTTAAAGACTACATGCTTAGACATTCACACAACACCAAAGCTTTTCGAGTTACAACGTGTTGTTAAGGAAAAACAAGATAATTTTGCACGATGTGGGATTTCCTTAAAACGTGGTTTTTTGACAAATTTTGACGAAAGAAAGTTCTCCTGTGGGTTCTCTTTTGAGGCTACACGTGTAGAGGTATGAGCCACACCAAATATTTTCGAGTTACAACGTGTTATTTAGGAGATACAAGCTAATTTTGTACGATGCGTTATTTCTTCTCTTAAAGTGTTTCCAATATGTACTTACTTGTCTTTACTCTGCAACACTGTATTTCCTTATAACGTGGTATTCTTACATATTCTTTCGAGGGAAAACACTCCTGTACATTCTCTTTTGAGGCTACAAGCTTAGACAAACACGCAACGCCAAAGCTTTTCGAGTTACAACGTGTTGTTTAGGAAAAACAAGAAAATTTCGCACGATGCAAGATTTCCATAAAACGTGCTTTTCTGGAAAATTTTGACGAAAGAAAGATCTCCTGTGGGTTCTCTTTTGATGCTACACGTGTAGAGGTACGAGCCACACCAAATCTTTTCGGGTTACAACGTGTTGTTTGGAGATACAAGCTAATTTTGTACGATGTGTTATTTCTTCTCTTAAAGTGTTTCCAATACGTACGTAGTTGTCTTTACTCTGCAACACAGTATTTCCTTATAACGTGGTATTCTTACATATTCTTTCGAGAGAAAACTCTCCTGTGTGTTCTCTTTTGGGGCTACATCCTTAGACATACACCCAACACCAAAGTTTTTCGAGTTACAACGTGTTTTTTAGGAAGAACAAGATAATTTCTCATGATGCGGGATTTCCTTAAAACGTGGTTTTCTGAAAAATTTTGACGAAAGAAAATTGTCCAGTGGGTTCTCTTTTGTGGCTACACGTTTAGACGTACAAACCACACCAAATCTTTTCGAGTTACAACGTGTTGTTAGGAGATACAAGCTAATTTTTTTACGATGCTTTATTTCATCTCTTAAAGTTTATGGGTTTCCAATACATAGATATTTGTCTTTACTCTGCAAAATTGTATTTCCTTATAACGTGGTATTCTTACACATTCTTTTGAGAGAAAACTATCCTGTTCGTTCTCTTTTGAGGTTACACCCTTAGACATACACTCAACACCAATGCTTTTCGAGTTACAACGTGTTGTTTAGGAAAAACAAGATAATTTCGCATGATGCGAAATTTCTTTAAAATGTGGTTTCTGACAAATTTTGATGAAACAAAATTGTCCTGTGGGTTCTCTTTTGAGTCTACACGTTTAGACGTACACCTCACACCAAATCTTTTCTAGTTACAACGTGTTGATTAGGAGATACAAGCTAATTTTGTATGATGCGACATTTCTTCTCGTAAAGTGTTTCCAATATGTACTTATTTGTCTTTACGCTGCAAAATTTTATTTTCTTATAACGTGGTATTCTTACATATTCTTTCGAGAGAAAACTCTCCTGTGCCTTCTCTTTTGAGGCTCCACGCTTACACATACACGCAACACCAAAGCATTTCGAGTTACAACATGTTCTTTAGGGAGAAGAAGATGATTTCGCACGATGCAGGATTTCCTAAAAACGTGGTTTTCTGAAAAATTTTGACGAAAGAAAATTCTCCTGTGGGTTCTCTTTTGAGGCTACACGTTTAGACGTACACGCCACACCAAATTTTTTCGAGTTACAACGTGTTGTTTAGGAGATACAAACTAATTTTTTACTATGCGTTACTTCTTCTCGTAACTTGAGTCAACACGTGTAGACGTACGAGCCACACCAAATCTTTTCTAGTTACAACGTGTTGTTTAGGAGATACAAGCAAATTTTTTACGATGCGTTATTTCTTCTCATAAAGTGTTTCCAATATGTACGTATTTGTCTTTACTCTGCAACACTTTATTTCCTTATAACGTGGTATTCTTACATATTCTTTTGAGAGAAAACTATCCTGTGCGTTCCCTTTTGAGGCTACACAATTAGACATACAGGCAACACCAAAGCTTTTCGAGTTAAAACGCGTTGTTTATGAAAAGCAAGATAATTTCGCACGATGCGGGATTTCCTTAAAACTTGGTTTTCTGACAAATTTTGACGAAAGAAAATTTTCATGTGGGTTCTCTTTTTAGGCTACACTTTTAGACGTACACACCACACCAAATCCTTTCGAGTTACCACGTGTTGTTTAGGAGATACAAGCTAATTTTTTATGATGCGATATTTCTTCTCTTAAAGTGTTTGCAATACGTACGTATTTGTCTTTACTCTGCAACACTGTATTTCCTTATAACGTTGTATTCTTACATATTCTTTCGAGAGAAAACTCTCCTGTGCGTTCTCTTAAGAGGTTACACGCTTAGACATACACGCAACACCAAAGCTTTTCGAGTTACATCGTGTTGTTTAGGAAAAACAAGATAATTTTGCACGATGCGGCATTTCCTTAAACGTGGTTTCCTGACAAATTTTGAGGAAAGAAAGTTCTCCTGTGGGTTCTCTTTTGAGGCTACACGTGTAGACGTATGAGCCACACCAAATCTTTTCGAGTTACAACGTGTTGTTTAGCAGATACAATCAAATTTTGTACGATGTGTTATTTCTTCTCGTAAATTGTTTCCAATACGTACTTATTTGTATTTAGTCTGCAACACTGTATTTCCTTATAACGTGGTATTCTTACATATTCTTTGAGGGAAAACTCTCCTGTGCCTGCTCTTTCGAGGCTACATGCTTAGACATACACGCAACGACAAAGATTTTCGAGTAACAACGTGTTGTTTAGTACAAACAAGATAATTTCGCACGATGCGAGATTTCCATAAAACGTGGTTTTCTGAAAAAATTTGACGAAAGAAAATTCTCCTGTGGGTTCTCTTTTGAGGCTACACGTGTAGGGGTACGAGCCACACTAAATCTTTTCGAGTTACAAGGTGTTGTTTAGGAGATACAAGCTAATTTTGTACGATGCTTTAATTCTTCTCGTAAAGTGTTTCCAATACGTATGTATTTGTCTTTACTCTGCAACACTGTATTTCCTTATAACGTGGTATTCTTACATATTCTTTCGAGAGAAAACTCTCCTGTGTGTTCTCTTTTGAGGCTACACGCTTAGACATACACGCACCACCAAAGCTTTTCGAGTTACCACGTGTTGTTTAGGAAAAACAAGATAATTTCGCACGATGCGAGAATTCCATAAAACGTGGTTTCTGACAAATTTTGATGAAAGAAAATTCTCCTGTGGGTTCTCTTTTGAGGCTACACATTTAGACGTACACGTCACACCAAATCTTTTCAAGTTACAACGTGTTGTTTAGGAGATACAAGCTAATTTTCTAGGATACGTTATTTCTTATTGTAATGTGTTTCCAATAAGTTCTTATTTGTCTTTACCCTGCAAAATTGTATTTTCTTATAACGTGGTATTATTACATATTCTTTCAAGAGAAAACTCTCCTGTGCCTTCTCTTTTGAGGCTCCATGCTTACACATACACGCAACACCAAAGCTTTTCGAGTTACAACATGTTGTTTAGGAAAAAGAAGATGATATCGCACGATGCGGGATTTCCTTAAAACGTGGTTTTCTGACAAATTTTGACGAAAGAAAATTCTCCTATGGGTTCTCTTTTGAGGCTACATTTTTAGATTTACACGCCACACCAAATTTTTTCGAGTTACAACGTGTTGTTTAGGAGATACAAGCTAATTTTGTACGATGCGTTAATTCTTCTCGTAAAGCGTTTCCAATACGTACGTATTTGTCTTTACGCTGCAACACTGTATTTCCTTATCACGTGGTATTCTTACATATTGTTTCGAGAGAAAACTATCCTGTGCGTTCCCTTTTGAGGCTACACACTTAGACATACAGGCAACACCAAAGCTTTTCGAGTTACAACGTGTTTTTATGAAAAACAAGATAATTTCGCACGATGCGGGATTTCCTTAAAACGTGGTGTTCGGACAAGTTTTGAGGAAAGAACATTCTCCTGTGGGTTCTCTTTTGAGGCTACACGTTTAGACGTGCACACAACACCGAATCATTTCGAGTTACCATGTGTTGTTCAGGAGATACAAGCTAATTTTGTACGATGCGTTATTTCTTCTTGTAAAGTGTTTCCAATAAGTATGTATTTTCTTTAGTGTGCAATACTGTATTTCCTAATAACGTGGTATTCTTACATATTCTTTTGAGAGAAAACTCTCCTGTGCCTTCTCTTTTGAGGCTACATGCTTAGACATACACGCAACACCAAAGATTTTCGAGTGACACCGTGATGTTTAGGAAAAACAAGATAATTTCGCACGATGTGGGATTTCCTTAAAACGTGGTTTTCTGACAAAATTTGACGAAAGAAAATTGTCCTGTGGGTTCTCTTTTGAGGCTGCACATTTAGACGTAAACACCACACCAAATCTTTTTGAGTTACAACGTGCTGTTTAGGAGTTACAAGCTAGTTTTTTATGATGCATTATTTCTTCTCGTAAAGTTTAAGTGTTTCCAATATGTACGTATTTGTCTTTACTCTGCAACATTGTATTTCCTCCTAACGTGGTATTCTTACATATTCTTTCGAGAGAAAACTGTCCTGTGCATTCTCTTTTGAGGCTACATGCTTAGACATACACGCAACATCAAAGCTTTTTGAGTTACAACGTGTTGTTTAGGAAAAACAAGATAATTTCGCACGATGCGGGATTTCCTTAAATCGTGGTTTTCTGAAAAAAATTTGACCAAAGAAAATACTCCTGTGGGTTCTCTTTTGAGGCTACACGTTTAGATGTACACGTCACACCAAATCTTTTCGAGTTATAACGTGTAGTTTAGGAGATACATGCTAATTTTGTGCGATGCATTATTTCTTCTCGTAAAGTGTTTCCAATACGTACGTATTTGTCTTTACTCTGCAACACTGTATTTCCTTATAACGTGGTATTCTTACATATTCTTTCGAGAGAAAACTCTCCTGTGCCTTCTCATTTGAGGCTACATGCTTAGACATACACGCAAAACCAAATCTTTTTGATTTACACGTGTTGATAAGGAAAAACAATATAATTTCGCATGATGCGGGCTTTCCTTAAACCGTGGTTTTCTTACAAATTTTGACGAAAGAAAATTCTCCTGTGGGTTCTCTTTTGAGGCTACACGTTTAGACGTACACGCCACACCAAATCATTTCGAGTTAAAACGTGTTGTTTAGGAGATACAAGCTTGTACGAAGCGTTATTTCTTCTCGTAAAGTGTTTCCAATACGAACATATTTGTCTTTACTCTGCAACAATGTATTTCCTTATAACGTGGTATTCTTACATATTCTTTATAGAGAAAACTCTCCTGTGCCTTCTCTTTTGAGGCTACACGCTTAGACATACGGGCAACACCAAAGCTTTTCGAGTTATGACGTTTTGTTTGGGAAAACCAAGATAATTTCGCAGGATGCGGGATTTCCTTAAAACGTGGTTTTCTGAAAAATTTTGACGAACGAAAATTCTCCTGTGGGTTCTCTTTTGAGGCTACACGATTAGACGCACACACCACACCAAATATTTTCTAGTTACAACGTGTTGTTTAGGAGATACAAGCTAATTTTTTACGATGCTTTATTTCTTCTCGTAAAGTGTTTCCAATACATACATATTTGTCTTTACTCTGCAACACTGTATTTCCTTATAACGTCGTATTCTTACATATTCTTTCGAGAGAAAACTCTCCTGTGCGTTCTCTTTTGAAGGCTACATGCTTAGACATACATGCAACACCAAAGCTACATGAGTTACAACGTGTTGTTTAGGAAAAACAAGATAATTTCGCACGATGCGGGATTTCCTAAAATCGTGGTTTTCTGAAAAAATTTTGACGAAAGAAAATACTCCTGTGGGTTCTCTTTTGAGGCTACACGTTTAGATGTACACGCCACACCAAATCTTTTCGAGTTATAACGTGTAGTTTCGGAGATACAAGCTAATTTTTTACGATGCATTATTTCTTCTTGTAAAGTGTTTCCAATACGTACATATTTGTCTTTACTCTGCAACACTGTATTTCTTTTTAACGTGGTATTCTTACATTTTCTTTAAGGGAAAACTCTCCTCCTACGCCTTCTCTTTTGAGGCTACATGCTTAGACATACTCGCAACACCAAAGCTTTTCGAGTTACGACCGGTTGTTTAGGAAAAACAAGATAATTTCGCATGATGCGGGATTTCCTTAAAATGTGGTTTACTGACCAATTTTGACGAAAGAAAATTCTCCTGTGGGTTCTCTTTTGAGGCTACACGTTTAGACATACAGGCCACACCAAATCTTTTCGAGTTACAACGTGTTGTTTAGGAGATACAAGCTAATTTTGTACTATGCGTTATTTCTTCTCGTAAAGTGTTTCCAATACGTACGTATTTGTCTTTACTCTGCAACACTATTTCCTTATAACGTGGTATTCTTACATATTCTTTCGAGAGAAAACTCTCCTGTGCGTTCTCTTTTGAGGTTACACGCTTAGACATACATGCATCACCAAAGCTTTTCGAGTTACAGCGTGTTGTTTAGGAAAAACAATATAATTTCGCACGATGCGAGATTTCCTTAAAACGTGGTTTCTGACAAATTTTGATGAAGGAAAATTCTCCTGTGTGTTCTCTTTTGAGGCTACACGTTTAGACGTACACGTCACACCAAATCTTTTTGAGTTACAACGTGTTGTTTTGGAGATACATGCTAATTTTGTACGATGCGTTATTTCTTCTCATAAAGTGTTTCCAATATGTACTTATTTGTCTTTACTCTGCAAAATTGTATTTCCTTATAACGTGGTATTCTTACAGATTCTTTCGAGAGAAAACTCTCCTGTGCCTTCTCTTTTGAGGCTCCACGCTTACACATACACGCAACACCAAAGCTTTTCGAGTTACGACCTGTTGTTTAGGAAAAACAAGATAATTTCACACGATGAGGGATTTCCTTAAAACGTGGTTTTCTGAAAAATTTTGAAGAAAGAAAATTCTCCTCTGGGTTCTCTTTTGAGGCTACACGTTTAGACGTACATGCCACACCAAATCATTTCGAGTTACAACGTGTTGTTTAGGAGATACAAGCTAATTTTGTACGATGCGTTATTTCTTCTCTTAAAGTGTTTCCAATACGTACATATTTGTCTTTACTCTGCAACACTGTATTTCCTCATAACGTGGTATTCTTACATATTCTTTCGAGAGAAAACTCTCCTGTGAGTTCTCTTTTGAGGTTTCACGCTTAGACATACACGCAACACCAAAGCTTTTTGAGTTACAACGTGTTGTTTAGAAAAAACAAGATAATTTCGCACGATTCGAGATTTCCTTAAAACATGGTTTCTGAAAAATTTTGATGAAAGAAAATTCTCCTGTGGGTTCTCTTTTGAGGCTACACGTTTAGATATACACGTCACACCAAATCTTTTTGAGTTACAACGTGTTGTTTAGGAGATACAAGCTAATTTTGTACGATGCGTTATTTCTTCTCGTAAAGTGTTTCCAATATGTACTTATTTGTCTTTACTCTGCAAAAGTGTATTTCCTCATAACATGGTATTCTTACATATTCTTTTGAGAGAAAACTCTCCTGTGCATTCTCTTTTGAGGCTCCATGCTTACACAAACACGAAATGCCAAAGCTTTTTGAGTTACAATGTGTAGTTAAGAAAAACAAGATAATTTCGCACGATGCCAGATTTCCATAAAACGTGGATTTCTGAAAAATTTTGACGAAAGAATGTTCTCCTGTGGGTTCTTTTTTGAGGCTACACGTGTAGAGGTAAGAGCCACACCAAATCTTTTCGAGTTACAACGTGTTGTTTAGGAGATACAAGCTAATTTTGTAAGATGCGTTATTTCTTCTCTTAAAGTGTTTCCAATACGTACATATTTGTCTTTACTCTGCAACACTGTATTTCCTTATAACGTGGTATTCTTACATATTCTTTCGAGAGAAAACTCTGCTGTGAGTTCTCTTTTGAGGCTACAAGCTTAGACATACAGGCAACATCAAAGATTTTCCAGTTACAACCTGTTGTTTAGGAAAAACAAGATAATTTTGCACGATGCGAGATTTCTTTAAAACGTGGTTTCTGACAAATTTTGATGAAAGAAAATTCTCCTGTGGGTTCTCTTTTGAGGCTACACGTTTAGACGTACACGTCACACCAAATCTTTTCGAGTTACAACGTGTTGTTTAGGAGATACAAGCTAATTTTGTACGATGCGTTATTTCTTCTCGTAAAGTGTTTCCAATAAGTACTTATTTGTCTTTACTCTGCAAAATTGTATTTCCTTATAACGTGGTATTCTTACCTATTCTTTTGAGAGAAACCTCTCCTGTGCCTTCTCTTTTGAGGCTCCATGCTTACACATACACGCAACACCAAAGCTTTTTGAGTTACAACATGTTGTTTAGGAAAAACAAGATGATTTCGCACGATGCGGGATTTCCTTAAAACGTGGTTTTCTGAAAAATTTTGACGAAAGAAAATTCTCCTGTGGGTTCTCTTTTGAGGCTACACGTTTAGACGTACATGCCATACCAAATCTTTTCGAGTTACAACGTGTCGTTTAGGAGATACAAGTTAATTTTTTATGATGCGTTAATTATTTTTGTAAAGTGTTTCCCATACGTACATATTTGTCTTTACTCTGCAACATTGTATTTCCTTATAAGGTGGAATTCATGCATATTCTTTCCAGAGAAAACTATCCTGTGCGTTCCCTTTTGAGGCTACACACTTAGACATACAGGCAACACCAAAGCTTTTCGAGTTACAACGTGTTGTTTATGAAAAACAAGATAATTTCGCACGATGCGGGATTTCCTTAAAACGTGGTTTTAGGAAAAATTTTGACTAAAGAAAATTCTCCTGTGGGTTCTCTTTTGAGGCTACCTGTATAGACGTACACGCCACACCAAATCCTTTCGAGTTACCACGTGTTGTTTAGGAGATACAAGCTAATTTTGTACGATGCGTTATTTATTCTCGTAAAGTGTTTCCTATATGTACATATTTGTCTTTACTCTGCAACACTGTTTTTCCTTATGACATTGTATTCTTACATGTTCTTTCGAGAGAAAACTCTCCTGTGCATTCTCTTTAGAGACTACATGCTCAGACATTCACACAACACCAAAGCTTTTCGAGTTACAACGTGTTGTTAAGGAAAAACAAGATAATTTTGCACGATGTGGGATTTCCTTAAAACGTGGTTTTTTGACAAATTTTGACGAAAGAAAGTTCTTCTGTGGGTTCTCTTTTGAGGCTACACGTGTAGAGGTACGAGCCACACCAAATATTTTTGAGTTACAACGTGTTGTTTAGGAGATACAAGCAAATATTGTATGATGCGTTATTTCTTCTCGTAAAGTGTTTCCAATATGTACTTATTTGTCTTTACTCTGCAACACTGTATTTCCTTATAACGTGGTATTCTTACATATTCTTTCGAGGGAAAACTCTCCTGTACATTCTCTTTTGAGGCTAGAAGCTTAGACAAACACGCAACTCCAAAGCTTTTCGAGTTACCACGTGTTGTTTAGGAAAAACAAGGAAATTTTGCACGATGCGAGATTTCCATAAAACGTGGTTTTCTGAAAAATTTTGACGAAAGAAAATTCTCCTGTGGGTTCTATTTTGATGCTACACGTTTAGACACACACGCCACACCAAATCTTTTCGGGTTATAACGTGTTGTTTAGGAGATACAAGCTAATTTTGTATGATGCGTTATTTCTTCTCTTAAAGTTTTTCCAATACTTACGTAGTTGTCTTTACTCTGCAACACGGTATTTCCTTATAACGTGGTATTCTTACATATTCTTTCGAGAGAAAACTCTCCTGTGTGTTCTCTTTTGAGGCTACAAGCTTAGAAATACACGCAACACCAAAGCTTTTCGAGTTACAACGTGTTGTTTAGGAAAAACAAGATAATTTCGCACGATGCGAGATTTCCTTAAAATGTGGTTTTCTGACAAATATTGACGAAAGAAAATTCTCCTATGGGTTTTCTTTTGAGGCTACACGTTTTGTCATACATGCCACACCAAGTCTTTTCGAGTTACAACTTGTTGTTGAGGAGATACAAGGTATTTTTTACGATGTGTTATTTTTTCTCATAAAGTTAAAGTGTTTCCAATATGTACGTATTTGTCTTTACTCTGCAACACTGTATTTCCTTATAACGTGGTATTCTTACATATTCTTTCTAGAGAAAACTCTCCATTGCCTTCTCTTTTGAGGCTACATGCTAAGACTTACACGCAACACCAAAGCTTTTCGAGTTACAACATGTTGTTTAGGAAAAACAAGATAATTTCACACGATGAGGGATTTCCTTAAAACGTGGTTTTCTGACATATTTTGATGAAAGAAAATTCTCCTGTGGGTTCTCTTTTGAGGCTACACGTTTAGGTGTACACGCCACACCAAATCTTTTCAAGTTACAACGTGCTGTTTAGGAGATACAAGCTAATTTTGTACGATGCATTATTTCTTCTCATAAAGTTTAAGTGTTTCTAATAAGTGCGTATTTGTCTTTACTCTGCAACACTGTATTTCCTTATAACGTGGTATTCTTACATATTCTTTCGAGAGAAAACTCTCCTGTGCCTTCTCTTTTGAGGCTACACGCTTAGACATACACGCAACACCTAATCTTTTCGAGTTACAACATGTTGATTAGGAAAAACAAGATAATTTCGCACGATGCGAGATTTCCTTAAAACGTGGATTTCTGACAAATTTTGACGAAAGAAAATTCTCCTGTGGGTTCTCTTTTGAGGCTACACGCCTAGACATACACGCAACACCAAAGCTTTTCGAGTTACGATGTGTTGTTTAGGAAAAACAAGATAATTTCGCACGATGCGGGATTTCCTTAAAACATGTTTTTCTGGCAATATTGACGAAAAAATTCTCCTGTGGGTTCTCTTTTAAGCCTACATGTTTAGTTGTAAACGCCACACCAAATCTTTTCCATTTACAATGTGTTGTTTAGGAGATATAAGCTAATTTTATATGATGCGTTATTACTTCTCGTAAAATTTAAGTGTTTCCAATAAGTAGGTATTTGTCTTTACTCTGCCACACTGTATTTCCTTATAACGTGGTATTCTTACATATTGTTTCGAGTGAAAACTCTCCTGTGCCTTCTCTTTTGAGGCTACACGCTTAGACATACACGCAACACCAAAGCTTTTCAAGTTAAGATGTGTTGTTTAGGAAAAACAATATAATTTTGCACGATGCGGGATTTCCTTAAAACATGGTTTTCTGACAAATTTTGATGAAAGAAAATTCTCCTGTGGGTTCTCTTTTGAGGCTACACGTTTAGAATTACACGCCACACCAAATCTTTTTAAGTTACAACGTGCTGTTTAGGAGATACAAGCTAATTTTGTATGATAAGTTATTTCTTCTCATAAAGTTTAAGTGTTTCCAATAAGTAAGTATTTGTCTTTACTCTGCAACACTGTATTTCCTTATAACGTGGTATTCTTACATATTCTTTCGAGAGAAAACTCTCCTGTGCCTTCTCTTTTGAGGCTACACGCTTAGACATACACGCAACACCTAATCTTTTCGAGTTACAACATGTTGATTAGGAAAAACAAGATAATTTCGCACGATGCGAGATTTCCTTAAAACGTGGATTTCTGACAAATTTTGACGAAAGAAAATTCTCCTGTGGGTTCTCTTTTGAGGCTACACGTTTATACCTACACACCACACCAAATCATTTCGAGTTAAAACGTGTAGTTTAGGAGATACAAGCTTGTACGAAGCGTTATTTCTTCTCATAAAATGTTTCCAAAACGTACGTATTTGTCTTTGCTCTGCAACACTGTATTTCCTTATAACGTGGTATTCTTACATATCCTTTCGAGAGAAAACTCTCCTGTGCCTTCTCTTTTGAGGCTTCACGATTAGATATACAAGCAACGCCAAAGCTTTTCGAGTTACGATGTTTTGTTTAGGAAAAACAAGATAATTTCACACGATGCGGGATTTCCTTAATACGTGGTTTTCTGAAAAATTTTGACGAAAGAAAATTCTCCTGTGGGTTCTCTTTTCATGCTACACGTTTAGACGCACACGCCACACCAAATATTTTCGAGTTACAACGTGTTGTTTAGGAGATACAAGCTAATATTTTATGATGCGTTATTTCTTCTCCTAAAGTGTTTCCAATACGTACGTACTTGTCTTTACTCTGCAACACTGTAGTTCCTATTAACGTGGTATTCTTACATATTCTTTTGAGAGAAAACTCTCCGTTGCCTTCTCTTTTGAGGCTACACGCTAAGACCTACACGAAACACCAAAGGTTTTCGAGTTACAACGTGTTGTTTAGGAATAACCAGATAATTTCGCATGATGCGGGATTTCCTTAAACCGTGGTTTTCTGACAAATTTTGACGCAAGAAAATTCTCCTGTGGGTTCTCTTTTGAGGCTACATGTTTAGAAGTACACGCCACACCAAATCATTTCTAGTTACATCGTGCTGTTAATAGATACAAGCTAATTTTGTACGATGCATTATTCTTCTCGTAAAGTTTAAGTGTTTCCAATATGTATGGATTTGTCTTTATTCTGCAACACTGTATTTCCTTATAACGTGGTATTGTTACATATTGTTTCCAGAGAAAACTCTCCTGTGCCTTCTCTTTTGATGCTACACTCATAGACATACACGCAACACCAAAGCTTTTTGAGTTACAACGTGTTGTTTAGGAAAAACAAGATTTTTCGCACGATGCGTGATTTCCTTAAAACGTGGTTTTGTGACAAATTTTGACGAAAGAAAATTTTCCTGTGGGTACTCTTTTGAGGCTACACCTTTAGACGTACACGCCACACCAAATGTTTTCGAGTTACAATGTGTTGTTTAGGAGATACAAGCTAATTTTTTTACAATGCGTTATTTCTCCTCGTAAAGTGTTTCCAATAAGTACATATTTGTCTTTACTCTGCAACATTGTATTTCCTTATATTGTGGTATTCTTACATATTCTTTCAAGAGAAAACTCTCCAGTGCCTTCTCTTTTGAGGCTACATGCTTAGACATACACGCAACACCAAAGCTTTTCTAGTAACGACGTGTTGTTTAGGAAAAACAAGATAATTTCGCACGATGCGGGATTTCCTTAAAACGTGGTTTTCTGAAAAATTTTGTCGAAAGAAAATTCTCCTGGGGGTTCTCTTTTAAGGCTACACATTTAGACGTACACGCCACACCAAATCTTTTCGAGTTACAACGTGCTGTTTAGGAGATACAAGCTAATTTTGTATGATAAGTTATTTCTTCTCGTAAAGTTTAAGTGTTTCCAATACGTACGTATTTGTCTTTAGTCTACAACACTGTATTTCCTTATAACGTGGTATTCTTACATATTCTTTCGAGAGAAAACTGTCCTGTGCCTTCTCTTTTGAGGCTGCATGCTTAGACATACACGCAACATCAAAGCTTTTCGAGTTACGATGTGTTGTTTTGGAAACACAAGATAATTTCGCACGATGCGGGATTTCCTTAAAAAATTGTTTTCTGACAAATTTTGAGGAAAGAAAAGTCTCCTTTGGGTTCTCTTTTGAGGCTACACGTTTAGACATACACGCCATACCAAATCATTTCGAGTTACAACGTGTTGTTTAGGAGATACAAGCTAATTTTGTTTGATGCGTTATTTCTTCTCGTAAAGTGTATCCAATACGTACGTATTTTTCTTGACTCTGCAACACTGTATTTCCTAATAACGTGGTATGCTTACATGTTCTTTCGAGAGAAAACACTCCTGTGCGATCTCTTTTGAGGCTACACCCTTAGACATACACTAAACACCAAAGCTATTTGAGTTACAATGTGTTCTTTAGGAAAAACAAGATAATTTCGCACGATGCGGGATTTCCTTAAAACGTGGTTTTCTGAAAAAATTTTGACGAAAGAAAATTCTCCTGTGGGTTCTCTTTTCAGGCTACATGTTTAGACGTACACGCCATACGAAATCTTTTCGAGTTAAAACGTGTAATTTAGGAGATACAACGTAATTTTCTACGATGCGTTATTTCTTCTTGTAAAGTGTTTCAAATACGTATGTATTTGTCTTTACTCTGCAACACTGTATTTCCATATAACGTGATATTCTTACGTATTCTTTCGAGAGAAAACTCTCCTGTGCCTTCTCTTTTGAGGCTACACGCTTAGACATACATGCAACACCAAAGCTTTTCGAGTTACAAAGTGTTCTTTAGGAAAAACAAGATAATTTCGCACAATGCGGGATTTCCTTAAAACGTGGTTTTCTGACCAATTTTGACTAAGGAATATTCTCCTGTGGGTTCTCCTTTGAGGCTACACGTTTAGACATACAAGCCACATCAAATCTTTCTGAGTTACAATGTGTTGTTTATGAGATACAAGCTAATTTTGTATGATGCGTTATTTCTTCTTGTAGAGTGTTTCCAATATGTATGTATTTGCTTTACTCTGCAACACTGTACTTCCTTATAACGTGGTATTCTTACATATTCTTTCAAGAGAAAACTCTCCTGTGCGTTCTCTTTTGAGGCTACAAGCTTAGACATACACGCAACACCAACGCTTTTCGAGTGACAACGTGTTGTTTACGAAAAACAAGATAATTTCGCACGATGCGGGATTTCCTTAAAACGTGGTTTTCTGAACAAATTTTGACGCAAGAAAATTCTCCTGTGGGTTCTCTTTTGAGGCTACACGTTTAGACGTACACGCAACACCAAATCTTTTCGATTTACAACGTACTGTTTAGGAGATACAAGCTAATTTTGTACGATGCATTATTTCTTCTCGTAAAGTTTAAGTGTTTCCAATAAGTACGTATTTGTCTTTACTCTGCAACACTGTATTTCCTTATAACGTGGTATTCTTACATATTCTTTCGAGAAAAAACTCTCCTGTGCCTTCTCCTTTGAGGCTACACGCTTAAACATACACTAAACACCAAAGCTTTTCGAGTTACAACGTGTTGTTTAGGAAAAACAAGATAATTTCGCACGATGCGGGATTTCCTTAAAACGTGGTTTTCTGAAAAAAATTTGACGAAAGAAAACTTTCCTGTGGGTTCTCTTTTGAGGCTACACGTTTAGACGTACACGCCACACCAAATTTTTTCGAGTTACAACGTGCAGCTTAGGAGAAACAAGCTAATTTTGTACGATGCTTTATTTCTTCTTGTAAAGTGTTTCCAATAATTACGTATTTGTCTTTACTCTGCAACACTGTATTTCCTTATAACTTGGTATTCTTACATATTCTTTCAAGAGAAAACTCTCCTGTGCCTTCTCTTTTGAGGCTTCGCGCTTAGACATTCACGCAACAGCAAAGCTTTTCGAGTTACAAAGTGTTCTTTAGGAAAAACAAGATAATTTCGCACGATGCGGGATTTCCTTAAAACGTGGTTTTCTGACTAATTTTGACTAAAGAATATTATCCTGTGGGTTCTCCTTTGAGGCTACAACGTGTTGTTTAGGAAAAACAAGATAATTTCCCACGATGCGGGATTTCCTTAAAACATGGTTTTCAGACAAATTTTGACAAAAGAAAATTCTCCTGTGTGGTTCTCTTTTGAGGCTACACGTTTAGAAGTACACGCCACACCAAATCTTTTCGAGTTACAACGTGCTGTTAGGAGATACAAGCTAATTTTGTATGATGCATTATTTCTTCTCATAAAGTTTAAGTGTTTCCAATATGTATGTATTTGTCTTTACTCTGCAACACTGTATTTCCTTATAACGTGGTATTCTTACATATTCTTTCGAGAGAAAACTCTCCTGTGCATTTCCTTTTGTGGCTACATGCTTAGACATACATGCAACACCAAAGCTTTTCGAGTTACAACGTGTTGTTTAGGAAAAACAAGATAATTTCGCACGATGCGGGATTTCCTTAAAACATGGTTTTCTGAAAAAATTTTGACGAAAGAAAATACTCCTGTGGGTTCTCTTTTGAGGCTACACGTGTATACGTACACCCCACACCAAATCTTTTCGAGTTATAACATGTAGTTTAGGAGACACAAGCTAATTTTGTACGATGCATTATTTCTTCTTCTAAAGTGTTTCCAATACGTAGGTATTTGTCTTTACTCTGCAACACTGTATTTCCTTATAACGTGGTATTCTTACATATTCTTTAGAGAGAAAACTCTCCTGTGCCTTCTCTTTTGAGGCTACATGCTTAGACATACACGCAACACCAAAGCTTTTCGAGTTACGACATGTTGTTTAGGAAAAACAAGATAATTTCGCATGATGTGGGATTTCCTTAAAACGTGGTTTACTGACCAATTTTGACGAAAGAAAATTCTCCTGTGGGTTCTCATTTGAGGCTACACGTTTAGACGTACACGCCACACAAATCTTTTCGAGTTAAAACGTGTTGTTTTGGAGATACAAGCTAATTTTGTACGATGCGTTATTTCTTCTCGTAAAGTGTTTCCAATATGTACTTTTTGTCTTTAATCTGCAACACTGTATTTCCTTATAACGTGGTATTCTTACATATTCTTTCGAGAGAAAACTTTCCTGTGCCTTCTCTTTTGAGGCTACACGCTTAGACGTACACGCAACAACAAAGCTTATCGAGTTAAAATATGTTGTTTAGGAAAAACAAGATAATTTCTCACGATGCGGGATTTCCTTAAAACGTTGTTTTCTGACAAATTTTGACCTAAGAATATTCTCCTGTGGGTTCTTTTTTGAGGCTACACTTTTAGACGTACAAGCCACATCAAATCTTTCCGAGTTACAACGTTTTGTTTAGGAGGTACAAGTTAATTTTGTACGATGCATTATTTCTTCTCGTAAAGTTTAAGTGTTTCCAATATGTACATATTTGTCTTTTCTCTGCAACACTGTATATCCTTATAAGGTGGTATTCTTACATATTCGTTCGAGAGAAAAGTCTCCTGTGCCTTCTCCTTTGAGGCTACATGATTAGACATACACACAAAACCAAAGCTTTTCGAGTTACGAAGTGTTGTTTAGGAAAAACAAGATAATTTCGCACGATGCAGTATTTCCTTAAAATGTGGTTTTCTAACAAATTTTGACGAAAGAAAATTCTCCTGTGGGTTCTCTTTTGAGGCTACACGTTTAGACGTACACGCCACACCAAATCATTTCGAGGTAAAACGTGTTGTTTAGGAGATACAAGCTTGTACGAAGCATTATTTCTTCTCGTAAAATGTTTCCAATATATACGTATTTGTCTTTAATCTGCAACACTGTATTTCCTTATAACATGGTATTCTTACATATTCTTTCGAGAGAAAACTCTCCTGTGCCTTCTCTTTTGAGGCTACACGCTTAGACATACACGCAACACCAAAGATTTTCGAGTCTGGACGTTTTGTTTAGGAAAAAATAGATAATTTCGCACAATGCCGGATTTCCTTAAAACGTGGTTGTCTGAAAAATTTTGACCAAAGAAAATTCTACTGTGGGTTCTCTTTTGAGGCTACACGTTTAGACGCACATGGTACACCAAATCTTTTCGAGTTACAACGTGTTGTTTAGGAGATACAAGCTAATTTTGTACGATAAGTTATTTCTTCTCGTAAAGTTTAAGTGTTTCCAATATGTACGTATTTGTCTTTACTCTGCAACACTGTATTTCCTTATAACTTGGTATTCTTACATATCCTTTCGAGAGAAAACTCTCCTGTGCCTTCTCTTTTGATGCTACACGCTTAGAAATACACGCAACACCAAAGCTTTTCAAGTTACAACGTGTTGTTTAGGAAAAACAAGATAATTTCGCACGATGCGGGATTTCCTTAAAATGTGGTTTTCTGACAAATATTGACGAAAGGAAATTCTCCTATGGGTTCTCTTTTGAGGCTACACGTTTTGTCATATATGCCGCACCAAATCCTTTCGAGTTACAACGTGTTGTTTAGGAGATACAAGCTATTTTTTACGATGTGTTATTATTTCTCATAAAGTTTAAGTTTTTCCATTACGTACTTATTTGTCTTTACTCTGCAACACTTTATTTCCTTATAACGTGGTATTATTACATATTCTTTCGAGAGAAAACTCTCCATTGCCGTCTCTTTTGAGGCTACACGCTAAGACTTACACGCAACACCAAAGCCTTTCGAGTTACAACGTGTTGTTTAGGAAAAAGATAATTACACACGATGCGGGATTTCCTTAAAACGTGGTTTTCTGACAAATTTTGAGGAAAGAAAATTCTCTTGTGGGTTCTCTTTTGAGGCTACACGTTTAGATATACACGCCACACCAAATCTTTTCAAGTTACAACGTGCTGTTTAGGAGATACAAGCTAATTTTGTATGATGCATCATTTCTTCTCGTAAAGTTTACGTGTTTCCAATAAGTGCTTATTTGTCTTTACTCTGCACACTGTATTTCCTTATAACGTGGTATTCTTACATATTCTTTCGAGAGAAAACTCTCCATTGCCGTCTCTTTTGAGGCTACACGCCTAGACATACACGCAACACCAAAGCTTTTCGAGTTACGATGTGTTGTTTAGAAAAGACAAGATATTTTCAAACGATTCGGGATTTCCTTAAAACATGGTTTTCTGACAAATTTTGACGAAAAAAAATTCTCCTGTGGGTTCTCTTTTGAGGCTACATGTTTAGTTGTAAACGCCACACCAAATCGTTTCGAGTTACAACGTGTTGTTTAGGAGATATAAGCTAATTTTGTATGATGCTTTATTTCTTCTCTAAAGTTTAAGTGTTTCCAATACGTACATAATTGTCTTTACTCTGCAACACTGTATTTCCTTATAACGTGGTATTCTTACATATTGTTTCGAGAGAAAACTCTCCTGTGCCTTCTCTTTTGAGGCTACACGCTTAGACATACACGCAACACCAAAGCTTTTTGCGTTAAGATGAGTTGTTTAGGAAAAACAAGATAATTTTGCAAGATGCGGGATTTCCTTAAAACATGGTTTTCTGACAAATTTTGACAAAGAAAATTCTCCTGTGGGTTCTCTTTTGAGGCTACACGTTTAGACTTACACGCCACACCAAATGTTTTCGAGTTACAAGGTGTTGTTTAGGAGATACAAGCTAATTTTTTACGATAAGTTATTTCTTCTCGTAAAGTTTAAGTGTTTCCAATACGTACGTATTTGTCTTTATCTGCAACACTGTATTTCCTTATAACGTGTAATTCTTACATATTCTTTCGAGAGAAAACTCTCCTGTGCTTTCTCTTTTGAGGCTACACCGTTAGACATACACGCAACACCAAAGCTTTTCGAATTACAACGTGTTGTTTAGGCAAAACAAGATAATTTTTCACGATGCAGGATTTCCTTAAAACGTGGTTTTCTGACAAATTTTGACGAAAGAAAATTCTCCTGTGGGATCTCTTTTGAGGCTACACGTTTAGCCGTACATGCCACACCAAAACTTTTCGACTTACAACGTGTTGTTTAGGAGATACAAGTTAATTTTGTACGATACGTTATTTCTTCTCTTGAAGTGTTTCCAATAAGTATGTATTTGTCTTTACTCTGCAACACTGTATTTCCTTATAACGTGCTATTCTTACATATTCTTTCAAGAGAAAACTCTCCTGTGCCTTCTCTTTTGAGACTACACACTTAGACATACAGGCAAAACCAAAGCATTTCGTGTTACAACGTGTTGATAAGGAAAAATAAGATAATTTCGCACGATGCAGGATTTCTTTAAAACGTGGTTTTCTGACAAATTTGACGAAAGAAAATTCTCCTGTTGGTTCTCTTTTGAGGCTACATTTTTAGACGTACACGCCACACCAAATTTTTTCGAGTTACCACTTGTTGTATAGGAGATACAAGCTAATTTTGTATAAAGCGATATTTCTTCTCGTAAAGTGTTTCCAATACATACGTATTTGTCCTTACTCTGCAACACTGTATTTCTTTATAACGTGGTATTCTTACATATTCTTTCGAGATAAAACTCTCCTGTACATTCTCTTTTGAGGCTACATGCTTAGACATACACGCAACACCAAAGATTTTCGCATTACAATGTGTTGATTAGAAAAAACAAGATAATTTCGCACGATGCGGGATTTCCTTAAAACATAGTTTTCTCACAAATTTTGAAGAAAGAAAATTCTCCTGTGGGTTCTCTTTTGAGGGTACACGTTTAGACGTACACGCCACACCAAATCTTTTCGAGTTACAACGTGTAGTTTAGGAGATACAAGCTAATTTTTACGATGCCTTATTTCTTCTCTTAAAGTGTTTCCAATATGTATGTATTTGTCTTTACTCTGCAACACTGTATTTCCTTATAAGGTGGTATTCTTACATATTCTTTCGAGAGAAAACTCTCCTGTGCCTTCTCTTTTGAGGCCACACGCTTAGACATACAGGCAAACCAAAGCATTTCGTGTTACAACGTGTTGATTAGGAAAAATAAGATAATTTCACATGATGCGGGAATTCCTTAAAACATGTGTTGATTATAAAAAACAAGTTATTGTGAAGGGGGTCATTTCCCTAATTTCTTTCTCAGCCTGCTTATCCTTTGAGTATAGGAAGGCCACTGATTTGCTGGAGTTGATTTTATAACCTGCCACTTTGCTGAAGTTGTTTATCAGCTGTAGGAGCTCTCTAGTGGAGTTCTTTGGGTCACTTAGGTAGACGATCATGTCGTCTGCAAATAATGATAGTTTGACTTCTTCCTTTCCAATTTGTATCCCTTTGACCTCCTTATGTTGTCAAATTGCCCGAGCTAGTACCTCAAGTACAATATTGAAAAGATAAGGGAAAGGGGGCAGACTTGTCTGGTCCCTGATTTCAGTGGGATTGCTTCAAGTTTCTCTCCATTTAGTTTTATGCTGGCTACCGGTTTGCTGTATATTGCTTTTACTATGTTTAGGTATGGGCCTTGAATTCCTGTTCTCTCCAAGACTTTAAGCATGAAGGGATGCTGAATTTTGTCAAATGCTTTTTCAGCATCCAATGAAATGACCATGTGGTTTTGTTCTTTGAGTTTGTTTATGTAGTGGATTGTATTGATGGATTTCCGTATATTGAACAAACCCTGCATTCCCGGGATAAAGCCTACTTGATCATGGTGGATGATCGTTTTGATGTGTTCTTGGATTCGGTTGGCAAGAATTTTATTGAGTATTTTTGCATCGATGTTCATAAGGGAAATTGGTCTGAAGTTTTCTTTCTTTGTTGGATCTTTTTGTGGCTTTGGTATCAGCGTAATTGTGGCTTCGTAGAAGGAATTGGGTAGTGTTCCTTCTGTTTCTATTTTGTGGAATAGTTTGAAGAGTATTGGTGTTAACTCTTCTTTGAAGGTCTGGTAGAATTCTGCACTGAAGCCATCTGGTCCTGTGCTTTTTTTGGTTGGAAGACTTTCTATGACTCCTTCTATTTCTTTAGGCATTATGGGACTGTTTAGATGGTCTAGTTGGTCCTGATTTAATTTTGGTATTTGGTATCTGTCAAGGAAATTGTCCATTTCCTCCAGATTCTCCAGTTGTGTTGAGTACAGGCTCTTGTAGTAGGATCTGATGATTTTTTGGATTTCCTCAGTTTCCGTTGTTATATCTCCCTTTTCATTTCTAAGTTTGTTAATTTGGATACTTTCTCTGTGCCCTTTGGTCATTCTGGCTAAGGGTTTATCTATCTTGTTGATTTTCTCAAAGAACCAGCTCCTGGTTTTGTTGATTTTTTGAATGGTTCTCTTTGTTTCTACTTGATTGATTTCGGCCCTGAGTTTGATGATTTCCTGCCTTCTACTCCTCCTGGGCGAAATAGCTTCTTTTTTTCTAGGGCTTTCAGGTGTGTCATTAAGCTGGTAATGTATGCTCTCTCCATTTTCTTTTTGGAGGCACTCAGGGCTTTTCATTGTGTTCTAAAAAGTCTTTAATTTCTTTCTTTATTTCTTCCTTGACCAAGGTATCATTGAGTAGACTATTGTTCAGTTTCCACGTGTATGTGGGTTTTCTGTTGTTTCTGTTGCTATTGAAGACCACTTTTACTCCATAGTGATCAGATAGGAGGCATGAGATTAGTTCTATCTTCTTATATTTGTTGAGGTCTGTCTTGTGACCAATTATATGGTCGATTTTGGAGAAGGTACCATGAGGTGCTGAGAAAAAGGTATATTCTTTTGTTTTAGGATAGAATGTTCTATATATATCTGTTAAATCTAATTGGTCCAAAGCTTCAATTAGTTTCATTGTGTCCCTGTTTAGTTTCTGTTTTCCTGATCGGTCCATTGAGGAAAGTGCAGTGTTGAAGTCACCCACAATTATTGTGTTAGGTGCAATGTGTGCTTTTAGTTTTAATAAAGTTTCTTTTACGAAAGAGGGTGCCCTTGCATTTGGGGCATAGATGTTCAGGATTGACAGTTCTTCTTTTTGTATTTTTCCTTTGACGAGCAAGAAGTGTCCCTCAGGGTCTCTTTTGATGACTTTGGGTTGAAAGTCAATTTTATCTGATATTAAAATGGCTACTCCAGCTTGTTTCCTGAGACCATTTGCTTGTAAAATTGTCTTCCAGCCTTTTACTCTAAGGTAGTGTTTGTCTTTGACCCTGAGGTGTGTTTCCTGTAAGCAGCAAAATGTAGGGTCCTGTTTACGTATCCATTCAGTTAGTCTGTGTCTTTTTATTGGGGCATTAAGTCCATTGATGTTAAGAGATATTAAGGAATAGTGATTGTTACTTCCTATCATTTTTGACGTTATTTTTTAAATTTGAATGCTTAACTTCTTTTGGGTTTGATGAAAGGTTACTATCTTGCTTTTTCCAGGGTGAAGTTTCCCTCCTTGTATTGGTGTTGTCCTCCTATTATCCTTTTTAGGGCCGGGTTTGTGGATAGATATTGGGTAAACTTGGTTTTGTCATGAAATATCTTAGTTTCTCCATCTATGGTGATTGAGAGTTTTGCTGGATATAGTAGTTTTGGTTGGCATTTGTGTTCTCTTAGAGTCTGCATGAGATCTGCCCAGGACCTTCTAGCCTTCATAGTCTCCGGTGAAAAGTCTGCTGTGATTCTGATAGGTCTTCCTTTATATGTTACTTGGCCTTTTTCTCTTACTGCCTTTAGTATTCTTTCTTTGTTTAGAACATTTGGTGTTTTGATTATTATGTGACGGGAAGTATTTCTGTTCTGGTCCAGTCTGTTTGGAGTTCTGTAGGCTTCTTGTATATTCATGGGCATCTCTCTCTTTAGGTTAGGGAAGTTTTCTTCCATAATTTTATTGAAGATATTTGCTGGCCCTTTAAGTTGTAAATCTTCACTCTCATCTATGCCTATAATCCTTAGGTTTGGTCTTCTCATTGTGTCCTGGATTTCCTGGATATTTTGGGTTACAAGCTTTTTGCATTTTGCATTTTCTTTAACTGTTGAGTCCATGGTTTCTATGGAATCTTCAGCATCTGAGATTCTTTCTTCTATCTCTTGTATTCTGTTGTTGATATTTGCATCTCTGTCCCCTGATTTCTTCCCAAGGCTTTCTATCTCCAAAGTTGTCTCCCTTTGAGTTTTCTTAGTTGTTTCTACTTCTGATTTTAGATCCTGGATGGTTTTGCTTAGCTCCTTCACTTGCATGTTTGTGTTTTCCTGTAATTCTTTAAGAGATTTTTGTGTTTCCTCTTTCATGAGCTCAGCCTGTTGACCAAAGTTCTCCTGTATTTCTTTAAGAGATTTTTGTGTTTCGTCTTTCATGACCTCAGCCTGTTGACCAAAGTTCTCCTGTATTTCTTTAAGTGTTTTTTGCATTTCCTCCTTGTTGGCTTTTGTATTCTCCTGGATTTCTTTCAATGATTTTTGTGTTTCCCTTGCAAGGGCTTCTAACTTTTGATCCATTTTCTCCTGAATTTCTTTAAGTATGTCCTTCATGTGTTCCTGTACCAGCATCATGACCAGTGATTTTAAATCCAAATCTTGTTTTACTGGTGTGATGGGGTATCCAGGACATGTTGGTAGAGGAGAATTGGGTTCAGATGTTGCCATATTGCCTTGATTTCTGTTAGTGACGTTCCTGCGTTTGCCTTTTGCCATCTAGTTCTCACTGGTGTTAGTTTGTCTTGTCAGTGCTGGACTCACCAGTGCAAGCTGCCCCTTCCCCGTTGGCCTCTGGTGCACAGCTTACCTCCTGCACTGCTTGTAGACAGGGTGCTGCTGCCCAGGCTGTTCAGATCCCAAAGCAGGCACCCGAAGGCTCCTGCTGGGGCCCGCTGGATTCACTGGAGCACACTGACTTCTCCCAGCTGGCCGCCCGGAAACCCAGCTAGCCACTTGCAGGACTTGGAGATGTGGTGCTGCCGCCCAGGCTGATCTGGGCAGCAGAACTCCCAACCGTGTTGGTGCACACAAGGCTAGCCTAGCTGCTCAGGCCCTGAGTCTAGGCAAAAGCCTGGCAGGCCAATGTCGGTGCAAAGTTCCCCTCAGCTGTGGGTGTTAATTGGGTATGTCAGGTGGCTAGGATGGTGGCGTGTGCGAGTTCCCTGAGAGTGCTGGGAGAGTCTGCTGGGCTAACAACCTCCTGGCTGGGTCAGCACACAGATGGCCCAACGAGCAGCCCAGGGCCTGGGGGTCAGTCCAGGGCCTGACCGTCTGAGACCCCTGCTATGTCTGCCTCGGGCTATGCCTGTTAGCTGGTTTGGTTTTGCCTGCTAGGTCTCTCTGGCTTCCCGTAGGCAAAATGGTGGTGGTGCGCAAACTGGCCCGGATAAACAACCTCCTGGCCGGGTCGGCACACAGATGGCCCACCGAGCAGCCCAGGGCCTGGGGGCAGTCCAGGGACTGACTGTCTGAGACCCCTGCTATGTCCGCCTCGGGCTATGCCTGTTAGCCGGTTTGGTTTTGCCTGCTAGGTCTCCCTGGCTTCCCCCAGGCAAAATGGTGGTGGTGCGCGCGCCGGCCTGGGAGGAAAAAAACCTCCTGGCCGGGTTTGCACCCCGGTGGACACACGATCAGCTCAGGGCCTGGGTGCAGGCCAACGCCCGTCGGGCTTAGACCCCCACAATGTTGTTCTCGGGTTATATTTGCGTACCTCAGTCTGATTTCTCTGGCGACCGAGAACCAATATTCAACCCTCGTAACTGACTGGCGGGAGGCAGAGTTCTGATGTGGCTTCCGTGTGGTGAAAGGCACCGTAAATCCGCCGCTGCTTGCAGCCTGGCTGGCCAGCGATGGCCAGTGGTCATGGGCACCGGGTCTGCCTGGACCCTGTCCGCTTGGTTCTACTGCTGATGGCCCTTACTCTGGACCAGCCGCTGCTTCTGCTACTGCTGCTGCTGCCGCTGCTCCCAGGCCCAAGAATTTTCTTTCATCAAAATTTGTCAGAAACCACGTTTTAAGGAAATCTCGCATCGTGTGAAATTATCTTGTTTTTCATAAACAACACGTTGTAAATCGAAAAGCTTTGGTGTTGCGTGTATGTCTAAGCGTGTAGCCTCAAAAGAGAACGCACAGGAGAGTTTTCTCTCGAAAGAAAATGTAGGAATACCACGTTATAAGGAAATACAGTGTTGCAGAGTAAAGACAAATACGTACATATTGGAAACACTTTAAGAGAAGAAATAACGCATCGTACAAAATTAGCTTGTATCTCCTAAACAAAACTTTGTAACTCGAAAAGATTTGGTGTGGCTCATACCTCTACAAGTGTAGCCTCAAAAGAGAACCCACAGGAGGAAATTCTTTCGTTAAAATTTTTCAGAAAACCACGATTTATGGAAATCTCGCATCGTGCGAAATTATCTTGTTTTTTCCTAAACAACACGTTGTAACTTGAAAAGCTTTGGTGTTGCGTGTTTGTCTAAGCGTGTAGCCTCGAAAGAGAACGCACAGGAGAGTTTTCCCTCGAAAGAATATGTAAGAATACCACGTTATAAGGAAATACAGTGTTGCAGAGTAAAGACAAATTCGTACGTATTGGAAACACTTTATGAGAAGAATTAACGCATCTTACAAAATTAGCTTGTATCTCCTAAACAAAACGTTGTAACTCGAAAGGATTTGGTGTGGCGTGTACATCTAAACATGTAGCCTCAAAAGAGAACCCACAGGAGAATTTTCTTTCGTCAAAATTTTTCAGAAAACCACGTTTTAAGGAAATCCCGCATCGTGCGAAATTATCTTGTTTTTCCTAAACAACACGTTGTAACTCGAAAAGCTTTGGTGTTGCGTGTATGTCTAAGCGTGTAGCCTCAAAAGAGAAGGCACAGGAGAGTATTCTCTCGAAAGAATATGTAAGAATACCACGTTATAAGGAAATACAGTGTTGCAGAGTAAAGACAGATACTTACTTATTGGAAACACTTTACGAGAAGGAATAATACATCGTAAAAAAATTAGCTTGTATTTCCTAAACAACACGTTGTAACTCGAAGGATTTGGTGTGGCGTGTAAGTTGAAACGTGTAGCCTCAAAAGAGAACCCACAGGAGAATTTTCTTTCGTCAAAATTTGTCAGAAAACCACGTTTTAAGGAAATCCCGCAGTGTGCGAAATTATCTTGTTTTTCCTAAACAACACGTTGTAATTCGAAAAGCTTTGGTGTTGCGTGTATGTCTAAACGTGTGGCCTCAAAGGAGAATGCAGAGGACAGTTTTCTATTGAAAGAATATGTAAGAATACCACGTTATAAGGAAATACAATGTTGCAGAGTAAAGACAAATACGTATGTATTGGAAACTCTTTATGAGAAGAATTAACGCATTGTAAAAAATTAGTTTGTATCTCCTAAACAATACGTTGTAACTCGAACAGATTTGGTGTGGCATGTACGTCTAAACATGTAGCCTCAAAAGAGAACCCACAGGAGAATTTTCTTTCGTCAAAATTTTTCAGAAAACCACGTTTTAAGGAAATCCCCCATCGTGCGAAATCATCTTCTTTTTCCTAAACAACATGTTGTAACTCGAAAAGCTTTGGTGTTGCGTGTATGTGTAAGCATGGAGGCTCAAAAGAGAAGGCACAGGAGAGTTTTCTCTCGAAAGAATATGTAAGAATACCACGTTATAAGGAAATACAATTTTGCAGAGTAAAGACAAATAAGTACATATTGGAAACACTTTATGAGAAGGAAGAATGGATCGTAAAAAATTAGCTTGTATATCCTAAACAACACGTTGTAACTCGAAAAGATTTGGTGTGACGTGTATGTCTAAACGTTTAGCCTCAAAAGAGAACCCACAGGAGAATTTTCTTTCATCAAAATTTGTCAGAAACCAAGTAAAAGGAAATCTCGCATCGTGCGAAATTATCTTGTTTTTCCTAAACAACACGTTGTAAATCGGAAAGCTTTGGTGTTGCGTGTATGTCTAAGCTTGTAGCCTCAAAAGAGAACGCACAGGAGAGTTTTCTCTTGAAAGAATATGTAGGAATACCACGTTATAAGGAAATACAGTGTTGCAGAGTAAAGACAACTACGTACGTATTGGAAACACTTTAAGAGAAGAAATAACGCATCGTACAAAATTAGCTTGTATCTCCTAAAGAACACTTTGTAACTCGAAAAGATTTGGTGTGGCTCGTACCTCTAGAAGTGTAGCCTCAAAAGAGAACCCACAGGAGAACTTTCTTTCATCAAAATTTTTCAGAAAACCACATTTTATGGAAATCTCGCATCGTGCGAAATTATCTTGTTTTTCCTAAACAACAGGTTGTAACTCGAAAAGCTTTGGCGTTGCGTGTATGTCTAAACGTGTAGCCTCAAAAGAGAACGCACAGGAGCGTTTTCCCTCGAAAGAATATGTAAGAATACCACATTATATGGAAATACAATGTTGCAGAGTAAAGGCAAATAAGTACATATTGGAAACACTTAGGAGAAGAAATAACGCATCTTACAAAATTTGCTTGTATCTCCTAAACAACACGTTGTAACTCGAAAAGATTTGGTGTGGCTCGTACGTCTACACGTGTACCCTCAAAAGACAAACCACAGGATAACTTTCTTTCGTCAAAATTTGTCAGAAAACCACGTTTTAAGGAAATCCCGCATCGTGCAAAATTATCTTGTTTTTCATAAACAACATGTTGTAACTCGAAAAGCTTTGGAGTTTCGTATATGTCTAAGCCTGTAGCCTCTAAAGAGAACGCACAGGAGAGTTTTCTCTCGAAAAAACATGTAAGAATACAACGTTATAAGGAAATACAGTGTTGCAGAGTAAAGACAAATACGTAATTATTGGAAACACTTTACGAGAAGAAATAACGCATCGTAGAAAATTAGCTTGTATCTGCTAAGCAACACGTGGTAACTCGAAAGGATTTGGTGTGGCGTGTATGTCTAAACGTGGAGCCTCAAAAGAGAACCCACAGGAGAATTTTCATTCGTCAAAATTTGTCAGAAAACCACGTTTTAAGGAAATCCCGCATCGTGCGAAATAATCTTGTTTTTCATAAACAACATGTTGTAACTCGAAAAGCACTGATGTTGCCTGTATGTCTAAGTGTGCAGCCTCAAAAGGGAACGCACAGGATAATTTTCTCTCGAAAGAATATGTAAGAATACCACGTTATAAGGAAATACAGTGTTACAGAGTAAAGACAAATACGTATGTATTGGAAACACTTTATGAGAAGAATTAACGCATCGTACAAAATTAGCTTGTATCTCCGAAACAACACGTTGTAACTCGAAAAGATTTGGTGTGGCGTGTACATCTAAACATGTACCCTCAAAAGAGAACCCACAGGAGAATTTTCTTTCGTCAAAATTTTTCCGAAAACCACGTTTTAAGGAAATCCCGCATCGTGCGAAATCATCTTCTTTTTCCTAAACAACATGTTGTAACTCGAAAAGCGTTGGTGTTGCGTGTATGTGTAAGCGTGGAGACTCAAAAGAGAAGGCACAGGAGAGTGTTCTCTTGAAAGAATATGTAAGAATACCACGTTAAAAGGTAATACAATTTTGCAGAGTAAAGACAAATAAGTACATATTGGAAACACTTTACGAGAAGAAATAATGCATCATAAAAAATGAGCTTGTATCTCCTAAACAACACGTTGTAACTCGAAAAGATTTGGTGTGACATGTACTTCTAAAAGTGTAGCCTCAAACAAGAACCCACAGGAGAATTTTCTTTCCTCAAAATTTGTCTGAAACCACGTTTTAAGGAAATAGTGCATCGTGCGAAATTATCTTGTTTTTCCTAAACAACACGTTGTAACTCGAAAAGCTTTGGTGTTGCGTGTATGTCTAAGCATGTAGCCTCAAAAGAGAATGCACAGGAGAGTTTTCTCTCGAAAGAATATGTAAGAATACCACGTTATAAGGAAATACAGTGTTGCAGAATAAAGACAACTACGTACGTATTGGAAACACTTTAAGAGAAGAAATAACGCATTGTACGAAATTAGCTTGTATCTCCTAAACAACACATTGTAACTCGAAAAGATTTGGTGTGGCTCGTACCTCTACACGTGTAGCCTCAAAAGAGAACCCAGAGGAGAACTTTCTTTCGTCACAATTTGTCTGAAAACCACGTTTTATGGAAATCTCGCATCGTGCGAAATTATCTTCTTTTTCCTAAACAACACGTTGTAACTCGAAAGGCTTTGGCGTGCGTGTTCGTCTAAGCGTGTAGCCTCAAAAGAGCATGCACAGGAGAGTTTTCCCTCGAAAGAATATGTAAGAATACCACGTTATAATAAAATACAGTGTTGCAGAGTAAAGATAAATAACGACATATTGGAAACAATTTAGGGAAGAAATAACGCATCATACAAAATTTGCTTGTATCTCCTAAACAACACGTTATAACTCGAAAATATTTGGTGTGGCTCGTACTTCTACACTTGTAGCCTCAAAAGAGAACCAACAGGAGAACTTTTTTTCGTCAAAATTTGTCAAAGAACCACGTTTTAAGGAAATCCCGCATCGTGCAAAATTATCTTGTTTTTCCTAAACAACACGTTGTAACTCGAAAAGCTTTCGTGTTGCGTGTATGTCTGAGCATGTTGCCTCTAAAGACAATGCACAGGAGAGTTTTCTCTCGGAAGAACATGTAAGAATACAATGTTAAAAGGAAATAGTGTTGCAGAGTAAAGACAAATACATACGTATTGGAAACACTTTATGAGAAGAAATAACGCATCATACAAAATTAGCTTGTATCTCCTAAACAACACGTGGTAACTCTAAAGGATTTGGTGTGGCGTGTACGTCTAAATGTGTAGCCTCAAAAGAGAACCGACAGGAGAATTTTCTTTCGTCAAAATTTGTCAGAAAACCACGTTTTAAGGAAATCCTGCATCGTGCGAAATTATCTTGTTTTTCCTAAACAACATGTTGTAACTCGAAAAGCTTTGGTGTTGCCTGTATGTCTAAGTGTGTAGCCTCAAAAGGGAACGCACAGGATAGTTTTCTCTCGAAAGAATATGTAAGAATACCACGTTATAAGGAAATACAGTGTTGCAGAGTAGACAAATACGTACATATTGGAAACACTTTACGAGAAGAAGTAACGCATCATAGAAAATTAGCTTGTATCTCCTAAACAAAACGTTGTAACTCGAAAAGATTTGGTGCGGCGTGTACGTCTAAACGTGTAGCCTCAAAAGAGAACCCACAGGAGAATTTTCTTTCGTCAAAATTTTTCAGAAAACCACGTTTTAAGGAAATCCCGCATCGTGCCAAATCATCTTCTTTTTCCTGAACAACATGTTGTAACTCGAAAAGCTTTGGTGTTGCGTGTATGTCTAAGCTTGTAGCCTCAAAAGAGAATGCACAGGAGAGTTTTCTCTGGAAAGAATATGTAAGAATACCATGTTATAAAAAAATACAGTGTTGCAGAGTAAAGACAAATACGTAAGTATTGGAAATACTTTAAGAGAAGAAATAACACATCGTACAAAATTATCTTGTATCTCCTAAACAACAATTGGAACTCGAAAAGATTTGTTGTGGCTCCTACCTCTACACGTGAAGCCTCAAAAGAGAACCCACAGGAAAACTTTGTTTCGTCAAAATTTTTCAGAAAACCACGTTTGATGGAAATCTCGCATCGTGCGAAATTATCTTGCTTTTCCTAAACAACACATTGTAACTCGAAAAGCTTTGGCATTGCGTGTATGTCTAAGCGTGTAGCCTCTAAAGAGTACGCACAGGAGAGTTTTCTCTCGAAAGAACATGTAAGAATACAACGTTATAAGGGAATACAGTGTTGCAGAGTAAAGACAAATACATACTTGATGGAAACACTTTACGAGAAGAAATAACGCATTGTAAAAAATTAGCTTGTATCTCCTAAACAACACGTGGTAACTCGAAAGGACTTGGTGTGGTGTGTACGTCTAAACGTGTAGCCTCAAAAGAGAACCCATAGGAGAATTTTCTTTCTTCAAAATTTGTCAGAAAGTCACGTTTTAACGAAATCCCGCATCCTGCGAAATTATCTTGTTTTTCCTAAACAACAAGTTGTACCTCGAAAAGCTTTAGTGTTGTGTGTATGACTAAGTGTGTAGCCACAAAAGGGAATGCACAGGAGAGTTTTCTCTCGAAAGAATATGTAAGAATACCACGTTATAAGGAAATACAGTGTTGCAGAGTAAAGACAAATACTTACATATTGGAAACACTTTAAGAGAAGAAATATCGCATCTTACAAAATTAGCTTGTGTCTCCTAAACAACTCGTTGTAACTCGAAAAGATTTGGTGTGACGTGTACGTCTCAACGTGTAGCCTCAAAGGAGAACCCACAGGAGAATTTTCTTTCATCAAAATTTGTCAGAAACCACGTTTTAAAGAAATCTCGCATTGTGCGAAATTATCAAGTTTTTCCTAAACAACACGTTGTAACTCGAAAAGCTTTGGTGTTGTGTGTATGTCTAAGCATGTAGCCTCAAAAGAGAACATACAGGAGAGTTTTCCCTCGAAAGAATATGTAAGATATCACATTATAAGGAAATACAGTGTTGCAGAGTAAAGACAAATACGTACATATTGGAAACTCTTTACGAGAAGAAATAACGCATCGTAAAAAATTAACTTGTATCTCCCAAACAACACGTTGTAACTCGAAAAGATTTGGTGTGGCGTGTACGTCAAAACGTGTAGCCTCAAAAGAGAACCCACAGGACAATTTTCTTTCGTTAAATTTTTTCAGAAAACCACGTTTTAAGGAAATCCCGCATCGTGCGAAATCATCTTCTTTTTCATAAACAACATGTTGTAACTCAAAAAGCTTTGGTGTTGCGTGTATGTCTAAGCATGGAGCCTCAAAAGCGAAGGAACAGGAGAGTTTTCTCTCAAAAGAATATGTAAGAATACCACGTTATAAAGAAATACAATTTTGCAGAGTAAAGGCAAATAAGTACATATTCGAAACACTTTAGGAGAAGAAATAACGCATCGTACAAAATGTGCTTGTATCTCCTAAACAACACGTGGTAACTCGAAAAGATTTGGTTTGGCGTGTACGTCTAAACGTGTAGCCTCAAAAAAGAACACAAAGGAGAATTTTCTTTCGTCAAAATTTGTCAGAAAATCACGTTTTAAGGAAATCCCGCATCGTGCGAAATTATCTTGTTTTTCCTAAACAACACTTTGTAACTCGAAAAGCTTTGGTGTTGCGTGTATGTCTCAGCGTGTAGCCTCAAAAGAGAATGCACAGGAGAGTTTTCTCTCGAAAGAACATGTAAGAATACAAAGATTACAAAGTTATAAGGAAATACAGTGTTGCAGAGTAAAGACAAATACGTACTTATTGGAAACACTTTACGAGAAGAAATTACGCATCATATAATATTAGCTTGTATCTCCTAAACAAAAAGTGGAAACTCGAAAACATTTGGTTTGGCGTGTACGTCTAAAAGTGTAGCCTCAAAAGAGAACCCACTGGAGAATTTTCTTTCTTCAAAATTTGTCAGAAAACCATGTTTTAACGAAATCCCGCATCCTGCGAAATTATCTTGTTTTTCCTAAACAAAAAGTTGTAACTCGAAAAGCTTTGGTGTTGCGTGTATGTCTAAGTGTGTAGCCTCAAAATGGAATGCATAGGAGAGTTTTCTCTCGAAAGAATATGTAAGAATACCCCGTTATAAGGAAATACAGTGTTGCAGAGTAAAGACAAATACGTACATATTGGAAACACTTTACGAGAAGAATTAACGCATCGTACAAAATTAGCTTGAATCTCCTAAAGAACACGTTGTTACTCGAAAAGATTTGGTGTGGCATGTACGTCTAAACATGTAGCCTCAAAAGAGATCCCACAGGAGAATTTTATTTCATCAAAATTTGTCAGAAACCACGTTTTAAGGAAATCTCGCATTGTTCGAAATTATCTAGTTTTTCCTAAACAACACGTTTAACTCGAAAAGCTCTGGTGTTGCGTGTATGTCTAAGCGTGTAGCCTCAAAATAGAAAGCACAGGAGAGTTTTCTCTCGAAAGAATATGTAAGAATGCCACGTTATAAGGAAATACAATGTTGCAGAGTAAAGACAAACACGTACGTATTGGAAACACTTTACGAGAAGAATTAATGCATAGTACAAAATTAACTTGTATCTCCTAAACAACAAGTTGTAACTCGAAAACATTTGGTGTGGCCTGTACGTCTAAACGTGTAGCCTCAAAGGAGAACCCACAGGAGAATTTTCTTTCATCAAAATTTTTCACAGAACCAAGTTTTACGGAAATCCCGCATCGTGTGAAATGATCTTCTTTTTCCTAAACAACATATTGTAACTCGAAAAGATTTAGTGTTGCGTGTATGTCTAAGCGTGGAGCCTCAAAAGAGAAGGCACAGGATAGTTTTCTCTCGAGAGAATATGTAAGAATACCACGTTATTAGGAAATACAATTTTGCAGAGTAAAGACAAATAAGTACATATTGGAAACACTTTACGAAAAGAAATAATACATCATACAAAATTACCTTGTATCTCCTAAACAACACGTGGTAACTCAAAAAGATTTGGTTTGGCGTGTACGTCTAAACGTGTAGCCTCAAAAGAGAACCAACAGGAGAATTTTCTTTCATCAAAATTAGATAACCACGTTTTAAGGAAATCCCGCATCGTGCAAAATTATCTTGTTTTTCCTAAACAACACGTTGTAACTCGAAAAGCTTTGGTGTTGCGTGTATATCTAAGCGTGTAGCCCCAAAAGAGAATGCACAGGAGAGTTTTCTCTCGAAGGAACATGTAAGACTACAACGTTATAAGGAAATACAGTGTTGCAGAGTAAAGACAAAAACGTAAATATTGGAAACACTTTAAGAGAAGAAATAACGGATCATAAAATATAACCTTGTATCTCCTAAACAACAAGTGGTAACTCGAAAAGATTTGGTTTGGTGTGTACGTCTAAAACTGTAGCCTCAAAAGAGACCCCACAGGAGAATTTTCTTTCTTCAAAATTTGTCAGAAAATCACGTTATAAGGAAATCCCGCATCGTGCGAAATTATCTTGTTTTTCCTAAACAACACGTTGTAACTCGAAAAGCTTTGGTGTTTCATGTATGTCTAAGTGTGTAGCCTCTAAAGGGAATGCCCAGGAGAGTTTTCTATCGAACGAATATGTAAGAATACCACGTTATAAGGAAATACAGTGTTACAGAGTAAAGACAAATACGTACATATTGGAAACACTTTACGAGAAGAAATAATGCATCGTAAAAAATTAGCTTGTATCTCCTAAACAACACGTTGTAACTCGAAAAGATTTGATGTGACGTGTACGTCTAAACGTGTAGCCTCAAAATCGAACCCACAGGAGAATTTTCTTTCATCAAAATTTGTCAGAAACCACGTTTTAAGGAAATCTTGCATCGTGCGAAATTATCTTGTTTTTCCTAAACAACACGTTGTAACTCGAATTGCTTTGGTGTTGCGTGTATGTCTAAGCGTGTAGCCTCAAAAGAGAACGCACAGGAGAGTTTTCTCTTGAAAGAATATGTAAGAATACCTCGTTATAAGGAAATACAGTGTTGCAGAGTAAAGACAAATACGTACCTATTGGAAACACTTTAAGAGAAGAAATAATGCATCGTAAAAAATTAGCTTGTATCTCAAAAGAGACCCCACAGGAGAACACGTTGTAACTCGAAAAGATTTGGTGTGGCTCGTACGTCTACACGTGTAGCCTCAAAAGAGAACCCACAGGAGAACTTTCTTTCGTCAAAATTTGTCAGAAAACCACGTTTTAAGGAAATCCCGCATCGTGCAAAATTATCTTGTTTTTCCTAAACAACACGCTGTAACTCGAAAAGCTTTGGTGTTGCGTGTATGTCTAAGCGTGTAGCCTCTAAAGAGTACACACAGGAGAGTTTTCTCTCGAAAGAACATGTAAGAATACAACGTTATAAGGAATACAGTGTTGCAGAGTAAAGACAAATACATACTTGTTGGAAACACTTTACGAGAAGAAATAATGCATTGTAAAAAATTAGCTTGTATCTCCTAAACAACACGTGGTAACTCGAAAAGACTTGGTGTGGCGTGTACGTCTAAACGTGTAGCCTCAAAAGAGAACCCATAGGAGAATTTTCTTTCATCAAAAATTTTCAGAAACCACGTTGTATGGAAATCTCGCTTCGTGCGAAATTTTCTAGTTTTTCCTAAACAACACATTGTAACTCGAGAAGCTTTGGTGTTGCGTGTATGTCTAAGCGTGTAGCCTCAAAAGAGAATGCACAGGAGAGTTTTCTCTTGAACGAATATGTAAGAATACCACGTTATAAGGAAATACAGTGTTGCACAGAAAAGACAATTACATACCTATTGGAAACACTTTAAGAAAAGAAATAATGCATCGTACAAAATTAGCTTGTATCTCCTAAACAACACGTTGTAACTCGAAAAGATTTGGTGTGGCTTGTACGTCTACACGTGTAGCCTCAAAAGAGAACCCACAGGAGAACTTTCTTTCTTCAAAATTTGTCAGAAAACCACGTTTTAAGTAAATCCCGCATCGTGCAAAATTATCTTGTTTTTCCTAAACAACACGTTGTAACTCGAAAAGCTTTGTTGTTGCGTGTATGTCTAAGCGTGTAGCCTCTAAAGAGTATGCACAGGAGAGTTTTCTCTAGAAAGAACATGTAAGAATACAACGTTATAAGGAAATACAGTGTTGCAGAGTAAAGACAAATACATACTTGTTGGAAACACTTTACAAGAAGAAATAATGCATCGTAAAAAATTAGCTTGTATCTCCTAAACAACACGTGGTAACTCGAAAGGACTTCATGTGGCGTGTACGTCTAAACGTGTAGCCTCAAAAGAGAACCCATAGGAGAATTTTCTTTCTTCAAAATTTGTCAGAAAATCACGTTTTAACGAAATCCTGCATCCTGCGAAATTATCTTGTTTTTCCTAAACAACAAGTTGTAACTCGAAAAGCTTTGGTGTTGTGTGTATGTCTAAGTGTGTATCCACAAAAGGGAATGCACAGGAGAGTTTTCTGTCGAAAGAATATGTAAGAATACCACGTTATAAGGAAATACAGTGTTGCAGAGTAAAGACAAATACGTACATATTGGAAACACTTTAAGAGAAGAAATAACGCATTGTACAAAATTAGATTGTATCTCCTAAACAACACGTTGTAAATCGAAAAGATTTGGTGTGATGTGTACGTCTAAACGTGTAGCCTTAAAAGAGAACCCACAGGAGAATTTTCTTTCAACAAAATTTGTCAGAAACCACGTTTTAAGGAAATCTCGCATCGTGCAAAATTATCTTGTTTTCCCTAAACAACACGTTGTAACTCGAAAAGCTTTGGTGTTGCGTGTATGTCTAAGCATGTAGCCTCAAACGAGAACACACAGGAGAGTTTTCCCTCGAAAGAATATGTAAGAATACCACGTTATAAGGAAATACAGTGTTGCAGAGTAAAGACAAATACGTATGTATTGGAAATACTCTACGAGAAGAAATCACGCAACATACATTATTAGCTTGTATCTCCTAAACAACAGGTTGTAAGTCAAAAGGATTTGGTGTGGCGTGTACACCTAAACCTGTAGCCTCAAATGAGAACCCACAGGAGAATTTTCTTTCATCAAAATATGTGAGAAAACCACGTTTTAAGGAAATCCCTCAACGTGCAAAATTATCTTGTTTTTCCTAAACAACAAGTTGTAACTCGAAAAGCTTTGGTGTTGCGTGTATGTCTAAGCGTGTAGCCTCAAAAGAGAATGCAAAGGAGAGTTTTTTCTAGAAAGAATATGTAAGAATACCACGTTATAAGGAAATACAGTGTTGCAGAGTAAAGACAAATACGTACATATTGGAAACACTTTAGGAGAAGAAATAACGCATCGTACAAAATTAGCTTGTATCTCCAAAACTACACGTTGTAACTGGAAAAGATTTGGTGTGGCGTGTACGTCTAAACGTGAAGCCTCAAAAGTGAACCCACCGGACAATTTTCTTTCGTTAAATTTTTTCAGAAAACCACGTTTTAAGGAAATCCTGCATCATGCGAAATCATCTTCTATTTCCTAAACAACATGTTGTAACTCAAAAAGCTTTGGTGTTGCGTGTATGTTTAAGCGTGGAGCCTCAAAAGCAAAGGCACAGGTGAGTTTTCTCTCGAAAGAATATGTAAGAATACCACGTTATAAAGAAATACAATTTTGCCGTGTAAACGCAAATAAATACATATTGGAAACACTTTAGGAGAAGAAATAACGCATCGGACAAAATTAGCTTGTATCTCCTAAACAACACGTGGTAACTCGAAAAGGTTTGGTTTGGCGTGTACGTCTAAACATGTAGCCGCAAAAGAGAACACAAAGGAGAATTTTCTTTCGTCAAAATTTGTCAGAAAACCACGTTTTAAGGAAATCCAGCATCATGCGAAATTATCTTGTTTTTCCTAAACAACACGTTGTAACTCGAAAAGCTTTGGTGTTGCGTATATGTCTAAGCGTGTAGCCTCAAAAGAGAATGCACAGGAGAGTTTTCTCTCGAAAGAACATGTAAGAATACAACGTTATATAGAAATACAGTGTTGCAGAGTAAAGACAAATACGTACATATTGGAAACACTTTACGAGAAGAAATAATGCATCGTAAAAAATTAGCTTGTATCTCCTAAACAACACGTTGTAACTCGAAAAGATTTGATGTGACGTGTACGTCTAAACGTGTAGCCTCAAAATCGAACCCACAGGAGAATTTTCTTTCATCAAAATTTGTCAGAAACCACGTTTTAAGGAAATCTTGCATCGTGCGAAATTATCTTGTTTTTCCTAAACAACACGTTGTAACTCGAATTGCTTTGGTGTTGCGTGTATGTCTAAGCGTGTAGCCTCAAAAGAGAACGCACAGGAGAGTTTTCTCTTGAAAGAATATGTAAGAATACCTCGTTATAAGGAAATACAGTGTTGCAGAGTAAAGACAAATACGTACATATTGGAAACACTTTAAGAGAAAAAATAAAAAACCGTACAAAATTAGCTTGTATCTCCTAAACAACAGGTTGTAACTCGAAAATATTTGGTGTGACGTGTATGTCTAAACGTGTAGTCTCAAAAGAGAACTAACAGGAGAATTTTTTATCGTCAAAATATGTGAGAAAACCACGTTTTAAGGAAATCCCTCATCGTGCAATATTATCTTGTTTTTCCTAAACAACAAGTTGTAACTCGAAATCTTTGGTGTTGCGTGTATGTCTAAGCGTGTAGCCTCAAAATAGAATGCAAAGGAGAGTTTTTTCTCGAAAGAATATGTAAGAATACCACGTTATAAGGAAATACAGAGTTGCAGAGTAAAGACAAATACGTACATATTGGAAACACTTTAAGAGAAGAAATAACGCATCATACAAAATTATCTTGTATCTCCTAAACAACACGTTGTAACTCGAAAAGTTTTGATGTGGCGTGTACTTATAAACGTGTAGCCTCAAAAGAGAACCCACAGGAGAATTTTCTTTGGTCAAATTTGTCAGAAAACCACGTATTAAGGAAATCCTGCATCGCGGGAAATTATCTTGTTTTTCCTAAACAACACGTTGTAACTCGAAAAGATTTGGTGTTGCATGTTTGTCTCAGTGTGTAGCCTCAAAAGAGAACACACAGGAGAGTTTTCACTAGAAAAAGTATGTAAGAATACCAGGTTATAAGGAAATACAGTGTTGCAGAATAAAGACAAATACATACTTATTGGAAACACTTTACGAGAAGAAATAACGCATCATACAAAATTAGCTTGTATCTCCTAAACAACAGGTTGTAACTCGAAAGGATCTGGTGTGGCATGTATGTCTAAACGTGTAGCCTCAAAAGAGAACCCACAGGAGAATTTTCTATCGTCAAAATTTGTGAGAAAACCACGTTTTAAAGAAATCCCTCATCGTGAAAAATTATCTTGTTTTTCGTAAACAACACGTTGTAACTCGAAAAGCTTTGGTGTTGCGTGTATGTCTAAGCATGTAGCCTCAAAAGAGAACGCAAAGGAGAGTTCTTTCTCGAAAGAATATATAAGAATACCACGTTATAAGGAAATACAGTGTTGCAGAGTAAAGACAAATACGTACATATTGGAAACACTTTACGAGAAGAAATAACGCATCGTACAAAATTAGCTTGTATCTCCTAAACAACACGTTTTAACTCTAAATGATGTGGTGTGGCGTGTATGTCTAAATGTGTAGCCTCAAAAGAGAACCCACAGGACAATTTTCTTTGGTCAAATTTGTCAGAAAACCCCGTCTTAAGGAAATCCCGCATCGTGCGAAATTATCTTGTTTTTCCTAAACAAGGCATTGTAACTCGAAAAGCTTTGGTTTTGCGTGTATGTCTAAGCGTGTAGCCTCAAAGGAGAACACACAGGAGTGTTTTCTCTCGAAAGAATATGTAAGAATACCACGTTATAAGGAAGTACACTGTTGCAGAATAATGACAAATACTTACGTATTGGAAACCCTTAAACTTTAATAGATGAAATAAAGCATCGTACAAAATTAGCTTGTATCTCCTAAACAACACATTGTAACTCGAAAAGATTTGGTGTGGCGTGTACATCTAAACGTGTAGCCTCAAAAGAGAACCGCAGGACAATTTTCTTTCGTCAAAATTTGTCAGAAAACCACGTTTTAAGGAAATCCGGCATCGTGAGAAATTATCTTGTTCTTCCTAAAAAACACGTTGTAACTCGAAAAGCTTTGGTGTTGCGTGTATGTCTAAGCATGTAGCCTCAAAAGAGAACGCACAGGAGAGTTTTCTCTCGAAAGAATATGTAAAAATACCACGTTATAAGGAAATACAGTGTTGCAGAGTAAAGACAAATACGTACTTATTGGAAACACTTTTAGAGATGAAATAACGCATCGTTCAAAACTAGCTTGTATCTCCTAAACAACAGGTTGTAACTCGAAAAGATTTGATGTGGCGTGTACGGCTAAACGTGTAGCCTCAAAAGAGAACCCACAGGAGAATTTTTTTTGGTCAAAATTTGTCAGAAAACCACTTATTAAGGAAACCCCGCATCGTGTGAAATTATATTGTTTTTCCTAAACAACACGTTGTAACTCGAAAAGCTTTGGTGTTGCGTGTATGTCTAAGCGTGTAGCCTCAAAAGAAAACGCACAGGAGAGTTTTCTCTCGAAAGAATAGTTAAGAATACCACTTTATAAGGAAGTACAGTGTTGCTGAGTAAAGACGAAAACGTACATATTGGAAACCCTTAAACTTAAGAGATGAAATAAAGCATCGTACAAAATTAGCTTGTATCTCCTAAACAACACGTTTTTACTGGAAAAGATTTGGTGTGGCTTGTACGTCTAAACGTGTAGCCCCAAAAGAGAACCCACAGGACTATTTTCTTTCGTCAAAATTTGTCAGCAAACAACGTTTTAAGGAAATCCCGCATCGTGAGAAATTATCTTGTTCTTCCAAAACAACAAGTTGTAACTCGAAAAGCTTTGGTGTTGCTTGTATGTCTAAGCGTGTAGCCTCAAAAGAGAACGCACAGGAGAGTTTTCTCTCAAAAGAATATGCAAGAATACCACGTTATAAGGAAAACAGTGTTTCAGAGTAAAGGCAAATACGTACGTATTGGAAACACTTAAACTTTACAAGAAGAAATAACGCATCTTAAAAAATTAGCTTGTATCTCCTAAACAACACGTTGTAACTCGAAAAGATTTGGTGTGGCGTGTACGTCTAAACGTGTAGCCTCAAAAGAGAACCCTCAGGAGTATTTTCTTTCGTCAAAATTTGTCAGAAAACCACGTTTTATGGAAATCCCGCATCGTGCTAAATTATCTTGTTTTTCCTAAACAACACATTGTAACTCGAAAAACTGTGGTGTTGCGTGTATGTCTAAGCGTGTAGCCTCAAAAGAGAACGCACAGGAGAGTTTTCTCTCAAAGAATATGTAAGAATACCACGCTATTAGGAAATACAGAGTTGCAGAGTAAAGAAAAAAACGTATGTATTGGAAACACTTAAACTTTACGAGAAGAAATAACGCATCGTAAAAAAAAATTAGCTTGTATCTCCTAAACAGCACGGTGTAACTCAAAAGATTTGGTGTGGTGTGTACGTCTAAAGGTGTAGCCTCAAAAGAGAACCCACAGGAGAATTTTCTTTCATCAAAATTTGTCAGAACACCACGTTTTAAGGAAATCCTGCATCGTGGGAAATTATCTTGTTCTTCCTAAACAACACGTTGTAACTCGAAAAGCTTTGCCGTTGCGTGTATGTCTAAGCTTGTAGCCTCAAAAGAGAACGCACAGGAGAGTTTTCTCTCGAAAGAATATGAAAGAATACCAGGTTATAAGGAAATACAGTGTTGCAGAGTAAAGAAAAATACGTACATATTGGAAACACTTTACGAGAAGAAATAATGCATCATACAAAATTAGCTTGTATCTCCTAAACAACACGTTGTAACTGAAAAAGATTTGATGTGGTGTGTACGTCTAAACGTGTAGCCTCAAAAGAGAACCCACAGGAGAATTTTCTTTGGTCAAATTTGTCAGAAAACCACATATTAAGGAAATCCTGCATCGTGGGAAATTATCTTGTTTTTCCTAAACAACACGTTGTAACTCGAAAAGATTTGGTGTTGCGTGTTTGCCTCAGTGTGTAGCCTCAAAAGAGAACACACAGGAGAGTTTTCACTAGAAAGAATATGTAAGAATACCAGGTTATAAGGAAATACAGTGTTGCAGAGTAAAGACAAATACGTACTTATTGGAAACACTTTACGAGAAGAAATAACGCATCATAAAAAATTAGTTTGTATCTCCTAAACAACAGGTTGTAACTCGAAAGGATTTGGTGGGGCATGTACGTCTAAACGTGTAGCCTCAAAAGAGAACCCACAGGAGAATTTTCTATCGTCAAAATTTGTGAGAAAACTACGTTTTAAGGAAATCCCTCATCGTGCAAAATTATCTTGTTTTTCTTAAACAACACTTTGTAACTCGAAAAGCTTTGGTGTTGCGTGTATGTCTAGCATGTAGCCTCAAAAGAGAAGGCAAAGGAGAGTTCTTTCTCGAAAGAATATATAAGAATACCACGTTATAAGGAAATACAGTGTTGCAGAGTAAAGACAAATACGTACATATTGGAAACACTTTACGAGAAGAAATAACGCATCGTACAAAATTAGCTTGTATCTCCTAAACAACACGTTGTAACTCTAAATGATTTGGTGTGGTGTGTACGTCTAAACGTGTAGCCTCAAAAGAGAACCCACAGGAGAATTTTCTTTGGTCAAATTTGTCAGAAAACCACGTATTAAGGAAATCCTACATCGTGCGAAATTATCTTGTTTTTCTTAAACAACACGTTTTAACTCGAAGAGCTTTGGTGTTGCGTGTATGTCTCAGCGTGTAGCCTCAAAAGGGAACACACAGGAGAGTTTTCTCTCGAAAGAATATGTAAGAATACCACGTTATAAGGAAATACAGTGTTGCAGAGTAAAGACAAATAGGCACGTATTGGAAACCCTTAAACTTTACGAGATGAAATAAAGCATCGTACAAAATTAGCTCGTATCTACTAAACAACACGTTGTAACTCGAAAAGATTTGGTGTGGCGTGTACGTCTAAACGTGTAGCCTCAAGAGAGAACCCATAGGAGAATTGTCTTTCGTCAAATATTCAGAAAACCACGTTTTAAGGAAATCCCGCATCGTGCGAAATTATCTTGTTTTTCCTAAACAACACCTTGTAACTCGAAAAGCTTTGGTGTTGCATGTATGTTTAAGCGTGTAGAATCAAAAGAGAGCACACAGGAGAGTTTTCTCTCGAAATAATGTGTAAGAATACCTCTTTATAAGAAAATACAGTGTTGCAGAGTAAAGACAAATACGTACTTATTGGAAACACTTTATGAGAAGAAATAACGCATCTTAAAAAATTAGCTTGTATCTCCTAAACAACACGTTGTAACTCGAAAAGATTTGGTGTGGCGTGTACGTCTAAACGTGTAGCCTCAAAAGAGAACCCACAGGAGAATTTTCTTTGGTCAAAATTTGTCAGAAAACCACGTATTAAGGAAATCCCGCATCGTGCGAAATCATCTTGTTTTTCCTAATCAACGCGTTGTAACTCGAAAAGCTTTAGAGTTGCGTGTATTTGTAAGCGTGGAGCCTCAAAAGAGAAGGCACAGGATAGTTTTCTCTCGAAAGAATATGTAAGATTACCATGTTATTAGGAAATACAATTTTGCAGAGTAAAGACAAATAAGAATATATTGGCAACACTTTACGAGAAGAAATAACGCATCGAACAAAATTAGCTTGTATCTCCTAAACAACACGTGGTAACTCGAAAAGATTTGGTTTGGCGTGTATGTCTAAACGTGTAGCCTCAAAGGAGAACATAAAGGAGAATTGTCTTTCGTCAAAATTTTTCAGAAAACCACGTTTTAAGGAAATACCGCATCGTGCGAAGTTATCTTGTTTTTCCTAAACAACACGTGGTAACTCGATAAGCTTTGGTGTTGCGTGTATGTCTAACCGTGCAGCCTCAAAAGAGAATGCACAGGAGAGTTTTCTCTCGCTAGAACATGTAAGAATTCAACGTTATAAGGAAATACAGTGTTGCAGAGTAAAGACAAATACGTACATATTGGAAACACTTTACGAGAAGAAATTAAGCATCATACAATATTAGCTTGTATATCCTAAAAAACAACTGGAAACTCGAAAACATTTGGTTTGGCATTTACGTCTAAAAGTTTAGCCTCAAAAGAGAACCCACTGGAGAATTTTCTTTCGTCAAAATTTGTCAGAAAACCACGTTTTAAAGAAATCCCGCATCCTGCGAAATTATCTTGTTTTTCCTAAACAACACGTTATAACTCGAAAAGCTTTGGTGTTTCGTGTATGTCTCAGTGTGTAGCCTCAAAAGAGAACACACAGGAGAGTTTTCAATCGAAAGAATATGTAAGAATACCAGGTTATAAGGAAATACAGTGTTGCAAAGTAACGACAAAGACGTACGTATTGGACACACTTTAAGAGAAGAAATAACGCATCATACAAAAGAGTAAAGACATATATGTACCTATTGGAAATACTTTATGAGAAGAAATAACGCATCGTACAAAATTAGCTTGTATCTCCTAAACAACACGTTGTAACTCGAAAAGATTTGGTGTGGCGTGTATGTCTAAACGTGTAGCCTCAAATAGAGAACCCACAGGAGAATATTCTTTGGTCAAATTTGTCAGAAAACCACGTATTAAGGAAATCCCGCATCGTGCGAAATTATCTTGTTCTTCCTAAAAAACACGTTGTAACTCGAAAAGCTTTGGTGTTGCGTGTATGTCTAAGCATGTAGCCTCAAAAGAGAACACACAGGAGAGTTTTCTCTCAACAGAATATGTAAGAATACCACGTTATAAGGAAATACAGTGTTGCAGAGTAAAGACAAATACGTACATATTGGAAACCCTTAAATGTTATAAGATGAAATAAAACATCGTACAAAATGAGCTCGTATCTCCTAAACAACACGTTGTAACTCGAAAAGATTTGGTGTGGCGTGTACGTCTAAACCTGTAGCCTTAAAAGGGAACCCATAGGAGAATTTTCTTTCGTCAAAATTTTCAGAAAACCACGTTATAAGGAAATCCCGCATCGTGTGAAATTATCTTGTTTTTCCTAAACAACACGTAGTAACTCGAAAATCTTTGGTGTTGCGTGTATGTCTAAGCGTGTAGCCTCAAAAGAGAACACACAGGAGAGGTTTCTCTCGAAAGAATATGTAAGAATACCACGTTATAAGGAAGTACAGTGTTGCAGAATAAAGACAAATACTTACGTATTGGAAACCCTTAAACTTTGCGAGATGAAATAAAGCATCGTACAAAATTAGCTTGTATCTCCTAAAGAACACGTTGTAACTCGAAAAGATTTGGTGTGGCGTGTACGTCTAAATGTGTAGCCTCAAAAGAGCACTACAGGACAATTTTATTTCGTCAAAATTTGTCAGAAAACCACGTTTTAAGGAAATCCCGCATGGTGAGAAATTATCTTGTTCTTCATAAACAACACATTGTAACTCGAAAAGCTTTGGTGTTGCGTGTATGTCTAAGCGTGTAGCCTCAAAAGAGAATGCACAGGAGAGTTTTCTCTCGAAAGAATATGTAAGAATACCACGTTATAAGGAAATACAGTGTTGCAGATTAAAGACAAATACGTACATATTTGAAACACTTTAAGAGAAGAAATAACGCATCGTACAAAATTAGCTTGTATCTCCTAAACAACACGTTGTAACTCTAAAAGATTTGGTGTGACGTGTACGTCTAAACGTGTAGCCTCACAATAGAACCGACAGGAGAATTTTCTTTCATCAAAATTTGTCAAAAACCACGTTTTAAGGAAATCTCGCATCGTGCGAAATTATCTTGTTTTTCCTAAACAACACGTTGTAACTCGAAAAGCTTTGGTGTTGCGTGTATTAATAAGCGTGTAGCCTCAAAAGAGAACGCACAGGATAGTTTTCTCTCGAAAGAATATGTAAGAATACCACGTTAAAAGGAAATACAGTGTTCCAGGGTAAAGACAAATACGTATGTATTGGAAACACTTTAGGAGAAGAAATAACACACCATACAATATTAGCTTGTATCTCCTAAACAACAGGTTGTAACTCGAAAGGATTTGGTGTGGCGTGTACGGCTAAACGTGTAGCCTCAAAAGAGAACCCACAGGAGAATTTTCTTTCGTCAAAATATGTGAGAAAACCACGTTTTAAGGAAATCCCTCATCGTGCAAAATTATCTTAATTTTCCTAAACAACAAGTTGTAACTCGAAAAGCTTTGGTGTTGCGTGTATGTCTAAGCATGTAGCCTCAAAACTGAATGTAAAGGAGAGTTTTTTCTCGAAAGAATATGTAAGAATACCACGTTATAAGGAAATACAGTGTTGCAGAGTAAAGACAAATACGTACATATTGGAAACACATTACGAGAAGAAATAACGCATAGTACAAAATTAGCTTTTATCTCCTAAACAACACGTTGTAACTGGAAAAGATTTGGTGTGGCTTGTATGTCTAAACGTGTAGCCTCAAAAGAGAACCCACAGGAGAATTTTCTTTCGTTAAAATTTTTCAGAAAGCCACGTTTTAAGGAAATCCCGCATCGTGCGAAATCATCTTCTTTTTCCTAAAAAACATGTTGTAACTCGAAAAGCTTTAGTGTTGCGTGTAAGTCTAAGCGTGGAGCCTCAAAAGTTAAGGCACAGGAGAGTTTTCTCTCGAAAGAATATGTAAGAATACCACGTTATAAGGAAATACAATTTTTCAGAATAAAAACAAATAAGTACATATTGGAAACACTTTACAAGAAGAAATAACGCATCATACAAAATTAGTTTGTATCTCCTAAACAACACGTTGTAACTCAAAAGGATTTGGTGTGACGTGTACGTCTAAATGTATAGCCTCAAAAGAGAATCCACAGGTGAATTTTCTTTCATCAAAATTTGTCAGAAACCACGTTTTAAGGAAGACTAGCATCGTGCGAAATTATCTAGTTTTTTCTAAACAACAAGTTTTAACTCGAAAAGCTCTGGAGTTGCGTGTATGTCTAAGCATGTAGCCTCAAAAGAGAACGGAAAGGAGAGTTTTCTCTCGAAAGAATATGTAAGAATACCACGTTATAAGGAAATGCAGTGTTGCAGAGTAAAGACAAACACGTATGTATTCGAAACACTTTACGTAAAGAATTAACGCATAGTACAAAATTAGCTTGTATCTCCTAAACAACACGTTGTAACTCGAAAAGATTTGGTGTGGCATGTACGTCTAAACGTGTAGCCTTAAAAGAGAACGCAGAGGAGAATTTTCTTTCGTTAAAATTTTTCAGAAAACCACGTTTTAAGGAAATCCCGCATCGTGCAAAATCATCTTCTTTTTCCTAAACAACATGTTGTAACTCGAAAAGCTTTGGTGTTGCGCGTATGTCTAAGCGTGGAGCCTCAAAAGAGAAGGCACAGGAGAGTTTTCTCTCGAAAGAATATGTAAGAATACCACGTTATAAAGAAATACAATTTTGCAGAGTAAAGACAAATAAGTACATATTGGAAACACTTTACAAGAAAAAATAACGCATCGTACAAAATTAGCTTGTATCTCCTAAACAACACGTGGTAACTCGAAAAGATTTGGTGTGACATGTACGTCTAAACGTGTAGCCTCAAAAGATAACCCACAGGAGAATTTTCTTTTGTCAAAATTTGTCAGAAAACCACGTTTTAAGGAAATCCCGCATCGTGCGAAATTATCTTTTTATTCATAAACAACATGTTGTAACTCGAAAAGCTTTGGTGTTGCCTGTATGTCTAAGTGTGTAGCCTCAAAAGGGAACGCACAGGATAGTTTTCTCTCGAAAAAATATATAAGAATACCACGTTATAAGGAAATACAGTGTTTCAGAGTAAAGACAAATACTTACGTATTGGAAACACCTTACGAGAAGAATTAACGCATCGTACAAAATTAGCTTGTATCTCCTAAAAAACACGTTGTAACTCGAAAACATTTGGTGTGGCGTGTACGACTCAATGTGTAGCCTCAAAAGAGAACCCACAGGAGAATTTTCCTTCGTCAAAATTTTTCAGAAAACCACGTCTTAAGGAAATCCCGCATCGTGCGAAATCATCTTCTTTTTCCTAAACAACATGTTGTAACTCGAAAAGCTTTAGTGTTGCGTGTATGTGTAAGCGTGGAGCCTCAAAAGAGAAGGCACAGGAGAGTTTTCTCTCGAAAGAATATGTAAGAATACCACGTTATTAGGAAATACAATTTTGCAGAGTAAATACAAATAAGTATATATTGGGAACACTTTACAAGAAGAAATAACGCATCGAACAAAATTAGCTTATATCTCCTAAACAACACGTGGTAACTCGAAAAGATTTGGTTTGACGTGTATGTCTAAACGTGTAGCCTCAAAGGAGAACAAAAAGGAGAATTTTCTTTCGTCTAAATTTGTCAGAAAACCACGTTTTAAGGAAATACCGCATCTTGCGACATTATCTTGTTTTTCCTAAATAACACGTGGTAACTCGAAAAGCTTTGGTGTTGCGTGTTTGTCTAAGCGTGTAGCCTCAAAAGAGAATGCACAGGAGAGTTTTCTCTCGATAGAACATGTAAGAATTCAACGTTATAAGGAAATACAGTGTTGCAGAGTAAAGACAAATACGTACATATTGGAAACACTTTACGAGAAGAAATTAAGCATCATACAATATTAGCTTGTATCTCCTAAACAACAAGTGGAAACTCGAAAATATTTGGTTTGGCGTGTACGTCTAAAAGTGTAGCCTCAAAAGAGAACCCACTGGAGAATTTTCTTTCGTCAAAATTTGTCAGAAAACCACATTTTAAAGAAATCCCGCATCCTGCGAAATTATCTTGTTTTTCCAAAACAACACGTTGTAACTCGAAAAGCTTTGGTGTTGCGTGTATGTCTCAGTGTGTAGCCTCAAAAGAGAACATACAGGAGAGTTTTCACTGGAAAGAATATGTAAGAATACCAGGTTATAAGGAAATACAGTGTTGCAGAATAAAGACAAATACGTACATATTGGAAACACTTTACGAGAAGAAATAACGCATCATACAAAAGTAGCTTGTATCTCCTAAAAAACACGTTGTAACTCGAAAAGATTTGGTGTGGCGTGTACGTCTAAACGTGTAGCCTCAAAAAGAGAACCCACAGGAGAATTTTCTTTGGTCAAATTTGTCAGAAAACCACGTATTAAGGAAATCCTGCATCGTGCGAAATTATCTTGTTTTTCCTAAACAACACGTTGTAACTCGAAAAGCTTTGGTGTTGCGAGTATGTCTCAGCGTGTAGCCTCAAAAGAGAACACACAGGAGAGTTTTCCCTCAAAAGAATATGTAAGAATACCACGTTATAAGGAAATACAGTGTTGCAGAGTAAGACAAATTCGTACGTATTGGAAACCCTTAAACTTTATGGGATGAAATAAAGCATCGTACAAAATGAGCTCGTATCTCCTAAACAACATGTTGTAACTCGAAAAGATTTGGCGTGGCATGTACGTCTAAACGTGTAGCCTCAAAAGGGAACCCACAGGATAATTTTCTTTCATCAAAATTTGTCAGAAACCACGTTTTAAGGAAATATCGTATCGTGCGATATTATCTTGTTTTTCCTAAACAACACGTTGTAACTTGAAAAGCTTTGGTGTTGCGTGTATGTCTAAGCGTGTAGCCTCAAAAGAGAACACACAGGAGAGTTTTCTCTCGAAAGAATACATAAGAATACCACTTTAAAGGAAGTACAGTGTTGCTGAGTAAAGACAAAAACGTACATTTTGGAAACCCTTAAACTTTACAAGATGAAATAAAGCATCGTACAAAATTAGCTTGTGACTCATAAACAACACGTTGTTACTCGAGAGGATTTAGTGTGGCCTGTACCTCTAAACGAGGAGCCTCAAAAGAGAACCCACAGGACAATTTTCTTTCGTCAAAATTTGTCAGAAAACCACGTTTTAAGGAAATCCCGCATCGTGAGAAATTATCTTGTTCTTCCTAAACAACACGTTTTAACTCAAAAAGCTTAGGTGTTGCGTGTATATCTAAGCGTATAGCCTCAAAGGAGAATGCACAGGAGAGTTTTCTCTCGAAAGAATATGTAAGAATATCACGTTATACAGAAATACAGGGTTGCAAAGTAAAGACAAATACATATGTATTGGAAACACTTTATGAGAGAAATAACGCATCATACAAAAATAGTTTGTATGTCCTAAACAACACGTTGTAACTTGAAAACATTTGGTGTTCCGTGTATGTCTAAACGTGTAGCCTCAAAAGAGAACCCCCAGTAGAATTTTCTTTCGTCAAAATTTTTCAGAAAACCACGTTTTAAGGACATCCTGCATCGTGCGAAATTATCTTGTTTTACATAAACAACACATTGTAACTCGAAGAGCTTTGGAGTTGCATGTATGTCTAAGCGTGTAGCCTCAAAAGAGAACGCACAGGAGAGGTTTCTCTCGAAAGAATATGTAAGAATACCACGTTATAAGGAAATACAGTGCTGCAGAGTAAAGACAAATACGTAAGTAAGGGAAACACTTTACGAGAAGAAATAATGCATGGTAAAAAATTAGCTTGTATCTCCTAAACAAAACGATATAACTCAAAAAGATTTGGTGTGGCGTGTATGTCTAAACGGTTAGCCTCAAAGGAGAACCCACAGGAGAATTTTCTTTCGTCAAAATTTGTCAGAAAACCACGTTTTAAGGAAATCCCGCTTCGTGCTAAATTATCTTGCTTTTCCTAAACAACACGTTGTAACTCGAAAAGCTTTGGTGTTGCGTGTATGTCTAAGCGTGTAGCCTCAAAAGAGAACGCACAGTAGAGTTTTCTCTCGAAAGAATATGTAAGGATACCACATTATAAGGAAATACAGTGTTGCAGAGTAAAGACTAATACATACATATTGGAAACACTTTATGAGAGAAATAACGCATCTTGCAACATTAGCTTGTATGTCCTAAACTACACGTTGGAACTCGAAAAGATTTGGTGTGGCATGTACGTCTAAACGTGTAGCCTCAAAAGAGTACCCACAGGAGAGTTTTATTTCTTCAAAATTTGTCAGAAAACCACATTTTAAGGAAATCCCGCATCGTGCGAAATTATGTTGTTTTTCCTAAATAACACGTTGTAACTCGAAAAGCTTTGGTGTTGCGTGTATATCTAAGCACGTAGCCTCAAAGGAGAATGCACAGGAGAGTTTTCTCTCGAAAGAATATGCAAGAATACCACGTTATAAGGAAATACAGTGTTGCAGAGTAAAGGCACATATGTACGTAATGGAAACACTTAAACTTTATGAGAAGAAATAACGCTTCGTAAAAAAATTAGCTTCTATCTCCTAAACAACACGTTGTAACTCGAAATGATTTGATGTGGTGTGTACGTCTAAATGTGTAGCCTCAAAAGAGAACCCACAGGAGTATTTTCTTTCGTCAAAATTTGTCAGAAAACCACGTTTTAAGGAAATCCCGCATCGTGCTAAATTATCTTGTTTTTCCTAAACAACACATTGTAACTCGAAAAGCTTTGGTGTTGCGTGTATGTCAAAGCATGTAGCCTCAAAAGAGAATGCACAGGAGAGTTTTCTCTCGAAAGAATATGTAAGAATACCACGTTATAAGGAAATACAGTGTTGCAGAGTAAAGACAAATACGTACTTATTGGAAACACTTAAACTTTACGAGAAGAAATAAGGCATCGTACAAAATTAGTATGTATCTCCTAAACATCACGTTATAACTCGAAAAGATTCGGTGTGGTGTGTACGTCTAAAAGTGTAGCCTCAAACGAGAACCCACAGGAGAATTTTCGTTCATCAAAATTTGTCAGAAAACCACGTTTTACGGAAATCCTGAATCGTGCGAAATTATCTTGTTTTTCCTAAGCAACACGTTGTAACGCGAAAACCTTTGGTGTTGCATGTATGTCTAAGCGTGTAGCCTCAAAAGAGAATGCAAAGGAGAGTTTTTTCTCGAAAGAATATATAAGAATACCACGTTATTAGGAAATACAGTGTTGCAGAGTAAAGACAAATATTTACGTATTTGAAAAACTTTACAAGAAGAAATAACGCATCGTACAAAATTAGCTTGTATCTCCTAAACAACATGTGGTAACTCGAAAAGATTTGGTGTGACGTGTACGTCTAAACGTGTAGCCTCAAAAGATAACCCACAGGAGAATTTTCTTTTGTCAAAATTTGTCAGAAAACCACGTTTTAAGGAAATCCCGCATCGTGCGAAATTATCTTTTTATTCATAAACAACATGTTGTAACTCGAAAAGCTTTGGTGTTGCCTGTATGTCTAAGTGTGTAGCCTCAAAAGGGAACGCACAGGATCGTTTTCTCTCGAAAGAATATATAAGAATACCACATTATAAGGAAATACAGTGTTTCAGAGTAAAGACAAATACTTACGTATTGGAAACACCTTACGAGAAGAATTAACTCATCGTACAAAATTAGCTTGTATCTCCTAAAAACACGTTGTAACTCGAAAACATTTGGTGTGGCATGTACGACTAAATGTGTAGCCTCAAAAGAGAACCCACAGGAGAATTTTCTTTCGTCAAAATTTTTCAGAAAACCACGTCTTAAGGAAATCCCGCATCGTGTGAAATCATCTACTTTTTCCTAAACAACATGTTGTAACTCGAAAAGCTTTAGTGTTGCGTGTATGTGTAAGCGTGGAGCCTCAAAAGAGAAGGCACAGGAGAGTTTTCTCTCGAAAGAATATGTAAGAATACCACGTTATTAGGAAATGCAATTTTGCAGAGTAAATGCAAATAAGTATATATTGGGAACACTTTACAAGAAGAAATAACACATCGAACAAAATTAGCTTATATCTCCTAAACAACACGTGGTAACTCGAAAAGATTTGGTTTGACGTGTATGTCTAAACGTGTAGCCTCAAAGGAGAACAAAAAGGAGAATTTTCTTTTGTCAAAATTTGTCAGAAAACCACGTTTTAAAGAAATCCCGCATCCTGCGAAATTATCTTGTTTTTCCAAAACAACACGTTGTAACTCGAAAAGCTTTGGTGTTGTGTGTATGTCTCAGTGTGTAGCCTCAAAAGAGAACACACAGGAGAGTTTTCACTCGAAAGAATATGTAAGAATACCAAGTTATAAGGAAATACAGTGTTGCAGAATAAAGACAAATACGTACGTATTGGAAACACTTTACGAGAAGAAATAACGCATCATACAAAAGTAGCTTGTATCTCCTAAAAAACACGTTGTAACTCGAAAAGATTTGGTGTGGCGTGTACGTCTAAACGTGTAGCCTCAAAAAGAGAACCCACAGGAGAATTTTCTTTGGTCAAATTTGTCAGAAAACCACGTATTAAGGAAATCCTGCATCGTGCGAAATTATCTTGTTTTTCCTAAACAACACGTTGTAACTCGAAAAGCTTTGGTGTTGCGTGTATGTCTCAGCGTGTAGCCTCAAAAGAGAACACACAGGAGAGTTTTCTCTCAAAAGAATATGTAAGAATACCACGTTATAAGGAAATACAGTGTTGCAGAGTAAAGACAAATACGTACGTATTGGAAACCCTTAAACTTTATGGGATGAAATAAAGCACCGTACAAAATGAGCTCATATCTCCTAAACAACATGTTGTAACTCGAAAAGATTTCTTGTGGCATGTACGTCTAAACGTGTAGCCTCAAAAGCGGACCCACAGGAGAATTTTCTTTCATCAAAATTTGTCAGAATCCACGTTTTAAGGAAATATCGTATCGTGCGAAATTATCTTGTTTTTCCTAAACAACACGTTGTAACTTGAAAAGATTTGGTGTTGCGTGTATGTCTAAGCGTGTAGCCTCAAAAGAGAACACACAGGAGAGTTTTCTCTCGAAAGAATACGTAAGAATACCACTTTAAAAGAAGTACAGTGTTGCTGAGTAAAGACAAAAACGTACATATTGAAAACCCTTAAACTTTACGAGATGAAATAAAGCATCGTACAAAATTAGCTTGTGACACATAAACAACACGTTGTTACTCGAGAGGATTTAGTGTGGCCTGTACCTCTAAACGAGGAGCCTCAAAAGAGAACCCACAGGACAATTTTCTTTCGTCAAAATTCGTCAGAAAACCACGTTTTAAGGAAATCCCGCATCGTGAGAAATTATCTTGTTCTTCCTAAACAACACGTTTTAACTCAAAAAGCTTAGGTGTTGCGTGTATATCTAAGCGTATAGCCTCAAAGGAGAATGCACAGGAGAGTTTTCTCTCGAAAGAATATGTAAGAATATCACGTTATACAGAAATACAGGGTTGCAAAGTAAAGACAAATACATATGTATTGGAAACACTTTATGAGAGAAATAACGCATCATACAAAAATAGTTTGTATGTCCTAAACAACACGTTGTAACTTGAAAACATTTGGTGTTCCGTGTATGTCAAAACGTGTAGCCTCAAAAGAGAACCCCCAGTAGAATTTTCTTTCGTCAAAATTTTTCAGAAAACCACGTTTTAAGGACATTCTGCATCGTGCGAAATTATCTTGTTTTACATAAACAACACAATGTAACTCGAAGAGCTTTGGAGTTGCATGTATGTCTAAGCGTGTAGCCTCAAAAGAGAACGCACAGGAGAGGTTTCTCTCGAAAGAATATGTAAGAATACCACGTTATAAGGAAATACAGTGCTTCAGAGTAAAGACAAATACGTAAGTAAGGGAAACACTTTACGAGAAGAAATAATGCATGGTAAAAAATTAGCTTGTATCTCCTAAACAAAACGATATAACTCAAAAAGATTTGGTGTGGCGTGTATGTCTAAACGGTTAGCCTCAAAGGAGAACCCACAGGAGAATTTTCTTTCGTCAAAATTTGTCAGAAAACCACGTTCTAAGGAAATCCCGCTTCGTGCTAAATTATCTTGTTTTTCCTAAACAACACGTTGTAACTCGAAAAGCTTTGGTGTTGCGTGTATGTCTAAGCGTGTAGCCTCAAAAGAGAACGCACAGTAGAGTTTTCTCTCGAAAGAATATGTAAGGATACCACATTATAAGGAAATACAGTGTTGCAGAGTAAAGACTAATACATACGTATTGGAAACACTTTATGAGAGAAATAACGCATCTTGCAAAATTAGCTTGTATGTCCTAAACAACACGTTGGAACTCGAAAAGATTTGGTGTGGCATGTACGTCTAAACGTGTAGCCTCAAAAGAGTACCCACAGGAGAGTTTTATTTCTTCAAAATTTGTCAGAAAACCACGTTTTAAGGAAATCCCGCATCGTGCGAAATTATGTTGTTTTTCCTAAATAACACGTTGTAACTCGAAAAGCTTTGGTGTTGCGTGTATATCTAAGCACGTAGCCTCAAAGGAGAATGCACAGGAGAGTTTTCTCTCGAAAGAATATGCAAGAATACCACGTTATAAGGAAATACAGTGTTGCAGAGTAAAGGCACATATGTACGTAATGGAAACACTTAAACTTTATGAGAAGAAATAACGCTTCGTAAAAAAATTAGCTTCTATCTCCTAAACAACACGTTGTAACTCGAAATGATTTGATGTGGTGTGTACGTCTAAATGTGTAGCCTCAAAAGAGAACCCACAGGAGTATTTTCTTTCGTCAAAATTTGTCAGAAAACCACGTTTTAAGGAAATCCCGCATCGTGCTAAATTATCTTGTTTTTCCTAAACAACACATTGTAACTCGAAAAGCTTTGGTGTTGCGTGTATGTCAAAGCATGTAGCCTCAAAAGAGAATGCACAGGAGAGTTTTCTCTCGAAAGAATATGTAAGAATACCACGTTATAAGGAAATACAGTGTTGCAGAGTAAAGACAAATACGTACTTATTGGAAACACTTAAACTTTACGAGAAGAAATAAAGCATCGTACAAAATTAGTATGTATCTCCTAAACATCACGTTATAACTCGAAAAGATTTGGTGTGGTGTGTACGTCTAAAAGTGTAGCCTCAAACGAGAACCCACAGGAGAATTTTCGTTCATCAAAATTTGTCAGAAAACCACGTTTTACGGAAATCCTGAATCGTGCGAAATTATCTTGTTTTTCCTAAGCAACACGTGGTAACGCAAAAATCTTTGGTCTTGCGTGTATGTCTAAGCGTGTAGCCTCAAAAGAGAATGCAAAGGAGAGTTTTTTTCTCGAAAGAATATATAAGAATACCACGTTATTAGGAAATACAGTGTTGCAGAGTAAAGACAAATATTTACGTATTGGAAAAACTTTACAAGAAGAAATAACGCATCGTACAAAATTAACTTGTATCTCCTAAACAACATGTGGTAACTCGAAAAGATTTGGTGTGACGTGTACGTCTAAACGTGTAGCCTCAAAAGATAACCCACAGGAGAATTTTCTTTTGTCAAAATTTGTCAGAAAACCACGTTTTAAGGAAATCCCGCATCGTGCGAAATTATCTTTTTATTCATAAACAACATGTTGTAACTCGAAAAGCTTTGGTGTTGCCTGTATGTCTAAGTGTGTAGCCTCAAAAGGGAACGCACAGGATAGTTTTCTCTCGAAAGAATATATAAGAATACCACGTTATAAGGAAATACAGTGTTTCAGAGTAAAGACAAATACTTACGTATTGGAAACACCTTACGAGAAGAATTAACTCATCGTACAAAATTAGCTTGTATCTCCTAAAAAACACGTTGTAACTCGAAAACATTTGGTGTGGCATGTACGACTAAATGTGTAGCCTCAAAAGAGAACCCACAGGAGAATTTTCTTTCGTCAAAATTTTTCAGAAAACCACGTCTTAAGGAAACCCCGCATCGTGTGAAATCATCTTCTTTTTCCTAAACAACATGTTGTAACTCGAAAAGCTTTATTGTTGCGTGTATGTGTAAGCGTGGAGCCTCAAAAGAGAAGGCACAGGAGAGTTTTCTCTCGAAAGAATATGTAAGAATACCACGTTATTAGGAAATACAATTTTGCAGAGTAAATGCAAATAAGTATATATTGGGAACACTTTACAAGAAGAAATAACGCATCGAACAAAATTAACTTATATCTCCTAAACAACACGTGGTAACTCAAAAGATTTGGTTTGACGTGTATGTCTAAACATGTAGCCTCAAAGGAGAACAAAAAGGAGAATTTTCTTTCGTCAAAATTTGTCAGAAAACCACGTTTTAAGGAAATACAGCATCTTGCGACATTATCTTGTTTTTCCTAAACAACACGTGGTAACTCGAAAAGCTTTGGTGTTGCGTGTTTGTCTAAGCGTGTAGCCTCAAAAGAGAATGCACAGGAGAGTTTTCTCTCGATAGAACATGTAAGAATTCAACGTTATAAGGAAATACAGTGTTGCAGAGTAAAGACAAATACGTACATATTGGAAACACTTTACGAGAAGAAATTAAGCATCATACAATATTAGCTTGTATCTCCTAAACAACAAGTGGAAACTCGAAAATATTTGGTTTGGCGTGTACGTCTAAAAGTTTAGCCTCAAAAAGAGAACCCACTGGAGAATTTTCTTTCGTCAAAATTTGTCAGAAAACCACGTTTTAAAGAAATCCCGCATCCTGCGAAATTATCTTGTTTTTCCAAAACAACACGTTGTAACTCGAAAAGCTTTGGTGTTGCGTGTATGTCTCAGTGTGTAGCCTCAAAAGAGAACACACAGGAGAGTTTTCACTCGAAAGAATATGTAAGAATACCAGGTTATAAGGAAATACAGTGTTGCAGAATAAAGACAAATACGTACGTATTGGAAACACTTTACGAGAAGAAATAACGCATCATACAAAAGTAGCTTGTATCTCCTAAAAAACACATTGTAACTCGAAAAGATTTGGTGTGGCGTGTACGTCTAAACGTGTAGCCTCAAAAAGAGAACCCCCAGGAGAATTTTTTTTGGTCAAATTTGTCAGAAAACCACGTATTAAGGAAATCCTGCATCGTGCGAAATTATCTTGTTTTTCTTAAACAACACGTTGTAACTCGAAAAGCTTTGGTGTTGCGTGTATGTCTCAGCGTGTAGCCTCAAAAGAGAACACACAGGAGAGTTTTCTCTCAAAAGAATATGTAAGAATACCACGTTATAAGGAAATACAGTGTTGCAGAGTAAAGACAAATACGTAGGTATTGGAAATACTTTACGAGAAGAAATAACTCTTTGTGCAAAATTAGCTTGTATCTCCTAAACAACACGTTGTAACTCGAAATGATTTGGTGTGGCGTGTACATCTAAACGTGTGGCCTCAAAAGAGAACCCACGGGATAATTTTCTCTTGTCAAAATTTGTCAGAAAACCACGTTTTATGGAAATCCCTCATCGTACGAAATTATCTAGTTTTTCATAAACAACACGTTATAACTCGAAAAGCTTTGGTGTTGCGTGTATGTCTAAGCCTATAGCCTCAAAAGAGAATGCACAGGAGAGTTTTCTCTCGAAAGAATATGTTAAAATGCCACGTTATAAGGAAATACAGAGTTGCAGAGTAAAGACAAATACGTATGTATTGGAAACACTTTAGGAGAACAAATAACGCATCGTTCAAAATTAGCTTGTATCTCCTAAACAACACGTTGTAACTGAAAGGATTTGGTGTGGCCTGTACGTCTAAATGTGTAGCCTCAAAAGAGAACCCACAGGAGAATTTTCTTTCGTTAAAATTTTTCAGAAAACCACATTTTATGGAAATCCCGCATCGTGCGAAATTATCTTGTTTTTCCTAAACAACACATTGTAACTCGAAAATCTTTGGTTTGCGTGTATGTCTAAGGGTGTAGCCTCAAAAGAGAAGGCACAGGAGAGTTTTCTCTCGAAAGAATATGTAAGAATACCACGTTATAAGGAAATACAGTGTTGAAGAGTAAAGACAAATACGTACATATTGGAAACACTTTACGAGAAGAAATAACGCATCGTACAAAATTAGCTTGTATCTCCTAATCAACACGTTGTAACTCGAACTGATTTGGTGTGCTTTTTACATCTAAACGTGTAGCCTCCAAAGAGAACCCACAGGAGAGTTTTGTTTCGTCAAAATTTGTCAGAAAACCACGTTTTAAGGAAATCCCGCATCGTGCGAAATTATCTTGTTTTTCCTAAACAACACGTTGTATCTCGAAAAGCTTTGGTGTTGTGTGTAGGTCTAAGCGTGTAGCCTCAAAAGAGAATGCAGAGGAGAGTTTTCTCTCGAAAGAATATGTAAGAATACCACGTTATAAGTAAATACAGTGTTGCAGAGTAATGATAAATAGGTACGTATTGTAAATACTTTATGAGAAGAATTAATGCATGGTACAAAATTAGCTTGTATCTCCTAAACAACTCCTTGCAACTCGAAAGGATTTGGTGTGGCTCGTACGTATACATGTGTAACCTCAAAAGAGAACCCACAGGAGAACTTTCTTTCGTCAAAATTTGTCCAAAAAACACGTTTTAGGGAAATCTCTCATCGTGCAAAATTATCTTGTTTTTCCTAAACAACACGTTGTAACTCAAAAAGCTTTGGTGTTGCGTGTATGTCTGAGCTTGTAACCTCTAAAGAGAACGCACAGGAGAGTTTTCTCTCGAAAGAACATGTAAGAATACAACATTATAAGGAAATACAGTGTTGCAGAGTAAAGACAAATACGTACGTATTGGAAACACTTTACGAGAAGAAATAACGCATCGTAAAAAGTTAGCTTGTATCTCCTAAACAACACGTGGTAACTCGAAAGGATTTGGTGTGGCGTGTACTTCTAAACGTGTAGCCTCAAAAGAGAACCCACAGGAGAATTTTCTCTCGTCAAAATTTGTCAGAAAACCACGTTTTAAGGTAATCCTGCATTGTGCGAAATTATCTTCTTTTTCCTAAACAACACGTTGTAACTCGAAAAGCTTTGGTGTTGCCTGTATGTCTAAGTGTGTAGCCTCAAAAGGGAACGCACAGAATAGTTTTCTCTCCAAACAATATGTAAGAATACCACGTTATAAGGAAATACAATGTTGCAGTGTAAAGACAAATACATACTTATTGGAAACACTTTACGAGAAGAATTAACGCATTGCAAAAAATTAGCTTGTATCTCCTAAACAACACGTTGTAACTTGAAAAGATTTGGTGTGGCGTGTACGTCAAAATATGTAGCCTCAAAAGAGAACCAACAGGAGAATTTTCTTTCGTCAAAATTTTTCAGAAAACCACGTTTTAAGGAAATCCCGCATCGTGCGAAATCATCTCCTTTCTCCTAAACAACATGTTGTTACTCGAAAAGCTTTGGTGTTGCGTGTATGTGTAAGCGTGGAGCCTGAAAAGGGAAGGCACAAGAGAGTTTTCTGTCGAAAGAATATGTAAGAATACCACATTATAAGGAAATACAATTTTGCAGATTAAAACAAATAAGTACATATTGGAAACACTTTACGAGAAGAAATAACGCATCGTACAAAATTAACTTGTATCACCAAACAGCACGTTGTAAATCGAAATGATTTGGTGTGACGTGAATGTCTAAACGTGTAGCCTAAAGAGAGAACCCACAGGATAATTTTCTTTCATCAAAATTTGTCAGAAACCACGTTTTAAGGAAATCTCACATCGTGCGAAATTATCTTATTTTTCCTAAACACCACGTTGTAGCTTGAAAAGCTTTGGTGTTGCGTGTATGTCTAAGCTTGTAGCCTCAAAAGAGAACGCACAGGAGAGTACATAAGTACATATTGGAAACACTTTATGAGAAGAAATAAGGCATCGAACAAAATTAGCTGTCTTTACTCTGCAACACTGTATTTCCTTATAACGTGGTATTCTTACATATTCTTTCGAGAGAAAACTCTCCTGTGCCTTCTCTTTTGAGGCTACACACTTAGACATACACGCAACACGAAAGCTTTTCGAGTTACAACGTGTTGTTTAGGAAAAACAAGATAATTTCGCACGATGCGGGATTTCCTTAAAACGTGATTTTCTGAAAAATTTTGACAAAAGAAAATTCTCCTTTGGGTTCTCTTTTGATGCTACACGTTAAGACGTACACGCCACAACAATTCTTTTCGAGTTACAACGTGTAGTTTTGGAGATACAAGCTAATTTTGTACGATGCGTTATTTCTTCTAGTAAAGTGTTTCCAATAAGTACGTATTTGTCTTTACTCTGCAAAACTGTATTTCGTTATAACATGGTATTCTTACATATTCTTTCGAGAGAAAACTCTCCTCTGCCTTCTCTTTTGAGGCTACACACTTAGACATACACGCAACATGAAACCTTTTCGACTTACAACGTGTTGTTTAGGAAAAACAAGATAATTTCGCACGATGCGGGATTTCCTTAAAACGTGATTTTCTGAAAAATTTTGACGAAAGAAAATTCTCCTTTCGGTTCTCTTTTGAGGCTACACGTTTAGACGTTCACGCCACACCAATTATTTTCGAGTTAAAACATGTAGTTTTGGAGATACAAGCTAATCTTGTACCATGAATTATTTCTTCTCGTAAAGTGTTTCCAATACGTACGTATATGTCTTTACTCTGCAAAATTGTATTTCCTTATAACGTAGTATTCTTACATATTCTTTCGAGAGAAAACTCTCCTGTGCCTTCTGTTTTGAGGCTACACACTTAGACATACACGCAACATGAAAGCTTTTCGAGTTACAACATGTTGTTTAGGAAAAACAAGATAATTTCGCATGATGTGGATTTCCTTAAAACGTGAGTTTCTGAAAAATTTTGACGAAAGAAAATTCTCCTTTGGGTTCTCTTAAAATTGTCCTTTGGGTGCTCTTTTGAGGCTACACGTTTAGATGTACACGCCACACCAAATCTTTTCGAATTACAACGTGTTGTTTAGGACATACAAGCTAATTTTGCAAGATGCGTTATTTCTATCATAAAGTGCTTCCAATACGTACGTATTTGTCTTTACTCTGCCACACTGTATTTCCTTATAACGTGGTATTCTTACATATTCTTTCGAGAGAAAACTCTCCTGTGTGTTCTCTTTTGGGGCTACACACTTAGACATACACCCAACACCAAAGCTTTTCGAGTTAAAGCGTGTTGTTTAGGAAGAACAAGATAATTTCTCACGATGCGGGATTTTCTTAAAACGTGGTTTTCTGACGAATTTTGACGAAAGAAAATTGTCCTGTGGGTTCTCTTTTGAGGCTACACGTTTAGACGTACACGCCACACCAAATCTTTTCGAGTTACAACGTGTTGTTTAGGAGATACAAGCTAATTTTGTACGATGCTTTATTTCATCTCGTAAGTTTATGGGCTTCCAATGCATACGTATTTGTCTTTACTCTGCAACACTGTATTTCCTTATAACGTGGTATTCTTACATATTCTTTCGAGAGAAAACTCTCCTGTGCATTCTCTTTTGAGGCTCCATGCTCAGACATACACGCAGCACCAATGCTTTTCTAGTTACAACGTGTTGTTTAGGAAAAACAAGATAATTTCGCACGATGCGGGATTTCCTTAAAACGTGGTTTTCTGACAAATTTTGACTAAAGAAAATTCTCCTGTGGGTTCTCTTTAGAGGCTACACGTTTAGACATACACGCCACACCAAATCTTTTCGAGTTACAACGTGTTGTTTAGGATATACAAGCTAATTTTGTACTATGTGTTATTTCTTCTCGTAAAGTTTAAGTGTTTCCAATAAGTATGTATTTGTCTTTACTCTGCAACACTGTATTTCTTTATAACGTGGTATTCCTTCATATTCTTTCGGGAGAAAACTCTCCTGTGCATTCTCTTTTGAGGCTACACGCTTAGACATACACGCAACACCAAAGCTTTTCGAGTTACAACATGTTGTTTAGGAAAAACAAGATAATTTCGCACGATGCAGTATTTCCTTAAAACGTGGTTTTCTGACAAATTTTGACGAAAGAAATCTCTCCTGTGGGTTCTCTTTTGAGGCTACACGTTTAGACGTACATGCCACACCAAATCTTTTCGAGTTACAGTGTGTTGTTTAGGAGATAAAAGCTAATTTTGCATGATGCGTTATTTCTTCTCCTAAAGTTTTTTCCAATAAGTACATATTTGTCAATACTCTGCAACACTGTATTTCCTTATAACGTGGTATTCTTACATATTCTTTTGAGAGAAAACTATCCTGTGCATTCTCTTTGGAGGCTACACGCTTTGACATACACGCAACACCAAAGCTTTTCGTGTTACAACGTGTTGATTAGGAAAAACAAGATAATTTCGCACGATGCGGGATTTCCTTAAAATGTGGTTTTCTGACAAATTTTGAAGTAAGAAAATTCTCCTGTGGGTTCTCTTTTGAGGCTACCCATTTAGACGTACACGCCACACCAAATCTTTTTGAGTTACCACGTGTTGTTTCGGAGATACAAGCTAATTTTTTGCCATGCGTTATTTCTTCTCATAATGTGTTTCCAATACTTTCGTATTTGTCTTTACTCTGCAGCAATATATTTCCTTATAACATGGTATTCTTACATATTCTTTCGAGAGAAAACTCTCCTGTGCATTCTCTTTTGAGGCTACACACTTAGACATATACGCAACACCAAAGCTTTTCTAGTTACAAAGTGTTGTTTAGGAAAAACAAGATAATTCCTCACGATGTGGGATTTCCTTAAAACGTGGTTTTCTGACAAATTTTGACGAAAGAAAACTATCCTATGGGTTCTCTTTTGAGGCTACACGTTTAGACGTAGACACCACACCAAATCTTTTCGAGTTACAACGTCTTGTTTAGGACATACAAGCTAATTTTGCAAGATGCGTTATTTCTCTCATAAAGCGCTTCCAATACGTACGTATTTGTCTTTACTCTGTCACACTGCATTTCCTTATAACGTGGTATTCTTACATATTCTTTTGAGAGAAAACTCTCCTGTGCGTTCTCTTTTGGGGCTACATGCTTAGACATACACCCAACACCAAAGCTTTTCGAGTTAAAACGTGTTGTTTAGGAAGAACAAGATAATTTCTCACGATGCGGGATTTCCTTAAAACGTGGTTTTCTGAAAAATTTTGACAAAAGAAAATTGTCCTGTGGGTTCTCTTTTGAGGCTACACGTTTAGACGTACAGGCCACACCAAATCTCTTCGAGTTACAACGTGTTGTTTAGGAGATACAAGCTAATATTGTACGTTGCTTTATTTCATCTCATAAAGTTTGTGGGTTTCCAATACATACTTATCTGTCCTTACTCTGCAACACTGTATTTCCTTACAACGTGGTATTCTTACATATTCTTTCGAGAGAAAACTCTCCTGTGCGTTCTCTTTTGGAGGCTACACGATTAAACATGCACGCAACACCAAAGCTTTTCGAATTACATTTTGTTGTTTAGGAAAAACAAGATAATTTAGCACGATGCGGGATTTCCTAAAACGTGGTTTTCTGACAAATTTTGACGAATGAAAATACTCCTGTGGGTTCTCTTTTGAGGCTACACGTTTAGATGTACACGCCACACCAAATCTTTTCGAGTTACAACGTGTTGTTTAGGAGATACAAGCTAATTTTTGAAGATGCGTTATTTCTTCTCATAAAGTTTAAATTTTTCCAATACATACATATTTGCCTTTACTCTGCAACACTGTATTTCCTTATAACGTGGTATTTTTGCATATTCTTTCGAGAGAAAACTCTCCTGTGCGTTCTCTTTTGAGGCTACATGCTTAGACATACACGCAACACCAAAGCTTTTTGAAATACAACCTGTTGTTTAGGAAAAACAAGATAATTTCTCACGATGCGGATTTCCTTAAAACGTGGTTTTCTGAAAAATTTTGAAGAAAGAAAATTCTCCTGTGGGTTCTCTTTTGAGGCTACATGATTAGTTGTAAATGCCACACCAAATCTTTTCGAGTTACAACGTGTTGTTTAGGAGACACAAGCTAATTTTGTACGATGCATTATTACTTCTTGTAAATTGTTTCCAATACGTATGTGTTTGTCTTTACTCTGCAACACTGTATTTCTTCATAACGTGGTATTCTTACATATTCTTTCGAGAGAAAACTCTCCTGTGCGTTCTCTTTTGAGGCTACACGCTTAGACATACACGCAACACCACAGCTTTTCGAGTTACAACATGTTGTTTAGGAAAAAGAAGATGATTTGGCACCATGCGGGATTTCCTTAAAACGTGGTTTTCTGACAAATTTTGACGAAAGAAAATTGTCCTGTGGTTCCCTTTTGAGGCTACACGTTTAGACGTACACGCCACACCAAATGTTTTCGAGTTACAACGTGTTGTTTAGGAGATACAAGCTAATTTTGTATGATGCTTTATTTCATCTTGCTAATTTTAAGGGTTTCCAATATGTAAGTATTTGTCTTTATTCTGGAACATTGTACTTCCTTATAACGTGGTATTCTTACATATTCTTTCGAGATAAAACTCTTCTGTGTGTTCTCTTTTGAGGCTACATGCTTAGACATACACGCAACACCAAAGCTTTTCGAGTTACAACGCGTTGTTTAGGAAAAACAAGATAATTTCGCACGATGCGGGTTTTCCTTAATACGTGGTTTTCTGACAAATTTTTACCAAAGAAAATTCTCCTGTGGGTTTTCTTTTGAGGCTACACATTTAGACGTACACGCCACAGCAAAGGTTTTCGAGTTCCAACGTGTTGTTTAGGAGATACAAACTAAGTTTTTACAATGCGTTATTTCTTCTCATAAAGTGTTTCCAATAAGTACGTATTTGTCTTTACTCTGCAACACTGTATTTCCTTATAACGTGGTATTCTTACATATTCTTTCGAGAGAAAACTCTCCTGTGCGTTCTCTTTTGAGGCTACACGCTTAGACATACACGCAACACCAAAGCTTTTCGAATTACAACGTGTTGTTTTGGAAAAACAAGATACTCTCTCACGATAATTTTGCACGATGCAGGATTTCCTTAAAACGTGGTTTTCTGAAAATTTTGATGAAAGAAAATTCTCCTATGGGTTCTCTTTTGAGGCTACACGTTTAGACGTACACTCCACACCAAATCATTTCAAGTTACAACGTGTTGTTTAGGAGATACGAGCTAATTTTGTACGATGCTTTATTTCATCTCTTAAAGTTTAAGGGTTTCCAATACGTACGTATTTGTCTTTACTCTGCAACACTGTATTTCCTTATAACGTGGTATTCTTACATATTCTTTCGAGAGAAAACTCTCCTGTGTGTTCTCTTTTGAGGCTATACACTGAGACATACACGCAACACCAAAGCTTTTCGAGTTACAACGTGTTGTTTAGGAAAAACAAGATAATTTCGCACGATGCAGGATTTCCTTAATACGTGGTTTTCTGACAAATTTGACCAAAGAAAATTCTCCTGTGGGTTCTCTTTTGAGGCTACACGTTTAGACGTACACGCCACATCAAATCTTTTCGAGTTACAACGTGTTGTTTAGGAGATACAAGCTAATTTTGTACAATGCGTTATTTCTTCTCGTAAAGTGTTTCCAATACGTACGTATTTGTCTTTACTCTGCAACACTGTATTTCCTTATAACGTGGTATTCTTACAAATTCTATCGAGAAAATACTCTCCTTTGCGTTCTCTTTTGAGGCTACGCGCTTAGACATACACGCAACACCAAAACTTTTCGAGTTACAACTTGTTGTTTAGGAAAAAGAAGATAATTTTGCACGATAAGGGATTTCCTTAAAACGTGGTTTTCTCACATATTTTGACGATAGAAAATTCTCCTGTCGGTTCTCTTTTGAGGCTACACGTTTAGACGTACATGCCACACCAAATCCTTTCGAGTTACAACCTGTTGTTTAGGAGATACAAGCTAATTTAGTATGATGCGTTATTTCTTCTTGTAAAGTGTTTCCAATACATACGTTTTTGTCTTTACTCTGCAACACTGTATTTCCTTATAACGTGGTATTCTTACATATTCTTTCGAGAGAAAACTCTCCTGTGCGTTCTCCTTTGAGTCTACACGCTTAGCCATACACGCAACACAGAAGATTTTCGAGTTACAACGTGCTGTTTAGGAAAAACTAGATAATTTCGCACGATGCGAGATTTCGTTAAAACGTGGTTTCTGACAAATTTTGATGTATGAAAATTCTACTGTCGGTTCTCTTTTGAGGCTACATGTTTAGACGTACATGTCACACGAAATCTTTTCGAGTTACAACGTGTTTTTTAGGAGATACAAGCCAATTTTGTACGATGCTTTATTTCTGCTCTTAAAGTGTTTCCAATATGTACGTATTTGTCTTTTCTCTGCGACACTGTATTTCCTTATAACGTGGTATTCTTACATATTCTTTCGAGAGAAAAAACTCTCCTGTGCATTCCCTTTTGAGGCTACACACTTAGACATACACGCAACACCAAAGATTTTCGAGTTACAACTTGTTGTTTAGGAAAAACAAGATAATTTTGCAGGATGTGGGATTTCGTTAAAACGTGGTTTTCTGACAAATTTTGAAGAAAGAAAATTCTACAGTGGTTTCTCTTTTGAGGCTTCACTTTTAGACGTACACGCCAAACCAAATGTTTTCGAGTTTCCACTTGTTGTTTAGGAGATACAGTCTAATATTGTATGATGCGTAATTTCTTCTCGTAAAGTGTTTCCAATATGTACTTTTTGTCTTTACTTTGCAACACTGTATTTCCTTATAACGTTGTATTCTTACATGTTCTTTCGAGAGAAAACTCTCCTGTTCATTCTCTTTTGAAGCTACACACTTAGAAATACACGCAACACCAAAGCTTTTCGAGTTACAACGTGTTGTTTAGGAAAAACAAGATAATTTCGGAGGATGCGGGATTTCCTTAAAACGTGGTTTTCTGACAAATTTTGACGAAAGAAAATTCCCCTTTGTGTTCTCTTTTGAGGCTACACGTTTAGACGTACACGCCAAACCAAAACTTTTCGAGTTACCACGTGTTGTTTAGGAGATACAAGCTAATTTTGTTCGATGCTTTATTTCTTCTCGTAAAGTGTTCCCAATATATACTTATTTGTCTTTACTCTACAAAATTGTATTTCCTAATAACGTGGTATTCTTACATATTCTTTCGAGAGAAAACTCTCCTGTGCCTTCTCTTTTGAGGCTCCATGCTTACACATACACGCAACACGAAAGCTTTTGGAGTTACAACATGTTGTTTAGGAAAAAGAAGATGATATCGCACGATGTGGGATTTCATTAAAACATAGTTTTCTGAAAAATTTTGACGAAAGAAAATTCTCCTGTGGGTTCTCTTTTGAGACTACACGTTTAGACGTACACGCCACACCAAATCTTTTCGAGTTGCAACCTGTTGTTTAGGAGATACAAGCTAATTTTGTATGATGCGTTAATTCTTCTCGTAAGGTGTTTCCAATACGTAAGTATTTGTCTTTACTCTGCAACAATGTATTTCCTTATAACGTGGTATTCTTACATATTCTTTCAAGAGAAAACTAACCTGTTTGTTCCCTTTTGAGGCTACACACTTAGACATACAGGCAACACCAAAGCTTTTTGAGTTACAACGTGTTGTTTATGAATAAAAGGATAATTTCGCACGATGTGGGATTTCCTTAAAACGTGGTTTTCTGACAAATTTTGACAAAAGAAAATTCTCCTGTGGGTTCTCTTTTGACGCTAAACGTATAGACATGCACGCCACACCAAATCCTTTCGAGTTACCACGTGTTGTTTAGGAGATACAAGCTAATTTTGTATGATGTGTTATTTCTTCTCGTAAAGTGTTTCCAAAACGTACGTATTTGTCTTTCTCTGCAACACTGTATTTCCTTATAACGTGGTATTCTTACATATTCTTTCGAGGAAAAATTCTCCTGTGCATTCTCTTTTGAGGCTACACGCTTAGACATACACGCAACACCAAGGCTTTTCGAGTTACAACGTGTGTTTAGGAAAAACAAGATAATTTCGCACGATGCGAGATTTCCATAAAACGTGGTTTTCTGAAAAATTTTGACGAAAAAAGTTCTCCTGTGGGTTCTCTTTTGAGGCTACACGTGTAGAGGTACGAGCCACACGAAATCTTTTCGAGTTACAACGTGTTGTTTAGGAGATACAAGCTAATTTTGTACGATGCGTTATTTCTTCTCTTAAAGTGTTTCCAATACGTACTTAGTTGTCCTTACTCTGCAACACCGTATTTCTTTATAACGTGGTATTCCTACATATTCTTTCAAGAGAAAACTTTTCTGTGCGTTCTCTTTTGAGGCTACACGCTTAGACACACACGCAACCCCAAAGCTTTTCGATTTACAACGTGTTGTTTGGAAAAACAAGATAATTTCGCACGATGCGAGATTTTCTTAAAACGTGGTTTTTGACAAATTTTGATGAAAGAAAATTCTCCTGTGGGTTCTCTTTTGAGGCTACACGTTTAGACGTACACGTCACACCAAATCTTTTCGAGTTATAACGTGTTGTTTAGGAGATACAAGCTAATTTTGTATGATGTGTTATTTCTTCTCCTAAAGTGTTTCCAATACATATGTATTTTTGTTGACTCTACAACACTGTATTTCCTTATAACGTGGTATTCTTACCTATTCTTTTGAAAGAAAACTCTCCTGTGCTTTCCCTTTTGAGGCTCCACGCTTAGACATACACGCAACACTAAAGCTTTTCGAGTTACAACATGTTGTTTAGGAAAAAGAAGATGATTTCGCACGATGCGGGATTTCCTTAATACGTGGTTTTCTGAAAAATTTTAACGAAAGAAAATTCTCCTGTGGGTTCTCTTTTGAGGCTACACGTTTAGACGTAAATGCCACATCAAATCTTTTCGAGTTACAAAGTGTTGTTTAGGAGATACAAGCTAATTTTGTACGATGCGTTAATTCTTCTCATTAAGTGATTCCAATACGTACGTATTTGTCTTTACTCTGCAATACTGTATTTCATTATAATGTGGTATTTTTACATATTCTTACTAGAGAAAACTATCCTGGGCATTCCCTTTTGAGGCTACACACTTAGACATACAGGCAACACCAAAGCTTTTCGAGTTACAACGTGTTGTTTATGAAAAAGAAGATAATATTGCACCTTGGGGGATTTCCTTAAATCGTGGTTTTCTGACAAATTTTGACGAAAGAAAATTCTCCTGTGGGTTCTCTTTTGAGGCTACACGTTTAGACGTACACACCACAACAAATCCTTTCGAGTTACCACGTGTTGTTTAGGAGATACAAGATAATTTTGTAAGATGCATTATTTCTTCTCGTAAAGTGTTTCCAATACATACGTATTTGTCTTTACTCTGCAAAACTGTATTTTCTTATAATGTTGTATTCTTACATGTTCTTTCGAGAGAAAACTCTCCTGTGCGTTCTCTTTAGAGGCTACACGCTTAGACATACACGCAACACCAAAGCTTTTCGAGTTACAACGTGTTGTTTAGGAAAAACAAGATAATTTTGCACGATGCGGGATTTCCTTAAAACGTGGTTTTCTGACAAATTTTGACGAAAGAAAGTTCTCCTGTGGGTTCTCTTTTGAGGCTACACATGTAGACGTACGAGCCTCACCAAATCTTTTCGAGTTCCAACGTGTTGTTTAGGAGATACAAGCTAATTTTGTACGACACGTTATTTCTTCTCTTAAAGTGTTTCCAATACGTACGTATTTGTCTTTACTCTGCAACACTGTATTTCCTTATAACGTAGTATTCTTACATATTCTTTCGAGAGAAAACTCTCCTGGGTGTTCTCTTTTGAGGCTACATGCTTAGACATACACGCAACAGCAAAGGTTTTCGAGTTACAATGTGTTGTTTAGGAAAAATAAGATAATTTCGCACGATGCGAGATTTCCTTAAAACGTGGTTTCTGACAAATTTTGATGAAAGAAAATTCTCCTGTGGGTTCTCTTTTGAGGCTACACGTTTAGACGTACACCTCACACCAAATCTTTTCGAGTTACAACGTGTTGTTTAGGAGATACAAGCTGATTTTGTACGATGCGTTATTTCTTCCCGTAAAATATTTCCAATTTGTCCTTATTTGTCTTTACTCTGCAAAATTGTATTTCCTTATAATGTGGTATTCTTACATATTCTTTCGAGAGAAAACTCTTCTGTGCCTTCTCTTTTCAGGCTCCACACTTAGACATACACGCAACACCAAAGCTTTTCGAGTTACAACATGTTGTTTAGGAAAAAGATGATTTCGTACGATGCGGGATTTCCTTAAAACATGGTTTTCTGAAAAATTTTGACGAAAGAAAATTTTCCTGTGGGTTCTCTTTTGAGGCTACACGTTTAGACGTACACGCTACAGCAAATCTTTTCGAGGAACAATGTGTTGTTTAGGATATTCAAGCTAATTTTGTACTATGCGTTAATTCTTCTTGTAAAGTTTTTCCAATATGTAAGTATTTGTCTTTACTCTGCAACACTGTATTTTCTAATAACGTGGTATTCTTACATATTCTTTCGAGAGAAAACTATTCTGTGCGTTCCCTTTTGAGGCTACACACTTAGATATACAGGCAACACCAAAGCTTTTCGAGGTACAACGTGTTGTTTAGGAAAAACAAGATAATTTCGCACGATGCGGGATTTCCTTAAAACGTGGTTTTCTGACAAATTTTGAAGAAAGAAAATTCTCCTGTGGGTTCTCTTTTGAGGCTACACATTTAGACGTACACACCACACAAAATCCTTTCGAATTACCACGTGTTGTTTAGGAGATACAAGCAAATTTTGTACGATGCAATATTTCTTCTCCTAAAGTTTTTCCAATACGTACGTATTTGTCTTTACTCTGCAACACTGTATTTCCTTATAACGTTGTATTCTTACATGTTCTTTCGAGAGAAAACTCTCCTGTGCGTTCTCTTAAGAGGCTCCATGCTTACACATACACGCAACACCAAAGCTTTTCGAGTTATAACGTGTTGTTTAGCAAAAAGAAGATGATTTCGCACGATACGGGATTTCCTTAAAACGTGGTTTTCTGACAAATTTTGAAGAAAGAAAATTATCCTGTGGGTTCTCTTTTGAGGCTACATGTTTAAATGAACACGCCACACCAAATCTTTTCGAGTTACAATGTGTTGTTTTGGAGATACAAGCTAATTTTGTACGATGCGTTAATTCTTCTCCTAAAGTGTTTCCAATATGTACTTATTTGTCTTTACTCTGCAAAATTGTATTTCCTTATAACGTGGTATTCTTACATATTCTCTCGAGAGAAAACTCTCCTGTGCCTTCTCTTTTGAGGCTCCACGCTTACACATTCACGCAACACCAACGCTTTTCTAGTTACAACATGCTGTTTAGGAAAAAGAAGGTGATTTCGCACGATGCAGAATTTCCTTAAAACGTGGTTTTCTGAAAAATTTTGAAGAAAGAAAATTCTCCTGTGGGTTCTCTTTTGAGGCTACACGTTTAGAAGTACACACCACACCAAAAGTTTCGAGTTACAACTTGTTGTTTAGGAGATACAACCTAATTTTGTACTATGCATTAATTCTTCTCGTAAAGTGTTTCCAATACGTACGTGTTTGTCTTTACTCTGCAACACTGTATTTCCTTATAACGTGGTATTCTTACATATTCTTTCGAGAGAAAACTCTCCTGTGCGTTCTCTTTTGAGGCTACATGCTTAGACAAACACGCAACACCAGAGCTTATCGAGTTAAAACGTGTTGTTTAGGAAAAAATAGATAATTTCGCTCGATGCAAGATTTCCATAAAACGTGGTTTCTGACAGATTTTGATGAAAGAAAATTCTCCTGCGGGTTCTCTTTTGAGGCTACACGTTTAGACGTACACGTCACACCAAATCTTTTCGAGTTACAACGTGTTGTTTAGGAGATACAAGCTAATTTTGTACGATGCGTTATTTCTTCTCGTAAAGTGATTCCAATATGTACTTAATTGCCTTTACTCTGCAAAATTGTATTTCTTTATAACGTGGTATTCTTACATATTCTTTCGAGAGAAAACTCTCCTGTGCATTCTCTTTTGAGGCTCCACGCTTAGACATACACGCAACACCACAGCTTTTCGAGTTACAACATGTTGTTTAGGAAAAAGAAGATGATTTGGCACCATGCGGGATTTCCTTAAAACGTGGTTTTCTGAAAAATTTTAACGAAAGAAAATTCTCCTGTGGGTTCTCTTTTGAGGCTACACGTTTAGACGTACACGCCACACCAAATCTTTTCGAGTTACAACGTGTTGTTTAGGAAATACAAGCTAATTTTGTACTGTGCTTTAATTCTTCTCGTAAAGTGTTTCCAATACGTACGTGTTTGTCTTTACTCTGCAACACTGTATTTCCTTATAACTTGGTATTCTTACATATTCTTTTGAGAGAAAACTCTCCTGTGCGTTCTCCTTTGAGGATACATGCTTAGACATACACATAACGCCAGAGCTTTTCGAGTTACAACGTGTTGTTTAGGGAAAACAAGATAGTTTTGTACGATGCGAGACTTCCTTAAAACGTGGTTTCTGACAAATTTTGATGAAAGAAAATTCTCCTGTCGGTTCTCTTTTGAGGCTACACGTTTAGACGTACACGTCACACCAAATCTTTTCGAGTTACAACGTGTTGTTTAGGAGATACAAGCTAATTTTGTATGATGCGTTATTTCTTCTCGTAAAGTGTTTCCAATATGTACTTATTTGACTTTACTCTGCAAAATTGTACTTCCTTATAACGTGGTATTCTTACATATTCTTTCGAGAGAAAACTCTCCTGTGCCTTCTCTTTTGAGGCTCCATTCTTAGACATACATGCAAGACTAAAGCTTTTCGAGTTACAACATGTTGTTTAGGAAAAAGAAGATGATGTTGCACGATGCGGGATTTCCTAAATACGTGGTTTTCTGAAAAATTTTAACGAAAGAAAATTCTCCTGTGTGTTCTCTTTTGAGGCTACACGTATACACGTACACGCCACACCAAATCTTTTCGAATTACAACGTGTTGTTTAGGAGATACAAGCTAATTTTTTATGATGTGCTAATTCTTCTCGTAAAGTGTTTCCAATATGTACTTATTTGTCTTTACTCTGCCACACTGTATTTCCATATAACGTGGTATTCTTACATAATCTTTCGAGAGAAAACTATCCTGGGCGTTCCCTTTTGAGGCTACACACTTAGACATACAGGCAACACCAAAGCGTTTCGAGTTACAACGTGTTGTTTATGAAAAACAAGATAACTTCGCACGATGCAGGATTTCCTTAAATCGTGGTTTTCTGACAAATTTTGACGAAAGAAAATTCTCCTGTGGGTTCTCTTTTGAGGCTACACGTTTAGACGTACACGCCATACCAAATCCTTTCGAGTTACCACGTGTTGTTTAGGAGATACAAGCTAATTTTGTACGATGCGTTATTTCTTCTCGCAAAGTGTTTCCAATACATATGTATTTGTCTTTACTCTGCAACACTGTATTTCCTTATAACGTTGAATTCTTACGTGTTCTTTCGAGAGAAAACTCTCCTGTGCCTTCCCTTTTGAGGTTCCACGCTTAGACCTATACACAACACCAAAGCTTTTCGAGTTACAACATGTTGTTTAGGAAAAAGAAGATGATTTCGCATGATGCGGGATTTCCTTAAAACGTGGTTTTCTGAAAAATTTTGACGAAAGAAAATTCTCCTGTGGGTTCTCATTTGAGGCTACACGTTTAGATATATATGCCACACCAAATCTTTTCGAGTTACAACGTGTTGTTAAGGAGATACATGCTAATTTTGTAAGACGCGTTAATTCTTCTAGTAAAGTGTTTCCTATACGTACGTATTTGTCTTTACTCTGCAACTCTGTATTTCCTTATTCGTGGTATTCTTACATATTCTTTCGAGAGAAAACTATCCTGTGTGTTCCCTTTTGAGGCTACACACTAACACATACATGCAACACCAAAGCTCTTCGAGTTGCAACGTGTTGTTTAGGAAAAACAAGATAATTACGCACGATGCGGGATTTCCTTAAAACGTGATTTTCTGAAAAATTTTGACGAAAGAAAATTCTCCTATGGGATCTCTTTTGAGGCTACACCTTTAGACGTACATGCCACACCAATTCTTTTCGAGTTACAACGTGTTGTTTAGGAGATACAAGCTAATTTTGTACGATGCATTATTTCTTCTCATAAAGTGTTTCCAATACTTATGTATTTGTCTTTACTCTGCAACATTCGGTATTTCTTCTCGCATGGTAAAAAATTAGCTTGTATCTCCTAAACAACACCTTGTAACTCGAAAAGATTTGTTGTGGCGTTTACATCTAAACGTGTAGCCTCAAAAGAGAACCCACAGGAGAATTTTCTTTCGTCAAAATTTGTCAGAAAACCACCTTTTATACCATGTATACCATTTGGTGTGGCATGTACCTCTAAACGTGTAGCATCTAAAGAGAATACACAGGAGAATTTTCTTTGGTCAAAATTTGTCAGAAAACCACGTTTTAAGGAAATCCCACATCGTGCGAAATTATCTTGTTTTTCCTAAACAACACGTTGTAACTCAAAAAACTTTGGTATTGGGTGTATGTCTAAGAATGTAGCCTCAAAAGAGAACGCACAGGAGAGTTTTCTCTCGAAAGAATATGTAGGAATACTACGTTATATGGAAAAACAGTGTTACAGAGTAAAGACAATTATGTACGTATTTGAAACACTTTACGAGAAGAAATAATGCATGGGAAAAAATTAGCTTGTATCTCCTAAACAACACGTTGTAACTCGAAAGGATTTGGTGTGGTGTTTACATCTAAAGGTGTAGCCTCAAAAGAGAACCCACAGGAGGATTTTCTTTCGTCAAAATTTTTTCAGAAAACCACGTTTTAAGGAAATCCGGCATCGTGCGAAATTATCTGGTTTTTCCTAAACAACACGTTGTAACTCGAAAAGCTTTGGTTTTGCATGTATGTCGAAGCGTGTAGCCTCAAAAGAGAACGCACAAGAGAGTATTCTCTCGAAAGAATATGTAAGAATACCACGTTATAAGGACATACAGTGTTGCAGAGTAAAGACAGATACATACATATTGGAAACACTTTACGAGAAGGAATAATACATCGTACAAAATTAGCTTGTATTTCCTAAACAACACGTTGTAACGCGAAAAGATTTTGTGTGGCGTGTACGTTGAAACGTGTAGGCTCAAAAGAGAACCCACAGGAGAATTTTCTTTCGTCAAAATTTCTCAGAAAACCACGTTTTAAGGAAATCCCGCATTGTGCGAAATTATCTTGTTTTTCCTAAACAACATGTTGTAACTCGAAAAGCTTTGGTGTAAACAACACGTTGTAACTCGAAAAGATTTGGTGTGGTGTTTACATCTAAACGTGTAGCATCAAAAGAGAACCCACAGGAAAATTTTCTTTGGTCAAAATTTTTTCAGAAAACCACGTTTTAAGGAAGTCCTGCATTGTGCGAAATTATCTTGTTTTCCTAAACAACACGTTGTAACTCGAAAAGCTTTGGTGTTGCGTGTATGTCTAAGCGTGTAGCCTCAAAAGAGAATGCACAGTAGAGTATTCTCTCGAAAGAATATGTAAGAATACCACGTTATAAGGAAATACAGTGTTGCAGAGTAAAGACAGATACATACTTATTGGAATCATTTTACGAGAAGGAATAATACATCGTACAAAATTAGCTTGTATTTCCTAAACAACACGTTGTAACTCGAAGGATTTGGTGTGATGTGTAAGTTGAAAAGTGTAGCCTCAAAAGAGAACCCACAGGAGAATTTTCTTTCCTCAAAATTTTTCAGAAAACCACGTTTTAAGGAAATCCCGCATTGTGCGGAATTATCTCGTTTTTCCTAAAACACGTTGTAACTCGAAAAGCTTTGGTGTTGCGTGTATGTCTAAACGTGTGGCCTCAAAAGAGAACGCACAGGAGAGTTTTCTCTCGAAAGAATATATAAGAATACCACATTTTAAGGAAATACAGTGTTGCAGAGTAAAGACAAATACGTATGTATTGGAAACACTTTACGAGAAGAAATAACGCATCGTACAAAATTAGCTTGTATCTCCTAAACAAAACGATGTAACTCGAAAAGATTTGGTGTGGCGTGTACGTCTAAATCTGTAGCCTCAAAAGAGAACTCACAGGAGAATTTTCTTTCGTCAAAATTTGTCAGAATACCACGTTTATGGAAATCCCGCATCGTGGAAATTATCTTGTTTTTCTAAACAACACGTTGTAACTCGAAAAGCTTTGGTGCTGCGTGTATGTCTAAGCGTGTAGACTCAAAAGAGAACGCACAGGAGAGTTTTCTCTCAAAAGAATATGTAAGAATACCACGTTATAAGGAAATACAGTGTTGCAGAGTAAAGATAGATACATACGTATTTGAAACACTTTACGAGAAGAAATAATGCATCGTACAAAATTAGCTTGTATTTCCTAAGAAGCACGTTGTAACTCGAAAAGCTTTGGTGTGGCCTGTACGTCTAAACGTGTAGCCACAAAAGAGAACCCACAGGAGAATTTTCTTTCGTCAAAATTTTTCAGAAAACCACGTTTTAAGGAAATCCCGCATCTTGCGAAATCATCTTCTTTTTCCTAAACTACATGTTGTAACTTGAATAGCTTTGGTGTTGCCTGTATATCTCAGTGTGTAGCCACAAAAGGGAACGCACAGGACAGTTTTCTATCGAAAGAATATGTAAGAAGACCACGTTATATAAGGAAATACAATGTTGAGAGTAAAGACAAACACGTACTTCTTGAAAACACTTTATGAGAAGAATTAACGCATTGTAAAAAATTAGCTTGTATCTCCTAAACAACACGTTGTAACTCGAACAGATTTGGTGTGGCGTGTACGTCTAAACATGTAGCATCAAAAGAGAACCCACAGGAGAATTTTCTTTCGTTAAAATTTTTCAGAAAATTTTAAGGATATCCCGCATCATGCGAAATCATCTTCTTTTTCCTAAACAACATGTTGTAACTCGAAAAGCTTTGGTATTGCGTGTATGTGTAAGCGTGGAGCCTCAAAAGAGAAGGCACAGGAGAGTTTTCTCTCTAAAGAATATGTAAGAATACCACCTTATAAGGAAATACAATTTTGCAGAGTAAAGACAAATAAGTACATATTGGAAATACTTTACGAGAAGAAATAATGCATCGTAAAAAATTAGCTTGTATCTCCTAAACAACACGTTGTAACTCGAAAATATTTGGTGTGACGTGTACGTCTAAACGTGTATCCTCAAAAGAGAACCCACAGGAGAATTTTCTTTCATCCAAATTTGTCAGAAACCACGTTTTAAGGAAATCTCGCATCGTGCGAAATTATCTTGTTTTTCCTAAACAACACGTTGTAAATCAAAAAGCTTTGGTGTTGCGTGTATGTCTAAGCGTGTAGCCTCAAAAGAGAACGCACAGGAGAGTTTTCTCTCGAAAGAATATGTAGGAATACCACGTTATAAGGAAATACAGTGTTGTAGAGTAAAGACAACTACTTACGTATTGGAAAAACTTTAAGAGAAGAAATAACGCATTATAAAAAATTAGCTTGTATCTCCTAAACAACACTTTGTAACTCGAAAAGATTTGGTGTGGCTCATACATCTACAAGTGTCGCCTCAAAAAAGAACCCACAGGAGAACTTTCTTTCGTCAAATTTTTCAGAAAACCACGTGTATGGAAATCTCGCATCGTGCGAAATTATCTAGTTTTTCCTAAACAACACGTTGTAACTCGAAAAGCTTTGGTGTTGTGTGTATGTCTAAACGTGTAGCCTCAAAACAGAACTCACAGGAGAGTTTTCGCTCGAAAGAATATGTAAGAATACCACATTATAAGGAAATACAGTGTTGCAGAGAAAGACAAATACGTACGTATTGGAAACACTTTACGAGAAGAAATAACACATCGTACAAAATTAGCTTGTATCTTCTAAACAACACGTGGTAACTCGAAAGGATTTGGTGTGGCGTGCATGTCTAAACGTGTAGCATCAAAAGAGAAACCACAGGAGAATTTTCTTTCGTCAAAATTTGTCAGAACACAACGGTTTAAGGAAATCCCGCAATGTGCGAAATTATCTTGTTTTTCATAAACAACACGTTGTAATTCGAAAAGCTTTGGTTTTGCCTGTATGTCTAAGTGTGTAGCCTCAAAAGGGAATGCAAAGGATAGTTTTCTCTCGAAAGAATATGTAAGAATACCACGTTATAAAGAAATACAGTGTTGCAGAGTAAAGACAAATACGGACGTATTGGAAGCACTTTACGAGAAGAATTAAGGCAACGTACAAAATTAGCTTGTATCTCCTAAACAACACATTGTAACTCGAAAAGATTTGGCGTGGCGTGTACTTCTAAACCTGTTGCCTCAAAAGAGAACCCACAGGAGAATTTTCTTTCGTCAAAATTTTTCAGAAAACCACGTTTTAAGTAAATCCTGCATCGTGCGAAATCATCTTCTTTTTCCTAAACAACATGTTGTAACTCGAAAAGCTTTGGTGTTGCGTGTATGTGTAAGCATGGAGCCTCAAAAGAGAAGTCACAGGAGAGGTTTCTCTCGAAAGAATATGTAAGAATACCACGTTATAAGGAAATACAATTTTGCAGAGTAAAGACAAATAAGTACATATTGGAAACACTTTAGGAGAAGAAATAACGCATCGTAAAAAAATTTACTTGTATCTCCTAAACAACACGTTGTAACTCGAAAAGATTTGGTGTGACGTGTATGTCTAAACGTGTAGCCTCAAAAGGGAACCCACAGGAGAATTTTCTTTCATCAAATTTGTCAGAAACCACGTTTTAAGGAAATCTCGCATCGTTGGAAATTATCTTGCTTTTCCTAAACAACACGTTGTAACTCGAAAAGCTTTGGGGTTGCGTTTATGTCTAAGCATGTAGCCTCAAAAGAGAACGCATAGGAGAGTTTTCTCTTGAAAGAATATGTAAGAATACCACTTTATAAGGAAATACAGTGTTGCAGAGTAAAGACAAATACGTACGTATTGGAAACACTTTAAGAGAAGAAATAACGCATCGTACAAAATTAGCTTGTATCTCCTAAACAAAATGTTGTAACTCGAAAATATTTGGTGTGGCTCGTACCTCTACACGTGTAGCCTCAAAAGAGAACCTACAGGAGAACTTACTTTAGTCAAAATTTTTCAATAAACCACGTTTTATGGAAATCTCGCATCGTGCGAAATTATCTTGTTTTTCCTAAACAACATGTTGTAACTCGAAAAGCTTTGGCGTTGCGTGTTTGTCTAAGCGTGTAGCCTCAAAAGAGAACGCACATGAGAGTTTTCCCTCGAAAGAATATGTAAGAATACCACGTTATAAGGAAATACAGTGTTGCAGAGTAAAGACAAATAAGTACGTATTGGAAACACTTTACGAGAAGAAATAACGCTTCCTACAAAATTTGCTTGTATCTCCTAAGCAACACGTTGTAACTCGAAAGATTTGGTGTGGCTCATATGTCTACACGTGCAGCCTCAAAAGAGAGCCCACAGGAGGACTTTCTTTCGTCAAAATTTGTCAGAAAACAACGTTTTATGGAAATCCCTCATCGTGCAAAATTATCTACTTTTTCCTAAACAGCACGTTGTAACTCGAAAATCTTAGGTGTTGCGTGTATGTTTTACGCCTGTAGCCTCTAAAGAGAATGCACAAGAGAGTTTTCTCTCGAACGAATATGTAAGTATACAACGTTATAAGGAAATAGAGTGTTGCAGAGTAAAGACAAATACATACGTATTGGAAACACTTTACCAGAGGAATTAATGCATCGTACAAAATTAGCTTGTATCTCCTAAACAACATGTTGTAACTCTAAAAGAGTTGGTGTGACGTGTACGTCTAAATGTGTAGCCTCAAAAGAGAACCCACAGGAGAATTTTCATTCATCAAAATTTGTCAGAAACCACGTTTTAAGGAAATCTCGCATCGTGCGAAATTATCTTGTTTTTCCTAAACAACACGCTGTAACTCGAAAAGCTTTGGTGTTGCGTGTATGTCTGAGCGTGTAGCCTGAAAAGAGAACGCACAGGAGAGTTTTCCCTCGAAAGAATAGGTAAGAATACCACGTTATAAGGAAATACAGTGTTGCAGAGTAAAGACAAATAAGTACGTATTGGAAACACATTACGAGAAGAAATAACGCATCGTAAAAAATTTGCTTGTATCGCCTAAACAACACGTTGTAACTTGAAAAGATTTGGTGTGGCTCGTACGTCTAAACGTGTAGCCTCAAAAGAGAACCCACAGAAGAACTTTCTTTCGTCAATATTTGTCAGAAAACCACGTTTTAAGGAAATCCCGCATCGTGCAACATTATCTTGATTTCCTAAACAACACGTTGAAAGTCGGAAAGCTTTGGTGTTGCCTGTATGTCTAAGCATGTAGCCTCTAAAGAGAATGCACAGGAGTGTTTTCTCTCGAAAGAACATGTAAGAATACAACGTTATAAGGAAATAGAGTGAGGCAGAGTAAAGACAAATGTGTACGTATTGGAAGCACTTTAAGAGAAGAAATAACGCATCGTACAAAATTAGCTTGTACCTCCTAAACAACATGTAGTAACTCGAAAGGATTTGCTGTGGCGTGCACGTCTGAATGTGTAGCCTCAAAAGAGAACCCACAGGAGAATTTTCTTTCGTCAAAATTTGTCAGAACACCACGTGTTAAGGAAATCCCGCATCGTGCGAAATTATCTTGTTTTTCATAAACAACACGTTCTAACTCGAAAAGCTTTGGTGTTGCCTGTATGTCTAAGTGTGTAGCCTCAAAAGGGAACGCACAGGATAGTTTTCTCTCGAAAGAATATGTAAGATTACCACGTTATAAGGAAATACAGTGTTGCAGAGTAAAGACTAAAACGTACGTATTGGAAACACTTTATGAGAAGAATTAACGCATCTTACAAAATTAGCTTGTATCTCCTAAACAACACGTTGCAACTCGAAAAGATTTGGTGTGCGTGTACATCTAAACATGTAGCCTCAAAAGAGAACCAACAGGAGAATTTTCTTTGGTCAAAATTTTTCAGTAAACCACGTTTTAAGGAAATCCCGCATCGTGCGAAATCATCTTCTTTTTCCTAAACAACATGTTGTAACTCGAAAAGCTTTGGTGTTGCGTGTATGTGTAAGCGTGGAGCCTCAAAAGAGAAGGCACAGGAGAGTTTTCTCTCAAAAGAATATGTAAGAACACCACGTTATAAGGAAATACAATTTTGCAGAGTAAAGACAAATAAGTACATATTGGAAACACTTTAGGAGAAGAATTAACGCATCGTACAAAATTAGCTTGTATCTCTTAAGCAACACGTTGTAACTCGAAAAGATTTGGTGTGGCGTGTTCATTTAAACATGTAGCCTCAAAAGAGAACCCACAGGAGAATTTTCTTTCGTAAAAATTTGTCAGAAAACCACGTTTTAAGGAAATCCCGCATCATGCGAAATCATCTTCTTTTTCCTAAACAACATGTTGTAACTCGAAAAGCTTTGATGTTGCGTGTATGTGTAAGCGTGGAGCCTCAAAAGAGAAGGCACAGGAGCGTTTTCTCTCGAAAGAATATGTAAGAATACCACGTTATAAGGAAATACAATTTTGCAGAGAAAAGACAAATAAGTACATATTGGAAACACTTTACGAGAAGAAATAATGCATCGAAAAAAATTAGCTTGTATCTCCTAAACAACATGTTGTAACTCGAAAAAATTTGGTGTGACGCGTACGTCGAAACGTGTAGCCTCAAAAGAGAACCCACCGGAGAATTTTCTTTCATCAAAATTTGTCAGAAACCACATTTTAAGGAAATCTCGCATCCTGCGAAATTATCTTGTTTTTCCTAAACAACACGTTGTAACTCGAAAAGGTTTGGTGTTGCGTGTATGTCTAAGCGTGTAAACTCAAAAGAGAATGCACAGGAGAGTTTTCTCTTGAAAGAATATGTAAGAATACCACGTTATAAGGAAATACAGTGTTGTAGAGTAAAGACAAATAAGTACATATTGGAAACACTTTACAAGAGGAAATAGCGCATCGTAAAATATTTGCTTGTATCTCCTAAACAACACGTTTTAACTCGAAAAGATTTAGTGTGGCATGTACATCTAAACATGTAGCCTCAAAAGAGAACCCACAGGAGAATTTTCTTTCCTCAAAATTTTTCAGAAACCACGTTTTAAGGAAATCCCGCATCGTGCGAAATCATCTCCTTTTTCCTAAACAACATGTTGTAACTCGAAAAGCTTTGGTGTTTCGTGTATGTGTAAGTGTGGAGCCTCAAAAGAGAAGGCACAGGAGATTTTTCTCTCGAAAGAATATGTAAGAATACCACGTTATAACGAAATACAATTTTGCAGAGTAAAGACAAATAAGTACATATTGGAAACACTTTAGGAGAAGAAATAACACTTCGTACGAAATTAACTTGTATCTCCTAAGCAACACGTTGTAACTCGAAAAGATTTGGTGTGACGTGTATGTCTAAACGTGTAGCCTCAAAAGAGAACCCAAAGGAGAATTTTCTTTCATCAAAATTTGTCAGAAACCACGTTTAAAGAAATCTCGCATCATGCGAAATTATCTTGTTTTTCCTAAACAACACGTTGTAAATAGAAAAGATTTGGTGTTGCGTGTATGTCTAAGCGTGTAGCCTCAAAAGAGAACGCACAGGAGAGTTTTCTCTCGAAAGAATATGTAAGAATACAACGTTATAAGGAAATACACTGTTGCAGAGTATAGACAAATACGTACCTATTGGAAACACTTTAAGAGAAGAAATAAGGCATCGTACAAAATTAGCTTGTATCTCCTAAACAACACTTTGTAACACGAAAAGATTTGGTGTGGCTCGTACCTCTACACGTGTAGCCTCAAAAGAGCACCGACAGGAGAACTTTCTTTCATCAAAATTTTTCAGAAAACCACGTTTTATGGAAATCTCGCATAGTGCGAAATTATCTTGTTTTTCCTAAACAACATGTTGTAACTCGAAAAGCTTTGGCGTTGCGTATTTGTCTAAGCGTGTAGCCTCAAAAGAGAACGCACAGGAGTGTTTTCCCTCGAAAGAATATGTAAGAATAACACGTTATAAGGAAATACAATGTTGCAGACTAAATACAAATAAGTACGTATTGGAAACACTTTACGAGAAGAAATAACGCATCGTACAAAATTTGCTTGTATCTCCTAAACAACATGTTGTAACTCGAAAAGATTTGGTGTGGCTCGTACGTCTACAAGTGTAGCCTCAGAAGAGAAACCACAGGAGAACTTCCTTTCCTCAAAATTTGTCAGAAAACCACGTTTTAAGGAAATCCCGCATCGTGCAAAATTATCTTGTTTTTCCTAAACAACACGTTGTAACTTGAAAAGCTTTGGTGTTGCGTGTATGTCTAAGCCTGTAGCCTCTAAAGAGAATGCACAGGAGAGTTTTCTCTCAAAAGAAAATGTAAGAATACAACGTTATAAGGAAATACAGTGTTGCAGAGTAAAGACAAATACGTAAGTATTGGAAACACTTTACAAGAAGAAATAACGTATCATAAAAAATTAGCTTGTATCTCCTAAGCAACACGTGATAACTCGAAGGATTTGGTGTGGCATGTACGTCTAAACGTGGAGCCTCAAAAGAGAACCCACAGGAGAATTTTCATTCGTCAAAATTTGTCAGAAAACCACGTTTTAAGGAAATCCCGCATCGTGCGAATTAATCTTGTTTTTCATTAACAACACGTTGTAACTCGAAAAGCTTTGGTGTTGCCTGTATGTCTAAGTGTGTATCCTCAAAAGGGAACGCACAGGATACTTTTTTCTCGAAAGAATATGTAAGAATACCACGTTATAAGGAAATACAGTGTTGCAGAGTAAAGACAAATATGTACGTATTGGAAACACTTTATGAGAAGAATTAACGCATCGTACAAAATTAGCTTGTATCTCATAAACAACACGTTATAACTCGAAAAGATTTGGTGTGGTGTGTACATGTAAACATGGAGCCTCAAAAGAGAACCCACAGGAGAATTTTCTTTCCTCAAAATTTTTCAGAAAACCACGTTTTAAGGAAATCCCGCATCGTGCGAAATCATCTTCTTTTTACTAAACAACATGTTGTAACTCGAAAAGCATTGGTGTTGCGTGTATGTGTAAGGGTGGAGACTCAAAAGAGAAGGCACAGGAGAGATTTCTCTCGAAAGAATATGTAAAAATACCACGTTATAAGGAAATACAATTTTGCAGAGTAAAGACAAATTAGTACATATCTGAAACACTTTATGAGAAGAAATAACGCATCCTAAAAAATTAGCTTGTATCTCCTTATCAACACATTGTAACATGAAAAGATTTGGTGTGACATGTACGTCTAAACGTGTAGCCTCAAAAGAGAACCCACAGAAGAATTTTCTTTCATCAAAATTTGTCAGAAAACACGTTTTAAGGAAATCTCACATCGTGCGAAATTATCTTGTTTTTCCTTAACAACACGTTGTAACTCGAAAAGCTTTGGTGTTGAGTGTTTGTCTAAGCGTGTAGCATCAAAAGAGAACGCACATGAGAGTTTTCTCTCAAAAGAATATGTAAGAATACCACGTTATAAGGAAATACAGTGTTGCAGAGTAAAGACATATAAGTAAGTATTGGAAACACTTTACGAAAAGAAATAACGCATCGTACAAAATTAGCTTGTATCTCCTAAGCAACAAGGGGTAACTCGAAAGGATTTGGTGTGGCGTGTACGTCTAAACGTGGAGCCTCAAAAGAGAACCCACAGGAGAGTGTTCTTTCGTCAAAATTTGTCAGAAAATCACGTTTTAAGGAAATCCCGCATCATGCGAAATAATCTTGTTTTTCATAAACAACAGGTTGTAACTCGAAAAGCTTTGGTGTTGCCTGTATGTCTAAGTGTGTAGCCTCAAAAGGGAACGCATAGGATAGTTTTCTCTCGAAAGAATATGTAAGAATACCATGTTATAAGGAAATACAGTGTTGCAGAGTAAAGACAAATACGTACGTATTGGAAACACTTTATGAGAAGAATTAACGCATCCTGCAAAATTAGCTTGTATCTCCTAAACAACACGTTGTAACTCGAAAGGATTTGGTGTGGCATGTACACCTAAACATGTAGCCTCAAAAGAGAACCAACAGGAGAATTTTCTTTCGTCAAAATTTTTCAGAAAACCACGTTTTAAGGAAATCCCGCATCATGCGAAATCATCTTCTTTTTCCTAAACAACATGTTGTAATTCGAAAAGCTTTGGTGTTGTGTGTATGTGTAAGTGTGGAGCCTCAAAAGAGAAAGCACAGGAGAGTTTTCTCTCGAAAGAATATGTAAGAATACCACGTTATAAGGAAATACAATATTGCAGAGTAAAGACAAATAAGTACATATTGGAAACACTTTACGAGAAGAAATAACGCATCGTAAAAAATTAGCTTGTATCTCCTAAACAACACGTTGTAACTCGAAAAGGTTTGGTGTGACGTGTACATCTAAACATGTAGCCTCAAAAGAGAACCCACAGCAGAATTTTCTTTCATCAAAATTGTCAGAAAACACGTTTTAAGGAAATCTCGCATCGTGCTAAATTATCTTGTTTTTCCTAAACAACACGGTGTAACCCGAAAAGCTTTGGTGTTGAGTGTTTGTCTAAGAGTGTAGCCTCAAAAGGAAATGCACAGGAGATTTTTCTCTCAAAAGAATATGTAAGAATACCACGTTATAAGGAAATTCAGTGTTGCAGAGTAAAGACAAATAAGTACGTATTGAAAACACTTTACGAGAAGAAATAACGAATCGTAAAATATTTGCTGGTATCTCCTAAACAACACGTTGCAACTCGAAAAGATTTGGTGTGGCTCGTACATCTAAACGTGTAGCCTCAAAAGAGAACCCACAGGAGAACTTTCTTTCGTCAAAATTTCTCAGAAAACCACGTTTTAAGGATATCCCGCATCGTGCAAAATTATCTTGTTTTTCCTAAACAACACGTTGTAAATCGAAAGGCTTTGGTGTTGCGTGTATGTCTATGCATGTAGCCTCTAAAGAGAACGCACAGGAGACTTTTCTCTCCAAAGAACATGTAAGAATACAACGTTATAAGGAAATACAGTGTTGCAGAGTAAAGACAAATACGTACTTATTGGAAACACTTTACGAGAAGAAATAACGCATCGTACAAAATTAGCTTGTATCTCCTAAACAACACGTGGTAACTCGAAAAGATTTGGTGTGGCATGCACGACTAAACGTGTAGCCTCAAAAGAGAACCAACAGCAGAATTTTCGTTCGTCAAAATTTGTCAGAACCCCACGTTTTAAGGAAATCCCGCGTCGTGCGAAATTATCTTGTTTTTCATAAACAACACGTTGTTACTCGAGAAGCTTTGGTGTTGCCTGTATGTCTAAGTGTGTAGCCTCAAAAGGGAACGCACAGAATAGTTTTCTCTCGACAGAATATGTAAGAATACCACGTTATAAGGAAAAACAGTGTTGCAGAGTAAAGACAAATACGTACGTATTGAAAATACTTTACGAGAAGAAATAACGCATCATACAAAATTAGCTTGTATCTCCTAAACAACACGTGGTAACTCGAAAGGATTTGGTGTGGCGTGCACGTCTAAACGTGAAGCCTCAAAAGAGAACCCACAGGAGAATTTTCTTTCATCAAAATTTGTCAGAAAACCACGTTTTAAGGAAATCCCGCATCGTGCGAAATTATCTTGTTTTTCATAAACAACACGTTCTAACTCGAAAAGCTTTGGTGTTGCCTGTATGTCTAAGTGTGTAGCCTCAAAAGGGAATGCACAGGATAGTTTTCTCTCAAAAGAATATTTAAGAATACCACGTTATAAGGAAATACAGTGTTGCAAAGTAAAGACAAATACGTACGTATTGGAAACACTTTATGAGAAGAATTAATGCATCGTACAAAATTAGCTTGCATCTCTTAAACAACACGTTGTAACTCGAAAAGATTTGGTGTGGCGTGTACATCTAAACATGGAGCCTCAAAAGAGAACCCACAGGAGAATTTTCTTTCGTCAAATTTTTTCAGAAAACCACGTTTTAAGGAAATCCCGCATCATGCGATATCATCTTCTTTTTCCTAAACAACATGTTGTAACTCGAAAAGCGTTGGTGTTGCGTGTAGGTGTACGCGTGGAGACTCAAAAGAGAAAGCACAGGAGAGTTTTCCCACGAAAGAATATGTAAGAATACCACGTTATAAGGAAATACAATTTTGCAGAGTAAAGACATATAAGTGCGTATTGGAAACACTTTACGAGAAGAAATAACGCATCCTAAACAACACGTTGTAACTCGAAAAGATTTGGTGTGACGTGTACGTCTAAATGTGTAGCCTCAAAAGAGAACCCACAGGAAAATTTTCTTTCATCAAAATTTGTCAGAAAACACGTTTTAAGGAAATCTCGCATCGTGTGAAATAATCTTGTTTTTCCTAAACAACACGTTGTAACTCGAAAAGCTTTGGTGTTGAGTGTTTGTCTAAGCGTGTAGCCTCAAAAAGAGAACGCACAGGAGAGTTTTCTCTCGAAAGAATATGTAAGAATACCACGTTATAAGGAAATACAGTGTTGCAGAGTAAAGACAAACAAGTACTTATTGGAAACACTTTACGAGAAGAAATAACGCATCTCTTAAAAATTTGCTTGTATCTCCTAAACAACACGTTGTAACTCGAAAAGTTTTGGTGTGGCTCGTATGTCTGCATGTGTAGCCTCAAAAGAGAACCCACAGGAGAACTTTCTTTCGTCAAAATTTGTCAGAAAACCACGTTTTAAGAAAATCCCGCATCGTGCAAAATCATCTTGTTTTTCCTAAACAACATGTTGTAACACGAAAAGCTTTGGTGTTGCGTGTATGTCTAAGCCTGTAGCCTCTAAAGAGAACGCACAGGAGAGTTTTCTCTCGAAAGAACATGTAAGAATACAACGTTATAAGGAAATACAGTGTTGCAGATTAAAGACAAATAAGTAAATATTGGAAACACTTTACGAGAAGAAATAACGCATCGTACAAAATTAGCTTGTATCTCCTAAACAACACGTTGTAACTCGAAAGGATTTGGTGTGGCGTGTACATCTAAACGTGGAGCCTCAAAAGTGAACCCACAGGATAATTTTCTTTCGTCAAAATTTGTCAGAAAATAACACATCGTACAAAATTAGCTTGTATCTCCTAAACAACACGTGGTAACTCAAAAGGATTTGGTGTGGCTTCTACGTCTAAACGTGGAGCCTCAAAAGAGAACCCACAGGATAACTTTCATCAAAATTTGTCTGAAAACCACGTTTGAAGGAAATCCTGCATCATGCGAAATAATCTTGTTTTTCAGAAACAACACGTTGTAACTCGAAAAGCTTTGGTGTTGCCTGTATGTCTAAGTGTGTAGATTCAAAAGGGAACGCACAGGATAGTTTTCTCTCGAAAGCATATGTAAGAATACCACGTTATAAGGAAATAGATTGTTGCAGAGTAAAGACAAATACGTACGTATTGGAAACACTTTATGAGAAGAATTAACACATCGTACAAAATTACTTTGTATCTCCTAAACAACCCATTGTAACTCGAAAGGATTTGGTGTGGCGTGTACATCTAAACATGTAGCCTCAAAAGAGAACCCACAGGAGAATTTTCTTTCGTCAAAATATTTCAGAAAACCACGTTTTAAGGAAATCCCGCATCGTGCGAAATCATCTTCTTTTTCCTAATCAACACGTTGTAACTTGATACAATTTTGCAGAGTAAAGACAAATAAGTACGTATTGGACACACTTTACGAGAAGAAATTACGCATCGTAAAAAATTAGCTTGTATCTCCTAAACAACACGTTGTAACTCGAAAAGATTTGGTGTGACATGTACGTCTAAACGTGTAGCCTCAAAAAAATAACTCACAGGAGAATTTTCTTTCATCAAAATTTGTCAGAAAACACGTTTTAAGGAAATCTCGCATCGTGCAAAATTATCATGCTTTTCCTAAACAACACGGTGTAACTTGAAAAGCTTTGGTGCTGAGTGTTTGTCTAAGCGTGTAGCCTCAAAAGAGAATGCACAGGAGAGTTTTCTCTCAAAAGAATATGTAAGAATACCACGTTATAAGGAAATACAGTGTTGCAGAGTAAAGGCAAATAAGTACATATTGGAAACACTTTAGGAGAAGAAATAACGCATCGTACAAAATTTGCTTGTATCTCCTAAACAACACGTTGTAACTCGAAAAGATTTGGTGTGGCTCATACCTCTACACGTGTAGCCTCAAAAGAGAACCCACAGGAGAACTTTCTTTCGTCAAAATTTGTCAGAAAACCACGTTTTAAGGAAATCCCGCATCGTGCAAAATCATCTCCGTTTTCCTAAACAACATGTTGTAACTCGAAAAGCTTTGGTGTTGCATGTATGTGTAAGGATGGAGCCTCAAAAGAGAAGGCACAGGAGAGTTTTCCCTCGAAAGAATATGTAATAATACCATGTTATAAGGAAATACAATTTTGCAGAGTAAAGACAAATAAGTACATATTGGAAACACTTTACGAGAAGTAATAATGCATTGTAAAAAATTAACTTGTGTATCCTAAACAACACGTTGTAACTCGAAAAGATTTGGTGTTACATGTATGTCTAAACGTGTAGCCTCAAAAGAGAACCCACAGGAGAATTTTCTTTCATCAAAATTTGTCAGAAACCACGTTTTAAGGAAATCTCGCATCGTGCGAAATTATCTTGTTTTTCCTAAACAACACGTTGCAACTCGAAAAGCTTTGGTGTTGCGTGTATGTCTAATCTTGTAGCCTCAAATGAGACTGCACAGGAGAGTTTTCTCTCGAAAGAATATGTAAGAATACCACGTTATAAGGAAATACAGTGTAGCAGAGTAAAGACAAATAAGAACGTATTGGAAACACTTTAAGTGAAGAAATAATGCATCGTATTAAATTAGCTTGTATCTCCTAAGCAACACAGAGTAACTCGAAAGGATTTGGTGTGGCGTGTACGTCTAAACGTGGAGTCTCAAAAGAGAACCCACAGGAGAACTTTCTTTCGTCAAAATTTGTCAGAAAACCATGTTTTAAGGAAATCCCGCATCGTGCGAAATAATCTTGTTTTTCATAAACAACACGTTGAAACTCGAAAAGCTTTGGTGTTGCCTGTATGTCTAAGTGTGTAGCCTCAAAAGGGAACGCACAGGATAGTTTTCTCTTGAAAGAATATGTAAGAATACCACGTTATAAGGAAATACAGTGTTGCAGAATAAAGACAAATACTTACGTATTGGAAACACTTTATGAGAATAATTGACGCATCGTACAAAATTAGCTTATATCTCCTAAACAAAACGTTGTAACTCGAAAAGATTTGGTGTGGCGTGTACGTCTAAACATGTAGCCTCAAAAGAGAACCCACAGGAGAATTTTCTTTCGTCAAAATTTTTCAGAAAACCACGTTATAATGAAACCCCGCATCGTGCGAAATCATCTTCTTTTTCCTAAACAACATGTTGTAACTCGAAAAGCTTTGGTGTTGCGTGTATGTGTAAGCGTGGAGCCTCAAAAGAGAAGGCACAGGAGCGTTTTCTCTCGAAAGAATATGTAAGAATACCACGTTATAAGGAAATACAATTTTGCAGAGTAAAGACAAATAAGTACATTTTGGAAACACTTTACGAGAAGAAATAACTCATCTTACAAAATTAACTTGTATCTCCTAAACAACACGTTGTAACTCGAAAAGATTTGGTGTGACGTGTATGTCTAAACGTGTAGCCTCAAAAGAGAACCCACAGGAGAATTTTCTTTCATCAAAATTTATCAGAAACCACGTTTTAAGGAAATCTCGCATCGTGCAAAATTATCATGTTTTTTCCTAAACAACACGTTGTAACTTGAAAAGCTTTGTCGTTGCGTGTATGTCTAAGCATGTAGCCTCAAAAGAGAACGCACAGGAAAGTTTTCCCTCAAAAGAATATGTAAGAATACCACGTTATAAGGAAATACAGTGTTGCAGAGTAAAGACAAATAAGAACGAATTGGAAACACTTCACAAGAAGAAATAATGCATCTTGCAAAATTAGCTTGTATGTCCTAAAGAACACGTTGTAACTCGAAAAGATTTGGTGTGGCGTGTACGTCTAAACGTGTAGTCTCAAAAGACAACCCACAAGAGAACTTTCTTTCGTCAAAATTTGTCAAAAACCACGTTTTAAGGAAATCCCGCATCGTGCAAAATTATCTTGTTTTTCCAAAACAACATGTTGTAACTCGAAAAGCGTTGGAATTGCGTGTATGTGTGAGCATGTAGCCTCTAAAGAGAATGCACAGGAGAGTTTTCTCTCGAAAGAACATGTAAGAATACAAGATTATAAGCAAATACAGTGTTGCAGAGTAAAGACAAATACGTACGTATTGGAAACACTTTACGAGAAGAAATAACGCATCGTACAAAATTAGCTTGTATCTCCTAAACAACACGTGGTAACTCGAAAGGATTTGGTGTGGCGTGTACCTCTATACATGAAGCCTCAAAAGAGAACCCACAGGAGAATATTCTTTCGTAACAATTTGTCAGAAAACCACGTTTTAAGGAAATTCCGCATCGTGCAAAATTATCTTGTTTTTCACAAACAACACGTTGTAACTCGAAAAGCTTTGGTGTTGCCTCTATGTCTAAGTGTGTAGCCTCAAAAGTGAACACACAGGATAGTTTTCTCTCGAAAGAATATGTGAGAATACCACGTTATAAGGAAATACACTTTTGCAGAGTAAAGACAAATACTTACTTATTGGAAACACTTTACGAGAAGAATTAACACATCGTAAAAAATTAGCTTGTATCTCCTAAACAACGCGTTGTAACTCGACAAGATTTGGTGTGGCCGGTACGTCTAAACGTGTAGCCTCAAAAGAGAACCCACAGGAGAATTTTCTTACGTCAAAATTTTTCACAAAACCACATTTTAAGGATATCCCGCATCATGCGAAATCATCTTCTTTTTCCTAAACAACATGTTGTAACGTGAAAAGCTTTGGTGTGCATGTATGTGTAAGCGTGTAGCCTCAAAAGAGAAGGCACAGGAGAATTTTCTCTCGAAAGAATATGTAAGAATACCACTTTATAAGGAAATATAATTTTGCAGAGTAAAGACAAATAAGTACTTATTGGAAACACTTTATGAGAAGAAATAACGCATCATACAAAATTAGCTTGTATCTCCTAAACAACACGTTGTAACTCGTTAAGATTTGGTGTGACGTGTACGTCTAAACGTGTAGCCTCAAAAGAGAACCCACAGTAGAATTATCTTTCATCAAAATTTGTCAGAAAACCACGTTTTATAGAAATCTCGCATCGTGCGAAATTATCTTGTTTTTCCTAAACAACACGCTGTAACTCGAAAAGCTTTGGCCTTGCGTGTATGTCTAAGCGTGTAGCCCAAAAGAGAACGCACAGGAGAGTTTTCCCTCGAAAGAATATGTAAGAATACCACGTTATAAGGAAATACAGTGTTGCAGAGTAAAGACAATTAAGTACATATTGGAAACACTTTACGAGAAGAAATAACGCATCGTACAAAATTAACTTGTATTTCCTAAACAACACGTTGTAACTCAAAAAGCTTTGGTGTTGCGTGTATGTCTAAGCGTGTAGCCTCAAAAGAGAACGCACAGGAGAGTTTTCTCTTGAAAGAATATGTAAGAATACCACGTTATAAGGAAATTCATTGTTGTAGAGTAAAGACAAATACTTAAGTATTGGATACACATTACAAGAAGAAATAACACATCATAAAAAATTTGTTTGTATCTCCTAAACAACAAGTTGTAACTCGAAAAGATTTGGTGCGGCGTGTACTTCTAAACCTGTAGCCTCAAAAGACAACGCACAGGAGAACTTTCTTTCGTCCAAATTTGTCAGAAAACCACGTTTTAAGGATATCCCGCATCGTGCAAAATTATCTTGTTTTTCCTAAACAACACGTTGTAACTCGAAAAGCTTTGGTGTTGCGTGTATGTGTGAGCATATAGCCTCTAAAGAGAATGCACAGGAAAGTTTTCTCTCGAAAGAACATGTAAGAATTCAACATTATAAGGAAATACAGTGTTGCAGAGTAAAGACAAATACTTACGTTTGGAAACACTTTAGGAAAAGAAATAACGCATCGTACAAAATTAGCTTGTATCTCCTACACAACACGTGGTAACTCGAAAGGATTTGGTGTGGCGTGTACCTCTAAACGTGTAGCATCAAAAGAGAACCCACAGGAGAATTTTCTTTCGTCAAAATTTGTCAGAACACCACGTTTTAAGGAAATCCCGCATCGTGCGAAATTATCTTGTTTTTCATAAACAACACGTTGTAACTCCAAAAGCTTTGGCTTTGCGTGTTTGTCTAAGCGTGTAACCTCAAAAGAGAATGCACAGGAGAATTTTCCCTCGAAAGAATATGTAAGAATACCACGTTATAAGGAAATACAGTGTTGCAGAGTAAAGACAAATAAGTACGTATTGGAAACACTATATGAGAAGAAATAACGCATTGTACAATATTTGCTTGTATCTCCTAAACAACACGTTGTAACTCAAAAATATTTCGTGTGGCTCGTATGTCTACACGTTTGGCCTCAAAAGAGAACCCACAGGAGAACTTTCTTTCTTCAAAATTTGTCAGAAAACCACGTTTTAAGGAAATCCCGCATCGTGCAAAATTATCTTGTTTTTCCTAAACAACACGTTGTAACTCGAAAAGCTTTGGTGTTGCGTGTATGTCTGAGCATGTAGCCTCTAAAGATAATGCACAGGAGAGTTTTCTCTCGAAAGAACATGTAAGAATACAACGTAGTGTTAAAAACTGCATGGTATTGGTACAGTGACAGGCAGGAACATCAATGGAACAGGATTGAAGATCCAGAAATGAACTCACACACCTATGGCCACTTGATCCTCGACAAAGAGGCTGAAAACATCCAATGGAAAAAAGATAGCCTTTTCAACAAATGGTGCTGCTTCAACTGGAGGTCAGCATGCAGAAGAATGCGAATTGATCCATCCTTGTCTCCTTGTACTAAGCTCAAATCCAAATGGATCAAGGACCTCCACATAAAGCCAAACACTCTGAAGCTAATTGAAAAGAAACTGGGGAAGACCCTTGAGGACATCGGTACAGGGAGAAAGTTTCTGAACAGAACACCAATAGCGTATGCTCTAAGAGCAAGAATTGACAAATGGGACCTCATAAAATTACAAAGTTTCTGTAAGGCAAAGGACACCATCAAGAGGACAAATCGGCAACCAACAAATTGGGAAAAGATCTTCACCAATCCTACATCAGATAGAGGGCTAATATCCAATATATATAAAGAACTCAAGAAGTTAGACTCCAGAAAACCAAACAACCCTATTAAAAATGGGGTACAGAGTTAAACAAAGAATTCTCACCTGAAGAACTTCGGATGGCGGAGAAGCATCTTAAAAAATGCTCAACTTCATTAGTCATTAGGGAAATGCAAATCAAAACAACCCTAAGATTTCATCTTACACCAGTCAGAATGGCTAAGATTAAAAATTCAGGAGACAGCAGGTGTTGGAGAGGGTGTGGAGAAAGAGGAACACTCCTCCACTGCTGGTCGGGTTGCAAATTTGTACAACCACTCTGGAAATCAGTCTGGCGGTTCCTCCGAAAACTGGGCACCTTACTTCCAGAAGATCCTGCTATACCACTCCTGGGCATATACCCAGAAGACTCCCCACCATGTAATAAGGATACATGTTCTACTATGTTCATAGCAGCCCTATTTGTAATTGCCAAATGCTGGAAAGAACCCAGGTATCCCTCAACAGAAGAGTGGATGCAAAAAATGTGGTATATCTACACAATGGAGTACTATTCAGCCATTAGAAACAATGAATTCATGAAGTTCTTAGGCAAATGGATGGAGCTAGAGAATATCATACTAAGTGAGGTAACCCAGACTCAAAAGGTGAATCATGGTATGCACTCACTAATAAGTGGATATTAACCTAGAAAACTGGAATACCCAAAACATAATCCACACATCAAATGAGGTACAAGAAGAAAGGAGGAGTGGCCCCTGGTTCTGGAAAGACTCAGTGAAACAGTATTCAGCAAAACCAGAACGGGGAAGTGGGAAGGGGTGGGTGGGAAGACAGGGGAAGAAAAGGGGGTTTGCGGGACTTTCGGGGAGTGGGGGGGCTAGAAAAGGGGAAATCATTTGAAATGTAAATAAATTATATCGAATAATAATAAAAAAATTAAAAAAAATACAACGTTATAAGGAAATACAGTGTTGCAGAGTAAAGACAAATACGTACATATTGGAAACACTTTACGAGAAGAAATAACATCATACAAAATTAGCTTGTATCTCCTAAACAACACGTGGTAACTCGAAAGGATTTGGTGTGGCGTGTACATCTAAACGTGTAGCCTCAAAAGAGAACCCACAGGAGAATTTTCTTTCGTCAAAATTTGTCAGAAAACCACGTTTTATGGAAATCTCGCATCATGCCAAATTATCTTGTTTTTCCTAAACAACACATTGTAACTCGAAAAACTTTGGCGTTGCATGTTTGTCTAAGCGTGTAGCCTCAAAAGAGAAGGCACAGGAGAGTTTTCCCTCGAAATAATATGTAAGAATCCCACGTTATAAGGAAATACAGTGTTGCAGAGTAAAGACAAATAAGTACGTATCAGAAACACTTTACAAGAAGAAATAACGCATCGTACAAAATTAGCTTGTATCTCCTAAACAACACGTGGTAACTCGAAAGGATTTGGTGTAGCATGTACGTCTAAATGTGTAGCCTCAAAAGAGAACCCACAGGAGAATTTTCTTACTTCAAAATTTTTCAGAACACCTCGTTTTAAGGAAATGCCGCATCGTGCGAAATCATCTTCTTTTTCCTAAACAACATGTTGTAACTCGAAAAGCTTTGGTGTTGCGTGTATGTGTAAACGTGTAGCCTCAAAAGAGAAGGCACAGGAGAATTTTCTCTCGAAAGAATATGTAAGAATATCACGTTATAAGGAAATACAATTTTGCAGAGCAAAGACAAATAAGTACATATTGAAAACACTTTACGAGAAGAAATAACGCATCATGCAAAATTAGCTTGTATCTCCTAAACAACACGTTGCAACTCGAAAAGATTTGGTGTGACGTGTAAGTCTAAAAGTGTAGCCTCAAACGAGAACCCACAGGAGAATCTTCTTTCATCAAAATTTGTCAGAAACCAAGTTTTAAGGAAATCTCGCATCGTACGAAATTATCTTGTTTTTCCTAAACAACACGTTGTAACTCGAAAAGCTTTGGTGTTGCGTGTATGTCTAAGCGTGTAGCCTCAAAAGAGAGCACACAGGAGAGTTTTCTCTCGAAAGAATATGTAAGAATACCACGTTATAAGGAAATACAGTGTTCAGAGTAAAGACAAATACTATTGGAAACACTTTAAGAGAAGAAATAAGGCAACGTAAAAAATTAGCTTGTATCTCCTAAACAACAAGTTGTAACTAGAAAAGATTTGGTGTGACTCGTACCTCTACACGTGTAGTCTCAAAAGAGAACCCACAGGAGAACTTTGTTTCGTCAAAAATTTTCAGAAAACCACGTTTTATGGAAATCTCGCATCCTGCGAAATTATCTTGTTTTTCCTAAACAACACATTGTAACTCGAAAAGCTTTGGCGTTGCGTGTATGTCTAAGCGTATGGCCTCTAAAGAGAACGCACAGGAGAGTTTTCTCTTGAAAGAATATGTAAGAATACAACGTTATAAGGAAATACAGTGTTGCAGAGTAAAGACAAATACGTACTTATTGGAAACACTTTATGAGAAGAAATAACGAATCATACAAAATTAGCTTGTATCTCCTAAACAACACGTGGTAAATCGAAAGGATTTGGTGTGGCGTGTACGTCTAAACGTGTAGCCTCAAAAGAGAACCCACTGAAGAATTTCCTTTCGTCAAAATGTTTCAGAAAACTACGTTTTAAGGAAATCCCGCATCGTGCGAAATTATCTTGTTTTTCATAAACAACACGTTGTAACTCGAAAAGCTTTGGTGTTGCCTGTATGTCTAAGTGTGTAGCCTAAAAAGGGAACGCACAGGATAGTTTTCTCTCGAAAGAATATATAAAAATACCACGTTATAAGGAAATACAGTTTTGCAGAGTAAAGACAAGTACTTACATATTGGAAACACTTTACGAGAAGAAATAACGCATCTTACAAAATTATGCTTGTATCTCTGAAACAACATGTTGTAACTCGAAAAGATTTGGTGTGGCATGTACGTCTAAACGTGTAGCCTCAAAAGAGAACCCACAGGAGAATTTTCTTTCGTCAAAATTTTTCAGAAAACCTCGTTTTAAGGAAATCCCGCATCGTGCGAAATCATCTTCTTTTTCCTAAACAACATGTTGTAACTCGAAAAGCTTTGGTGTTGCGTGTAGGGGTAAGCGTGGATCCTCAAAAGAGAAGGCACAGGAGAGTTTTCACTCGAAAGAATATATAAGAATATCACGTTATAAGGAAATACAATTTTGCAGAGTAAAGACAAATAAGTACATATTGGAAACACTTTACGAGAAGAAATAACTCATCATATAAAATTAGCTTGTATCTCCTAACAACACCTTGTAACTCGAAAAGATTTGGTGTGAGGTGTACGTTTAAACATGTAGCCTCAAAAGAGAACCCACAGGAGAACTTTCTTTCATCAAAATTTGTCGGAAACCACGTTTTAAGGAAATCTCGCATCCTGCGAAATTATCTTGTTTTTTCTAAACAACACGTTGTTACACGAAAAGCTTTGGTGCTCCGTGTATGTCTAAGCTTGTAGCCTCAAAAGAGAACGCACAGGAGAGTTTTCTCTCGAAAGAATATGTAAGAATACCACGTTATAAGGAAATACAGTGTTGCAGAGTAAAGACAAATACGTATGTATTGGAAACTCTTTAAGAGAAGTAATAACGCATCGTACAAAATTAGCTTGTATCTCCTAAACAACACGTTGTAACTCGAAAAGATTTGGTGTGGCTCGTACCTGTACATGTGTAGCCTCAAAAGACAACCCACAGGAGAACTTTCTTTCATCAAAATTTTTCAGAAAACCACGTTTTATGGAAATCTCGCATCGTGGGAAATTGTCTTGTTTTTCCTAAACAACATATTGTAACTCGAAAAGCTTTGGCGTTGCGTGTTTGTCTAAGCGTGTAGCCTCAAAAGAGAACGCACAGGAGAGTTTTCCCTCGAAATAATATGTAGGAATACCACGTTATAAGGAAATACTGTGTTGCAGAGTAAAGACAAATAAGTACGTATTGGAAACACTTTACGAGAAAAAATAACGCATTATACAAAATTAGCTTGTATCTCCTAAACAACACGTTGTAACTCGAAAAGATTTGGTGTGGCTCATACGTCTACATGTGTAGCCTCAAAAGAGAACCCACAGGAGAACTTTCTTTCGTCAAAATTTGTCAGGAAACCACGTTTTAAGGAAATCCCGCATCGTGCAAAATTATCTTGTTTTTCCAAACAACACGATGTAACTTGAAAAGCTTTGATGTTGCGTGTATGTCTAAGCGTGTAACCTCTAAAGAGAACACACAGGAGAGTTTTCTCTCGAAAGAATATGAAAGAATACAACGTTATAAGGAAATACAGTGTTTCAGAGTAAAGATAAATAGGTACGTATTGGAAACACTTTATGAGAAGAAATAATGCATCTTACAAAATTAGCTTGTATCTCCTAAACAACACGTGGTAACTCAAAAGGATTTGGTGTGGCGTGTACATCTAAATGTGTAGCCTCAAACGAGAACCCACAGGAGAATTTTCTTTCGTCAAAATTTTTGAGAAAACCACGTTTTAAGGAAATCCCGCATAGTGGGAAATTATCTTGTTTTTCATAAACAACACGTTGTAACACGAAAAGCTTTGGTGTTGCCTGTATGTCTAAGTCTGTAGCCTCAAAAGGGAATGCACAGGATAGTTTTCTCTTGAAAGAATATGTAAGAATACCACGTTATAAGGAAATACAGTGTTGCAGAGTAAAGACAAATACGTACGTATTGGAAACACTTCAAGAGAAGAAATAACACATCGTACAAAATTAGCTTGTATCTCCTAAACAACATGTGGTAACTCGAAAGGATTTGGTGTGGCGTGTACGTCTAAACGTGTAGCCTCAAATGAGAACCCACAGGAGAATTTTATTTCGTCAAAATTTCTCAGAAAACCACGTTTTAAGGAAATCCTGCATCGTGCGAAATTATCTTGTTTTTCATAAACAACACGTTGTAACTCGAGAAGCTTTGGTGGTGCCTGTATGTCTAAGTGTGTAGCCTCAAAGGGAACGAACAGGATAGTTTTCTCTCCAAAGAATATGTAAGAATACCACGTTATAAATAAATACAATGTTGCAGAGTACAGACAAATACGTACGTATTGGAAACACTTTATGAGAAGAATTAAAGCATCGTAAAAAATTAGCTTGTATCTCCTAAACAACACGTGGTAACTCGAAAACATTTGATGTGAGGTGTACGTCTAAACGTGTAGCCTCAAAAGAGAACCCACAGGAGAATTTTTTTCATCAAAATTTGTCAGAATCCACGTTTTAAGGAAATCTCGCATCATGCGAAATTATCTTGTTTTTCCTAAACAACACGTTGTAACTCGAAAAGCTTTGGTGTTGCGTGTATGTCTAAGCATGTAACCTCAAAAGAGAACGCACAGGATAGTTTTCTCTCGAAAGAATATGTAAGAATACCACGTTATAAGGATATACAATGTTGCAGAGTAAAGACAAACACGTTCGTATTGGAAACACTTTACGAGAAAAATTAACGCATCATAAAAAATTATCTTGTATCTCCTAAACAACACGTTGTAACTCGAAAAGATTTGGTGTGGCATGTACGTCTAAACGTGTATCATCAAAAGAGAACCCACAGTAGAATTTTCTTTCTTCAAAATTTTTCAGAATACCACGTTTTAAGGAAATCCCTCATCATTCGAAATCATCTTATTTTTCCTAAACAACATGTTGTAACTCGAAAAGCTTTGGTGTTGCGTGGATGTGTAAGCGTGGAGCCTCAAAAGAGAAGGCACAGGAGAGTTTTCTCTCAAAAGCATATGTAAGAATACCACGTTAAAAGGAAATGCAATTTTGCAGAGTAAAAACAAATAAGTACATATTGGAAACACTTTACGAGAAGAAATAACGCATCGTAAAAAATTAGCTTGTATCTCCTAAACAACACGTTGTAACTCGAAAAGATTTGGTGTGACATGTACGTCAAAAAGTGTAGCCTCAAACGAGAACCCACAGGAGAATTTTCTTTCATCAAAATTTGTCAGAAACCACGTTTTAAGGAAATATCGCATGGTGCGAAATTATCTTGTTTTTCCTAAACAACACGTTGTAACTCGAAAAGCTTTGGTGTTGCGTGTATGTCTATGCGTGTAGTCTCAAAAGAGAACGCACAGGAGAGTTTCTCTCGAAAGAATATGTAAGGAAATACAGTGTTGCAGAGTAAAGACAACTACGTACCTATTAGAAACACTTTAAGAGAAGAAATAACACATCGTACAAAATTAGCTTGTATCTCCTAAACAACACGTTGTAACTCGAAAAGATTTGGTGTGGCTCGTACCTCTACACGTGTAGCCTCAAAAGAGAACCCACAGGAGAACTTTCTTTCGTCAAAATTTTTCAGAAAACCACGTATTATGGAAATCTCGCATCGTGCGAATTAATCTTGTTTTTCCTAAAGAACACATTGTAACTCGAAAATCTTTGGCGTTGTGTGTTTGTCTACGCGTTTAGCCTCAAAACAGAACGCACAGGAGAGTTTTCCCTCGAAATAATATGTAAGAATACCACGTTATAAGGAAATACAGTGTAGCAGAGTAAAGACAAATAAGTACGTATTGGAAACACTTTACGAGAAGAAATAATGCATCGTACAAAATTTAATTGTATCTCCTAAACAACACGTTGTAACTCGAAAAGATTTGTTGTGGCTCATATGTCTACATGTGTAGCCTCAAAAGAGTACCCACAGGAGAACTTTCTTTCGTCAAAATTTTTCAGCAATCCACGTTTAAAGGAAATCGCGCATCGTGCGAAATTATCTTGTTTTTCCTAAAGAACACATTGTAACTCGAAAATCTTTGGCGTTGTGTATTTGTCTACGCGTTTAGCCTCAAAAGAGAACGCACAGGAGAGTTTTCCCTCGAAAGAATATGTAAGAATACCACGTTATAAGAAAATCCAGTGTTGTAGAGTAAAGACAAATAAGGACATATTGGAAACACTTTAGGGAAGACATAACGCATCATACAATATTTGCTTGTATCTCCTAAACAACACGTTGTAACTCGAAAAGATTTGGTGTGGCTTGTATGTCTACACGTGTAGCCTCAAAAGAGAACCCACAGGAGAACTTTCTTTCGTCAAAATTTGTCAAAAAACCACGTTTCAAAGAAATCCCGCATCGTGCAAAATTATGTTGTTTTTCCTAAACAGCACGTTGTAACTCGAAAAGCTTTGGTGTTGCGTGTATGTCTGAGCATGTTGCCTCTAAAGACAATGCACAGGAGAGTTTTCTCTCGAAAGAACTTGTAAGAATACAACGTTATAAGGAAATACAGTGTTGCAGAGTAAAGACAAATAGGTACGTATTGGAAACACTTTACGAGAAGAAATAACGCTTCTTACAAAATTAGCTTGTATCTCCTAAACAACACGTGGTAACTCGAAAGGATTTGGTGTGGCGTGTATGTCTAAACGTGTAGCCTCAAAAGGGAACCAACAGGAGAATTTTCTTTCGTCAAAATTTGTCAGAAAACCACGTTTTAAGGAAATCCCGCATCTTGCGAAATTATCTTGTTTTTCCTAAACAACACCTTGTAACTCGAAAAGCTTTGGTGTTGCGTGTATGTCTAAGCTTGTAGCCTCAAAAGAGAATGGACAGGAGAGTTTTCTCTCGAAAGAACATGTAAGAATACAACGTTATAAGGAAATACAGTGTAGCAGAGTAAAGACAAATACGTACATATTGGAAACACTTTACGAGAAGAAATTACGCATCATACAATATTAGCTTGTATCTCCTAAACAAAAAGTGGAAACTCGAAAACATTTGGTTTGGCATGTACGTCTGAAAGTGTAGCCTCAAAAGAGAGCCAACCGGAGAATTTTCTTTCTTCAAAATTTGTCAGAAAACCACGTTTTAACGAAATCCCGCATACTACGAAATTATCTTGTTTTTTTTAAACAACAAGTTGTAACTCGAAAAGCTTTGGTGTTGCGTGTATGTCTAAGTATGTTGCCTCAAAAGGGAATGCAAGGAGAGTTTTCTCTCGAAAGAATATGTAAGAATACCACGTTATAAAGAAATACAGTGTTGCAGAGTAAAGACAAATACATACATATTGGAAACACTTTAAGAGAAGAAATAAAGCATCGTACAAAATTAGCTTGTATCTCCTAAACAACACGTTGTAACTCGAAAATATTTGGTGTGACGTGTACGGCTAAACGTGTAGCCTCAAAAGAGAACCGACAGGAGAATTTTCTTTCATCAAAATTTGTCAGTAAACCACGTTTTAAGGAAATTTCGCATCGTGCGAAATTATCTTGTTTTTCCTAAACAACACGTTGTAACTCGAAAAGCTTTTGTGTTGCGTGTATGTCTAAGCGTGTAGCCTCAAAAGAGAACGCACAGGAGAGTTTTCTCTCGAAAGAATATGTAAGAATACCACATTATAAGTAAATACAGTGTTGCAGAGTAAAGACAAATACGTATGTATTGGAAACACTTTACGAGAAGAAATAACGCATCATACAAAATTAGCTTGTATCTCCTAAACAACAGGTTGTAACTCGAAAGGATTTGGTGTGGCGTGTACGTCTAAACGTGTAGCCTCAAAAGGGAACCTACAGGAGAATGTTTAATCGTCAAAATATGTGAGAAAACCACGTTTTAAGGAAATCCCTCATCGTGCAAAATTATCTTTTTTTTCCTAAACAACAAGTTGTAACTCGAAAAACTTTGGTGTTGCGTGTATGTCTAAGCATGTAGCCTCAAAAGAGAACGCAAAGGAGAGTTTTTTCTCGAAAGAATATGTAAGAATGCAACGTTATAAGGAAATACAATGTTGCAGAGTAAAACAAATACGTACGTATTGGAAACCCTTTAGGAGAAGAAATAACGCTGGAACAAAATTAGCTTGTATCTCCTAAACAACACGTTGTAACTCGAAAGGATTTGGTGTGGCGTGTACGTCTAAACGTTTAGCCTCAAAAGAAAACCCACTGAAGAATTTTCTATGGTCAAATTTGTCAGAAAACCACATATTAAGGAAATCCTGCATCGTGCGAAATTATCTTGTTTTTTCCTAAAAAACCCATTGTAACTCGAAAAGCTTTGGTGTTGCTTTTTGTCTCAGTGTGTAGCCTCAAAAGAAAACACACAGGAGAGTTTTCACTCGAAAGAATATGCAAGAATACCAAGTTATAAGGAAATACAGTGTTGCAGAGTAAAGACAATACGTGCGTATTGGAAACACTTTACGAGAAGAAATAAGGCATCATACAAAATTAGCTTGTATCTCCTAAACAACAGGTTGTAACTCGAAAGGATTTGGTGTGGCATGTACGTCTAAACATGTAGCCTCAAAAGAGAACCCACAGCAGAATTTTCTATCGTCAAAATTTGTGAGAAAACCACGTTTTAAGGAAATCCCTCATCGTGCAAAATTATCTTGTTTTTCTTAAACAGCACGTTGTAACTCGAAAAGCTTTGGTGTTGCATGTATGTCTAAGCATGTAGCCTCAAAAGAGAATGCAAAGGAGAGTTCTTTCTCGAAAGAATATATAAGAATACCACGTTATAAGGAAATACAGTGTTGCAGAGTAAAGACAAATAAGTACATATTGGAAACACTTTACGAGAAGAAATAACGCATCGTACAAAATTAGCTTGTATCTCCTAAACAACACGTTGTAACTCGAAATGATTTGGTGTGGCGTGTACGTCTAAACATATAGCCTCAAAAGAGAACCCACAGGAGAATTTTCTTTGGTCAAATTTGTCAGAAAACCACGTATTAAGGAAATTCTGCATCGTGCGAAATTATCTTGTTTTTCCTAAACAACACGATGTAACGCAAAAAGCTTTGGTGTTGAGTGTATGTCTCAGCGTGTAGCCTCAAAAGAGAACACACAGGAGAGTTTTCTCTCGAAAGAATATGTAAGAATACCACGGTATAAGGAAATACAGTGTTGCAGAGTAAAGACGAATAGGTACGTATTGGAAACCCTTAAACTTTACGAGATGAAATAAAGCATCGTACAAAATTAGCTCCTATCTCCTAAACAAAACGTTGTAACTCGAAAAGATTTCATGTGGCGTGTACATCTAAACGTGTAGCCTCAAAAGAGAACCCATAGGAGAATTTTCTTTCGTCAAAATTTTCAGAAAACCACGTTTTAAGGAAATCCCACATCGTGCGAAATTATCTTGTTTTTCCTAAACAACACGTTGTAATTCGAAAAGCTTTGGTGTTGCATGTATGTCTAAGCATGTAGACTCAAAAGAGAGCACACAAGAGAGTTTTCTCTCGAAAGAATATGTAAGAATACCACGTTATAAGGAAATACAGTGTTGCAGAATAAAGACAAATACGTACTTATTGGAAACACTTTATGAGAAGAAATAACGCATCGTAAAATATTAGCTTGTATCTCCTAAACAACACGATGTAACTCGAAAAGATTTGGTGTGGCGTGTTCGTCTAAACGTGTAGCCTCAAAAGAGAACCCACAGGAGAATTTTCTTTGGTCAAAATTTGTCAGAAAACCACGTATTAAGGAAATCCCGCATTGTGCAAAATTATCTTGTTTTTCCTAAACAACGCATTGTAACTGGAAATGCTTTGGTGTTGTGTGTATGTCTATGCGTGTAGCCCCAAAAGAGAACACACAGGAGAGTTTTCTCTCGAAAGAATATGTAAGAATACCACGTTATAAGGAAGTACACTGTTGCAGAATAATGACAAATAGTTACGTATTGGAAACCATTAAACTTTACGAGATGAAATAAATCATATTACAAAATTAGCTTGTATCTCCTAAACAACACATTGTAACTCGAAAAGTTTTGGTGTGGCGTGTACGTCTAAACGTGTAGCCTCAAAAGAGAACCACAGGACAATTTTCTTTCTTCAAAATTTGTCAGAAAACCACGTTTTAAAGAAATCCCGCATCGTGAGAAATTATCTTGTTCTTCCTAAACAACACGTTGTAACTCGAAAAGCTTTGGTGTTGCGTGTATGTCTAAGCGTGTAGCCTCAAAAGAGAACACACAGGAGAGTTTTCTCTCGAAAGAATATGTAAGAATACCACGTTATAAGGAAATACAGTGTTGCAGAATAAAGACAAATACGTACTTATTGGAAACACTTAAACTTTACGAGAAGGAAGAGCGCATCGTACAAAATTAGCTTGTATCTCCTAAACAACACGTTGTAACTTGAAAAGATTTGGTGTGGCGTGTACATCTAAATGTGTAGCCTCAAAAGAGAACCCTCAGGAGTATTTTCTTTCATCAAAATTTGTCAGAAAACCACGTTTTAAGGAAATCCCGCATCGTGCTAAATTATCTTGTTTTTCCTAAACAACACATTGTAACTCGAAAAGCTTTGGTGTTGTCTGTATGTCTAAGCCTGTAGCCTCAAAAGAGAACGCACAGGAGAGTTTTCTCTCGAAAGAATATGTAAGAATACCACGTTATAAGGAAATACAGTGTTGCAGAGAAAAGGCAAATACGTATGTATTAGAAACACTTAAACTCTATGAGAAGAAATAACGCATCGTAAAAATATTAGCTTGTATCTCCTAAACAGCATGGTGTAACTCAAAAAGATTTGGTGTGGCGTGTACGTCTAAACGTGTATCCTCAAAAGAGAACCCACAGGAGAATTTTCTTTCATCAAAATTTGTCAGAACACCACGTTTTAAGGAAATCCCGCATCGTGGGAAATTATCTTGTTCTTCCTAAACAACACGTTGTAACTCGAAAAGCTTTGCTGTTGCGTGTATGTCTAAGCGTGTAGCCTCAAAAGCGAATGCACAGGAGAGTTTTCTCTCAAAAGAATAAGAAAGAATACCACGTTATAAGGAAATGCAGTGTTGCAGAGTAAAGACAAATACGTATGTATTGGAAACCCTTAAACTTTACGAGATGAAATAAAGCATCGTACAAAATTAGCTTGTATCTCCTAAACAACACGTTGTAACTCGAAATGATTTGGTGTGGCGTGTACGTCTAAACGTGTAGCCTCAAAAGAGAACCCACAGGACAATTTTCTTTCGTCAAAATTCGTCAGAAAACCACGTTTTAAGGAAATCCCGCATCGTGAGAAATTATCTTGTTCTTCCTAAACAACACGTTTTAACTCGAAAAGCTTTGGTGTTGGGTGTATGTCTAAGCGTGTAGTCCCAAAAGAGAACTCCTAGGAGAGTTTTCTCTCGAAAGAATATGTAAGAATACCACGTTATAAAGAAATACAGTGTTGCAGAGTAAAGACAAATACGTACGTATTGGAAACACTTTATGAGAGAAATAACGCATCTTGCAAAATTAGCTTGTATGTCCTAAACAACATGTTGTAACTCGAAAAGATTTGGTGTGGCGTGTACGTCTAAATGTGTATCCTCAAAAGAGAACCCACAGGAGAGTTTTCTTTGTCAAAATTTGTCAGAAAACCACGTATTAAGGAAATCCCGCATCGTGTGAAATTATCTTGTTTTTCCTAAACCACACGTTGTAACTCGAAAAGCTTTGGTGTTGCGTGTATGTCTAAGCATGTAGCCTCAAAAGAGAACGCACAGGAGAGTTTTTCCTCGAAAGAATATGTAAGAATACCATGTTATAAGGACATACCGTGTTGCAGAGTAAAGACAAATACATACTTATTGGAAACACTTAAATTTTATGAGAAGAAAAAAGGCATCGTACAATATTAGCTTGTATCTCCTAAACAACACGTTATAACTCTAAAGGATTTGGTGTGGCGTGTACGTCTAAATGTGTGCCTCAAAAGAGAACCCACAGGAGAATATTCTTTCGTCAAAATTTGTCAGAAAACCACGTTGTAAGGAAATCCCGCATCGTGCGAAATTATCTTGTTTTTCCTAAACAACATGTTGTAACTCGAATAACTTTGGTGTTGCGTGTATGTCTAAGCATGTAGACTCAAAAGAGAGCACACAAGAGAGTTTTCTCTCGAAAGAATATGTAAGAATACCACGTTATACGGAAATACAGTGTTGCAGAATAAAGATAAATACGTACTTATTGGAAACACTTTATGAGAAGAAATAACGCATCGTAAATTATTAGCTTGTATCTCCTAAACAACACGATGTAACTCGAAAAGATTTGGTGTGGCGTGAACGTCTAAACGTGTAGCCTCAAAAGAGATCCCACAGGAGAATTTTCTTTGGTCAAAATTTGTCAGAAAACCACGTATTAAGGAAATCCCGCATTGTGCATAATTATCTTGTTTTTCCTAAACAACGCATTGTAACTGGAAAAGCTTTGGTGTTGTGTGTATGTCTATGCGTGTAGCCCCAAAAGAGAACACACAGGAGAGTTTTCTCTCGAAAGAATATGTAAGAATACCACGTTATAAGGAAGTACACTGTTGCAGAATAATGACAAATAGTTACGTATTGGAAACCCTTAAACTTTACGAGATGAAATAAATCATATTACAAAATTAGCTTGTATCTCCTAAACAACACGTTGTAACTCGAAATGATTTGGTGTGGCGTGTACGTCTAAACGTGTAGCCTCAAAAGAGAACCCACAGGACAATTTTCTTTCGTCAAAATTCGTCAGAAAACCACGTTTTAAGGAAATCCCGCATCGTGAGAAATTATCTTGTTCTTCCTAAACAACACGTTTTAACTCGAAAAGCTTTGGTGTTGGGTGTATGTCTAAGCGTGTAGTCCCAAAAGAGAACTCCTAGGAGAGTTTTCTCTCGAAAGAATATGTAAGAATACCACGTTATAAAGAAATACAGTGTTGCAGAGTAAAGACAAATACGTACGTATTGGAAACACTTTATGAGAGAAATAACGCATCTTGCAAAATTAGCTTGTATGTCCTAAACAACATGTTGTAACTCGAAAAGATTTGGTGTGGCGTGTACGTCTAAATGTGTATCCTCAAAAGAGAACCCACAGGAGAGTTTTCTTTGTCAAAATTTGTCAGAAAACCACGTTTTAAGGAAATCCCGCATCGTGTGAAATTATCTTGTTTTTCCTAAACCACACGTTGTAACTCGAAAAGCTTTGGTGTTGCGTGTATGTCTAAGCATGTAGCCTCAAAAGAGAACGCACAGGAGAGTTTTTCCTCGAAAGAATATGTAAGAATACCATGTTATAAGGACATACCGTGTTGCAGAGTAAAGACAAATACATACTTATTGGAAACACTTAAATTTTATGAGAAGAAAAAAGGCATCGTACAATATTAGCTTGTATCTCCTAAACAACACGTTATAACTCTAAAGGATTTGGTGTGGCGTGTACGTCTAAATGTGTGCCTCAAAAGAGAACCCACAGGAGAATATTCTTTCGTCAAAATTTGTCAGAAAACCACGTTGTAAGGAAATCCCGCATCGTGCGAAATTATCTTGTTTTTCCTAAACAACATGCTGTAACTCGAAAAACTTTGGTGTTGCGTGTATGTCTAAGCATGTAGACTCAAAAGAGAGCACACAAGAGAGTTTTCTCTCGAAAGAATATGTAAGAATACCACGTTATAAGGAAATACAGTGTTGCAGAATAAAGATAAATACGTACTTATTGGAAACACTTTATGAGAAGAAATAACGCATCGTAAATTATTAGCTTGTATCTCCTAAACAACACGATGTAACTCGAAAAGATTTGGTGTGGCGTGAACGTCTAAACGTGTAGCCTCAAAAGAGATCCCACAGGAGAATTTTCTTTGGTCAAAATTTGTCAGAAAACCATGTATTAAGGAAATCCCGCATAGTGCGACATTATCTTGTTTTTCCTAAACCAAACGTTTTAACTCGAAAAGCTTTCGTGTTGCGTGTATGTCTAAGCGTGTAGCCTCAAAAGAGAACACACAGGAGAGTTTTCTCTCGAAAGAATATGTAAGAATACCACGTTATAAGGAAATACAGTGTTGCAGAGTAAAGACAAATACGTACTTATTGGAAAAACTTAAACCTTACGAGAAGAAATAAGGCATCTTACAAAATTAGTTTGTATCTCCTAAACAACACATTATAACTCGAAAAGATTTGGTGTGGTGTGTATGTCTAAACGTGTAGCCTCAAAAGAGAACCCACAGGAAAATTTTCTTTCGTCAAAATTTGTCAGAAAACCACGTTTTAAGGAAATCCCGCATTCTGCGTAATTATCTTGTTTTTCTTAAACAAAACGTTTTAACTCGAAAAGCTTTGGTGTTGCGTGTATGTCTAAGCGTGTAGCCTCAAAAGAGAACGCACAGGAGAGTTTTATCTCGAAAGAATATGTAAGAATACCACGTTATAAGGAAATACACTGTTGCAGAGTAAAGACAAATACGTACTTATTGGAAAAACTTAAACTCAAGAGAAGAAATAACGCATCGTACAAAATTAGCTTGTATCTCCTAAACAACACGTTGTAACTTAAAAAGATTTGGTGTGGCCTGTACGTCTAAACGTGTAGCCTCAAAAGAGAACCCATAGGAGAATTTTCTTTGGTCAAAATTTGTCAGAAAACCACGTATTAAGGAAATTCCGCATCGTGCGAAATTATCTTGTTTTTCCTAAACAAAACGTTTTAACTCTAAAAGCTTTGGTGTTGCGTGTATGTCTAAGCCTGTAACCTCAAAGGAGAATGCCCAGGAGAGTTTTCTCTCGAAAGAATATGTAAGAATACCACGTTAAAGGAAATACAGTGTTGCAGAGTAAAGACAAATACGTACTTATTGGAAAAACTTAAACTTTACGAGAAGAAATAAGGCATGTTACAAAATCAGTTTGTATCTCCTAAACAACACGTTATAACTTGAAAAGATTTGGTGTGGTGTGTACGTCTAAACTTGTAGCCTCAAAAGAGAACCCACAGGATAATTTTCTTTCGTCAAAATTTGCCAGAAAACCACGTTTTAAGGAAATCCCGCATCTTGCGAAATTATCTTGTTTTTCCTAAACAACACGTTGTAACTCGAAAGCTTTGGTGTTGCGTGTATGTCTAAGCGTGTAGCCTCAAAAGAGAACGCACAGGAGAGTTTTCTCTCGAAAGAATATGTAAGGATACCACGTTATAAGGAAATACAGTGTTGCAGAGTAAAGACAAATACGTACGTATTGGAAACACTTTATGAGAGAAATAACGCATCTGGCAAAATTGGCTTGTATGTCCTAAACAACTCGTTGTAACTCGAAAAGATTTGGTGTGGGGTGCACGTCTAAACGTGTAGCCTCAAAAGAGTACCCACAGGAGAGTTTTATTTCGTCAAAATTTGTCAGAAAACCACGTTTTAAGGAAATCCCGCATCTTGAGAAATTATCTTGTTTTTCCTAAACAACACGTTGTAAATCGAAAAGCTTTGGTGTTGCGTGAATGTCTAAGCATGTAGCCTCAAAGGAGAACGCACAGGAGAGTTTTCTCTCGAAAGAATATGCAAGAATAGCACGTTATAAAGAAATACAGTGTTGCAGATTAAAGGCAAATATGTACGTAATGGAAACACTAAAACTTTATGAGAAGAAATAACGCATCGTAAAAAATTAGCTTGTTTTTCCTAAACAACACGTTGTAACTCGAAATGATTTGGTGTGGCATGTACGTCCAAATGTGTAGCCTCAAAGAGAACCCACAGGAGTATTTTCTTTCGTCAAAATTTGTCAGAAAACCACGTTTTAAGGAAATCCCGCATCGTGCGAAATTATCTTGTTTTTCCTAAACAACACGTTGTAACTCGAAAAGCTTTGGTGTTGCGTGTATGTCTAAGCGTGTAGCCTCAAAAGAGAACGCAAAGGAGAGTTTTTTCTCGAAAGAATGTGTAAGAATACCACGTTATTAGGAAATACAGTGTTGCAGAGTAAAGACAAATACGTATTGGAAAAAACTTTACGAGAAGAAATAACGCATCGTAAGAAATTAGCTTGTATCTCCTAAACAACACGTTGTAACTTAAAAAGATTTGGTGTGGCCTGTACGTCTAAACGTGTAGCCTGAAAAGAGAACCCATAGGAGAATTTTCTTTGGTCAAAATATGTCAGAAACCACGTATTAAGGAAATCCCGCATCGTGCGAAATTATCTTGTTTTTTCTAAACCAAACGTTGTAACTCGAAAAGCTTTGGTGTTGCGTGTTTGTCTAAGCATGTAGCCTCAAAGGGGAACGCACAGGAGAGTTTTCTCTTGAAAGAATATGCAAGAATACCACGTTATAAGGAAATACAGTGTTGCAGAGTAAAGGCAAATATGTACGTAATGGAAACACTTAAACTTTATGAGAAGAAATAACGCATCGTAAAAAAATTAGCTTGTATCTCCTAAACAACATGTTGTAACTAGAAAAGATTTGGTGTTGCGTGAATGTCTAAGCATGTAGCCTCAAAGGAGAACGCAAAGGAGAGTTTTTTTCCCGAAAGAATATGCAAGAATACCACGTTATAAGGAAATACAGTGTTGCAGAGTAAAGGCAAATATGTACGTAATGGAAACACTTAAACTTTATGAGAAGAAATAACGCATAGTAAAAAAATTAGCTTGTTTCTCCTAAACAACACGTTGTAACTCGAAAAGATTTGGTGTGGCGTGTACGTCTAAATGTGTAGCCTCAAAAGAGAACCCACGGGAGTATTTTCTTTTGTCAAAATTTGTCAGAAAACCACATTTTAAGGAAATCCCGCATCGTGCGAAATTATCTTGTTTTTCCTAAACAACACGTTGTAACTCAAAAAGCTTTGGTGTTGCGTGTATGTCTAAGCGTGTAGCCTCAAAAGAGAACGCAAAGGAGAGTTTTTTCTCGAAAGAATATGTAAGAATACCACGTTATTAGGAAATACAGTGTTGCAGAGTAAAGAGAAATACTTACTTAATGGAAAAAACTTTACGAGAAGAAATAACGCATCGTAAGAAATTAGCTTGTATCTCCTAAACAACACGTTGTAACATAAAAAGATTTGGTGTGGCCTGTACGTCTAAACGTGTAGCCTGAAAAGAGAACCCATAGGAGAATTTTCTTTGGTCAAAATTTGCCAGAAAACCACGTATTAAGGAAATCCAGCATAGTGCGAAATTATCTTGTTTTTCCTAAACCAAACGTTTTAACTCGAAAAGCTTTGGTGTTGCGTGTATGTCTAAGCGTGTAGCCTCAAAAGAGAACGCACAGGAGAGTTTTCTCTCGAAAGAATATGTAAGAATACCACGTTATAAGGAAATACAGTGTTGCAGAGTAAAGACAAATACGTACTTATTGGAAAAACTTAAACTTTACGAGAAGAAATAATGCATCTTACAAAATTAGTTTGTATCTCCTAAACAACACGTTATAACTCGAAAAGATTTGGTGTGGTGTGTACGTCTAAACGTGTAGCCTCAAAAGAGAACCCACAGGATAATTTTGTTTCGTCAAAATTTGTCAGAAAACCACGTTTTAAGGAAATCCCGCATCGTGCGAAATTATCTTGTTTTTCCTAAACAACACGTTGTAACTCGAAAAGCTTTGGTGTTGCGTGTATGTCTAAGCATGTAGCCTCAAAGGGGAACGCACAGGACAGTTTTCTCTTGAAAGAATATGCAAGAATACCACGTTATAAGGAAATACAGTGTTGCAGAGTAAAGGCAAATATGTACGTAATGGAAACACTTAAACTTTATGAGAAGAAATAACGCATCGTAAAAAAATTAGCTTGTATCTCCTAAGCAACATGTTGTAACTAGAAAAGATTTGGTGTTGCGTGAATGTCTAAGCATGTAGCCTCAAAGGAGAACGCAAAGGAGAGTTTTCTCTCGAAAGAATATGCAAGAATACCACGTTATAAGGAAATACAGTGTTGCAGAGTAAAGGCAAATATGTACGTAATGGAAACACTTAAACTTTATGAGAAGAAATAACGCATAGTAAAAAAATTAGCTTGTTTCTCCTAAACAACACGTTGTAACTCGAAAAGATTTGGTGTGGCGTGTACGTCTAAATGTGTAGCCTCAAAAGAGAACCCACGGGAGTATTTTCTTTCGTCAAAATTTGTCAGAAAACCACGTTTTAAGGAAATCCCGCATCGTGCGAAATTATCTTGTTTTTCCTAAACAACACGTTGTAACTCGAAAAGCTTTGGTGTTGCGTGTATGTCTAAGCGTGTAGCCTCAAAAGAGAACGCAAAGGAGAGTTTTTTCTCGAAGGAATATGTAAGAATACCACGTTATTAGGAAATACAGTGTTGCAGAGTAAAGACAAATACTTACTTATTGGAAAAAACTTTACGAGAAGAAATAACGCATCGTAAGAAATTAGCTTGTATCTCCTAAACAACACGTTGTAACATAAAAAGATTTGGTGTGGCCTGTACGTCTAAACGTGTAGCCTGAAACAGAACCCATAGGAGAATTTTCTTTGGTCAAAATTTGTCAGAAAACCACGTATTAAGGAAATCCCGCATCGTGCGAAATTATCTTGTTTTTCCTAAACCAAACGTTTTAACTCGAAAAGCTTTGATGTTGCGAGTATGTCTAAGCGTGTAGCCTCAAAAGAGAACGCACAGGAGAGTTTTCTCTCGAAAGAATATGTAAGAATACCACGTTATAAGGAAATACAGTGTTGCAGAGTAAAGACAAATACGTACTCATTGGAAAAACTTAAACTTTACGAGAAGAAATAAGGCATCTTACAAAATTAGATTGTATCTCCTAAACAACACGTTATAACTCGAAAAGATTTGGTGTGGTGTGTACGTCTAAACGTGTAGCCTCAAAAGAGAACCCACAGGATAATTTTCTTTCGTCAAGAATTTGTCAGAAAACCACGTTTTAAGGAAATCCCGCATCGTGCGAAATTATCTTGTTTTTCCTAAAAAACACGTTGTAACTCGAAATGCTTTGGTGTTGCGTGTATGTCTAAGCATGTAGCCTCAAAGGGGAACGCACAGGAGAGTTTTTTCTCGAAAGAATATGCAAGAATACCACGTTATAAGGAAATACAGTGTTGCAGAGTAAAGGCAAATATGTACATAATGGAAACACTTAAACTTTATGAGAAGAAATAACGCATCATAAAAATATTAGCTTGTATCTCCTAAACAACACGTTGTAACTCGAAAAGATTTGGTGTGGCATGTACGTCTAAATGTGTAGCCTCAAAAGAGAACCCACAGTAGTAATTTTTTTCGTCAGAATTTGTCAGAATACCACGTTTTAAGGAAATCCCTCTTCGTGATAAATTATCTTGTTTTTTCTAAACAACACAATGTAACTCGAAAAACTTTGGTGTTTCGTGTATGTCAAAGCGTGTAGCCTCAAAAGAGAACGCACAGGAGAGTTTTCTCTCGAAAGAATATGTAAGAATACCACGTTATAAGGAAATACAATGTTGCAGAGTAAAGACAAATACGTACTTATTGGAAACACTTAAACTTTACGAGAAGAAATAAGGCATCGTACAAAATTAGTATGTATCTCCTAAACAACACGTTATAACTCGGAAGGATTTGGTGTGGTGTGTACATCTAAACGTGTAGCCTCAAAAGAGAACCCACAGGAGAATTTTTGTTCGTTAAATTTTGTCAGAAAACCAAGTTTTAAGGAAATCCCGCATTGTGCGAAATTATCTTGTTTTTCCTAAACAACACGTTGTAACTCGAAAAGCTTTGGTGCTGCGTGTATGTCTAAGCGTATAGCCTCAAAAGAGGACGCAAAGGAGAGTTTTTTCTCGAAAGAATATGTAAGAATACCACATTATTAGGAAATACACTGTTGCAGAGTAAAGACAAATACTTACGTATTGGAAAAACTTTATGAGAAGAAATAACGCATCGTAAGAAATTAGCTTGTATCTCCTAAACAACACGTTGTAACTTAAAAAGATTTGGTGTGGCCTGTACGTCTAAACGTGTAGCCTGAAAAGAGAACCCATAGGAGAATTTTCTTTGGTCAAAATTTGTCAGAAAACCACGTAATACGGAAATCCCGCATTGTGCGAAATTATCTTGTTTTTCCTAAACAAAACGTTTTAACTCGAAAAGCTTTGGTTTTGCGTGTATGTCTAAGCGTTTAGCCTCAAAGGAGAACGCACAGGAGAATTTTCTCTCGAAAGAATATGTAAGAATACCACGTTATAAGGAAATACAGTGTTTCAGAGTAAAGACAAATACATACTTATTGGAAAAACTTAAACTTTATGAGAAGAAATAAGGCATCGTTCAAAACTAGTTTAATCTCCTAAAGAACACGTTATAACTCGAAAAGATTTGGTGTGGTGTGTACGTCTAAACGTGTAGCCTCAAAAGAGAACCCACAGGATAATTTTCTTTCGTCAAAATTAGTCAGAAAACCACGTTTTAAGGAAATCCCGCATCGTGCGAAATTATCTTGTTTTTCCTAAACAACATGTTGTAACTCGAAAAGCTTTGCTGTTGCGTGTATGTCTAAGCGAGTAGCCTAAAAAGATATTGCACAGGAGAGTTTTCTCTCGAAAGAATATGTAAGGATACCACGTTATAAGGAAATACAGTGTTGCAGAGTAAAGACAAATACGTACGTATTGGAAACACTTTATGAGAGAATTAACGCATCTTGCAAAATTAGCTTTTATGTCCTAAACAACACGTTGTAACTCGAAAATTTTTGGTGTGGCGTGTACGTCTAAACGTGTAGCCTCAAAAGAGTACCCACAGGAGAGTTTTATTTCGTCAAAATTTGTCAGAAAACCACGTTTTAAGGAAATCCCGCATCTTGCGAAATTATCTTGTTTTTCCTAAACAACACGTTGTAAATCAAAAAGCTTTGGTGTTGCGTGAATATCTAAGCATGTAGCCTCAAAGGAGAACGCACAGGAGAGTTTTCTCTCAAAAGAATATGCAAGAATACCACGTTATAAGGAAATACAGTGTTGCAGAGTAAAGGCAAATATGTACGTAATGGAAACACTTAAACTTTATGAGAAGAAATAAGGCATCGTAAAAAAATTAGCTTGTTTCTCCTAAACAACACGTTGTAACTCGAAAAGATTTGGTGTGGCGTGTACGTCTAAATGTGTAGCCTCAAAAGAGAACCCACAGGAGTATTTTCTTTCGTCAAAATTTGTCTGAAAACCACGTTTTAAGGAAATCCCGCATCGTGCGAAATTATCTTGTTTTTCCTAAACAACACGTTGTAACTCGAAAAGCTTTGGTGTTGCGTGTATGTCTAAGCGTGTAGCCTCAAAAGAGAACGCAAAGGAGAGTTTTTTCTCAAAAGAATATGTAAGAATACCACGTTATTAGGAAATACACTGTTGCAGAGTAATGACAAATACTTACGTATTGGAAAAAACTTTACGAGAAGAAATAACGCATCGTAAGAAATTAGCTTGTATCTCCTAAACAACACGTTGTAACTTAAAAAGATTTGGTGTGGCCTGTACGTCTAAACGTGTAGCCTGAAAAGAGAACCCATAGGAGAATTTTCTTTGGTCAAAATTTGTCAGAAAACCACGTATTAAGGAAATCCCGCATAGTGCGAAATTATCTTGTTTTTCCTAAACCAAATGTTTTAACTCGAAAAGCTTAGGTGTTGTGTGTATGTCTAAGCGTGTAGCCTCAAAAGAGAACGCACAGGAGAGTTTTCTCTCGAAAGAATATGTAAGAATACCACGTTATAAGGAAATACAGTGTTGCAGAGTAAAGACAACTACATAATTATTGGAAACACTTAAACTTTACAAGAAGAAATAACGCATCGTAAAAAAATTAGCTTGTATCTCCTAAACAACACGTTGTAACTTAAAAAGATTTGGTGAGGCCTGTACGACTAAACGTGTAGCCTCAAAAGAGAACCAACAGGATAATTTTCTTTCGTCAAAATTTGTCAGAAAACCACGTTTTAAGGAAATCCCGCATCCTGCGAAATTATCTTGTTTTTCCTAAAAAACACGTTGTAACTCGAAAAGCTTTGGTGTTGCGTGTATGTGTAAGCGTGTAGCCTCAAAGGGGAACGCACAGGAGAGTTTTCTCTCGAAAGAATATGCAAGAATACCAGGTTATAAGGAAATACAGTGTTGCAGAGTAAAGGCAAATATGTACGTAATGGAAAAACTTAAACTTTATGAGAAGAAATAACGCATCTTAAAATATTAGCTTGTATCTCCTAAACAACACGTTGTAATTCGAAAAGATTTGGTGTGGCGTGTACGTCTAAACGTGTAGCCTCAAAAGAGATCCCACAGGAGAGTTTTCTTTGGTCAAAATTTGTCAGGATGCACGTTTTAAGGAAATCCCGCATCGTGCGAAATTATCTTGTTTTTCCTAAACAACATGTTGTAACTCGAAAAGCTTTGGTGTTGCGTGTATGTCTAAGCGTGTATCCTCAAAAGTGAACGCACAGGAGAGTTTTCTCCCGAAAGAATATGTAGGAATACCACATTATAAGGAAATACAGTGTTGCAGAGTAAAGACAACTACATAATTATTGGAAACACTTAAACTTTACAAGAAGAAATAACGCATCGTAAAAAAATTAGCTTGTATCTCCTAAACAACACGTTGTAACTTAAAAAGATTTGGTGAGGCCTGTACGACTAAACGTGTAGCCTCAAAAGAGAACCAACAGGATAATTTTCTTTCGTCAAAATTTGTCAGAAAACCACGTTTTAAGGAAATCCCGCATCCTGCGAAATTATCTTGTTTTTCCTAAAAAACACGTTGTAACTCGAAAAGCTTTGGTGTTGCGTGTATGTGTAAGCGTGTAGCCTCAAAGGGGAACGCACAGGAGAGTTTTCTCTCGAAAGAATATGCAAGAATACCAGGTTATAAGGAAATACAGTGTTGCAGAGTAAAGGCAAATATGTACGTAATGGAAAAACTTAAACTTTATGAGAAGAAATAACGCATCTTAAAATATTAGCTTGTATCTCCTAAACAACACGTTGTAATTCGAAAAGATTTGGTGTGGCGTGTACGTCTAAACGTGTAGCCTCAAAAGAGATCCCACAGGAGAGTTTTCTTTGGTCAAAATTTGTCAGGAAAGCACGTTTTAAGGAAATCCCGCATCGTGCGAAATTATCTTGTTTTTCCTAAACAACATGTTGTAACTCGAAAAGCTTTGGTGTTGCGTGTATGTCTAAGCGTGTATCCTCAAAAGTGAACGCACAGGAGAGTTTTCTCCCGAAAGAATATGTAGGAATACCACATTATAAGGAAATACAGTGTTGCAGAGTAAAGACAACTACATAATTATTGGAAACACTTAAACTTTACAAGAAGAAATAACGCATCGTAAAAAAATTAGCTTGTATCTCCTAAACAACACGTTGTAACTTAAAAAGATTTGGTGAGGCCTGTACGACTAAACGTGTAGCCTCAAAAGAAAACCCATAGGAGAAGTTTCTTTCGTCAAAATTTGTCAGAAAAGCCCGTATTAAGGAAATCCCGCATCGTGCGAAATTATCTTGTTTTTCCTAAACAACACGTTGTAACTCAAAAAGCTTTGGTGTTGCGTGAATGTCTAAGCATGTAGCCTCAAAGGAGAAAGCACAGGAGAGTTTTCTCTCGAAAGAATATGCAAGAATACCACGTTATAAGGAAATACAGTGTGGCAGAGTAAAGGCAAATATGTACGTAATGGAAACACTTAAACTTTATGAGAAGAATTAACACATCGTAAAAAAATTAGCTTGTTTCTCCTAAACAACAGGTTGTAACTCGAAAAGATTTGGTGTGGCGTGGATGTCTAAACGTGTAGCCTCAAAGGAAAACCCACAGGAGAGTTTTCTTTCGTCAAAATTTGTCAGCAAACCACGTTTTAAGGAAATCCCGCATCGTGCGAAATTATCTTGTTTTTCCTAAACAACACGTTGTAACTAGAAAAGCTTTGGTGTTGCGTGTATGTCTAAGCGTGTAGCCTCAAAGGAGAACGCAGAGGAGAGTTTTCTCTCGAAAGAATATGTAAGAATACCACGTTATAAGGAAATACAGTGTTGCAGAGTAAAGGCAAATACGTACATATTGGAAACAATTAAACTTTAAGAGAAGAAATAAAGCATCTTAAAAAATTAGCATGTATCTCCTAAACAACACGTTGTAATTCGAAAAGATTTGGTGTGGCGTGTACGTCTAAATGTGTAGCCTCAAAAGGGATCCCACAGGAGAGTTTTCTTTGGTCAAAATTTGTCAGGAAACCATGTTTTAAGGAAATCCCGCATCGTGCGAAATTATCTTGATTTTCCTAAACAACATGTTGTAACTCGAAAAGCTTTGGTGTTGCGTGTATGTCTAAGCGTGTAGCCTCAAAAGAGAACGCACAGGAGAGTTTTCTCCCGAAAGAATATGTAGGAATACCATATTATAAGGAAATACAGTGTTGCAGAGTAAAGATAACTACATAATTATTGGAAACACTTAAACTTTACAAGAAGAAATAACGCATCTTAAAATATTAGCTTGTATCTCCTAAACAACACGTTGTAATTCGAAAAGATTTGGTGTGGCGTGTACGTCTAAACGTGTAGCCTCAAAAGAGATCCCACAGGAGAGTTTTCTTTGGTCAAAATTTGTCAGGAAAGCACGTTTTAAGGAAATACCGCATCATGCGAAATTATCTTGTTTTTCCTAAACAACACGTTGTAACTCAAAAAGCTTTGGTGTTGTGTGAATGTCTAAGCATGTAGCCTCAAAGGAGAACGCACAGGAGAGTTTTCTCTCGAAAGAATATGCAAGAATACCACGTTATAAGGAAATACAGTGTTGCAGAGTAAAGGCAAATATGTACGTAATGGAAAAACTTAAACTTTATGAGAAGAAATAACGCATCGTAAAAAAATTAGCTTGTTTCTCCTAAACAACACGTTGTAACGCGAAACGATTTGGTGTGGCGTGGACGTCTAAATGTATAGCCTCAAAAGAGAACCCACAGGAGTATTTTCTTTCATCAAAATTTGTCAGAAAACCACGTTTTAAGGAAATCCCGCATCGTGCGAAATTATCTTGTTTTTCCTAAACAACACGTTGTAACTCGAAAAGCTTTGGTGTTGCGTGTATGTCTAAGCGTGTAGCCTCAAAAGAGAACGCAAAGGAGAGTTTTTTTCTCGAAAGAATATGTAAGAATACCACGTTATTAGGAAATACAGTGTTGCAGTGTAAAGACAAATACTTACGTATTGGAAAAACTTTATGAGAAGAAATAACGCATCGTAAGAAATTAGCTTGTATCTCATAAACAACACGTTGTAACTTATAAAGATTTGGTGTGGCCTGTACGTCAAAACGTGTAGCCTGAAAAGAGAACCCATAGGAGAATTTTCTTTGGTCAAAATTTGTCAGAAAACCACGTATTAAGGAAATCCCGCATAGTGCGAAATTATCTTGTTTTTCCTAAACCAAACGTTTTAACTCGAAAAGCTTTGGTGTTGCGTGTATGTCTAAGCGTGTAGCCTCAAAAGAGAATGCACAGGAGAGTTTTCTCTCGAAAGAATATGTAAGAATACCACGTTATAAGGAAATACAGTGTTGCAGAGTAAAGACAAATACGTACTTATTGGAAAAACTTAAACTTTAGGAGAAGAAATAAGGCATCTTACAAAATTAGTTTGTATCTCCTAAACAACATGTTATAACTCGAAAAGATTTGGTGTGGTGTGTACGTCTAAACGTGTAGCCTCAAAAGAGAACCCACAGGATAATTTTCTTTCGTCAAAATTTGTCAGGAACCCACGTTTTAAGGAAATCCCGCATCGTGCGAAATTATCTTGTTTTTCCTAAACAACATGTTGTAACTCGAAAAGCTTTGGTTTTGCGTGTATGTCTAAGCGTGTAGCCTCAAAAGAGAACGCACAGGAGAGTTTTCTCTCGAAAGAATATTTAAGGATACCACATTATAAGGAAATACAGTGTTGCAGAGTAAAGACAAATACGTACGTATTGGAAACACTTTATCAGAGAAATAACGCATCTTGCAAAATTAGCTTGTATGTCCTAAACAACACGTTGTAACTCGAAAGGATTTGGTGTGGCGTGTAAGTCTAAACGTGTAGCCTCAAAAGAGTACCCACAGGAGAGTTTTATTTCGTCAAAATTTTTCAGAAAACCACGTTTTAAGGAAATCCCGCATCGTGCGAAATTATCTTGTTTTTCCTAAACAACATGTTGTAACTCGAAAAGCTTTGGTGTTGCGTGTATGTCTAAGCGTGTAGCCTCAAAAGAGAATGCACAGGAGAGGTTTCTCTCGAAAGAATATGTAATGTTACCACGTTATAAGGAAATACAGTGTTGCAGAGTAAAGACAAATACGTACGTATTGGAACACTTTATGAGAGAAATAACGCATCTTGCAAAATTAGCTTGTATGTCCTAAACAACACGTTGTAACTCGAAAAGATTTGGTGTGGCGTGTACGTCTTAACGTGTAGCCTCAAAAGAGTACACACAGGAGAGTTATATTTCGTCAAAATTTGTCAGAAAACCACGTTTTAAGGAAACCCTGGATCATGCGAAATTATCTTGTTTTTCCTAAAAAACACGTTGTAACTCGAAAAGCTTTGGTGTTGCGTGAATGTCTAAGCATGTAGCCTCAAAGGAGAAAGCACCGGAGAGTTTTCACTGGAAAGAATATGCAAGAATACCAAGTTATAAGGAAATACAGTGTTGCAGAGTAAAGGCAAATATGTATGTAATGGAAACACTTAAACTTTATGAGAAGAAATAACGCATCGTAAAAAAATTAGCTTGTTTCTCCTAAACAACACGTTGTAACTCGAAAAGATTTGGTGTGGCGTGGACGTCTAAATGTGTAGCCTCAAAGAGAACCCACAGGAGTATTTTCTTTCGTCAAAATTTGTCAGAAAACCACGTTTTATGGAAATCCCGCATCGTGCGAAATTATCTTGTTTTTCCTAAACAACACGTTGTAACTCGAAAAGCTTTGGTGTTGCATGTATGTCTAAGCGTGTAGCCTCAAAAGAGAACGCAAAGGAGAGTTTTTTCTCGAAAGAATATGTAAGAATACTACGTTATTAGGAAATACAGTGTTGCAGAGTAAAGACAAATACTTACGTATTGGAAAAACTTTACGAGAAGAAATAACGCATCGTAAGAAATTAGCTTGTATCTCCTAAACAACACGTTGTAACTTAAAAAGATTTGGTGTGGCCTGTACGTCTAAACATGTAGCCTGAAAAGACAACCCATAGGAGAATTTTCTTTGGTCAAAATTTGTCAGAAAACCACGTATTAAGGAAATCCCGCATAGTGCGAAATTATCTTTTTTTTCCTAAACCAAACGTTTTAACTCAAAAAGCTTTGCTGTTGCGTGTATGTCTAAGCGTGTAGCCTCAAAAGAGAATGCACAGGAGAGTTTTCTCTCGAAAGAATATGTAAGAATACCACGTTATAAGGAAATACAGTGTTGCAGAGTAAATACAAATACGTACTTATTGGAAAAACTTAAACTTTACGAGAAGAAATAAGGCATCTTACAAAATTAGTTTGTATCTCCTAAACAACACATTATAACTCAAAAAGATTTGGTGTGGTGTGTACGTCTAAACGTGTAGCCTCAAAAGTAAACCCACAGGAGAATTCTTTTGAGGCTACCCGTTGAGACATACGATGCGTTATTTCTTCTTGTAAAGTTTAAGTGTTTCCAATAAGTACGTGGTATTCTTACATATTCTTTCGAGGGAAAACTATCCTGTGCATTCTCCTTTGATGCTACACGCTTAGACATACACGCAACACCAAAGCATTTCGGGTTACAACGTGTTGTTTAGGAAAAACAAGATAATTTCACATGATGCAGGATTTCGATAAAAAGTCGTTTTCTGACAAATTTTGACGAAAGAAAATTCTCCTGTGGGTTCTCTTTTGAGGTTACACGTTTAGACATACAAGCCACACCAAATCTTTTCGAGTTATAATGTGTTGTTTAGGAAATACAATCTAATTTTGTACGATGCGTTATTTCTTCTTGTAAAGTGTTTCCAATACGTATGTATTTGTCTTTACTCTGCAACACTGTATTTCCTTATAACGTGGTAACATATTCTTTCGAAAGAAAACTCTCCTGTGCGTTCTCTTTTGAGGCTACACGCTTAGACATACACGCAACCACCAAAGCTTTTCGAGTTAAAACGTGTTGTTTAGGAAAAACAAGATAATTTCGCACGATGCGAGATTTCCTTAATACGTGGTTTTCTGAAAAATTTTGACCAAAGAAAATTCTCCTGTGGGTACTCTTTTGAGGCTACACCCTTAGACGTACACGCCACACCAATTCTTTTCGAGTTACAACGTGTTGTTTAGGAGATACAAGCTAATTTTGTACGATGTGTTATTTCTTCTCCTAAAGTGTTTCCAATACGTACCTATTTGTCTTTGCTCTACAACACTGTATTTCCTTATAACATGGTATTCGTAAATATTCTTTCGAGAGAAAACTCTCCTGTGCATTCTCTTTTGAGGCTACATGCTTAGATATACACACAACACCAAAGCATTTCGAGTTAGAAGGTGTTGTTTAGGAAAAACAAGATAATTTCGCATGATGCGGGAATTCCTTAAAACGTGGTTTTATGACAAATTTTGACGAAAGAAAATTCTCCTGTGTGTTTTCATTTGAGGCTACACGTTTAGACGTACACGCCACACCAATTCCTTTCGAGTTACAACGTGTTGTTTAGGAGATACAAGCTAATTTTTTACGATGCTTTATATCTTCTTGTAAAGTTCAAGTGTATCCAAAATGTACGTATTTTTCTTTAATTTGCGACAATGTATTTCCTTATAACGTGGTATTCTTACATACTCGTTCGAGAGAAATCTCTCCTGTGCGTTCTCTTTTGAGGATACATGCTTAGACATACACGCAACACCAAAGAGTTTCGAGTTACAATGTGTTGTTTAGGAAAAACAAGATAGTTTCGCACTATGCGGGATTTCCTTAATAAGTGGTTTTCTGACAAATTTTGACGAAAGAAAATTCTCCTGTGGGTTCTCTTTTGAGTCTACACGATTAGACGTACACGCCACAAATCTTTTCGAGTTACAACGTGTTGTTTAGGAGATACAAACTAATTTTTTACGATACGTTATTTCTTCTCGTAAAGTGTTTCAAATACATACGTATTTGTCTTTACTCTGCAAAACTGTATTTCCTTATAATGTGGTATTCTTACATGTTCCCTCGAGAGAAAACTCTCCTGTGCGTTGTCTTTTGAGGCTACACGCTTAGACATACACGCAACATCAAAGCTCTTCGAGTTACATCGTGTGGTTTAGGAAAAACAAGATAATTTCGCACGATGAGTGATTTACTTAAAACATGGTTTTCTGACAAATTTTAACGAAAAAAAATTCTCCTGTGGGTTCTCTTTTGAAACTACACGTTTAGACGTACATGCCACACCAAAGCTTTTCGAGTTACAACGTGTTGTTTAGGAGATACAAGCTAATTTTGTACGATGCGTTATTTCTTCTCGTAAAGTGTTTCCAATAAGTACGTATTTGCCTTTAGTCTGCAACACTGTATTTCCTTATAACGTGGTATTCTTACATATTCTTTCGAGAGAAAACTCTCCTGTGCGTCCTCTTTTGAGGCTACACGCTTAGACATACACGCAACCCCAAAGCTTTTCACGTTACAACGTGTTGTTTAGGAAAAACAAGATAATTTCGCACGATGAGGGATTTCCTTAATAAGTGGTTTTCTGAAAAAAATTTGACCAAAGAAAATTCTCCTATGGGTTCTCCTTTGAGACTACACGTGTAGACGTACAGGCCACAACAAATCTTTTTAAGTTACAACGTGTTGTTTAGGAGATACAAGCTAATTTTGTATGATGCGTTATTTCTTCTCGTAAAGTTTTTCCAATAAGTAAGTATTTGTCTTTACTCTACAACACCGTATTTCCTTATAACGTGGTATTCGTACATATTTTTTCGAGAGAAAACTCTCCTGTGCGTTCTCATTTGAGGCTACACGCTTAGACATACACGCATCAGCAAAGCTTTTCGAGTTACAACGTGTTGTTTAGGAAGAACAAGATAATTTCTCACAATGCGGGATTTCCTTAAAACGTGGTTTTCTGACAAATTTTGACGAAAGAAAATTCTCCTGTGGGTTCTCTATTGAGGCTACACGTTTAGACGTACATGCCACACCAAATCTTTTTGAGTTACAACTTGTTGTTTAGGAGATACAAGCTAATTTTTTTACGATGCGTTATTTCTTCTCGTAAAGTTTAAGTGTTTCAATACGTATGTATTTGCCTTTACTCTGCAACACTGTATTTCCTTATAACGTGTTATTCTTATATATTCTTTCGAGAGAAAAGTCTCCTGTGCGTTCTCTTTGGAGGCTACACGCTTAGACATTCATGCAACACCAAAGTCTTTCGAGTTACAACGTGTTGTTTAGGAAAAACAAGATAATTTCGCATGATGCAGGATTTCCTTAAAACGTGGTTTTCTGACAAATTTTGACGAAAGAAAACTCTCCTGTGGGTTCTCTTTTGAGGCTACACATTTAGACGTACACGCCACACTAAATCCTTTCGAGATATAATGTGTTGTTTAGGATATACAAGCTAATTTTTTACTATGTGTTATTTCTTCTCGTAAAGTTTAAGTGTTTCCAATAAGTACGTATTTGTCTTTACTCTGCAACACTGTATTTCCTTATAACGTGTTATTCCTACATATTCTTTCGAGAGAAAACTCTCCTGTGCGTTCTCTTTTGAGGCTACACGCTTAGATATACTCGCAACACCAAAGCTTTTCGAGTTACAACATGTGGTTTAGGAAAAACAAGATAATTTCGCACGATGCGGTATTTCCTTAAAACGTGGTTTTCCGACGAATTTTGACCAAAGAAAACTCTCCTGTGGGTTCTATTTTGAGGCTACACGTTTAGACGTACACGCCACACCAAATCTTTTCGAGTTACAACGTGTTGTTTAGGAGATACAAGCTAATTTTGCATGATGCGTTATTTCTTCTCCTAAAGTGTTTCCAATAAGTTCATATTTGTCTATACACTGCAACACTGTATTTTCTTATAACGTGGTATTCCTACATATTATTTCGGGAGAAAACTATCCTGTGCGTTCTCTTTGGAGGCTACACACTTAGACATACACGCAACACCAAAGCTTTTCGAGTTACAACGTGTTGATTAGGAAAAACACGATAATTTCGCAGGATGCGGGATATCCTTAAAACGTGGTTTTCTGACAAATTTTGACGTAAGAAAATTCTCCTGTGGGTTCTCTTTTGAGGCTACACGTTTAGACATACATGCCACACCAAATCTTTTTAAGTTACCACGTGTTGCTTCAGAGATACAAGCTAATTTTGTACCATGCATTATTTCTTCTCATAATGTGTTTCCAATACATACGTATTTGTCTTTACTCTGCAGCAATATATTTCCTTATAACGTGGTATTCTTACATATTCTTTCGAGAGAAAACTCTCCTGTGCATTCTCTTTTGAGGCTACACGCTTAGACATACACGCAACACCAAAGCTTTTCTAGTTACAGCGTGTTGTTTAGGAAAAACAAGATAATTTCGCACGATGCGGGATTTCCGTAAAACGGGGTTTTCTGACAAATTTTGACGAAAGAAAACTCTCTTGTGGGTTCTCTTTTGAGGCTACACGTTTAGACGTACATGCCACACCAAATCTTTTCGAGTTACAATGTGTTGTTTAGGAGATACAAGCTAATTTTGCATGATGCGTTATTTCTTCTCCTAAAGTTTTTCCAATAAGTACATATTTGTCTATACTCTGCAACACGGTATTTCCATATTACGTGGTATTCGTACAAAATATTTCGAGAGAAAACTCTCCTGTGCGTTCTCTTTGGAGGCAACACTCTTAGACATACAGGCAACACCAAAGCTTTTCGAGTTACAATGTGTTTTTTAGGAAAAACAATATAATTTCACACGATGCAGGATTTCCTTAAAACGTGGTTTTCTGACAAATTTTGACGTAAGAAAATTCTCCTGTGGGTTCTCTTTTGAGGCTACATGTTTGGACATACATGCCGCACCAAATCTTTTTGAGTTACCACATGTTGTTTCGGAGATACAAGCTAATTTTGTACCATGCATTTTTTCTTCTCATAATGTGTTTCCAATACGTACGTATTTGTCTTTACTCTGCAGCAATATATTTCCTTATAACGTGGTATTCTTACATATTCTTTCGAGAGAAAACTCTCCTGTGCATTCTCTTTTGAGGCTATACGCTTAGACATACACGCAACAAAAAAGCTTTTCGCGTTACAAAGTGTTGGTTAGGAAAAACAAGATTATTTCGCACGATGAGGGATTTCCTTAATACGTGGTTTTCTGAAAAAAATTTGACCAAAGAAAATTCTCCTATGGGTTCTCTTTTGAGACTACACGTGTAGACGTACAGGCCAAAACAAATCTTTTTAAGTTACAACGTGTTGTTTAGGAGATACAAGCTAATTTTGTATGATGCGTTATTTCTTCTCGCAAAGTTTTTCCAATAAGTAAGTATTTGTCTTTACTCTACAACACTGTATTTTCTTATAACGTGGTATTCGTACATATTTTTTCGAGAGAAAACTCTCCTGTGGGTTCTCATTTGAGGCTACAGGCTTAGACATACACGCAACAGCAAAGCTTTTCGAGTTACAACGTGTTGTTTAGGAAGAACAAGATAATTTCTCACGATGCGGGATTTCCTTAAAACGTGGTTTTCTGACAAATTTTGACGAAAGAAAATTCTCCTGTGGGTTCTCTTTTGAGGCTACACGTTTAGACGTACACGCCACACCAAATCTTTTTGAGTTACAACTTGTTGTTTAGGAGATACAAGCTAATTTTTTTACGATGCGTTATTTCTTCTCGTAAAGTTTAAGTGTTTCCAATACGTATGTATTTGCCTTTACTCTGCAACAGTGTATTTCCTTATAACGTGTTATTCTTACATATTATTTCGAGAGAAAACTGTCCTGTGCGTTCTCTCTGGAGGCTACACGCTTAGACATTCACGCAACACCAAAGCTTTTCGAGTTACAACGTATTGTTTAGGAAAAACAAGATAATTTCGCATGATGCAGGATTTCCTTTAAACGTGGTTTTCTGACAAATTTTGACTAAAGAAAACTCTCCTGTGGGTTCTCTTTTGAGGCTACACGTATAGACGTACACGCTACTCCAAATCTTTTCGAGTTACAACGTGTTGTTTAGGACATACAAGCTAATTTTGCAAGATGCGTTATTTCTCTCATAAAGTGCTTCCAATACATACATGTTTGTCTTCACTCTGCCACACTGAATTTCCTTATAACGTGGAATTCTTACATATTCTTTCGAGAGAAAACTCTCCTGTGCATTCTCTTTTGGGGCTACATGCTTAGACATGCACCCAACACCAAAGCTTTTCGTGTTACAACATGTTGTTTAGGAAAAACAAGATATTATCACACGATGCGGGATTTATGTAAAACGTGGTTTTTGACAAATTTTGACCAAAGAAAACTCTCCTGTGGGTTCTCTTTTGAGGCTACACGTTTAGACGTACACACCACACCAAATCTTTTCCAGTTACAACGTGTTGTTTAGGAGATACAAGCTAATTTTGCATGATGCTTTATTTCTTCTCGTAAAGTGTTTCCAATAAGTACGTATTTGTCTATACTCTGCAACATTGTATTTCCTTATAACGTGGTATTCTTACATATTCTTTCGAGAGAAAACTCTCCTGGGCGTTCCCCTTTGAGGCTACGCACTTAGACATACATGCAACACCAAAGCTTTTCGAGTTACGTGTTGTTTAGGAAAAACAAGATAATTATGCACGATGCGGGATTTCCTTAATAAGTGGTTTTCTGACAAATTTTGACCAAGGAAAATTCCTCTATGGGTTCTCTTTTGAGGCTACACGTTTAGACGTACAGGCCACACCAAATCTTTTTAAGTTACAACGTGTTGTTTAGGAGATACAAGCTAATTTTGTATGGTGCGTAATTTCTTCTCCTAAAGTTTTTCCAATAAGTAAGTATGTGTCTTTATTCTGCAACATTGTATTTCCTTATAACGTGGTATTCGTACATATTCTTTCAAGAGAAAACTCTCCTGTGCATTCTCATTTGAGGCTACACGCTTAGACATATACGCAACACCAAAGCTTTTCGAGTTACACCGTGTTGTTTAGGAAGAACAAGATAATTTCCCACGATGCGGGATTTCCTTAAAACGTGGTTTTCTGACAAATTTTGACGAAAGAAAATTCTCCTGTGGGTTCTCTTTTGAGGCTACACGTTTAGATGTACACGCCACACCAAATCTTTTTGAGTTTCAACGTGTTGTTTAGGAGATACAAGCTAATTTTTTTTTTACGATGCGTTATTTCTTCTCGTAAAGTTTAAGTGTTTCCAATACGTATGTATTTGCCTTTACTCTGCAACACTGTATTCCCTTATAACGTGGTATTCGTACATATTCTTTCGAGAGAAAACTCTCCTGTGCGTTCTCTTTGGAGGCTACATGCTTAGACATACACGCAAAACCAAAGCTTTTCGAGTTACAACGTGTTGTTTAGGAAAAACAAGATAATATCGCATGATGCGGGATTATCTTAAAACGTGGTTATCTCACAAATTTTGACGAGAGAAAATTCTCCTGTGGGTTCTCTTTTGAGGGTACACGTTTAGACGTACAAGCCACACCAAATCCTTTCGAGTTATAACGTGTTGTTTAGGAGATACAAGCTAATTTTGTACTATGTGTTATTTCTACTCGTAAAGTTTAAGTGTTTCCAATAAGTATGTATTTGTCTTTACTTTGCAACACTGTATTTCCTTATAACGTGGTATTCCTACATATTCTTTCGGGAGAAAACTCTCCTGTGCGTTCTCTTTTGAGGCTACACACTTAGACATACACGCAACACCAATGCTTTTCGATTTACAACATGTTGTTTAGGAAAAACGAGATAATTTCGCACGATGCGGGATTTCCTTAAAACGTGGTTTTTGACAAATTTTGACAAAAGAAAACTCTCCTGTGGGTTCTCTTTTGAGGCTACACGTTTAGACGTACACGCCACACCAAATCTTTTCGAGTTACAGCGTGTTGTTTAGGAGATACAAGCTAATTTTGCATGATGCATTATTTCTTCTTGTAAAGTGTTTCCAATAAGTACGTATTTGTCTTTACTCTGCAACACTGTATTTCCTTATAACGTGGTTTTCTTATATATTCTTTTGAGAGAAAACTATCCTGTGCATTCTCTTTGGAGGCTACACGCTTAGACATACATGCAACACCAAAGCTTTTCGAGTTACAACGTGTTGATTAGGAAAAACAAGATAATTACGCACGATGCGGGATTTCCTTAAAACGTGGTTTTCTGAAAATTTTTGACATAAGAAAATTCTCCTGTGGGTTCTCTTTTGAGGCTACACGTTCAGACGTACATGCCACACCAAATCTTTTTGAGTTACCACGTGTTGTTTCAGAGATACAAGCTAATTTTGTACCATGCGTTATTTCTTCTCATAATGTGTTTCCAATAAGTACGTATATGTCTTTACTCTGCGGCAATATATTTCCTTATAACGTGGCATTCTTACATATTCTTTCGAGAGAAAACTCTCCTGTGCATTCTCTTTTGAGGCTGCACGCTTACACATGCACGCAACACCAAAGCTTTTCTAGTTACAACGTCTTGTTTAGGAAAAACAAGATAATTTCGCACGATGCGGGATTTCCTTAAAACGTGGTTTTCTGACAAATTTTGACGAAAGAAAACTCTCCTGTGGGTTCTCTTTTGAGGCTACACGTTTAGACGAACACACCACACCAAATCTTTTTGAGTTACAACGTGTGTTTTAGGACATACAAGCTAATTTTGCAAGATGCGTTATTTCTCTCATAAAGTGCTTCCAATACGTACGTATTTGTCTTTCCTCTGCCACACTGTATTTCCTTATATCGTGGTATTCTTACATATTCTTTCGAGAGAAAACTCTCCTGTGCGTTCTCTTTTGGGGCTACACGCTTAGACATACACCAAACTCGAAATGATTTGGTGTGGCGTGTACGTCTAAACATGTAGCCTCAAAAGAGAACCCACAGGAGAATTTTTTTTGGTCAAAATTTGTCAGAAAACCACGTATTAAGGAAATCCAGCATCGTGCGAAATTATCTTGTTTTTCCTAAACAACACGTTGTGACTCGAAAAGCTTTGGTGCTGCGTGTATGTCTAAGCGTGTAGCCTCAAAGGAGAACGTACAGGAGAGTTTTCTCTCGAAAGAATATGTAAGAATACCACGTTATTTGGAAATATAGTGTTGCAGAGTAAAGACCAATATGTGTATATTGGAAACACTTTATGAGAAGAAATAACACATGGTAAAAAATTAGCTTGTATCTCCTAAACAACACGTTGTAACTCGAAATGGTTTGGTTTGGTGTTTACATCTAAACGTGTAGCCTCAAAAGAGAACCCACAGGAGAATTTTCTTTCGTCAAAATTTTTTCAGAAAACCACGTTTTAAGGAAATCCCGCATCATGCTAAATTATCTTGTTTTTCCTAAACAGCACGTTGTAACTCGAAAAGCTTTGGGGTTGAATGTATGTCTAAACGTGTGGCCTCTAAACAGAACGCACAGGAGAGTATTCTCTCGAAAGAATATATAAGAATACCACGTTATAAGGAAATACAGTGTTGCAGAGTAAAGACAAATACGTACTTATTGGAAACACTTTATGAGAAGAAATAACGCATCGTACAATATTAGCTTGTATCTCCAAAACTACACGTTGTAACTTGAAAAGATTTGGTGTGGCATGTACATCTAAACGTGTAGCCTCAAAAGAGAACCCACAGGAGAATTTTCTTTCGTCAAAATTTTTCAGAAAACCATGTTTTATGGAAATCCTGCATCGTGCGTAATTATTTTGTTTTTCCAAAACAACACGTTGTAACTCGAAAAGCTTTGGTGTTGCGTGTATGTCTAAGCATGTAGCCTCAAAAGAGAACGCACAGGAGAGGTTTCTCTCGAAAGAATATGTAAGAATACCACGTTATATGGAAATACAGTGTTGCAGAGTAAAGAAAAATATGTACGTATTGGAAACACTTTACGAGAAGAAATAACGCATGGTACAAAATTAGCTTGTATCTCCTAAAAAACACGTTGTGACTCAAAAGGATTTGATGTGGTGATTACATCTAAACGTGTAGCCTCAAAAGAGAACCCACAGGAGTATTTTCTTTCGTCAATATTTTTTCAGAAAACCATGTTTTAAGGAAATCCAGCATCGTGCGAAATTATTTTGTATTTCCTAAACAACACGTTGTAACACGAAAAACTTTGGTGTTGCGTGTATGTCTAAGCGTGTAGCCTCAAAAGAGAACGCACAGTAGAGTATTCTCTCGAAAGAATATGTAAGAATACCACGTTATAAGGAAATACAGTGTTGCAGAGTAAAGACAGATACATACCTACTGGAAACACTTTACGAGAAGGAATAATACATCGTACAAAATTAGCTTGTATTTCCTATACAACACGTTGTAACTCGAAGAGATTTGGTGTGGCGTGTACGTTGAAACGTGTAGCCTCAAAAGAGAACCCACAGGAGAATTTTCTTCCGTCAAAATTTGTCAGAAAACCACGTTTTAAGGAAATCCCGCATCGTGCGAAATTATCTTGTTTTTCCTAAACAACACGTTTTAACTCGAAAAGCTTTGGTGTTGCGTGTAGGTCTAAACGTGTGGCCTCAAAGAGAACGCACAGGAGAGTTTTCTCTCGAAAGAATATATAAGAATACCACGTTATAAGGAAATACAATGTTGCAGAGTAAAGACAAATACATACGTATTGGAAACACTTTACGAGAAGAAATAACGCATCGTACAAAATTAGCTTGTATATCCTAAACAACACGTTGTAACTCGAAAAGATTTGGTGTGGCGTGTACCTCTAAATGTGTAGCCTCAAAAGAGAACCCACAGGAGAATTTTCTTTCGTCAAAATTTTTCAGAAAACCACGTTTTAAGGAAATCCCGCATCGTGCGCAATTATCTTGTTTTTCATAAACAAAACATTGTAACTCGAAAAGCTTTGGTGTTGGGTGTATGTCTAAGCGTGTAGCCTCAAAAGAGAATGCACAGGAGAGTTTTCTCTCGAAAGAATATGTAAGAATACCACGTTATAAGGAAATATATTGCTGCAGAGTAAAGACAAATACATACGTATTGGAAACATATTATGAGACAAAATAACGCATGGTACAAAATTATCTTGTATCTACTAAACAACACGAGGTAACTCAAAAAGATTTGGTGTGGCGTGTAGTCTAAATGTGTAGCCTCAAAAGACAACCCACAGGAGAATTTTCTTACGTAAAAATTTGTCAGAAAGTCACGTTTTAAGGAAATACCGCATCGTGCGAAATTATCTTGTTTTTCCTAATCAACACGTTGTAACTCAAAAAGCTTTGGTGTTGCGTGTATGTCTAAGCATGTAGCCTCCAAAGAGAACGCACAGGATAGTTTTCTCTCGAAAGAATATGTAAGAATACCACGTTATAAGGAAATACAGTGTTGCAGAGTAAAGACAAATATGTATGTATTGGAAACCCTTAAACTTTACGAGATGAAATAAAGCATCGTACAAAATTAGCTTGTATCTCCTAAACAACACGTGGTATCTCGAAAAGATTTGGTGTGGCCTGTACGTCTAAACGTGTAGCCTCAAAAGAGAACCCACAGGACAATTTTCTTTCGTCTAAATTTGTCAGAAAACCACGTTTTAAGGAAATCCCGCATCGTGAGAAATTATCTTGTTCTTCCTAAACAACACGTTGTAACTCAAAAAGCTTTGGTGTTGCGTGTATGTCTAAGCGTGTAGCCCCAAAAGAGAACGCACAGGAGAGTTTTCTCTCCAAAGAATATGTAAGAATACCACGTTATAAGGAAATACAGTGTGGCAGAGTAAAGACAAATATGTAAGTATTGGAAACACTTTATGAGAGAAATAACGCATCTTGCAAAATTAGCTTGTATCTCCTAAACAACACGTTGTAACTCGAAAAGATTTGGTGTGGCATGTACGTCTAAACGTGTAGCCTCAAAAGAGAACCCACAGGAGAGTTTTCTTTCGTCAAAATTTGTCAGAAAACCATGTTTTAATGAAATCCCGCATCGTGAGAAATCATCTTGTTTTTCCTAAACAACACGTTGTAACTCGAAAAGCTTTGGTGTTGCGTGTATTTCTAAGCGTGTAGCCTCAAAAGAGAACGCAAAGGAGAGTTTTCTCTCGAAAGAATATGTTAGAATACCACGTTATTAGGAAATACAGTGTTGCAGAGTAAAGACAAATACGCAAGTATTGGAAACACTTTTCGAGAAGAAATAACGCATCGCACAAAATTAGCTTGTATCTCCTAAACAACACGTTGTAACTCAAAAAGATTTGGTGTGGCGTGTACGTCTCAACGTGTAGCCGCAAATGAAAACCCTCAGAAGAATTTTCTTTCGTCAAAATTTGTCAGAAAACCACGTTTTAAGGAATTCCCGCATCCTTCGAAATTATCTTGTTTTTCGTAAACAACACGTTCTAACTCAAAATGCTTTGGTGTTGCGTGTATGTCTAAGCGTGTATCCTCAAAAGAGAATGCAAAGGAGAGTTTTCTCTCGAAAGAATATGTACGAATACCATGTTATAAGGAAATAAACTGTTGTAAAGACAAATACGTACGTATTGGAAACACTTTAGGAGAAGAAATAACGCATCGTACAAAATTAGCTTGTATATCCTAAACAACACGTTGTAACTCGAAAAGATTTGTTGTGGCGTGTACCTCTAAACGTGTAGCCTCAAAAGAGAACCCACAGGAGAATTTTCTTTCGTCAAAATTTTTCAGAAAACCACGTTTTAAGGAAATCCCGCATCGTGCGCAATTATCTTGTTTTTCATAAACAAAACATTGTAACTCGAAAAGCTTTGGTGTTGGGTGTATGTCTAAGCGTGTAGCCCCAAAGAGAATGCACAGGAGAGTTTTCTCTTGAAAGAATATGTAAGAATACCACGTTATAAGGAAATATATTGCTGCAGAGTAAAGACAAATACATACGTATTGGAAACATATTATGAGACGAAATAACGCATGGTACAAAATTATCTTGTATCTACTAAACAACACGAGGTAACTCAAAAAGATTTGGTGTGGCGTGTAGTCTAAATGTGTAGCCTCAAAAGACAACCCTCAGGAGAATTTTCTTACGTCAAAATATGTCAGAAAATCACGTTTTAAGGAAATACCGCATCGTGCGAAATTATCTTCTTTTTCCTAATCAACACGTTGTAACTCAAAAAGCTTTGGTGTTGCGTGTATGTCTAAGCATGTAGCCTCCAAAGAGAACGCACAGGATAGTTTTCTCTCGAAAGAATATGTAAGAATACCACGTTATAAGGAAATACAGTGTTGCAGAGTAAAGACAAATATGTATGTATTGGAAACCCTTAAACTTTACGAGATGAAATAAAGCATCGTACAAAATTAGCTTGTATCTCCTAAACAACACGTGGTATCTCGAAAAGATTTGGTGTGGCCTGTACGTCTAAACGTGTAGCCTCAAAAGAGAACCCACAGGACAATTTTCTTTCGTCTAAATTTGTCAGAAAACCACGTTTTAAGGAAATCCCGCGTCGTGAGAAATTATCTTGTTCTTCCTAAACAACACGTTGTAACTCAAAAAGCTTTGGTGTTGGGTGTATGTCTAAGCATGTAGCCCCAAAAGAGAACGCACAGGAGAGTTTTCTCTCGAAAGAATATGTAAGAATACCACGTTATAAGGAAATACAGTGTTGCAGAGTAAAGACAAATACATAAGTATTGGAAACACTTTATGAGAGAAATAACGCATCTTGAAAAATTAGCTTGTATCTCCTAAACAACACGTTGTAACTCGAAAAGATTTGAGAATTTTCTTTCGTCAAAATTTTTCAGAAAATCACGTTTTAAGGAAATCCCGCATCGTGCGAAATTATCTTGTTTTTCCTAAACAACACATTGTAACTCGAAAAGCTTTCGTTTTGCGTGTATGTCTAAGTGTGTAGCCTCAAAACAGAAGGCACAGGAGAGCTTTCTCTCGAAAGAATATTGTAGAATACCACGTTATAAGGAAGTACAATTTTGCAGAGTAAAGACAAATACGTACGTATTGAAAACACTTTACAAGAAGAAACAACGCATCGTACGAAATTAGCTTGTATCTCCAAAACTACACGTTGTAACTCGAAAAGAATTGTTGTGGCATGTACGTCTGAACATGTAGCATCTAAAGAGAACGAAAAAAGAATTTTCTTTCGTCAAAATTTTTCAGAAAATCACGATTTAAGGAAATCCCGCATCATGCGAAATTATATTGTTTTTCCTAAACAACACGTTGTAAGTCGAAAAGCTTTCATGTTGCTTGTATGTCTAAGTGTGTAGCCTCAAAAGAGAAGGCACAGGACAGTTTTATCTCGAAAGAATATGTAAGAATACCACTTCATAAGGAAATACAGTTTTGCAGAGTAAAGACATATACGTACGCATTGGAAACTCTTTACGAGAAGAAATAACGCATAGTAAAAAATAGGCTTGTATCTCCAAAACTACACGCTGTAACTCGAAAAGAATTGGTGTGGAGTGTACGTCTTAACGTGTAGTCTCAAAAGAGAGCCCAAAGGAGAATTTTCTTTCGTCAAAATTTTTCAGAAAATCACGTTTTAAGGAAATCCCGCATCGTGCGAAATTATCTTGTTTTTCCTAAACAACACGTTGTAACTCGAAAAGCTTTCGTGTTGCGTGTATGTCTAAGTGTGTAGCATCAAAACAGAAGGCACAGGAGAGTTTTTTGTCGAAAGAATATTGTAGAATACCACGTTATAAGGAAATACAATTTTGCAGAGTAAAGACAAATACGTACATATTGAAAACACATTAAGAGAAGAAATAACGCATCGTACAAAATTAGCTTGTATCTCCAAAACTACACGTTGTAACTCGAAAAGAATTGTTGTGGCGTGTACGTCTTAACATGTAGCATCTAAAGAGAACCAAAAGGAGAATTTTCTTTCGTCAAATTTTTCAGAAAATCACGTTTTAAGGAAATCCCGCATCGTGCGAAATTATCTTGTTTTTCCTAAACAACACATTGTAAGTCGAAAAGCTTTCATGTTGCGTGTATGTCTAAGTGTGTAGCCTCAAAAGAGAAGGCACAGGACAGTTTTTTCTCGAAAGAATATGTAAGAATACCACTTCATAAGGAAATACAGTTTTGCAGAGTAAAGACATATACGTACGCATTGGAAACTCTTTACGAGAAGAAATAACGCATAGTACAAAATTAGCTTGTATCTCCAAAACTACACGTTGTAACTCGAAAAGAATTGGTGTGGCATGTACGTCTTAACGTGTAGTCTCAAAAGAGAGCCCAAAGCAGAATTTTCTTTCGTCAAAATTTTTCGGAAAATCACGTTTTAAGGAAATCCCGCATCGTGCGAAATTATCTTGTTTTTCCTAAACAACACGTTGTAACTCGAAAAGCTTTCGTGTTACGTGAATGTCTAAGTGTGTAGCCTCAAAACAGAAGGCACAGGAGAGTTTTCTGTCAAAAGAATATTGTAGAATACCACGTTATAAGGAAATACAATTTTGCAGAGTAAAGACAAATACATACGTATTGAAAACACATTACGAGAAGAAATAACGCATCGTACAAAATTAGCTTGTATCTCCAAACCTCACGTTGTAACTCGAAAAGAATTGTTGTGGCATGTACGTCTTAACATGTAGCATCTAAAGAGAACCAAAAGGAGAATTTTCTTTCGTCAAAATTTTTCAGAAAATCACGTTTTAAGGAAATCCCGCATCGTGCGAAATTATCTTGTTTTTCCTAAACAACACGTTGTAAGTCGAAAAGCTTTCATGTTGCGTGTATGTCTAAGTATGTAGCCTCAAAAGAGAAGGCACAGGAGAGTTTTCTCTCGTAGAATATGTAAGAATACCACTTCATAAGGAAATACAGTTTTGCAGAGTAAAGACATATACGTACGCATTGGAAACTCTTTACGAGAAGAAATAACGCATCGTACAAAATTAGCTTGTATCTCCAAAACTACACGTTGTAACTCGAAAAGAATTGGTGTGGCGTGTACGACTTAACGTGTAGTCTCAAAAGAGAGCCCAGAGGAGAATTTTCTTTCCTCAAAATTTTTCAGAAAATCACGTTTTAAGGAAATCCCGCATCGTGCGAAATTATCTTGTTTTTCCTAAACAACACGTTGTAACTCGAAAAGCTTTCCTGTTGCGTGTATGTCTAAGTGTGTAGCCTCAAAAGAGAAGGCACAGGAGAGTTTTCTCTCGAAAGAATATATAAGAATACCACTTCATAAGGAAATACAGTTTTGCAGAGTAAAGACATATACATACGTATTGGAAACTCTTTACGAGAAGAAATAACGCATAGTAAAAAATTAGCTTGTATCTCCAAAACTACACGTTGTAACTCGAAAAGAATTGGTGTGGCGTGTACGCCTTAACGTGTAGTCTCAAAAGAGAGCCCAAAGGAGAATTTTTTTTCCTCAAAATTTTTCAGAAAATCACTTTTTAAGGAAATCCCGCATCGTGCGAAATTATCTTGTTTTTCCTAAACAACACGTTGAAAGTCGAAAAGCTTTCATGTTGCGTGTATGTCTAAGTGTGTAGCCTCAAAATAGAAGGCACAGGAGAGTTTTCTCTCGAAAGAATATGGTAGAATACCACGTTATAAGGAAGTACAATTTTGCAGAGTAAAGACAAATACGTACATATTGAAAACACTTTACGAGAAGAAACAACGCATCGTACAAAATTAGCTTGTATCTCCAAAACTACACGGTGTAACTCGAAAAGAATTGTTGTGGCATGTACGTCTGAACATGTAGCATCTAAAGAGAACCAAAAGGAGAATTTTCTTTCGTCAAAATTTTTCAGAAAATCACGATGTAAGGAAATCCCGCATCGTGCGAAATTATCTTGTTTTTCCTAAACAACACGTTGTAAGTCGAAAAGCTTTCATGTTGCGTGTATGTCTAAGTGTGTAGCCTCAAAAGAGAAGGCACAGGAGAGTTTTCTCTCGAAAGAATATGTAAGAATACCACTTCATAAGGAAATACAGTTTTGCAGAGTAAAGACATATACGTACGCATTGGAAACTCTTTACGAGAAGAAATAACGCATAGTACAAAATTAGCTTGTATCTCCAAAACTACACGTTGTAACTCGAAAAGAATTGGTGTGGCGTGTACGTCTTAACGTGTAGTCTCAAAAGAGAGCCCAAAGGAGAATTTTCTTTCGTCAAAATTTTTCAGAAAATCACGTTTTAAGGAAATCCCGCATCGTGCGAAATTATCTTGTTTTTCCTAAACAACACGTTGTAACTCGAAAAGCTTTCGTGTTGCGTGAATGTCTAAGTGTGTAGCCTCAAAAGAGAAGGCACAGGAGAGTTTTCTGTCGAAAGAATATTGTAGAATACCACGTTATAAGGAAATACAATTTTGCAGAGTAAAGACAAATACGTACGTATTGAAAACACATTATGAGAAGAAATAACCCATCGTACAAAATTAGCTTGTATATCCAAATCTACACGTTGTAACTCGAAAAGAATTGTTGTGGCGTGTACGTCTTAACATGTAGCATCTAAAGAGAACAAAAAGGAGAATTTTCTTTCGTCAAAATTTTTCAGAAAATCACGTTTTAAGGAAATCCCGCATCGTGCGAAATTTTCTTGTTTTTCCTAAACAACACGTTGTAACTCGAAAACCTTTCGTGTTGCGTGAATGTCTAAGTGTGTAGCCTCAAAACAGAAGGCACAGGAGAGTTTTCTGTCGAAAGAATATTGTAGAATACCACGTTATAAGGAAATACAATTTTGCAGAGTAAAGACAAATACGTATGTATTGAAAACACATTATGAGAAGAAATAACGCATCGTACAAAATTAGCTTGTATCTCCAAAACTACACGTTGTAACTCGAAAAGAATTGTTGTGGCGTGTATGTCTTAACATGTAGCATCTAAAGAGAACCAAAAGGAGAATTTTCTTTCGTCAAAATTTTTCAGAAAATCACGTTTTAAGGAAATCCCGCATCGTGCGAAATTATCTTGTTTTTCCTAAACAACACATTGTAAGTCGAAAAGCTTTCATGTTGCGTGTATGTCTAAGGGTGTAGCCTCAAAAGAGAAGGCACAGGACAGTTTTCTCTCGAAAGAATATGTAAGAATACCACTTCATAAGGAAATACAGTTTTGCAGAGTAAAGACATATACGTACGAATTGGAAACTATTTACGAGAAGAAATAACGCATTGTACAAAATTAGCTTGTATCTCCAAAACTACACGTTGTAACTCGAAAAGAATTGGTGTGGCATGTACGTCTTAACGTGTAGTCTCAAAAGAGAGCCCAAAGCAGAATTTTCTTTCGTCAAAATTTTTCAGAAAATCACGTTTTAAGGAAATCCCGCATCGTGCGAAATTATCTTGTTTTTCCTAAACAACACGTTGTAAGTCGAAAAGCTTTCGTGTTACGTGAATGTATAAGTGTGTAGCCTCAAAACAGAAGGCACAGGAGAGTTTTCTGTCAAAAGAATATTGTAGAATACCACGTTATAAGGAAATACAATTTTGCAGAGTAAAGACAAATACGTACGTATTGAAAACACATTACGAGAAGAAATAACGCATCGTACAAAATTAGCTTGTATCTCCAAACCTCACGTTGTAACTCGAAAAGAATTGTTGTGGCATGTACGTCTTAACATGTAGCATCTAAAGAGAACCAAAAGGAGAATTTTCTTTCGTCAAAATTTTTCAGAAAATCACGTTTTAAGGAAATCCCGCATCGTGCGAAATTATCTTGTTTTTCCTAAACAACACGTTGTAAGTCGAAAAGCTTTCATGTTGCGTGTATGTCTAAGTATGTAGCCTCAAAAGAGAAGGCACAGGAGAGTTTTCTCTCGTAGAATATGTAAGAATACCACTTCATAAGGAAATACAGTTTTGCAGAGTAAAGACATATACGTACATATTGGAAACTCTTTACGAGAAGAAATAACGCATCGTACAAAATTAGCTTGTATCTCCAAAACTACACGTTGTAACTCGAAAAGAATTGGTGTGGCGTGTACGACTTAACGTGTAGTCTCAAAAGGGAGCCCAGAGGAGAATTTTCTTTCGTCAAATTTTTTCAGAAAATCACGTTTTAAGGAAATCCCGCATCGTGCGAAATTATCTTGTTTTTCCTAAACAAAACGTTGTAACTCGAAAAGCTTTCCTGTTGCGTGTATGTCTAAGTGTGTAGCCTCAAAAGAGAAGGCACAGGAGAGTTTTCTCTCGAAAGAATATATAAGAATACCACTTCATAAGGAAATACAGTTTTGCAGAGTAAAGACATATACATACGTATTGGAAACTCTTTACGAGAAGAAATAACGCATAGTAAAAAATTAGCTTGTATCTCCAAAACTACACGTTGTAACTCGAAAAGAATTGGTGTGGTGTGTACGTCTTAACGTGTAGTCTCAAAAGAGAGCCCAAAGGAGAATTTTCTTTCGTCAAAATTTTTCAGAAAATCACGTTTTAAGGAAATCCCGCATCGTGCGAAATTATCTTGTTTTTCCTAAACAACATGTTGTAAGTCGAAAAGCTTTCATGTTGCGTGTATGTCTAAGTGTGTAGCCTCAAAATAGAAGGCACAGTAGAGTTTTCTCTCGAAAGAATATTGTAGAATACCACGTTATAAGGAAGTACAATTTTCCAGAGTAAAGACAAATACGTACGTATTGAAAACACTTTACGAGAAGAAACAACGCATCGTACAAAATTAGCTTGTATCTCCAAAACTACACGTTGTAACTCGAAAAGAATTGTTATGGCATGTACGTCTGAACATGTAGCATCTAAAGAGAACCAAAAGGAGAATTTTCTTTCGTCAAAATTTTTCAGAAAATCACGATGTAAGGAAATCCCGCATCGTGCGAAATTATCTTGTTTTTCCTAAACAACACGTTGTAAGTCGAAAAGCTTTCATGTTGCGTGTATGTCTAAGTGTGTAGCCTCAAAAGAGAAGGCACAGGAGAGTTTTCTCTCGAAAGAATATGTAAGAATACCACTTCATAAGGAAATACAGTTTTGCAGAGTAAAGACATATACGTACGCATTGGAAACTCTTTACGAGAAGAAATAACGCATAGTACAAAATTAGCTTGTATCTCCAAAACTACACGTTGTAACTCGAAAAGAATTGGTGTGGCATGTACGTCTTAACGTGTAGTCTCAAAAGAGAGCCCAAAGGAGAATTTTCTTTCGTCAAAATTTTTCAGAAAATCACGTTTTAAGGAAATCCCGCATCGTGCGAAATTATCTTGTTTTTCCTAAACAACAAGTTGTAACTCGAAAAGCTTTCGTGTTGCGTGAATGTCTAAGTGTGTAGCCTCAAAACAGAAGGCACAGGAGAGTTTTCTGTCGGAAGAATATTGTAGAATACCACGTTATAAGGAAATACAATTTTGCAGAGTAAAGACAAATACGTACATATTGAAAACACATTACGAGAAGAAATAACGCTTCGTACAAAATTAGCTTGTATATCCAAATCTACACGTTGTAACTCGAAAAGAATTGTTGTGGCGTGTACGTCTTAACATGTAGCATCTAAAGAGAACAAAAAGGAGAATTTTCGTTCGTCAAAATTTTTCAGAAAATCACGTTTTAAGGAAATCCCGCATCGTGCGAAATTTTTTTGTTTTTCCTAAACAACACGTTGTAACTCGAAAAGCTTTCGTGTTGCGTGAATGTCTAAGTGTGTAGCCTCAAAACAGAAGGCACAGGAGAGTTATCTGTCGAAAGAATATTGTAGAATACCACGTTATAAGGAAATACAATTTTGCAGAGCAAAGACAAATACGTACATATTGAAAACACATTACGAGAAAAAATAACTCAACTCATCGTACAAAATTAGCTTGTATCTCCAAAACTACACGTTGTAACTCGAAAAGAATTGTTGTGGCGTGTACGTCTTAACATGTAGCATCTAAAGAGAACCAAAAGGAGAATTTTCTTTCGTTAAAATTTTTCAGAAAATCACGTTTTAAATCACGCATCGTGCGAAATTATCTTGTTTTTCCTAAACAACACGTTGTAAGTCAAAAAGCTTTCATGTTGCGTGTATGTCTAAGTGTGTAGCCTCAAAAGAAGGCACAGGAGAGTTTTCTCTCGAAAGGATATGTAAGAATACCACTTCATAAGGAAATACAGTTTTGCAGAGTAAAGACATATACGTATGTATTGGAAACTCTTAACGAGAAGAAATAACGCATAGTAAAAAATTAGCTTGTATCTCAAAAACTACACGTTGTAACTCGAAATGAATTGTTGTGGCGTGTACGTCTTAACATGTAGCATCTAAAGAGAACCAAAAGGAGAATTTTCTTTCGTCAAAATTTTTCAGAAAATCACGTTTTAAGGAAATCCCGCATCGTGCGAAATTATCTTGTTTTTCCTAAACAACACGTTGTAAGTCGAAAAGCTTTCATGTTGCGTGTATGTCTAAGTGTGTAGCCTCAAAAGAGAAGGCAGAGAACAGTTTTCTCTCGAAAGGATATGTAAGAATACCACTTCATAAGGAAATACAGTTTTGCAGAGTAAAGACATATACGTACGCATTGGAAACTCTTTACGAGAAGAAATAACGCATAGTACAAAATTAGCTTGTATCTCCAAAACTACATATTGTATCTCGAAAAGAATTGTTATGGCGTGTATGTCTTAACATGTGGCATCTAAAGAGAACCAAAAGGAGAATTTTCTTTCGTCAAAATTTTTCAGAAAATCACGTTTTAAGGAAATCCCGCATCGTGCGAAATTATCTTGTTTTTCCTAAACAACACGTTGTAAGTCGAAAAGCTTTCATGTTGCGTGTATGTCTAAGTGTGTAGCCTCAAAAGAGAAGCTACAGGAGAGTTTTCTCTCGAAAGAATATAGTAGAATACCCCATTATAAGGAAGTACAATTTTGCAGATTAAAGACAAATACGTACGTATTGAAAACACTTTACGAGAAGAAACAAAGCATAGTACAAAATTAGCATGTATCTCCAAAACTACACGTTGTAACTCGAAAAGAATTGTTGTGTCATGTACGTCTGAACATGTAGCATCTAAAGAGAACCAAAAGGAGAATTTTCTTTCGTCAAAATTTTTCAGAAAATCACGATTTAAGGAAATCCCGCATCGTGCGAAATTATCTTGTTTTTCCTAAACAACACGTTGTAAGTCGAAAAGCTTTCATTTTGCGTACATGTCTAAGTGTGTAGCCTCAAAAGAGAAGGCACAGGAGAGTTTTCTCTCGAAAGAATATGTAAGAATACCACTTCATAAGGAAATACAGTTTTGCAGAGTAAAGACATATACGTACGTATTGGAAACTCTTTACGGGAAGAAATAACGCATCGTACAAAATTAGCTTGTTTCTCCAAACTACACGTTGTAACTCGAAAAGAATTGTTGTGGCGTGTACGTCTTAACATGTAGCATCTAAAGAGAACCAAAAGAAGAATTTTCTTTCGTCAAAATTTTTCAGAAAATCACGTTTTAAGGAAATCCCGCATCGTGCGAAATTATCTTGTTTTTCCTAAACAACACGTTGTAAGTCGAAAAGCTTTCATGTTGCGTGTATGTCTAAGTGTGTAGCCTCAAAAGAGAAGGCACAGGACAGTTTTCTCTCGAAAGAATATGTAAGAATACCACTTCATAAGGAAATACAGTTTTGCAGAGTAAAGACATATACGTACGTATTGGAAACTCTTTACGAGAAGAAATAACGCATCGTACAAAATTAGCTTGTATCTCCAAAACTACACGTTGTAACTCGAAAAGAATTGTTGTGGCGTGTACGTCTTAACATGTAGCATCTAAAGAGAACCAAAAGGAGAATTTTCTTTCGTCAAAATTTTTCAGAAAATCACGTTTTAAGGAAATCCCGCATCGTGCGAAATTATCTTGTTTTTCCTAAACAACACGTTGTAAGTCGAAAAGCTTTCGTGTTGCGTGTATGTCTAAGTGTGTAGCCTCAAAAGAGAAGGCACAGGAGAGTTTTCTCTCGAAAGAATATGTAAGAATACCACTTCATAAGGAAATACAGTTTTGCAGAGTAAAGACATATACGTATGTATTGGAAACTCTTTACGAGAAGAAATAACGCATCGTACAAAATTAGCTTGTTTCTCCAAACTACACGTTGTAACTCGAAAAGAATTGTTGTGGCGTGTACGTCTTAACATGTAGCATCTAAAGAGAACCAAAAGGAGAATTTTCTTTCGTCAAAATTTTTCAGAAAATCACGTTTTAAGGAAATCCCGCATCGTGCGAAATTATCTTGTTTTTCCTAAACAACACGTTGTAAGTCGAAAAGCTTTCATGTTGCGTGTATGTCTAAGTGTGTAGCCTCAAAAGAGAAGGCACAGGAGAGTTTTCTCTCGAAAGAATATGTAAGAATACCACTTCATAAGGAAATACAGTTTTGCAGAGTAGAGACACATACGTACTTATTGGAAACTCTTTACGAGAAGAAATAACGCATCGTACAAAATTAGCTTGTTTCTCCAAACTACACGTTGTAACTCGAAAAGAATTGTTGTGGCATGTACGTCTTAACATGTAGCATCTAAAGAGAACCAAAAGAAGAATTTTCTTTCGTCAAAATTTTTCAGAAAATCACGTTTTAAGGAAATCCCGCATCGTGCGAAATTATCTTTTTTTTCCTAAACAACACGTTGTAAGTCGAAAAGCTTTCATGTTGCGTGTATGTCTAAGTGTGTAGCCTCAAAAGAGAAAGCACAGGACAGTTTTCTCTCGAAAGAATATGTAAGAATACCACTTCATAAGGAAATACAGTTTTGCAGAGTAAAGACATATACGTACGCATTGGAAACTCTTTACGAGAAGAAATAACGCATAGTACAAAATTAGCTTGTATCTCCAAAACTACGTATTGTATCTCGAAAAGAATTGTTATGGCGTGTATGTCTTAACATGTGGCATCTAAAGAGAACCAAAAGGACAATTTTCTTTCGTCAAAATTTTTCAGAAAATCACGTTTTAAGGAAATCCCGCATCGTGCGAAATTATCTTGTTTTTCCTAAACAACACGTTGTAAGTCGAAAAGCTTTCATGTTGCGTGTATGTCTAAGTGTGTAGCCTCAAAAGAGAAGGCACAGGAGAGTTTTCTCTCGAAAGAATATTGTAGAATACCACGTTACAAGGAAGTACAATTTTGCAGAGTAAAGACAAATACGTATGTATTGAAAACACTTTACGAGAAGAAACAATGCATCGTACAAAATTAGCTTGTATCTCCAAAACTACACGTTGTAACTCGAAAAGAATTGTTGTGGCATGTACGTCTGAACATGTAGCATCTAAAGAGAACCAAAAGGAGAATTTTCTTTCGTCAAAATTTTTCAGAAAATCACGATTTAAGGAAATCCCGTATCGTGCGAAATTATCTTGTTTTTCCTAAACAACACGTTGTAAGTCGAAAAGCTTTCATTTTGCGTGTATGACTAAGTGTGTAGCCTCAAAAGAGAAGGCACAGGACAGTTTTCTCTCGAAAGAATATGTAAGAATACCACTTCATAAGGAAATACAGTTTTGCAGAGTAAAGACATATACGTACGCATTGGAAACTCTTTACGAGAAGAAATAACGCATAGTACAAAATTAGCTTGTATCTCCAAAACTACACGTTGTAACTCGAAAAGAATTGGTGTGGCGTGTTTGTCTTAACGTGTAGTCTCAAAAGAGAACCCAAAGGAGAATTTTCTTTCGTCAAAATTTTTCAGAAAATCACGTTTTAAGGAAATCCCGCATCGTGCGAAATTATCTTGTTTTCCTAAACAACACGTTGTAACTCGAAAAGCTTTCGTGTTGCGTGAATGTCTAAGTGTGTAGCCTCAAAACAGAAGGCACAGGAGAGTTTTCTGTCGAAAGAATATTGTAGAATACCACGTTATAAGGAAATACAATTTTGCAGAGTAAAGACAAATACGTACGTATTGAAAACACATTACGAGAAAAAATAACTCATCGTACAAAATTAGCTTGTATCTCCAAAACTACACGTTGTAACTCGAAAAGAATTGTTGTGGCGTGTAAGTCTTAACATGTAGCATCTAAAGAGAACCAAAAGGAGAATTTTCTTTCGTCAAAATTTTTCAGAAAATCACGTTTTAAGGAAATCCCGCATCGTGCGAAATTATCTTGTTTTTCCTAAACAATACGTTGTAAGTCGAAAAGCTTTCATGTTGCGTGTATGTCTAAGTGTGTAGCCTCAAAAGAGAAGGCACAGGACAGTTTTCTCTCGAAAGAATATGTAAGAATACCACTTCATAAGGAAATACAGTTTTGCAGAATAAAGACATATAGGTACGCATTGGAAACTCTTTACGAGAAGAAATAACGCATAGTACAAAATTAGCTTGTATCTCCAAAACTACACGTTGTAACTCGAAAAGAATTGGTGTGGCGTGTACTTCTTAACGTGTAGTCTCAAAAGAGATCCCAAAGGAGAATTTTCTTTGGTCAAAATTTTTCAGAAAATCACGTTTTAAGGAAATCCCGCATAGTGCGAAATTATCTTGTTTTTCCTAAACAACAAGTTGTAACTCGAAAAGCTTTCGTGTTGCGTGTATGTCTAAGTGTGTAGCCTCAAAACAGAAGGCACAGGAGAGTTTTCTGTCGAAAGAATATTGTAGAATACCACGTTATAAGGAAGTACAATTTTGCAGAGTAAAACATATACGTACGTATTGGAAACTCTTCATGAGAAGAAATAACGCATCGTACAAAATTAGCTTGTATCTCCAAAACTACACGTTGTAACTCGAAAAGAATTGTTGTGGTGTGTACGTCTTAACATGTAGCATCTAAAGAGAACCAAAAGGAGAATTTTCTTTCGTCAAAATTTTTCAGAAAATCACGTTTTAAGGAAATCCCGCATCGTGCGAAATTATCTTGTTTTTCCTAAACAACACGTTGTAAGTCGAAAAGCTTTCATGTTGCGTGTATGTCTAAGTATGTAGCCTCAAAAGAGAAGGCACAGGAGAGTTTTCTCTCGTAGAATATGTAAGAATACCACTTCATAAGGAAATACAGTTTTGCAGAGTAAAGACATATACATACGTATTGGAAACTCTTTACGAGAAGAAATAACGCAGAGTAAAAAATTAGCTTGTATCTCCAAAACTACACGTTGTAACTCGAAAAGAATTGGTGTGGCGTGTACGACTTAACGTGTAGTCTCAAAAGAGAGCCCAGGGGAGAATTTTCTTCAACGTGATGTTTAGGAAAAACAAGATTATTTCGCATGATGCAGGATTTCCTTAAAACGTGGTTTTCTCAAAAAATTTTGACGAAAGAAAATTCTCCTGTGGGTTCTCTTTTGAGGCTACACGTTTAGATGTAAACACCACACCAAACCTTTTCGAGTTACAACGTGTTGTTTAGGAGATACAAGCTAATTTTTTACCATGCGTTATTTCTTCTCATAAAGTGTTTCCAATATATACATATTGGTCTTTACTCTGCAACACTGTATTTCCAAATAACGTGGTATTCTTACATATTCTTTCGAGAGAAAACTCTCCTGTGCATTCTCTTTTGAGGCTACACGCTTAGACATACACGCAACACCAAAGCTTTTCGAGTAACAACGTGTTGTTTAGGAAAAACAAGATAATTTCGCACGATGAGGGATTTCCTTAAAACGTTGTTTTCTGACAAATTTTGACGAAAGAAAATTCTCCTGTGGGTTCCCTTTTGGGGCTACATGTTTAGACGTACATGCCACACCAAATCTTTTCGAGTTACAACGTGTTGTTTAGGAGATACAAGCTAATTTTGTACGATACATTATTTCTTCTCGTAAAGTGTTTCCAATAAGTACCTATTTGTCTTTACTCTGCAACACTGTATTTCCTTATAACGTGGTATTCTTACATATTCTTTCAAGAGAAAACTCTTCTGTGTGTTCTCTTCTGAGGCTACACGCTTAGACATACACGCAACACAAAAGCTTTTTGAGTTACAACGTGTTGTTTAGGAAAAACAAGATAATTGTGCACGATGCGGGATTTCCTTAAAACGTGGTTTTCTGACAAATTTTGACGAAAGAAAATTCTCCTGTGGGTTCTCTTTTGAGGCTACACGTTTAGATGTAAACACCACACCAAATCTTTTCGAGTTACAACGTGTTGTTGAGGAGGTACAAGCTAATTTTTTACCATGAGTTTTTTCCTCTCGTAAAGTGTTTCCATACGTACATATTTGTCTTTACTCTGCAACACTGTATTTCCATATAACGTGGTATTCTTATATATTCTTTCGAGAGAAAACTCTCCTATGCGTTCACTTTTGAGGCTACACGCTTAGACATACACGCAACACCAAAACTTTTCGAGGTACAAGGTATTGTTTAGGAAAAACAAGATAATTTCGCACGATGCGGGATTTCCATAAAACGTGGTTTGCTGGAAAATTTTGACGAAAGAAAATTCTCCTGTGGGTTCACTTTTGAGGCTACACGTTTAGATGTAAACGCCACAACAAATCTTTTCGAGTTACAACGTGTTGTTTAGGAGATACAAGCTAATTTTTTACCATGCGAGAAGAAATACCGAATGTTGCAGAGTAAAGACAAATACATAAGTATTGGAAACACTTTATGAGAAGAAATAATGCATCGTACAAAATTAGCTTGTATCTCCTAAACAACACGTTGTAACTCGAAAAGAATTGGTGTGGCATGTATGTCTAAAGGTGTAGCCTCAGAAGAGATCCCATAGGAGAATTTTCTTTCATCAAAATTTTTCAGAAAATCACGTTTTAAGGAAATCCCGCATCGTGCGAAATTATCTTGTTTTTCCTAAACAACACGTTGTAAGTCGAAAAGCTTTCATGTTGCGTGTATGTCTAAGTGTGTAGCCTCAAAAGAGAAGGCACAGGACAGTTTTCTCTCGAAAGGATATGTAAGAATACCACTTCATAAGGAAATACAGTTTTGCAGAGTAAAGACATATACGTACGCATTGGAAACTCTTTACGAGAAGAAATAACGCATAGTAAAAAATTAGCTTGTATCTCCAAAACTACATGTTGTATCTCGAAAAGAATTGTTGTGGCGTGTACGTCTTAACATGTAGCATCTAAAGAGAACCAAAAGGAGAATTTTCTTTCGTCAAAATTTTTCAGAAAATCACGTTTTAAGGAAATCCCGCATCGTGCGAAATTATCTTGTTTTTCCTAAACAACACGTTGTAAGTCGAAAAGCTTTCATGTTGCGTGTATGTCTAAGTGTGTAGCCTCAAAAGAGAAGGCACAGGACAGTTTTCTCTCGAAAGAATATTGTAGAATACCCCGTTATAAGGAAGTACAATTTTGCAGAGTAAAGACAAATACGTACGTATTGAAAACACTTAACGAGAAGAAACAACGCATCGTACAATATTAGCTTGTATCTCCAAATCTGCTTTTGGGTTGCGTGTATGTCTAAACGTGTGGCCTCTAAAGAGAATGCACAGGAGAGTTTTCTCTCGAAAGAATATGTAAGAATACCACGTTATAAGGTAATACAGTGTTGCAGAGTAAAGACAAATACATACGTATTGGAAACACTTAACGAGAAGAAATAATGCATCTACAAAATTAGCTTGTATTTCCTAAACAACACGTTGTAACTGGAAAAGATTTCATGTGGCGTGTACGTCTAAACATGTAGCCTCAAAAGAGAACCCACAGGAGAATTTTCTTTCGTCAAAATTTGTCAGACACCCACGTTTTAAGGAAATCCCGCATCGTGTGAAATTATTTTGTTTTTCCAAAACAACACGTTGTAACTCGACAAACTTTGGTGTTGCGTGTATGTCTAAGCATGTAGCCTCAAAAGAGAACGCACAGTAGAGGTTTCTCTCGAAAGATTATATAAGAATACCACGTTATAAGGAAATACAATATGTAAGAAAACCACGATATATGGAAATACAGTGTTGCAGAGTAAAGACAAATATGTACGTATTGGAAACACTTTACGGGAAGAAATAACGCATGGTATAAAATTAGCTTGTATCTCCTAAACAACACGTTGTGACTCAAAAGGATTTGATGTGGTGTTTACATCTAAACGTGTAGCCTCAAAAGAGAACCCACAGGAGTATTTTCTTTCATCAAAATTTTTTCAGAAAACCACGTTTTAAGGAAATCCCGCATCGTGCGAAATTATTTTGTTTTTGCTAAACAACACGTTGTAACTCGAAAAGCTTTGGTGTTGCGTGTAGCCTCAAAAGAGAATGCACAGTAGAGTATTCTCTCGAAAGAATATGTAAGAATACCACGTTATAAGGAAATACAGTGTTGCAGAGTAAAGACAGATACATACGTATTGGAAACACTTTACGAGAAGGAATAATACATCGTACAAAATTAGCTTGTATTTCCTAAACAACACGCTGTAACTCGAAAAGATTTGGTGTGGCGTGTACGTTGAAATGTGTAGCCTCAAAAGAGAACCCACAGGAGAATTTTCTTTCGTCAAAATTTGTCAGAAAACCACGTTTTAAGGAAATCCCGCATCGTGCGAAATTATCTTGTGTTTCCCTAACAACACGTTTTAACTCGAAAAGCTTTGGTGTTGCGTGTATGTCTAAACGTGTGGGCTCAAAGAGAAAGCACAGGAGAGTTTTCTCTCGAAAGAATATATAAGAATACCACGTTATAAGGAAATACAGTGTTGCAGAGTAAAGACAAATACGTACGTATTGGAAACACTTTACGAGAAGAAATAACGCATCGTACAAAATTAGCTTGTATCTCCTAAACAACGCGTTGTAACTCGAAAAGATTTGGTGTGGCGTGTAGCCTCAAAAGAGAACCCACAGGAGAATTTTCTTTCGTCAAAATTTGTCAGAAAACCACGTATTAAGGAAATCCCGCATCGTGCGAAATTATCTTGTTTTTCCTAAACAACACGTTGTGACTCAAATAGCTTTGGTTCTGCGTGTATGTCTAAGCGTGTAGCCTCAAAAGAGAACGCACAGGAGAGTTTTCTCTAGAAAGAATATGAAAGAATACCACGTTATAAGGAAATACAGTGTTGCAGAGTAAAGACAGATGCGTACATATTGGAAACACTTTACGAGAAGAAATAATGCATCGTACAAAATTAGCTTGTATTTACTAAAAAGCACGTTGTTACTCGAAAAGATTTGGTGTGGCATGTACCTCTAAACGTGTAGCATCTAAAGAGAATACACTGGAGAATTTTCTCTTGTCAAAATTTGTCAGAAAACCAGATTTTAAGGAAATCCCGCATCGTGCGAAATTATCTTGTTTTTCCTAAACAACAAGTTGTAACTCGAAAAGCTTTGGTGTAGCGTGTATGTCTAAGCGTGTAGCCTCAAAAGAGAATGCACAGGAGAGTTTTCTCTCGAAAGAATATGTAAGAATACCAAGTTATAAGGAAATACAGTGTTGCAGAATAAAGACAATTACATATGTATTGGAAACACTTTACCAGACGAAATATTGCATCGTACAAAATTAGCTTGTTTCTCCTAAACAACACGTCGTAACTCGAAAAGATTTGGTGTGGCGTGTACGTCTAAAAGTGTAGCCTTATAAGAGAACCCACAGTAGAATTTTCTTTGGTCAAAATTTGTCAGAAAACCACGTTTTAAGGAAATCCCACATCGTGCGAAATTATCTTGTTTTTCCTAAACAACACGTTGTAACTCAAAAAGCTTTGGTATTGGGTGTATGTCTAAGAATGTAGCCTCAAAAGAGAACGCACAGGAGAGTTTTCTCTCGAAAGAATATGTAGGAATACTACGTTATATGGAAAAACAGTGTTACAGAGTAAAGACAATTATGTACGTATTTGAAACACTTTACGAGAAGAAATAATGCATGGGAAAAAATTAGCTTGTATCTCCTAAACAACACGTAGTAACTCGAAAGGATTTGGTGTGGTGTTTACATCTAAAGGTGTAGACTCAAAAGAGAACCCACAGGAGAATTTTCTTTCGTCAAAATTTTTTCAGAAAACCACGTTTTAAGGAAATCCGGCATCGTGTGAAATTATCTGGTTTTTCCTAAACAACACGTTGTAACTCGAAAAGCTTTGGTTTTGAATGTATGTCGAAGCGTGTAGCCTCAAAAGAGAACGCACAAGAGAGTATTCTCTCGAAAGAATATGTAAGAATACCACGTTATAAGGACATACAGTGTTGCAGAGTAAAGACAGATACATACATATTGGAAACACTTTACGAGAAGGAATGATACATCGTACAAAATTAGCTTGTATTTCCTAAACAACACGTTGTAACGCGAAAAGATTTTGTGTGGCGTGTACGTTGAAACGTGTAGCCTCAAAAGAGAACCCACAGGAGAATTTTCTTTCGTCAAAATATGTCAGAAAACCACGTTTTAAAGAAATCCCGCATCGTGCGAAATTATCTTGTTTTTCCTAAACAACACGTTGTAACTCGAAAAGCTTTGGTATAAACAACACGTTGTAACTCGAAAAGATTTGGTGTGGTGTTTACATCTAAACGTGTAGCATCAAAAGAGAACCCACAGGAGAATTTTCTTTGGTCAAAATTTTTTCAGAAAACCACGTTTTAAGGAAGTCCTGCATTGTGCGAAATTATCTTGTTTTTCCTAAACAACACGTTGTAACTTGAAAAGCTTTGGTGTTGCGTGTATGTCTAAGCGTGTAGCCCAAAAGAGAACGCACAGGAGAGTTTTTCCTCGAAAGAATATGTAAGAATATCACGTTATAAGGAAATACAGTGTTGCAGAGTAAAGACAATTAAGTACATATTGGACACACTTTACAAGAAGAAATAACGCATCGAACAAAATTTCCTTGTATCTCTTAAACAACAAGTTGTAACTCGAAAAGATTTGGTGTGGCGTGTACGTCTAAACCTGTAGCCTCAAAAGACAACGCACAGGAGAACTTTCTTTCGTCAAAATTTGTCAGAAAACCACGTTTTAAGGATATCCCGCATCGTGCAAAATTATCCTGTTTTTCCTAAACAACACGTTGTAACTCGAAAAGCTTTGGTGTTGTGTGTATGTCTAAGCGTGTAGCCTCTAAAGAGAATGCACCGGAGAGTTTTCTTTCGAAAGAACATGTAAGAATACAATGTTATAAGGAAATACAGTGTTGCAGAGTAAAGACAAATGCGTAAATATTGGAAACACTTTACGAGAATAAATAATGCATCGTACAAAATTAGCTTGTATCTCCTAAACAACACGTGGTAATTCAAAAGGATATGGTGTGGCGTGCACGTCTAAACGTGTAGCCTCAAAAGAGAACCCACAGGAGAATTTTCTTTCGTCAAAATTTGTCAGAACACCAAGTTTTAAGGAAATCCCGCATCGTGCGAAATTATCTTCTTTTTCATAAACAACACGTTGTAACTTGACAAGCTTTGGTCTTGCCTGTATGTCTAAGTGTGTAGCCTCAAAAGGGAACGCACAGGATAGTTTTCTCTCGAAAGAATGTGTAAGAATACCACGTTATAAGGAAATACAGTGTTGCAGAGTAAAGACAAATACGTACGTATTGGAAACAATTTACGAGAAGAAATAAAGCATCGTACAAAATTAGCTTGTATGTCCTAAACAACACGTGGTAACTCGAAAGGATTAGGTGTGACGTGCACGTCGAAACGTGAAGCCTCAAAAGAGAACCAACAGAATAATTTTCTTTCGTCAAAATTTGTCAGAAAACCATGTTTTAAGGAAATCCGGCATCGTGCGAAAGTATCTTGTTTTTTATAAACAACACGTTGTAACTCAAAAAGCTTTGGTGTTGCCTGTATGTCTAAGTGTTTAGCCTCAAAAGGGAATGCACAGGATAGTTTTCTCTCGAAAGAATATGTAAGAATACCACGTTATAAGAAAATACAGTGTTGCAGAGTAAAGACAAATACGTACGTATTGGAAACACTTTACGAGAATTAACGCATTATAAAAAATTAGCTTGTATCTCCTAAACAATACAATGTAACCCGAAAAGATTTGGTGTGACGTGTACGTCTAAATATGTAGCCTCAAAAGTGAACCCACAGGAGAATTTTCTTTCGTCAAAATTTTTCAGAAAACCAGGTTTTTAGGAAATCCCGCATCATGCGAAATCATCTTCTTTTTCCTAAACAACACGTTGTAACTCGAAAAGCTTTGGTGTTGCGTGTTTGTCTAATCGTGTAGCCTCAAAAGAGAATGCACAGGAGAGTTTTCCCTCGAAAAAATATGTAAGAATACCATGTTATAAGGAAATACACTGTTTCAGAGTAAAGACAAATATGTACGTATTGGAAACACTTTACGAGAAGAAATAACGCATCATACAATATTTGCTTGTGTCTCCTAAACAACACGTTGTAACTGAAAAATATTTGGTGTGGCTCGTACGTCTACACGTGTAGCCTCAAAAGAGAACCTACAGGAGAACTTTCTTTCGTCAAAATTTGTCAGAAAACCACGTTTTAAGGAAATCCCGCTTCGTGCAAAATTATCTTGTTTTTCCTAAACAACAGGTTGTACCTCGAAAAGCTTCGGTGTTGCGTGTATGTCTGAGCATGTAGCCTCTAAAGAGAATGCACAGGAGAGTTTTCTCTCGAAAGAACATGTAAGAATACAACGTTATAAGGAAATACAGTGTTGCAGAGTAAAGACAAATACATATGTATTGGAACCACTTTAAGAAAAGAAATAACGCATCATACAAAATTAGCTTGTATCTCTTAAACAACACGTTGTAACTTGGAAGGATTTGGTGTGGCATGCACGTCTAAACGTGTAGCCTCAAAACAGAAGCCACAGGAGAATTTTCTTTCGTCAAAATTTGTCAGAAAACCACGTTTTAAGGAAATCCCGCATCGTACAAAATTATCTTGTTTTCCATAAACAACACGTTGTAACTCGAAAAGCTTTGGTGTTGCCTGTATGTCTAAGTGTGTAGCCTCAAAAGGGAACGCACAGGATAGTTTTCTCTCAAAGGAATATGTAAGAATACCACGTTATAAGGAAATATAATGCTGCAGTGTAAAGGCAAATATGTACTTATTGGAAACACTTTATGAGAAGAATTAACGCATCGTAAAAAATTAGCTTATATCTCCTAAACAACACGTTGTAATTCGAAAAGATTTGGTGTGGCTCGTACCTCTACACGTGTAGCCTCTAAAGAGAACCCACAGGAGAACTTTCTTTCGTCAAAATTTTTCAGAAAACCACGTTTTATGGAAATCTCGCATCGTGCTAAATTATCTTGTTTTTCCTAAACAACACATTGTAACTCGAAAAGCTTTGGCGTTGCATGTTTGTCTAAGCGTGTCCCCTCAAAAGAGAACGCACAGGAGACTTTTCCCTCGAAATAATATGTAAGAATACCATGTTATAAGGAAATACAGTGTAGCAGATTAAAGACAAATAAGTACGTATTGGAAACACTTTACGAGAAGAAATAATGCTTCGTACAAAATTAGCTTGTATCTCTTAAACAACACGTGGTAACTTGAAAGGATTTGGTGTGGTGTGTACGTCTAAACGTGTAGCCTCAAAAGAGAACCCACAGGAGAATTTTCTTTATTCAAAATTTTTCAGAAAACCACATTTTAAGGAAATCCGGCATCGTGCGAAATCATCTTCTTTTTCCTAAACAACATGTTGTAACTCGAAAAGCTATGGTGTTGCGTGTATGTGTAAGCGTGGAGCCTCAAAAGAGAAGGCACTGGAGAGTTTTCACTCCAAAGAATATGTAAGAATACCACGTTATAAGGAAATACAATTTTGCAGAGTAAAGACAAATAAGTACATATTGGAAACACTTTATGAGAAGAAATAACACATCTTACAAAATTATCTTGTATCTCCTAAACAACACATTGTAACTCGAAAGGATTTGGTGTGACGTGTACGTCTGAAAGTGTAGCCTCAAACGAGAACACACAGGAGAATTTTCTTTCATCAAAATTTGTCAGAAACCACGTTTTAAGGAAATCTCGCATCGTGCGAAATTATCTTGTTTTTCCTAAACAACACGTTGTAACTCGAAAAGCTTTGGTGTTGCGTGTATGTCTAAGCGTGTAGCCTCAAAAGAGAACGCACAGGAGAGTTTTCTCTCGAAAGAATATGTAAGAATACCACGTTATAAGGAAATAAAGTGTTGCAGAGTAAAGACAACTACGTACGTATTGGAAACACTTTAAGAGAAGAAATAACACATCGTACAAAATTAGCTTGTATCTCCTAAACAACACGTTGTAACTCGAAAAGATTTGTTGTGGCTCGTACCTCTACACGTGTAGCCTCAAAAGAGAACCCACAGGATAACTTTCTTTCGTCAAAAATTTTCAGACAACCACGTTTTATGGAAATCTCGCATCGTGCAAAATTATCTTGTATTTCCTAAACGACACATTGTAACTCGAAAAGCTTTGGCGTTGCGTGTATGTCTAAGCATGTAGCCTCTAAAGAGAACGCACAGGAGAGTTTTCTCTCGAAAGAATATGTAAGAATACAACGTTATAAGGAAATACACTGTTGTAGAGTTAAGACAAATAAGTACTTATTGGAAAACTTACGAGCAGAAGTAACACATCTTACAAAATTAGCTTGTATCTCCGAAACAACACGTGGTAACTCGAAAAGATTTGGTGTGCCGTGTACGTCTAAACGTGTAGCCTCAAAAGAGAACCCACAGGAGAATTTTCTTTCGTCAAAATTTTTCAGAAAACCACGTTTTAAGGAAATCCTGCATCGTGCGAAATCATCTTCTTTTTCCTAAGCAACATGTTGTAACTCGAAAAGCTTTGGTGTTGCGTGTATGTGTAAGCATGAAGCCTCAAAAGAGAAGGCACAGGAGAGTTTTCTCTCGAAAGATTATATAAGAATACCACGTTATAAGGAAATACAATTTTGCAGAGTAAAGACAAATAAGTACATATTGGAAACACTTACAAGAAGAAATAACGCATCGTACAAAATTAGCTTGTATCTCCTAAACAACACGTTGTAACTCGAAAAGATTTGGTGTGGCGTGTACGTCTAAAAGTGTAGCCTCAAAAGAGAAACCACAGGAGAATTTTATTTCATCAAAATTTGTCAGAAACCAGGTTTTAAGGAAATCTCGCATCGTGCGAAATTATCTTGTTTTTCCTAAACAACACGTTGTAACTCGAAAAGCTTTGGTGTTGCGTGTATGTCTAAGCGTGTAGCCTCAAAAGAGAACACACAGGATAAAATTCTCCTGTGGGTTCTCTTTTGAGGGTACACGTTTAGACGTACACGCCACAACAAATCCTTTCAAGTTATAACGTGTTGTTTAGGAGATACAAGCTAATTTTGTACTATGTGTTATTTCATCTCGTAAAGTTTAAGTGTTTCCAATAAGTATGTATTTGTCTTTACTCTGCACCACTGTATTTCCTTAAAACGTGGTATTCCTACATATTCTTTCGGGAGAAAACTCTCCTGTGCATTCTCTTTTGAGGCTACACGATTAGAAATACACGCAACACCAAATCCTTTCGAGTTACAAAGTGTTGTTTAGGAAAAACAAGATATTTTCGCACGGTGCGGGATTTCCGTAAAAAGTGGTTTTTGACAAATTTTGACCAAAGAAAAGTCTCCTGTGGGTTCTCTTTTGACGCTACACGTTTAGACGTACACACCACACCAAATCTTTTCCAGTTACAACGTGTTCTTTAGGAGATACAAGCTAATTTTGCATGATGCTTTATTTCTTCTCGTAAAGTGTTTCCAATAAGTACGTATTTGTCTATATTCTGCTTCACTGTATTTCCTTATAACGTGGTATTCTTACATATTCTTTCGAGAGAAAACTCTCCTGTGCGTTCCCCTTTGATGCTACGCACTTAGACATACACGCAACACCAAAGCTTTTCAAGTTACAACGTGTTGTTTAGGAAAAACAAGATAATTACGCACGATGCGGGATTTCCTTAGTAAGTGGTTTTCTGACAAATTTTGACCAAGGAAAATTCCTCTATGGGTTCTCTTTTGAGGCTACACGTTTAGACGTGTTCTTTAGGAGATACAAGCTAATTTTGTACGATGCGTTATTTCTTCTCCTAAAATGTTTCCAATAAGTAAGTATATGTCTTTATTCTGCAACACTGTATTTCCTTATAATGTGGTATTCTTACATATTCTTTCAAGAGAAAACTCTCCTGTGCGTTCTCATTTGAGGCTACACGCTTAGACATATACGCAACACCAAAGCTTTTCGAGTTACACCGTGTTGTTTAGGAAGAACAAGATAATTTTGCAAGATGCGGGATTTCCTAAAAACTTGGTTTTCTGACAAATTTTGACGAAAGAAAATTCTCCTGTGGGTTCTCTTTTGAGGCTACACATTTAGATGTACACGCCACACCAAATCTTTTTGAGTTTCAACGTGTTGTTTAGGAGATACAAGCTAATTTTTTAAGATGCGTTATTTCTTCTCGTAAAGTGTGTCCAATACGTACTTATTTGTCTTTACTCTGCAACACTGTATTTCCTTATAACGTGGTATTCTTACATATTCTTTCGAGAGAAAACTCTCTTGTGTGTTCTCTTTTGAGGCTACACGCTTAGACATACACGCAGCACCAAAGCTTTTCGAGTTACAATGTGTTGTTTAGGAAAAACAAGATAATTTCCACGATGCGGGATTTCCATAAAACGTGGTTTTCTGACAAATTTTGACGAAAGAAAATTCTCCTGTGAGTTCTCTTTTGAGGCTGCACGTTTAGACGTACACGCCACACCAAATCTTTTCGAGTTACATCATGTTGTTTAGGAGATACAAGCTAATTTTGTACGATGCGTTATTTCTTCTCGTAAAGTGTTTCCAATACATACGTAATTGTCTTTACTCTGCAACACTGTATTTCCTTATAATGTGGTATTCTTATATATTCTTTCGAGAGAAAACTCTCCTGTGCGTTCTCTTTTGAGGCCACACGTTTAGACATACACGCAACACCAAAGCTTTTCGAGTTACAATGTGTTGTGTAGGAAAAACAAGATAATTTCGCACAATGCGGGATTTACTTAAAACAGGTTGTATTTCGAAAAGCTTTGGTGTTGCGTGTATGTCTAAGCATGTAGCCTCTAAAGAGAACGCACAGGAGAGTTTTTCTCTCGAAAGAATATGCAAGATTACCACGTTATAAGGAAATACAGTGTTGCAGAGTAAAGGCAAATACATACATATTGGAAACATTTAACCTTTACGAGAAGAAATAACGCATCTTAAAAAATTAGCTTGTATCTCCTAACCAACACGTTGTAACTCGAAAGGATTTGGTGTGGCGTGTAAGTCTAAATGTGTAGCCTCAAAAGGAACCCACAGGAGAATTTTCTTTCTTCAAAATTTGTCAGAAAACCACGTTTTATGGAAATCCCACATCGTGCGAAATTATCAAGTTTTTTCGAAACAACACGTTGTAACTCAAAAAGCGTTGTTGTTGCGTGTATGTCTAAGCGTGTAGCCTCAAAAGAGAATGCAAAGGAGAGTTTTTTCTCGAAAGAATATGTAAGAATACCACGTTATTATGAAACACAGTGTTGTAAAGACAAATACGTATTGGAAAAACTTTAGGAGAAGAAATAACGCATCTTAAAAAATTAGCTTGTATCTCCTAAACAACACGTTGTAACTTAAAAAGATTTGGTGTGGCCTGTATATCTAAACGTGTAGCCTCAAAAGAGAACCCACAGGACAATTTTCTTTCGTCAATTTTCCAGAAAACCACGTTTTAAGGAAATCCCGCATCGTGCGCAATTATCTTGTTTTTCCTAAACAACACGTTGTAACTCGAAAAGCTTTGGTGTTTGGTGTATGTCTAAGCGTGTAGCCCCAAAAGAGAACGCACAGGAGAGTTTTTTCTCGAAAGAATATGTAAGAATATCACGTTATAAGGAAATACAGTGTGACAGAGTAAAGACAAATACGTACGTATTGGAAGCACTTTATGAGAGAAATAACGCATCTTGCAAAATTAGCTTGTATGTTCTAAACAACACGTTGTAACTCAAAAAGATTTGGTGTGGCGTGTTCGTCTAAAAGTTTAGCCTCAAAAGAGAACCCACAGGAGAGTTTTCTTTGGTCAAAATTTGTCAGAAAACCACGTTTTAAGGAAATCCCGCATCGTGCGAAATTATCTTGTTTTTCCTAAACAACACATTGTAACTAGAAAAGCTTTGGTGTTGCGTGTATGTCTAAGCATGCAGCCTCAAAAGAGAATGCACAGGAGAGTTTTCTCTCGAAAGAATATGTAAGAATGCCACGTTATAAGGAAATATATTGCTGCAGAGTAAAGACATATACGTACTTAATGGAAACACATTATGAGAAGAAATAACGCATGGTACAAAATTAGCTTGTATCTCCGAAACAACACGTGGTAACTCAAAAAGATTTGGTGTGGCATGTACGTCTGAAAGTGTAGCCTCAGAAGAGAACCCACAGGAGAATTTTCTAACGTCAAAATTTGTCAGAAAACCACGTTTTAAGGAAATCCCGCATCATGCGTAATTATCTTGTTTTTCCTAATCAACACGTTGTAACTCGAAAAGCTTTGGTGTTGCGTGTATGTCTAAGCGTGTAGCCTCCAAAGAGAACGCACAGGATAGTTTTCTCTCAAAAGAATATGTAAGAAAACCATGTTATAAGGAAATAAAGTGTTGCAGAGTAAAGACAAATACGTACTTATGGGAAACACTTTACGAGAAGAAATAACGCATCATGTAAAATTAGCTTGTATCTCCTAAACAACACGCTGTAACTCGAAAAGCTTTGGTGTGGCGTGTAGGTCTAAACGTGTAGCCTCAAAAGAGAACCCACAGGAGAGTTTTCTTTTGTCAAAATTTGTCAAAAACCACGTTTTAAGGAAATCCCGCATCGTGCGAAATTATCTTGATTTCCTAAACAACATGTTGTAACTCGAAAAGCATTGGTGTTGCGTGTATGTCTAAGCGTGTAGCCTCAAAAGAGAACGCACAGGAGAGTTTTCTCCCGAAAGAATATGTAGGAATACCACGTTATAAGGAAATACAGTGTTGCAGAGTAAAGACAAATACATACTTATTGGAAACACTTAAACTTAACGAGTAGAAATAACACATAGTACAAAATTAGCTTGTATCTCCTAAACAACACGTTATAACTCGAAAGGATTTGGTGTGGCTTGTACGTCTAAACGTGTACCCTCAAAAGAGAACCCACAAGAGAATTTTCTTTAGTCAAATTTGTCAGAAAACCATGTTTTAAGGATATCCCGCATCGTGCGAAATTATCTTGTTTTTCCTAAACAACACGTTGTAACTCGAAAAGCTTTGGTGTTGCGTGTATGTCTATGCGTGTAGCCACTTAAGAGAACGCACAGGAGATTTTTCTCTCCAAAGAACATGTAAGAATACCACGTTATAAGGAAATACAGTGTTTCAGAGTAAAGGCAAATACTTACTTATTGGAAACACTTTACGAGAAGAAATAACGCATCGTAAAAAATTAGCTTGTATCTCCTAAACAACACGTGGTAACTCGAAAGGATTTGGTGTGGCATGCACTTCTAAACGTGAAGCCTCAAAAGAGAACCCACAGGAGAATTTTCTTTCGTCAAAATTTGTCAGAAAACCACGTTTTAAGGAAATCCCGCATCGTGTGAAATTATCTTCTTTTTCATAAACAACACGTTGTAACTCGAAAAGCTTTGGTGTTGTGTGTATGTCTAAGCATGTAGCCCAAAAGAGAACGCACAGGAGACGTTTCCCTCAAAAGAATATGTAAGAATACCATGTTATAAGGAAATACAGTGTTGCAGAGTAAAGACAAATTAGTACGTATTGGGAAACTTTACGAGCAGAAGTAACACATCTTACAAAATTAGCTTGTATCTCCGAAACAACATGTTGTAACTCGAAAAGATTTGGTGTTCCGTGTACGTCTAAATGTGTAGCCTCAAAAGAGAACCCACAGGAGAATTTTCTTTCTTCAAAATTTTTCAGAAAACCACGTTTTAAGGAAATCCCGCATCGTGCGAAATCATCTTCTTTTTCCTAAGCAACATGTTGTAACTCGAAAAGCTTTGGTGTTGCGTGTATGTGTAAGCGTGGAGCCTCAATAGAGAAGGCACAGGAGAGTTTTCTCTTGAAAGAATATGTAAGAATACCACGTTATAAGGAAATACAATTTTGCAGAGTAAAGACAAATAAGTACATATTGGAAACACTTTACAAGAAGAAATAACGCATCGTAAAAAATTAGCTTGTATCTCCTAAACAACATGTTGTATCTCGAAAAGAATTGTTGTGGCGTGTACGTCTTAACATGTAGCATCTAAAGAGAACGAAAAGGAGAATTTTCTCTCGTCAAAATTTTTCAAAGAATCACGTTTTAAGGAAATCCCGCATCGTGCGAAATTATCTTGTTTTTCCTAAACAACACGTTGTAAGTCGAAAAGCTTTCATGTTGCGTGTATGTCTAAGTGTGTAGCCTCAAAAGAGAAGGCACAGGACAGTTTTCTCTCGAAAGGATATGTAAGAATACCACTTCATAAGGAAATACAGTTTTGCAGAGTAAAGACATATACGTACGCATTGGAAACTCTTTATGAGAAGAAATAACGCATAGTACAAAATTAGCTTGTATCTCCATAACTACATGTTGTATCTCGAAAAGAATTGTTGTGGCGTGTACGTCTTAACATGTATCATCTAAAGAGAACCAAAAGGAGAATTTTCTTTCGTCAAAATTTTTCAGAAAATCACGTTTTAAGGAAATCACGCATCATGCGAAATTATCTTGTTTTTCCTAAACAACACGTTGTAAGTCGAAAAGCTTTCATGTTGCGTGTATGTCTAAGTGTGTAGCCTCAAAAGAGAAGGCACAGGACAGTTTTCTCTCGAAAGGATATGTAAGAATACCACTTCATAAGGAAATACAGTTTTGCAGAGTAAAGACATATACGTAAGCATTGGAAACTCTTACGAGAAGAAATAACGCATAGTACAAAATTAGCTTGTATCTCCATAACTACATGTTGTATCTCGAAAAGAATTGTTGTGGCGTGTACGTCTTAACATGTAGCATCTAAAGAGAACCAAAAGAAGAATTTTCTTTCGTCAAAATTTTTCAGAAAATCACGTTTTAAGGAAATCACGCATCGTGCGAAATTATCTTGTTTTTCCTAAACAACACGTTGTAAGTCGAAAAGCTTTCATGTTGCGTGTATGTCTAAGTGTGTAGCCTCAAAAGAGAAGGCACAGGACAGTTTTCTCTCGAAAGGATATGTAAGAATACCACTTCATAAGGAAATACAGTTTTGCAGAGTAAAGACATATACGTACCCATTGGAAACTCTTTACGAGAAGAAATAACGCATAGTACAAAATTAGCTTGTATCTCCAAAACTACATGTTGTATCTCGAAAAGAATTGTTGTGGCGTGTACGTCTTAATATGTAGCATCTAAAGAGAACCAAAAGGAGAATTTTCTTTCGTGAAAATTTTTCAGAGAATCACGTTTTCAGGAAATTCCGCATCGTGCGAAATTATCTTGTTTTTCCTAAACAACACGTTGTAAGTCGAAAAGCTTTCATGTTGCGTGTATGTCTAAGTGTGTAGCCTCAAAAGAGAAGGCACAGGACAGTTTTCTCTCGAAAGGATATGTAAGAATACCACTTCATAAGGAAATACAGTTTTGCAGAGTAAAGACATATACGTACGCATTGGAAACTCTTTGCGAGAAGAAATAACGCATAGTACAAAATTAGCTTGTATCTCCAAAACTACATGTTGTATCTCGAAAAGAATTGTTGTGGCGTGTACGTCTTAACATGTAGCATCTAAAGAGAACCAAAAGGAGAATTTTCTTTCGTCAAAAGTTTTCAGAAAATCACGTTTTAAGGAAATCCCGCATCGTGCGAAATTATCTTGTTTTTCCTAAACAACACGTTGTAAGTCGAAAAGCTTTCATGTTGCGTGTATGTCTAAGTGTGTAGCCTCAAAAGAGAAGGCACAGGACAGTTTTCTCTCGAAATGATATGTAAGAATACCACTTCATAAGGAAATACAGTTTTGCAGAGTAAAGACATATACGTACGCATTGGAAACTCTTTACGAGAAGAAATAACGCATAGTACAAAATTAGCTTGTATCTCCAAAACTACATGTTGTATCTCGAAAAGAATTGTTGTGGCGTGTACGTCTTAACATGTAGCATCTAAAGAGAACCAAAAGGAGAATTTTCTTTCGTCAAAATTTTTCGGAAAATCACGTTTTAAGGAAATCCCGCATCGTGCGAAATTATCTTGTTTTTCCTAAACAACACGTTGTAAGTCGAAAAGCTTTCATGTTGCGTGTATGTCTAAGTGTGTAGCCTCAAAAGAGAAGGCACAGGACAGTTTTCTCTCGAAAGGATATGTAAGAATACCACTTCATAAGGAAATACAGTTTTGCAGAGTAAACACATATACGTACGCATTGGAAACTCTTTACGAGAAGAAATAACGCATAGTACAAAATTAGCTTGTATCTCCAAAACTACATGTTGTATCTCGAAAAGAATTGTTGTGGCGTGTACGTCTTAACATGTAGCATCTAAAGAGAACCAAAAGGAGAATTTTCTTTCGTCAAAATTTTTCAGAAAATCACGTTTTAAGGAAATCCCGCATCGTGCGAAATTATCTTGTTTTTCCTAAACAACAGGTTGTAAGTCGAAAAGCTTTCATGTTGCGTGTATGTCTAAGTGTGTAGCCTCAAAAGAGAAGGCACAGGACAGTTTTCTCTCGAAAGGATATGTAAGAATACCACTTCATAAGGAAATACAGTTTTGCAGAGTAAAGACATATACGTATGCATTGGAAACTCTTTACGAGAAGAAATAACGCATAGTAAAAAATTAGCTTGTATCTCCAAAACTACATGTTGTATCTCGAAAAGAATTGTTGTGGCGTGTACGTCTTAACATGTAGCATCTAAAGAGAACCAAAAGGAGAATTTTGTTTCGTCAAAATTTTTCAGAGAATCACGTTTTAAGGAAATCACGCATCGTCCGAAATTATCTTGTTTTTCCTAAACAACACGTTGTAAGTCGAAAAGCTTTCATGTTGCGTGTATGTCTAAGTGTGTAGCCTCAAAAGAGAAGGCACAGGACAGTTTTCTCTCGAAAGGATATGTAAGAATACCACTTCATAAGGAAATACAGTTTTGCAGAGTAAAGACATATACGTACGCATTGGAAACTCTTTACGAGAAGAAATAAAGCATAGTACAAAATTAGCTTGTATCTCCAAAACTACATGTTGTATCTCGAAAAGAATTGTTGTGGCGTGTACGTCTTAACATGTAGCATCTAAAGAGAACCAAAAGGAGAATTTTCTTTCGTCAAAATTTTTCAGAAAATCACGTTTTAAGGAAATCCCGCATCGTGCGAAATTATCTTGTTTTTCCTAAACAACACGTTGTAAGTCGAAAAGCTTTCATGTTGCGTGTACGTCTAAGTGTGTAGCCTCAAAAGAGAAGGCACAGGACAGTTTTCTCTCGAAATGATATGTAAGAATACCACTTCATAAGGAAATACAGTTTTGCAGAGTAAAGACATATACGTACGCATTGGAAACTCTTTACGAGAAGAAATAACGCATAGTAAAAAATTAGCTTGTATCTCCAAAACTACATGTTGTATCTCGAAAACAATTGTTGTGGCGTGTACGTCTTAACATGTAGCATCTAAAGAGAACCAAAAGGAGAATTTTCTTTCGTCAAAATTTTTCAGAGAATCACGTTTTAAGGAAATCCCGCATCGTGCGAAATTATATTGTTTTTCCTAAACAACACGTTGAAAGTCGAAAAGCTTTCATGTTGCGTGTATGTCTAAGTGTGTAGCCTCAAAAGAGAAGGCACAGGACAGTTTTCCCTCGAAAGGATATGTAAGAATACCACTTCATAAGGAAATACAGTTTTGCAGAGTAAAGACATATACGTACGCATTGGAAACTCTTTACGAGAAGAAATAACGCATAGTACAAAATTAGCTTGTATCTCCAAAACTACATGTTGTATCTCGAAAAGAATTGTTGTGGCGTGTACGTCTTAACATGTAGCATCTAAAGAGAAGCAAAAGGAGAATTTTCTTTCGTCAAAATTTTTCAGAAAATCACGTTTTAAGGAAATCCCGCATCGTGCGAAATTATCTTGTTTTTCCTAAACAACACGTTGTAAGTCGAAAAGCTTTCATGTTGCGTGTATGTCTAAGTGTGTAGCCTCAAAAGAGAAGGCACAGGACAGTTTTCTCTCGAAAGGATATGTAAGAATACCACTTCATAAGGAAATACAGTTTTGCAGAGTAAACACATATACGTACGCATTGGAAACTCTTTACGAGAAGAAATAACGCATAGTACAAAATTAGCTTGTATCTCCAAAACTACATGTTGTATCTCGAAAAGAATTGTTGTGGCGTGTACGTCTTAACATGTAGCATCTAAAGAGAACCAAAAGGAGAATTTTCTTTCGTCAAAATTTTTCAGAAAATCACGTTTTAAGGAAATCCCGCATCGTGCGAAATTATCTTGTTTTTCCTAAACAACACGTTGTAAGTCGAAAAGCTTTCATGTTGCGTGTATGTCTAAGTGTGTAGCCTCAAAAGAGAAGGCACAGGACAGTTTTCTCTTGAAAGGATATGTAAGAATACCACTTCATAAGGAAATACAGTTTTGCAGAGTAAAGACATATACGTATGCATTGGAAACTCTTTACGAGAAGAAATAACGCATAGTAAAAAATTAGCTTGTATCTCCAAAACTACATGTTGTATCTCGAAAAGAATTGTTGTGGCGTGTACGTCTTAACATGTAGCATCTAAAGAGAACCAAAAGGAGAATTTTGTTTCGTCAAAATTTTTCAGAGAATCACGTTTTAAGGAAATCACGCATCGTGCGAAATTATCTTGTTTTTCCTAAACAACACGTTGTAAGTCGAAAAGCTTTCATGTTGCGTGTATGTCTAAGTGTGTAGCCTCAAAAGAGAAGGCACAGGACAGTTTTCTCTCGAAAGGATATGTAAGAATACCACTTCATAAGGAAATACAGTTTTGCAGAGTAAAGACATATACGTACGCATTGGAAACTCTTTACGAGAAGAAATAACGCATAGTACAAAATTAGCTTGTATCTCCAAAACTACATGTTGTATCTCGAAAAGAATTGTTGTGGCGTGTACGTCTTAACATGTAGCATCTAAAGAGAACCAAAAGGAGAATTTTCTTTCGTCAAAATTTTTCAGAAAATCACGTTTTAAGGAAATCCCGCATCGTGCGAAATTATCTTGTTTTTCCTAAACAACACGTTGAAAGTCGAAAAGCTTTCATGTTGCGTGTATGTCTAAGTGTGTAGCCTCAAAAGAGAAGGCACAGGACAGTTTTCCCTCGAAAGGATATGTAAGAATACCACTTCATAAGGAAATACAGTTTTGCAGAGTAAAGACATATACGTACGCATTGGAAACTCTTTACGAGAAGAAATAACGCATAGAACAAAATTAGCTTGTATCTCCATAACTACATGTTGTATCTCGAAAAGAATTGTTGTGGCGTGTACGTCTTAACATGTAGCATCTAAAGAGAACCAAAAGGAGAATTTTCTTTCGTCAAAATTTTTCAGAAAATCACGTTTTAAGGAAATCCCGCATCGTGCGAAATTATCTTGTTTTTCCTAAACAACACGTTGTAAGTCGAAAAGCTTTCATGTTGCGTGTATGTCTAAGTGTGTAGCCTCAAAAGAGAAGGCACAGGACAGTTTTCTCTCGAAAGGATATGTAAGAATACCACTTCATAAGGAAATACAGTTTTGCAGAGTAAAGACATATACGTACGCATTGGAAACTCTTTAGGAGAAGAAATAACGCATAGTACAAAATTAGCTTGTATCTCCAAAACTACATGTTGTATCTCGAAAAGAATTGTTGTGGCGTGTACGTCTTAACATGTAGCATCTAAAGAGAACCAAAAGGAGAATTTTCTTTCGTCAAAATTTTTCGGAAAATCACGTTTTAAGGAAATCCCGCATCGTGCGAAATTATCTTGTTTTTCCTAAACAACACGTTGTAAGACGAAAAGCTTTCATGTTGCGTGTATGTCTAAGTGTGTAGCCTCAAAAGAGAAGGCACAGGACAGTTTTCTCTCGAAAGGATATGTAAGAATACCACTTCATAAGGAAATACAGTTTTGCAGAGTAAACACATATACGTACGCATTGGAAACTCTTTACGAGAAGAAATAACGCATAGTACAAAATTAGCTTGTATCTCCAAAACTACATGTTGTATCTCAAAAAGAATTGTTGTGGCGTGTACGTCTTAACATGTAGCATCTAAAGAGAACCAAAAGGAGAATTTTCTTTCGTCAAAATTTTTCAGAAAATCACGTTTTAAGGAAATCCCGCATCGTGCGAAATTATCTTGTTTTTCCTAAACAACACGTTGTAAGTCGAAAAGCTTTCATGTTGCGTGTATGTCTAAGTGTGTAGCCTCAAAAGAGAAGGCACAGGACAGTTTTCTCTCGAAAGGATATGTAAGAATACCACTTCATAAGGAAATACAGTTTTGCAGAGTAAAGACATATACGTATGCGTTGGAAACTCTTTACGAGAAGAAATAACGCATAGTAAAAAATTAGCTTGTATCTCCAAAACTACATGTTGTATCTCGAAAAGAATTGTTGTGGCGTGTACGTCTTAACATGTAGCATCTAAAGAGAACCAAAAGGAGAATTTTGTTTCGTCAAAATTTTTCAGAGAATCACGTTTTAAGGAAATCACGCATCGTGCGAAATTATCTTGTTTTTCCTAAACAACACGTTGTAAGTCGAAAAGCTTTCATGTTGCGTGTATGTCTAAGTGTGTAGCCTCAAAAGAGAAGGCACAGGACAGTTTTCTCTCGAAAGGATATGTAAGAATACCACTTCATAAGGAAATACAGTTTTGCAGAGTAAAGACATATACGTACGCATTGGAAACTCTTTAGGAGAAGAAATAACGCATAGTACAAAATTAGCTTGTATCTCCAAAACTACATGTTGTATCTCGAAAAGAATTGTTGTGGCGTGTACGTCTTAACATGTAGCATCTAAAGAGAACCAAAAGGAGAATTTTCTTTCGTCAAAATTTTTCAGAAAATCACGTTTTAAGGAAATCCCGCATCGTGCGAAATTATCTTGTTTTTCCTAAACAACACGTTGTAAGTCGAAAAGCTTTCATGTTGCGTGTATGTCTAAGTGTGTAGCCTCAAAAGAGAAGGCACAGGACAGTTTTCTCTCGAAAGGATATGTAAGAATACCACTTCATAAGGAAATACAGTTTTGCAGAGTAAAGACATATACGTACGCATTGGAAACTCTTTACGAGAAGAAATAACGCATAGTACAAAATTAGCTTGTATCTCCAAAACTACATGTTGTATCTCGAAAAGAATTGTTGTGGCGTGTACGTCTTAACATGTAGCATCTAAAGAGAACCAAAAGGAGAATTTTCTTTCGTCAAAATTTTTCAGAAAATCACGTTTTAAGGAAATCCCGCATCGTGCGAAATTATCTTGTTTTTCCTAAACAACACGTTGTAAGTCGAAAAGCTTTCATGTTGCGTGTATGTCTAAGTGTGTAGCCTCAAAAGAGAAGGCACAGGACAGTTTTCTCTCGAAAGGATATGTAAGAATACCACTTCATAAGGAAATACAGTTTTGCAGAGTAAAGACATATACGTATGCATTGGAAACTCTTTACGAGAAGAAATAACGCATAGTAAAAAATTAGCTTGTATCTCCAAAACTACATGTTGTATCTCGAAAAGAATTCTTGTGGCGTGTACGTCTTAACATGTAGCATCTAAAGAGAACCAAAAGGAGAATTTTGTTTCGTCAAAATTTTTCAGAGAATCACGTTTTAAGGAAATCACGCATCGTGCGAAATTATCTTGTTTTTCCTAAACAACACGTTGTAAGTCGAAAAGCTTTCATGTTGCGTGTATGTCTAAGTGTGTAGCCTCAAAAGAGAAGGCACAGGACAGTTTTCTCTCGAAAGGATATGTAAGAATACCACTTCATAAGGAAATACAGTTTTGCAGAGTAAAGACATATACGTACGCATTGGAAACTCTTTACGAGAAGAAATAACGCATAGTACAAAATTAGCTTGTATCTCCAAAACTACATGTTGTATCTCGAAAAGAATTGTTGTGGCGTGTACGTCTTAACATGTAGCATCTAAAGAGAACCAAAAGGAGAATTTTCTTTCGTCAAAATTTTTCAGAAAATCACGTTTTAAGGAAATCCCGCATCGTGCGAAATTATCTTGTTTTTCCTAAACAACACGTTGTAAGTCGAAAAGCTTTCATGTTGCGTGTATGTCTAAGTGTGTAGCCTCAAAAGAGAAGGCACAGGACAGTTTTCTCTCGAAAGGATATGTTAGAATACCACTTCATAAGGAAATACAGTTTTGCAGAGTAAAGACATATACGTACGCATTGGAAACTCTTTACGAGAAGAAATAACGCATAGTAAAAAATTAGCTTGTATCTCCAAAACTACATGTTGTATCTCGAAAACAATTGTTGTGGCGTGTACGTCTTAACATGTAGCATCTAAAGAGAACCAAAAGGAGAATTTTCTTTCGTCAAAATTTTTCAGAAAATCACGTTTTAAGGAAATGACGCATCGTGCGAAATTATCTTGTTTTTCCTAAACAACACGTTGTAAGTCGAAAAGCTTTCATGTTGCGTGTATGTCTAAGTGTGTAGCCTCAAAAGAGAAGGCACAGGACAGTTTTCTCTCGAAAGGATATGTAAGAATACCACTTCATAAGGAAATACAGTTTTGCAGAGTAAAGACATATACGTACGCATTGGAAACTCTTTACAAGAAGAAATAACGCATAGTACAAAATTAGCTTGTATCTCCAAAACTACATGTTGTATCTCGAAAAGAATTGTTGTGGCGTGTACGTCTTAACATGTAGCATCTAAAGAGAACCAAAAGGAGAATTTTGTTTCGTCAAAATTTTTCAGAGAATCACGTTTTAAGGAAATCACGCATCGTGCGAAATTATCTTGTTTTTCCTAAACAACACGTTGTAAGTCGAAAAGCTTTCATGTTGCGTGTATGTCTAAGTGTGTAGCCTCAAAAGAGAAGGCACAGGACAGTTTTCTCTCGAAAGGATATGTAAGAATACCACTTCATAAGGAAATACAGTTTTGCAGAGTAAAGACATATACGTACGCATTGGAAACTCTTTACGAGAAGAAATAACGCATAGTACAAAATTAGCTTGTATCTCCAAAACTACATGTTGTATCTCGAAAAGAATTGTTGTGGCGTGTACGTCTTAACATGTAGCATCTAAAGAGAACCAAAAGGAGAATTTTCTTTCGTCAAAATTTTTCAGAAAATCACGTTTTAAGGAAATCCCGCATCGTGCGAAATTATCTTGTTTTTCCTAAACAACACGTTGTAAGTCGAAAAGCTTTCATGTTGCGTGTATGTCTAAGTGTGTAGCCTCAAAAGAGAAGGCACAGGACAGTTTTCTCTCGAAAGGATATGTAAGAATACCACTTCATAAGGAAATACAGTTTTGCAGAGTAAAGACATATACGTATGCATTGGAAACTCTTTACGAGAAGAAATAACGCATAGTAAAAAATTAGCTTGTATCTCCAAAACTACATGTTGTATCTCGAAAAGAATTCTTGTGGCGTGTACGTCTTAACATGTAGCATCTAAAGAGAACCAAAAGGAGAATTTTGTTTCGTCAAAATTTTTCAGAGAATCACGTTTTAAGGAAATCACGCATCGTGCGAAATTATCTTGTTTTTCCTAAACAACACGTTGTAAGTCGAAAAGCTTTCATGTTGCGTGTATGTCTAAGTGTGTAGCCTCAAAAGAGAAGGCACAGGACAGTTTTCTCTCGAAAGGATATGTAAGAATACCACTTCATAAGGAAATACAGTTTTGCAGAGTAAAGACATATACGTACGCATTGGAAACTCTTTACGAGAAGAAATAACGCATAGTACAAAATTAGCTTGTATCTCCAAAACTACATGTTGTATCTCGAAAAGAATTGTTGTGGCGTGTACGTCTTAACATGTAGCATCTAAAGAGAACCAAAAGGAGAATTTTCTTTCGTCAAAATTTTTCAGAAAATCACGTTTTAAGGAAATCCCGCATCGTGCGAAATTATCTTGTTTTTCCTAAACAACACGTTGTAAGTCGAAAAGCTTTCATGTTGCGTGTATGTCTAAGTGTGTAGCCTCAAAAGAGAAGGCACAGGACAGTTTTCTCTCGAAAGGATATGTTAGAATACCACTTCATAAGGAAATACAGTTTTGCAGAGTAAAGACATATACGTACGCATTGGAAACTCTTTACGAGAAGAAATAACGCATAGTAAAAAATTAGCTTGTATCTCCAAAACTACATGTTGTATCTCGAAAACAATTGTTGTGGCGTGTACGTCTTAACATGTAGCATCTAAAGAGAACCAAAAGGAGAATTTTCTTTCGTCAAAATTTTTCAGAAAATCACGTTTTAAGGAAATGACGCATCGTGCGAAATTATCTTGTTTTTCCTAAACAACACGTTGTAAGTCGAAAAGCTTTCATGTTGCGTGTATGTCTAAGTGTGTAGCCTCAAAAGAGAAGGCACAGGACAGTTTTCTCTCGAAAGGATATGTAAGAATACCACTTCATAAGGAAATACAGTTTTGCAGAGTAAAGACATATACGTACGCATTGGAAACTCTTTACAAGAAGAAATAACGCATAGTACAAAATTAGCTTGTATCTCCAAAACTACATGTTGTATCTCGAAAAGAATTGTTGTGGCGTGTACGTCTTAACATGTAGCATCTAAAGAGAACCAAAAGGAGAATTTTCTTTCGTCAAAATTTTTCAGAAAATCACGTTTTAAGGAAATCACGCATCGTGCGAAATTATCTTGTTTTTCCTAAACAACACGTTGTAAGTCGAAAAGCTTTCATGTTGCGTGTATGTCTAAGTGTGTAGCCTCAAAAGAGAAGGCACAGGACAGTTTTCTCTGGAAAGGATATGTAAGAATACCACTTCATAAGGAAATACAGTTTTGCAGAGTAAAGACATATAAGTACGCATTGGAAACTCTTTACGAGAAGAAATAACGCATAGTACAAAATTAGCTTGTATCTCCAAAACTACATGTTGTATCCCGAAAAGAATTGTTGTGGCGTGTACGTCTTAACATGTAGCATCTAAAGAGAACCAAAAGGAGAATTTTCTTTCGTCAAAATTTTTCAGAAAATCACGTTTTAAGGAAATCCCGCATCTTGCGAAATTATCTTGTTTTTCCTAAACAACACGTTGTAAGTCGAAAAGCTTTCATGTTGCGTGTATGTCTAAGTGTGTAGCCTCAAAAGAGAAGGCACAGGACAGTTTTCTCTCGAAAGGATATGTAAGAATACCACTTCATAAGGAAATACAGTTTTGCAGAGTAAAGACATATACGTATGCGTTGGAAACTCTTTACGAGAAGAAATAACGCATAGTAAAAAATTAGCTTGTATCTCCAAAACTACATGTTGTATCTCGAAAAGAATTGTTGTGGCGTGTACGTCTTAACATGTAGCATCTAAAGAGAACCAAAAGGAGAATTTTGTTTCGTCAAAATTTTTCAGAGAATCACGTTTTAAGGAAATCACGCATCGTGCGAAATTATCTTGTTTTTCCTAAACAACACGTTGTAAGTCGAAAAGCTTTCATGTTGCGTGTATGTCTAAGTGTGTAGCCTCAAAAGAGAAGGCACAGGACAGTTTTCTCTCGAAAGGATATGTAAGAATACCACTTCATAAGGAAATACAGTTTTGCAGAGTAAAGACATATACGTACGCATTGGAAACTCTTTACGAGAAGAAATAACGCATAGTACAAAATTAGCTTGTATCTCCAAAACTACATGTTGTATCTCGAAAAGAATTGTTGTGGCGTGTACGTCTTAACATGTAGCATCTAAAGAGAACCAAAAGGAGAATTTTCTTTCGTCAAAATTTTTCAGAAAATCACGTTTTAAGGAAATCCCGCATCGTGCGAAATTATCTTGTTTTTCCTAAACAACACGTTGTAAGTCGAAAAGCTTTCATGTTGCGTGTATGTCTAAGTGTGTAGCCTCAAAAGAGAAGGCACAGGACAGTTTTCTCTCGAAAGGATATGTAAGAATACCACTTCATAAGGAAATACAGTTTTGCAGAGTAAAGACATATACGTATGCATTGGAAACTCTTTACGAGAAGAAATAACGCATAGTAAAAAATTAGCTTGTATCTCCAAAACTACATGTTGTATCTCGAAAAGAATTCTTGTGGCGTGTACGTCTTAACATGTAGCATCTAAAGAGAACCAAAAGGAGAATTTTGTTTCGTCAAAATTTTTCAGAGAATCACGTTTTAAGGAAATCACGCATCGTGCGAAATTATCTTGTTTTTCCTAAACAACACGTTGTAAGTCGAAAAGCTTTCATGTTGCGTGTATGTCTAAGTGTGTAGCCTCAAAAGAGAAGGCACAGGACAGTTTTCTCTCGAAAGGATATGTAAGAATACCACTTCATAAGGAAATACAGTTTTGCAGAGTAAAGACATATACGTACGCATTGGAAACTCTTTACGAGAAGAAATAACGCATAGTACAAAATTAGCTTGTATCTCCAAAACTACATGTTGTATCTCGAAAAGAATTGTTGTGGCGTGTACGTCTTAACATGTAGCATCTAAAGAGAACCAAAAGGAGAATTTTCTTTCGTCAAAATTTTTCAGAAAATCACGTTTTAAGGAAATCCCGCATCGTGCGAAATTATCTTGTTTTTCCTAAACAACACGTTGTAAGTCGAAAAGCTTTCATGTTGCGTGTATGTCTAAGTGTGTAGCCTCAAAAGAGAAGGCACAGGACAGTTTTCTCTCGAAAGGATATGTTAGAATACCACTTCATAAGGAAATACAGTTTTGCAGAGTAAAGACATATACGTACGCATTGGAAACTCTTTACGAGAAGAAATAACGCATAGTAAAAAATTAGCTTGTATCTCCAAAACTACATGTTGTATCTCGAAAACAATTGTTGTGGCGTGTACGTCTTAACATGTAGCATCTAAAGAGAACCAAAAGGAGAATTTTCTTTCGTCAAAATTTTTCAGAAAATCACGTTTTAAGGAAATGACGCATCGTGCGAAATTATCTTGTTTTTCCTAAACAACACGTTGTAAGTCGAAAAGCTTTCATGTTGCGTGTATGTCTAAGTGTGTAGCCTCAAAAGAGAAGGCACAGGACAGTTTTCTCTCGAAAGGATATGTAAGAATACCACTTCATAAGGAAATACAGTTTTGCAGAGTAAAGACATATACGTACGCATTGGAAACTCTTTACAAGAAGAAATAACGCATAGTACAAAATTAGCTTGTATCTCCAAAACTACATGTTGTATCTCGAAAAGAATTGTTGTGGCGTGTACGTCTTAACATGTAGCATCTAAAGAGAACCAAAAGGAGAATTTTCTTTCGTCAAAATTTTTCAGAAAATCACGTTTTAAGGAAATCACGCATCGTGCGAAATTATCTTGTTTTTCCTAAACAACACGTTGTAAGTCGAAAAGCTTTCATGTTGCGTGTATGTCTAAGTGTGTAGCCTCAAAAGAGAAGGCACAGGACAGTTTTCTCTGGAAAGGATATGTAAGAATACCACTTCATAAGGAAATACAGTTTTGCAGAGTAAAGACATATAAGTACGCATTGGAAACTCTTTACGAGAAGAAATAACGCATAGTACAAAATTAGCTTGTATCTCCAAAACTACATGTTGTATCCCGAAAAGAATTGTTGTGGCGTGTACGTCTTAACATGTAGCATCTAAAGAGAACCAAAAGGAGAATTTTCTTTCGTCAAAATTTTTCAGAAAATCACGTTTTAAGGAAATCCCGCATCTTGCGAAATTATCTTGTTTTTCCTAAACAACACGTTGTAAGTCGAAAAGCTTTCATGTTGCGTGTATGTCTAAGTGTGTAGCCTCAAAAGAGAAGGCACAGGACAGTTTTCTCTCGAAAGGATATGTAAGAATACCACTTCATAAGGAAATACAGTTTTGCAGAGTAAAGACATATACGTACGCATTGGAAACTCTTTACGAGAAGAAATAACGCATAGTAAAAAATTAGCTTGTATCTCCAAAACTACATGTTGTATCTCGAAAAGAATTGTTGTGGCGTGTACGTCTTAACATGTAGCATCTAAAGAGAACCAAAAGGAGAATTTTGTTTCGTCAAAATTTTTCAGAGAATCACGTTTTAAGGAAATCACGCATCGTGCGAAATTATCTTGTTTTTCCTAAACAACACGTTGTAAGTCGAAAAGCTTTCATGTTGCGTGTATGTCTAAGTGTGTAGCCTCAAAAGAGAAGGCACAGGACAGTTTTCTCTCGAAAGGATATGTAAGAATACCACTTCATAAGGAAATACAGTTTTGCAGAGTAAAGACATATACGTACGCATTGGAAACTCTTTACGAGAAGAAATAACGCATAGTACAAAATTAGCTTGTATCTCCAAAACTACATGTTGTATCTCGAAAAGAATTGTTGTGGCGTGTACGTCTTAACATGTAGCATCTAAAGAGAACCAAAAGGAGAATTTTCTTTCGTCAAAATTTTTCAGAAAATCACGTTTTAAGGAAATCCCGCATCGTGCGAAATTATCTTGTTTTTCCTAAACAACACGTTGTAAGTCGAAAAGCTTTCATGTTGCGTGTATGTCTAAGTGTGTAGCCTCAAAAGAGAAGGCACAGGACAGTTTTCTCTCGAAAGGATATGTAAGAATACCACTTCATAAGGAAATACAGTTTTGCAGAGTAAAGACATATACGTACGCATTGGAAACTCTTTACGAGAAGAAATAACGCATAGTAAAAAATTAGCTTGTATCTCCAAAACTACATGTTGTATCTCGAAAACAATTGTTGTGGCGTGTACGTCTTAACATGTAGCATCTAAAGAGAACCAAAAGGAGAATTTTCTTTCGTCAAAATTTTTCAGAGAATCACGTTTTAAGGAAATCACACATCGTGCGAAATTATCTTGTTTTTCCTAAACAACATGTTGTAAGTCGAAAAGCTTTCATGTTGCGTGTATGTCTAAGTGTGTAGCCTCAAAAGAGAAGGCACAGGACAGTTTTCTCTCGAAAGGATATGTAAGAATACCACTTCATAAGGAAATACAGTTTTGCAGAGTAAAGACATATACGTACGCATTGGAAACTCTTTACGAGAAGAAATAACGCATAGTACAAAATTAGCTTGTATCTCCAAAACTACATGTTGTATCTCGAAAAGAATTGTTGTGGCGTGTACGTCTTAACATGTAGCATCTAAAGAGAACCAAAAGGAGAATTTTCTTTCGTCAAAATTTTTCAGAAAATCACGTTTTAAGGAAATCCCGCATCGTGCGAAATTATCTTGTTTTTCCTAAACAACACGTTGTAAGTCGAAAAGCTTTCATGTTGCGTGTATGTCTAAGTGTGTAGCCTCAAAAGAGAAGGCACAGGACAGTTTTCTCTCGAAAGGATATGTAAGAATACCACTTCATAAGGAAATACAGTTTTGCAGAGTAAAGACATATAGGTACGCATTGGAAACTCTTTACGAGAAGAAATAACGCATAGTAAAAAATTAGCTTGTATCTCCAAAACTACATGTTGTATCTCGAAAACAATTGTTGTGGCGTGTACGTCTTAACATGTAGCATCTAAAGAGAACCAAAAGGAGAATTTTCTTTCGTCAAAATTTTTCAGAGAATCACGTTTTAAGGAAATCCCGCATCGTGCGAAATTATATTGTTTTTCCTAAACAACACGTTGAAAGTCGAAAAGCTTTCATGTTGCGTGTATGTCTAAGTGTGTAGCCTCAAAAGAGAAGGCACAGGACAGTTTTCTCTCGAAAGGATATGTAAGAATACCACTTCATAAGGAAATACAGTTTTGCAGAGTAAAGACATATACGTACGCATTGGAAACTCTTTACAAGAAGAAATAACGCATAGAACAAAATTAGCTTGTATCTCCATAACTACATGTTGTATCTCGAAAAGAATTGTTGTGGCGTGTACGTCTTAACATGTAGCATCTAAAGAGAACCAAAAGGAGAATTTTCTTTCGTCAAAATTTTTCAGAGAATCACGTTTTAAGGAAATCCCGCATCGTGCGAAATTATCTTGTTTTTCCTAAACAACACGTTGTAAGTCGAAAAGCTTTCATGTTGCGTGTATGTCTAAGTGTGTAGCCTCAAAAGAGAAGGCACAGGACAGTTTTCTCTCGAAAGGATATGTAAGAATAACACTTCATAAGGAAATACAGTTTTGCAGAGTAAAGACATATACGTACGCATTGGAAACTCTTTATGAGAAGATATAACGCATAGTACAAAATTAGCTTGTATCTCCATAACTACATGTTGTATCTCGAAAAGAATTGTTGTGGCGTGTACGTCTTAACATGTAGCATCTAAAGAGAACCAAAAGGAGAATTTTCTTTCGTCAAAATTTTTCAGAAAATCACGTTTTAAGGAAATCACGCATCGTGGGAAATTATCTTGTTTTTCCTAAACAACATGTTGTAAGTCGAAAAGCTTTCATGTTGCGTGTATGTCTAAGTGTGTAGCCTCAAAAGAGAAGGCACAGGACAGTTTTCTCTCGAAAGGATATGTAAGAATACCACTTCATAAGGAAATACAGTTTTGCAGAGTAAAGACATATACGTACGCATTGGAAACTCTTTACGAGAAGAAATAACGCATAGTACAAAATTAGCTTGTATCTCCATAACTACATGTTGTATCTCGAAAAGAATTGTTGTGGCGTGTACGTCTTAACATGTAGCATCTAAAGAGAACCAAAAGGAGAATTTTCTTTCGTCAAAATTTTTCAGAAAATCACGTTTTAAGGAAATCCCGCATCGTGCGAAATTATCTTGTTTTTCCTAAACAACACGTTGTAAGTCGAAAAGCTTTCATGTTGCGTGTATGTCTAAGTGTGTAGCCTCAAAAGAGAAGGCACAGGACAGTTTTCTCTCGAAAGGATATGTAAGAATACCACTTCATAAGGAAAAACAGTTTTGCAGAGTAAACACATATACGTACGCATTGGAAACTCTTTACGAGAAGAAATAACGCATAGTACAAAATTAGCTTGTATCTCCAAAACTACATGTTGTATCTCGAAAAGAATTGTTGTGGCGTGTACGTCTTAACATGTAGCATCTAAAGAGAACCAAAAGGAGAATTTTCTTTCGTCAAAATTTTTCAGAAAATCACGTTTTAAGGAAATCCCGCATCGTGCGAAATTATCTTGTTTTTCCTAAACAACACGTTGTAAGTCGAAAAGCTTTCATGTTGCGTGTATGTCTAAGTGTGTAGCCTCAAAAGAGAAGGCACAGGACAGTTTTCTCTCGAAAGGATATGTAAGAATACCACTTCATAAGGAAATACAGTTTTGCAGAGTAAAGACATACGTACGCATTGGAAACTCTTTACGAGAAGAAATAACGCATAGTACAAAATTAGCTTGTATCTCCAAAACTACATGTTGTATCTCGAAAAGAATTGTTGTGGCGTGTACGTCTTAACATGTAGCATCTAAAGAGAACCAAAAGGAGAATTTTCTTTCGTCAAAATTTTTCAGAAAATCACGTTTTAAGGAAATCCCGCATCGTGCGAAATTATCTTGTTTTTCCTAAACAACACGTTGTAAGTCGAAAAGCTTTCATGTTGCGTGTATGTCTAAGTGTGTAGCCTCAAAAGAGAAGGCACTGGACAGTTTTCTCTCGAAAGGATATGTAAGAATACCACTTCATAAGGAAATACAGTTTTGCAGAGTAAAGACATATAAGTACGCATTGGAAACTCTTTACGAGAAGAAATAACGCATAGTACAAAATTAGCTTGTATCTCCAAAACTACATGTTGTATCTCGAAAGAATTGTTGTGGCGTGTACGTCTTAACATGTAGCATCTAAAGAGAACCAAAAGGAGAATTTTCTTTCGTCAAAATTTTTCAGAAAATCACGTTTTAAGGAAATCCCGCATCGTGCGAAATTATCTTGTTTTTCCTAAACAACACGTTGTAAGTCGAAAAGCTTTCATGTTGCGTGTATGTCTAAGTGTGTAGCCTCAAAAGAGAAGGCACAGGACAGTTTTCTCTCGAAAGGATATGTAAGAATACCACTTCATAAGGAAATACAGTTTTGCAGAGTAAAGACATATACGTACGCATTGGAAACTCTTTACGAGAAGAAATAACGCATAGTAAAAAATTAGCTTGTATCTCCAAAACTACATGTTGTATCTCGAAAACAATTGTTGTGGCGTGTACGTCTTAACATGTAGCATCTAAAGAGAACCAAAAGGAGAATTTTCTTTCGTCAAAATTTTTCAGAGAATCACGTTTTAAGTAAATCCCGCATCGTGCGAAATTATATTGTTTTTCCTAAACAACACGTTGAAAGTCGAAAAGCTTTCATGTTGCGTGTATGTCTAAGTGTGTAGCCTCAAAAGAGAAGGCACAGGACAGTTTTCTCTCGAAAGGATATGTAAGAATACCACTTCATAAGGAAATACAGTTTTGCAGAGTAAAGACATATACGTACGCATTGGAAACTCTTTACGAGAAGAAATAACGCATAGAACAAAATTAGCTTGTATCTCCATAACTACATGTTGTATCTCGAAAAGAATTGTTGTGGCGTGTACGTCTTAACATGTAGCATCTAAAGAGAACCAAAAGGAGAATTTTCTTTCGTCAAAAGTTTTCAGAGAATCACGTTTTAAGGAAATCCCGCATCGTGCGAAATTATCTTGTTTTTCCTAAACAACACGTTGTAAGTCGAAAAGCTTTCATGTTGCGTGTATGTCTAAGTGTGTAGCCTCAAAAGAGAAGGCACAGGACAGTTTTCTCTCGAAAGGATATGTAAGAATACCACTTCATAAGGAAATACAGTTTTGCAGAGTAAAGACATATACGTACGCATTGGAAACTCTTTATGAGAAGATATAACGCATAGTACAAAATTAGCTTGTATCTCCATAACTACATGTTGTATCTCGAAAAGAATTGTTGTGGCGTGTACGTCTTAACATGTAGCATCTAAAGAGAACCAAAAGGAGAATTTTCTTTCGTCAAAATTTTTCAGAAAATCACGTTTTAAGGAAATCACGCATCGTGGGAAATTATCTTGTTTTTCCTAAACAACATGTTGTAAGTCGAAAAGCTTTCATGTTGCGTGTATGTCTAAGTGTGTAGCCTCAAAAGAGAAGGCACAGGACAGTTTTCTCTCGAAAGGATATGTAAGAATACCACTTCATAAGGAAATACAGTTTTGCAGAGTAAAGACATATACGTACGCATTGGAAACTCTTTACGAGAAGAAATAACGCATAGTACAAAATTAGCTTGTATCTCCATAACTACATGTTGTATCTCGAAAAGAATTGTTGTGGCGTGTACGTCTTAACATGTAGCATCTAAAGAGAACCAAAAGGAGAATTTTCTTTCGTCAAAATTTTTCAGAAAATCACGTTTTAAGGAAATCCCGCATCGTGCGAAATTATCTTGTTTTTCCTAAACAACACGTTGTAAGTCGAAAAGCTTTCATGTTGCGTGTATGTCTAAGTGTGTAGCCTCAAAAGAGAAGGCACAGGACAGTTTTCTCTCGAAAGGATATGTAAGAATACCACTTCATAAGGAAATACAGTTTTGCAGAGTAAAGACATATACGTACGCATTGGAAACTCTTTACGAGAAGAAATAACGCATAGTACAAAATTAGCTTGTATCTCCAAAACTACATGTTGTATCTCGAAAAGAATTGTTGTGGCATGTACGTCTTAACATGTAGCATCTAAAGAGAACCAAAAGGAGAATTTTCTTTCGTCAAAATTTTTCAGAAAATCACGTTTTAAGGAAATCCCGCATCGTGCGAAATTATCTTGTTTTTCCTAAACAACACGTTGTAAGTCGAAAAGCTTTCATGTTGCGTGTATGTCTAAGTTTGTAGCCTCAAAAGAGAAGGCACAGGACAGTTTTCTCTCGAAAGGATATGTAAGAATACCACTTCATAAGGAAATACAGTTTTGCAGAGTAAACACATATACGTACGCATTGGAAACTCTTTACGAGAAGAAATAACGCATAGTACAAAATTAGCTTGTATCTCCAAAACTACATGTTGTATCTCGAAAAGAATTGTTGTGGCGTGTACGTCTTAACATGTAGCATCTAAAGAGAACCAAAAGGAGAATTTTCTTTCGTCAAAATTTTTCAGAAAATCACGTTTTAAGAAAATCCCGCATCGTGCGAAATTATCTTGTTTTTCCTATACAACACGTTGTAAGTCGAAAAGCTTTCATGTTGCGTGTATGTCTAAGTGTGTAGCCTCAAAAGAGAAGGCACAGGACAGTTTTCTCTCGAAAGGATATGTAAGAATACCACTTCATAAGGAAATACAGTTTTGCAGAGTAAAGACATATACGTATGCATTGGAAACTCTTTATGAGAAGAAATAACGCATAGTACAAAATTAGCTTGTATCTCCAAAACTACATGTTGTATCTCGAAAAGAATTGTTGTGGCGTGTACGTCTTAACATGTAGCATCTAAAGAGAACCAAAAGGAGAATTTTCTTTCGTCAAAATTTTTCAGAAAATCACGTTTTAAGGAAATCCCGCATTGTGCGAAATTATCTTGTTTTTCCTAAACAACACGTTGTAAGTCGAAAAGCTTTCACGTTGCGTGTATGTCTAAGTGTGTAGCCTCAAAAGAGAAGGCACAGGACAGTTTTCTCTCGAAAGGATATGTAAGAATACCACTTCAAAAGGAAATACAGTTTTGCAGAGTAAAGACATATAAGTACGCATTGGAAACTCTTTACGAGAAGAAATAACGCATAGTACAAAATTAGCTTGTATCTCCAAAACTACACGTTGTATCTCGAAAAGAATTGTTGTGGCGTGTACGTCTTAACATGTAGCATCTGAAGAGAACCAAAAGGAGAATTTTCTTTCGTCAAAATTTTTCAGAAAATCACGTTTTAAGGAAATCCCGCATCGTGCGAAATTATCTTGTTTTTCCTAAACAACACGTTGTAAGTCGAAAAGCTTTCATGTTGCTTGTATGTCTAAGCGTGTAGCCTCAAAAGAGAAGGCACAGGAGAGTTTTCTCTCGAAAGTATATGTAAGAATACCACTTCATAAGGAAATACAGTTTTGCAGAGTAAAGACATATACGTACGTATTGGAAACTCTTTACGAGAAGAAATAACGCATCGTACAAAATTAGCTTGTATCTCCAAAACTACACGTTGTAACTCGAAAAGAATTGTTGTGGCGTGTACGTCTTAACATGTAGCATCTAAAGAGAACCAAAAGGAGAATTTTCTTTCGTCAAAATTTTTCAGAAAATCACGTTTTAAGGAAATCCCGCATCATGCGAAATTATCTTGTTTTTCCTAAACAACACGTTGTAAGTCGAAAAGCTTTCATGTTGCGTGTATGTCTAAGTTTGTAGCCTCAAAAGAGAAGGCACAGGACAGTTTTCTCTCGAAAGGATATGTAAGAATACCACTTCATAAGGAAAAACAGTTTTGCAGAGTAAACACATATACGTACGCATTGGAAACTCTTTACGAGAAGAAATAACGCATAGTACAAAATTAGCTTGTATCTCCAAAACTACATGTTGTATCTCGAAAAGAATTGTTGTGGCGTGTACGTCTTAACATGTAGCATCTAAAGAGAACCAAAAGGAGAATTTTCTTTCGTCAAAATTTTTCAGAAAATCACGTTTTAAGGAAATCCCGCATCGTGCGAAATTATCTTGTTTTTCCTAAACAACACGTTGTAAGTCGAAAAGCTTTCATGTTGCGTGTATGTCTAAGTGTGTAGCCTCAAAAGAGAAGGCACAGGACAGTTTTCTCTCGAAAGGATATGTAAGAATACCACTTCATAAGGAAATACAGTTTTGCAGAGTAAAGACATACGTACGCATTGGAAACTCTTTACGAGAAGAAATAACGCATAGTACAAAATTAGCTTGTATCTCCAAAACTACATGCTGTATCTCGAAAAGAATTGTTGTGGCGTGTACGTCTTAACTTGTAGCATCTAAAGAGAACCAAAAGGAGAATTTTCTTTCGTCAAAATTTTTCAGAAAATCACGTTTTAAGGAAATCCCGCATCGTGCGAAATTATCTTGTTTTTCCTAAACAACACGTTGTAAGTCGAAAAGCTTTCATGTTGCGTGTATGTCTAAGTGTGTAGCCTCAAAAGAGAAGGCACAGGACAGTTTTCTCTCGAAAGGATATGTAAGAATACCACTTCATAAGGAAATACAGTTTTGCAGAGTAAAGACATATACGTACGCATTGGAAACTCTTTACTAGAAGAAATAACGCATAGTACAAAATTAGCTTGTATCTCCAAAACTACATGTTGTATCTCGAAAAGAATTGTTGTGCCGTGTACGTCTTAACATGTAGCATCTAAAGAGAACCAAAAGGAGAATTTTCTTTCGTCAAAATTTTTCAGAAAATCACGTTTTAAGGAAATCCCGCATCGTGCGAAATTATCTTGTTTTTCCTAAACAACACGTTGTAAGTCGAAAAGCTTTCATGTTGCTTGTATGTCTAAGCGTGTAGCCTCAAAAGAGAAGGCACGGGAGAGTTTTCTCTCGAAAGAATATGTAAGAATACCACTTCATAAGGAAATACAGTTTTGCAGAGTAAAGACATATACGTACGTATTGGAAACTCTTTACGAGAAGAAATAACGCATCGTACAAAATTAGCTTGTATCTCCAAAACTACATGTTGTATCTCGAAAAGAATTGTTGTGGCGTGTACGTCTTAACATGTAGCATCTAAAGAGAACCAAAAGGAGAATTTTCTTTCGTCAAAATTTTTCAGAAAATCACGTTTTAAGGAAATCCCGCATCGTGCGAAATTATCTTGTTTTTCCTAAACAACACGTTGAAAGTCGAAAAGCTTTCATGTTGCGTGTATGTCTAAGTGTGTAGCCTCAAAAGAGAAGGCACAGGACAGTTTTCTCTCGAAAGGATATGTAAGAATACCACTTCATAAGGAAATACAGTTTTGCAGAGTAAAGACATATACGTACGCATTGGAAACTCTTTACGAGAAGATATAACGCATAGTACAAAATTAGCTTGTATCTCCATAACTACATGTTGTATCTCGAAAAGAATTGTTGTGGCGTGTACGTCTTAACATGTAGCATCTAAAGAGAACCAAAAGGAGAATTTTCTTTCGTCAAAATTTTTCAGAAAATCACGTTTTAAGGAAATCACGCATCGTGGGAAATTATCTTGTTTTTCCTAAACAACATGTTGTAAGTCGAAAAGCTTTCATGTTGCGTGTATGTCTAAGTGTGTAGCCTCAAAAGAGAAGGCACAGGACAGTTTTCTCTCGAAAGGATATGTAAGAATACCACTTCATAAGGAAATACAGTTTTGCAGAGTAAAGACATATACGTACGCATTGGAAACTCTTTACGAGAAGAAATAACGCATAGTACAAAATTAGCTTGTATCTCCATAACTACATGTTGTATCTCGAAAAGAATTGTTGTGGCGTGTACGTCTTAACATGTAGCATCTAAAGAGAACCAAAAGGAGAATTTTCTTTCGTCAAAATTTTTCAGAAAATCACGTTTTAAGGAAATCCCGCATCGTGCGAAATTATCTTGTTTTTCCTAAACAACACGTTGTAAGTCGAAAAGCTTTCATGTTGCGTGTATGTCTAAGTGTGTAGCCTCAAAAGAGAAGGCACAGGACAGTTTTCTCTCGAAAGGATATGTAAGAATACCACTTCATAAGGAAATACAGTTTTGCAGAGTAAAGACATATACGTACGCATTGGAAACTCTTTACGAGAAGAAATAACGCATAGTACAAAATTAGCTTGTATCTCCAAAACTACATGTTGTATCTCGAAAAGAATTGTTGTGGCGTGTACGTCTTAACATGTAGCATCTAAAGAGAACCAAAAGGAGAATTTTCTTTCGTCAAAATTTTTCAGAAAATCACGTTTTAAGGAAATCCCGCATCGTGCGAAATTATCTTGTTTTTCCTAAACAACACGTTGTAAGTCGAAAAGCTTTCATGTTGCGTGTATGTCTAAGTTTGTAGCCTCAAAAGAGAAGGCACAGGACAGTTTTCTCTCGAAAGGATATGTAAGAATACCACTTCATAAGGAAATACAGTTTTGCAGAGTAAACACATATACGTACGCATTGGAAACTCTTTACGAGAAGAAATAACGCATAGTACAAAATTAGCTTGTATCTCCAAAACTACATGTTGTATCTCGAAAAGAATTGTTGTGGCGTGTACGTCTTAACATGTAGCATCTAAAGAGAACCAAAAGGAGAATTTTCTTTCGTCAAAATTTTTCAGAAAATCACGTTTTAAGAAAATCCCGCATCGTGCGAAATTATCTTGTTTTTCCTATACAACACGTTGTAAGTCGAAAAGCTTTCATGTTGCGTGTATGTCTAAGTGTGTAGCCTCAAAAGAGAAGGCACAGGACAGTTTTCTCTCGAAAGGATATGTAAGAATACCACTTCATAAGGAAATACAGTTTTGCAGAGTAAAGACATATACGTATGCATTGGAAACTCTTTATGAGAAGAAATAACGCATAGTACAAAATTAGCTTGTATCTCCAAAACTACATGTTGTATCTCGAAAAGAATTGTTGTGGCGTGTACGTCTTAACATGTAGCATCTAAAGAGAACCAAAAGGAGAATTTTCTTTCGTCAAAATTTTTCAGAAAATCACGTTTTAAGGAAATGCCGCATTGTGCGAAATTATCTTGTTTTTCCTAAACAACACGTTGTAAGTCGAAAAGCTTTCACGTTGCGTGTATGTCTAAGTGTGTAGCCTCAAAAGAGAAGGCACAGGACAGTTTTCTCTCGAAAGGATATGTAAGAATACCACTTCAAAAGGAAATACAGTTTTGCAGAGTAAAGACATATAAGTACGCATTGGAAACTCTTTACGAGAAGAAATAACGCATAGTACAAAATTAGCTTGTATCTCCAAAACTACACGTTGTATCTCGAAAAGAATTGTTGTGGCGTGTACGTCTTAACATGTAGCATCTGAAGAGAACCAAAAGGAGAATTTTCTTTCGTCAAAATTTTTCAGAAAATCACGTTTTAAGGAAATCCCGCATCGTGCGAAATTATCTTGTTTTTCCTAAACAACACGTTGTAAGTCGAAAAGCTTTCATGTTGCTTGTATGTCTAAGCGTGTAGCCTCAAAAGAGAAGGCACAGGAGAGTTTTCTCTCGAAAGTATATGTAAGAATACCACTTCATAAGGAAATACAGTTTTGCAGAGTAAAGACATACGTACGCATTGGAAACTCTTTACGAGAAGAAATAACGCATAGTACAAAATTAGCTTGTATCTCCAAAACTACATGCTGTATCTCGAAAAGAATTGTTGTGGCGTGTACGTCTTAACTTGTAGCATCTAAAGAGAACCAAAAGGAGAATTTTCTTTCGTCAAAATTTTTCAGAAAATCACGTTTTAAGGAAATCCCGCATCGTGCGAAATTATCTTGTTTTTCCTAAACAACACGTTGTAAGTCGAAAAGCTTTCATGTTGCGTGTATGTCTAAGTGTGTAGCCTCAAAAGAGAAGGCACAGGACAGTTTTCTCTCGAAAGGATATGTAAGAATACCACTTCATAAGGAAATACAGTTTTGCAGAGTAAAGACATATACGTACGCATTGGAAACTCTTTACTAGAAGAAATAACGCATAGTACAAAATTAGCTTGTATCTCCAAAACTACATGTTGTATCTCGAAAAGAATTGTTGTGCCGTGTACGTCTTAACATGTAGCATCTAAAGAGAACCAAAAGGAGAATTTTCTTTCGTCAAAATTTTTCAGAAAATCACGTTTTAAGGAAATCCCGCATCGTGCGAAATTATCTTGTTTTTCCTAAACAACACGTTGTAAGTCGAAAAGCTTTCATGTTGCTTGTATGTCTAAGCGTGTAGCCTCAAAAGAGAAGGCACGGGAGAGTTTTCTCTCGAAAGAATATGTAAGAATACCACTTCATAAGGAAATACAGTTTTGCAGAGTAAAGACATATACGTACGTATTGGAAACTCTTTACGAGAAGAAATAACGCATCGTACAAAATTAGCTTGTATCTCCAAAACTACATGTTGTATCTCGAAAAGAATTGTTGTGGCGTGTACGTCTTAACATGTAGCATCTAAAGAGAACCAAAAGGAGAATTTTCTTTCGTCAAAATTTTTCAGAAAATCACGTTTTAAGGAAATCCCGCATCGTGCGAAATTATCTTGTTTTTCCTAAACAACACGTTGAAAGTCGAAAAGCTTTCATGTTGCGTGTATGTCTAAGTGTGTAGCCTCAAAAGAGAAGGCACAGGACAGTTTTCTCTCGAAAGGATATGTAAGAATACCACTTCATAAGGAAATACAGTTTTGCAGAGTAAAGACATATACGTACGCATTGGAAACTCTTTACGAGAAGAAATAACGCATAGTACAAAATTAGCTTGTATCTCCAAAACTACATGTTGTATCTCGAAAAGAATTGTTGTGGCGTGTACGTCTTAACATGTAGCATCTAAAGAGAACCAAAAGGAGAATTTTCTTTCGTCAAAATTTTTCAGAAAATCACGTTTTAAGGAAATCCCGCATCGTGCGAAATTATCTTGTTTTTCCTAAACAACACGTTGTAAGTCGAAAAGCTTTCATGTTGCGTGTATGTCTAAGTGTGTAGCCTCAAAAGAGAAGGCACAGGACAGTTTTCTCTCGAAAGGATATGTAAGAATACCACTTCATAAGGAAATACAGTTTTGCAGAGTAAAGACATATACGTACGCATTGGAAACTCTTTACGAGAAGAAATAACGCATAGTACAAAATTAGCTTGTATCTCCAAAACTACATGCTGTATCTCGAAAAGAATTGTTGTGGCGTGTACGTCTTAACATGTAGCATCTAAAGAGAACCAAAAGGAGAATTTTCTTTCGTCAAAATTTTTCAGAAAATCACGTTTTAAGGAAATCCCGCATCGTGCGAAATTATCTTGTTTTTCCTAAACAACACGTTGTAAGTCGAAAAGCTTTCATGTTGCGTGTATGTCTAAGTGTGTAGCCTCAAAAGAGAAGGCACAGGAGAGTTTTCTCTAGAAAGAATATTGCAGAATACCCCGTTATAAGGAAGTACGATTTTGGAGAGTAAAGACAAATACGTACGTATTGAAAACACTTTACGAGAAGAAACAACGCATCGTACAAAATTAGCTTGTATCTCCAAAACTACACGTTGTAACTCGAAAAGAATTGTTGTGGCGTGTACGTCTTAACATGTAGCATCTAAAGAGAACCAAAAGGATAATTTTCTTTCGTCAAAATTTTTCAGAAAATCACGTTTTAAGGAAATCCTGCATCGTGCGAAATTATCTTGTTTTTCCTAAACAACACGTTGTAAGTCGAAAAGCTTTCATCTTGCGTGTATGTCTAAGTGTGTAGCCTCAAAAGAGAAGGCACAGGACAGTTTTCTCTCGAAAGGATATGTAAGAATACCACTTCATAAGGAAATACAGTTTTGCAGAGTAAAGACATATACGTTCGCATTGGAAACTCTTTACGAGAAAAAATAACGCATAGTACAAAATTAGCTTGTATCTCCAAAACTACATGTTGTATCTCGAAAAGAATTGTTGTGCCGTGTACGTCTTAACATGAAGCATCTAAAGAGAACCAAAAGGAGAATTTTCTTTCGTCAAAATTTTTCAGAAAATCACGTTTTAAGGAAATCACGCATCGTGCGAAATTATCTTGTTTTTCCTAAACAACACGTTGTAAGTCGAAAAGCTTTCATGTTGCGTGTATGTCTAAGTGTGTAGCCTCAAAAGAGAAGGCACAGGAGAGTTTTCTCTCGAAAGAATATTGTAGAATACCCCGTTATAAGGAAGTACAATTTTGGAGAGTAAAGACAAATACGTACGTATTGAAAACACTTTACGTGAAGAAACAACGCATTGTACAAAATTAGCTTGTATCTCCAAAACTACACGTTGTAACTCGAAAAGAATTGTTGTGGCGTGTACGTCTTAACTTGTAGCATCTAAAGAGAACCAAAAGGAGAATTTTCTTTCGTCAAAATTTTTCAGAAAATCACGTTTTAAGGAAATCCCGCATCGTGCGAAATTATCTTGTTTTTCCTAAACAACACGTTGTAAGTCGAAAAGCTTTCATGTTGCGTGTATGTCTAAGTGTGTAGCCTCAAAAGAGAAGGCACAGGACAGTTTTCTCTCGAAAGGATATGTAAGAATACCACTTCATAAGGAAATACAGTTTTGCAGAGTAAAGACATATACGTACGCATTGGAAACTCTTTACTAGAAGAAATAACGCATAGTACAAAATTAGCTTGTATCTCCAAAACTACATGTTGTATCTCGAAAAGAATTGTTGTGCCGTGTACGTCTTAACATGTAGCATCTAAAGAGAACCAAAAGGAGAATTTTCTTTCGTCAAAATTTTTCAGAAAATCACGTTTTAAGGAAATCCCGCATCGTGCGAAATTATCTTGTTTTTCCTAAACAACACGTTGTAAGTCGAAAAGCTTTCATGTTGCTTGTATGTCTAAGCGTGTAGCCTCAAAAGAGAAGGCACGGGAGAGTTTTCTCTCGAAAGAATATGTAAGAATACCACTTCATAAGGAAATACAGTTTTGCAGAGTAAAGACATATACGTACGTATTGGAAACTCTTTACGAGAAGAAATAACGCATCGTACAAAATTAGCTTGTATCTCCAAAACTACATGTTGTATCTCGAAAAGAATTGTTGTGGCGTGTACGTCTTAACATGTAGCATCTAAAGAGAACCAAAAGGAGAATTTTCTTTCGTCAAAATTTTTCAGAAAATCACGTTTTAAGGAAATCCCGCATCGTGCGAAATTATCTTGTTTTTCCTAAACAACACGTTGAAAGTCGAAAAGCTTTCATGTTGCGTGTATGTCTAAGTGTGTAGCCTCAAAAGAGAAGGCACAGGACAGTTTTCTCTCGAAAGGATATGTAAGAATACCACTTCATAAGGAAATACAGTTTTGCAGAGTAAAGACATATACGTACGCATTGGAAACTCTTTACGAGAAGAAATAACGCATAGTACAAAATTAGCTTGTATCTCCAAAACTACATGTTGTATCTCGAAAAGAATTGTTGTGGCGTGTACGTCTTAACATGTAGCATCTAAAGAGAACCAAAAGGAGAATTTTCTTTCGTCAAAATTTTTCAGAAAATCACGTTTTAAGGAAATCCCGCATCGTGCGAAATTATCTTGTTTTTCCTAAACAACACGTTGTAAGTCGAAAAGCTTTCATGTTGCGTGTATGTCTAAGTGTGTAGCCTCAAAAGAGAAGGCACAGGACAGTTTTCTCTCGAAAGGATATGTAAGAATACCACTTCATAAGGAAATACAGTTTTGCAGAGTAAAGACATATACGTACGCATTGGAAACTCTTTACGAGAAGAAATAACGCATAGTACAAAATTAGCTTGTATCTCCAAAACTACATGCTGTATCTCGAAAAGAATTGTTGTGGCGTGTACGTCTTAACATGTAGCATCTAAAGAGAACCAAAAGGAGAATTTTCTTTCGTCAAAATTTTTCAGAAAATCACGTTTTAAGGAAATCCCGCATCGTGCGAAATTATCTTGTTTTTCCTAAACAACACGTTGTAAGTCGAAAAGCTTTCATGTTGCGTGTATGTCTAAGTGTGTAGCCTCAAAAGAGAAGGCACAGGAGAGTTTTCTCTAGAAAGAATATTGCAGAATACCCCGTTATAAGGAAGTACGATTTTGGAGAGTAAAGACAAATACGTACGTATTGAAAACACTTTACGAGAAGAAACAACGCATCGTACAAAATTAGCTTGTATCTCCAAAACTACACGTTGTAACTCGAAAAGAATTGTTGTGGCGTGTACGTCTTAACATGTAGCATCTAAAGAGAACCAAAAGGATAATTTTCTTTCGTCAAAATTTTTCAGAAAATCACGTTTTAAGGAAATCCTGCATCGTGCGAAATTATCTTGTTTTTCCTAAACAACACGTTGTAAGTCGAAAAGCTTTCATCTTGCGTGTATGTCTAAGTGTGTAGCCTCAAAAGAGAAGGCACAGGACAGTTTTCTCTCGAAAGGATATGTAAGAATACCACTTCATAAGGAAATACAGTTTTGCAGAGTAAAGACATATACGTTCGCATTGGAAACTCTTTACGAGAAAAAATAACGCATAGTACAAAATTAGCTTGTATCTCCAAAACTACATGTTGTATCTCGAAAAGAATTGTTGTGCCGTGTACGTCTTAACATGAAGCATCTAAAGAGAACCAAAAGGAGAATTTTCTTTCGTCAAAATTTTTCAGAAAATCACGTTTTAAGGAAATCACGCATCGTGCGAAATTATCTTGTTTTTCCTAAACAACACGTTGTAAGTCGAAAAGCTTTCATGTTGCGTGTATGTCTAAGTGTGTAGCCTCAAAAGAGAAGGCACAGGAGAGTTTTCTCTCGAAAGAATATTGTAGAATACCCCGTTATAAGGAAGTACAATTTTGGAGAGTAAAGACAAATACGTACGTATTGAAAACACTTTACGTGAAGAAACAACGCATTGTACAAAATTAGCTTGTATCTCCAAAACTACACGTTGTAACTCGAAAAGAATTGTTGTGGCGTGTATGTCTTAACATGTAGCATCTAAAGAGAACCAAAAGGAGAATTTTCTTTCGTCAAAATTTTTCAGAAAATCACGTTTTAAGGAAATCCCACATCGTGCGAAATTATCTTGTTTTTCCTAAACAACACGTTGTAAGTCGAAAAGCTTTCATGTTGCGTGTATGTCTAAGTGTGTAGCCTCAAAAGAGAAGGCACAGGACAGTTTTCTCTCGAAAGGATATGTAAGAATACCACTTCATAAGGAAATACAGTTTTGCAGAGTAAAGACATATACGTACGCATTGGAAACTCTTTACGAGAAGAAATAACGCATCGTACAAAATTAGCTTGTATCTCCAAAACTACATGTTGTATCTCGAAAAGAATTGTTGTGGCGTGTACGTCTTAACATGTAGCATCTAAAGAGAACCAAAAGGAGAATTTTCTTTCGTCAAAATTTTTCAGAAAATCACGTTTTAAGGAAATCCCGCATTGTGCGAAATTATCTTGTTTTTCCTAAACAACACGTTGTAAGTCGAAAAGCTTTCATGTTGCGTGTATGTCTAAGTGTGTAGCCTCAAAAGAGAAGGCACAGGACAGTTTTCTCTCGAAAGGATATGTAAGAATACCACTTCATAAGGAAATACAGTTTTGCAGAGTAAAGACATATAAGTACGCATTGGAAACTCTTTACGAGAAGAAATAACGCATAGTACAAAATTAGCTTGTATCTCCAAAACTACATGTTGTATCTCGAAAAGAATTGTTGTGGCGTGTACGTCTTAACATGTAGCTTCTAAAGAGAACCAAAAGGAGAATTTTCTTTCGTCAAAATTTTTCAGAGAATCACGTTTTAAGGAAATCCCGCATCGTGCGAAATTATCTTGTTTTTCCTAAACAACACGTTGTAAGTCGAAAAGCTTTCATGTTGCGTGTATGTCTAAGTGTGTAGCCTCAAAAGAGAAGGCACAGAACAGTTTTCTCTCGAAAGGATATGTAAGAATACCACTTCATAAGGAAATACAGTTTTGCAGAGTAAAGACATATACGTACGCATTGGAAACTCTTTACGAGAAGAAATAACGCATATGTTAGAGTACCATGTTATAAGGAAATACAGTGTTGCAGAGTAAAGACAAATACTTACTTATTGGAAAAACTTTGTGAGAAGAAAGAACGCATCGTACAAAATTAGCTTGTATCTCCTAAACAACACATTGTAACTCGAAAAGTTTTGGTGTGGCGTGTACGTCTAAACGTGTAGCCTCAAAAGAGAACCCACAGGAGAATTTTTGTTCGTAAAATTTGTCAGAAATCCATGTTTTAAGGAAATCACTCATCGTGCGAAATTATCTTGTTTTTCCTAAACAACACGTTGTAACTCGAAAAGCTTTGATGTTGCGTGTATGTCTAAGCGTGTAGCCTCAAAAGAGAACGCACAGGAGAGTTTTCTCTCGAAAGAACATGTAAGAATACCACATTATAAGGAAATACACTTTTGCAGAGTAAAGACAAATACGTATGTATTTGAAACACTCTATGAGAAGAAATAACGCATTGTAAAAAATTAGTTTGTATCTCCTAAACAACACGTTGTAACTCGAAAAGATTTGGTATGGCATGTACGTCTAAACGTGTAGCCTCAAAAGAGAACCCACAGGAGAATTTTCTTTCGTCAAAATTTGTCAGAAAACCACTTATTAAGGAAATCCCGCATCATGCGAAACTATCTTGTTTTTCCTAAACAACACATTGTAACTCGAAAATCTTTGGTGTTGCGTGTATGTCTAAGCATGTAGCCTCAAAAGAGAACGCACAGGAGAGATTTCTCTCGAACGAGTATGTAAGAATACCACGTTATAAAGAAATACATTGTGGCAAATTAAAGATAAATACGTTCCTTTTGGAAACACTTAAACTTTACAAGAAGATATAAAGCATCGTAAAAAATTAGCTTGTATCTCCTAAAGAACACGTTGTAACTCGAAAACATTTGGTGTGGCCTGTACGTCTAAACGTTTAGCCTCAAATGAAAACCCACAGGAGAATTTTATTTCCTCAAAATTTGTCAGAAAACCACGTTTTAAGGAATTCCCGCATCATGAGAAATTATCTTGTTTTTCCTAAACAACACGTTCTTACTCGAAATGCTTTGGTGTTGCGTGTATGTCTAAGCGTGTAGCCTCAAAAGAGAATGCACCGGAGAGTTTTCTCTCGAAAGAATATGTACGAATACCATGTTATAAGGAAATACAGTGTTGTAGAATAAAGACAAATACGTACATATTGGAAACACTTTAGGAGAAGAAATAACGCATCGTACAAAATTAGCTTGTATCTCCTAAACAACACGTTGTAACTCGAAAAGATTTGGTGTGGCGTATACGTCTAAACATGTAGCCTCAAAAGAGAACCCACAGGAGAATTTTCTTTCGTCAAAATTTGTGAGAAAACCACGTTTTAAGGAAATCCAGCATTGTGCGCAATTATCTTGTTTTTCATAAACAAAACATTGTAACTCGAAAAGCTTTGGTGTTGGGTGTATGTATAAGCGTGTAGCCTCAAAAGAGAATGCACAGGAGAGTTTTCTCTCGAAAGAATATGTAAGAATACCACGTTAAAAGGAAATATATTGCTAAAGAGTAAAGACAAATACATACGTATTGGAAACATATTATGAGAAGAAATAATGCATGGTACAAAATTTGCTTGTATCTCCTAAACAACACGTGGTAACTCAAAAAGATTTGGTGTGGCGTGCACGTCTAAATGTGTAGCCTCAAAAGAGAACCCACAGGAGAATTTTCTTACGTCAAAATTTGTCAGAAAACCACTTTTTAAGAAAATCCCGCATCGTGGGAAATTATCTTGTTTTTCCTAATCAACACGTTGTAACTCGAAAAGTTTTGGTGGTGCGTGTATGTCTAAGCATGTAGCCTCCAAAGAGAACGCAAGGCATAGTTTTCTCTCGAAAGAATATGTAAGAATACCACGTTATAAGGAAATACAGTGTTGCAGAGTGTAGACAAATATGTACTTATTGGAAACACTTTACGAAAAGAAATAACACATCATGCAAACTTAGCTTGTATCTCCTAAACAACACGTTGTAACTCGAAAAGATTTGGTGTGGCGTGAACGACTAAACGTGTACCCTCAAAGGAGAACCCACAAGAGAGTTTTCTTTCATCAAAATTTGTCAGAAAACCACGTTTTAAGGAAATCCTGCATCCTGCGAAATTATCTTGTTTTTCCTAAACAACATGTTGTAACTCGAAAAGCTTTGGTGTTGCGTATATGTCTAAGCATGTAGCCTCAAAAGAGAACGCACAGGAGAGTTTTCTCCCGAAAAAAATATGTAGGAATACCACGTTATAAGGAAATACAGTGTTGCAGAGTAAAGACAAATAAATACTTATTGGAAACACTTAAACTTTACGAGAAGAAATAAAACATAGGTTAAAAATTCAGGAGACAGCAGGTGTTGGAGAGGGTGCGGAGAAAGAGGAACACCCCTCCACTACTGGTGGGGTTGCAAATTGGTACAACCACTCTGGAAAGCAGTCTGGCGGTTCCTCCGAAAACTGGGCACCTCACTTCCAGAAGATCCTGCTATACCACTCCTGGGCATATACCCAGAGGATTCCCCACCATGGAATAAGGATTCATGCTCTACTATGTTCATAGCAGCCCTATTTATAATTGCCAGATGCTGGAAAGAACCCAGGTATCCCTCAACAGAAGAGTGGATACAAAAAATGTGGTATATCTACACAATGGAGTACTATTCAGCCATTAGAAACAATGAATTCATGAAATTCTTAGGCAAATGGATGGAGCTAGAGAACATCATACTAAGTGAGGTAACCCAGACTCAAAAGGCGAATCATGGTATGCACTAACTAATAAGTGGTTATTAACCTAGAAAACTGGAATACCCAAAACATAATCCACACATCAAATGAGATACAAGAAGAAAGCAGGAGTGGTCCCTGCTTCTGGAAAGACTCAGTGAAACAGTATTTGGCAAAACCAGAACGGGGAACTGGGAAGGGGTGGGAGGGAGGACAGGGGAAGAGAAGGGGGCTTACGGGACTTTCGGGGAGTGGGGGGGGGGCTAGAAAAGGGGAAATCATTTGAAATGTAAATAAATTATATCGAATAAAAAAAAAGAATGAAAAAAAAAGAAATAAAACAGTACAAAATTAGCTTGTATATCCTAAACAACACGTTATAACTCGAAAGGATTTGGTGTTGCGTGTATGTCTAAGCATGTAGCCTCAAAAGAGAATGCACAGGGGAGTTTTCTCTCAAAAGAATATGTAAGAATACCACGTTATAAGGAAACATATTGCTGCAGAGTAAAGACAAATACATACGTTTTGGAAACACATTATGAGAAGAAATAACGCATGGTACAAAATTAGCTTGCATCTCCGAAACAACACATGGTTACTCAAAAAGATTTGGTGTGGCTTGTACATCTAAACGTGTAGCCTCAAAAGAGAACCCACAGGAGAATTTTCTTACGTCAAAATTTGTCTGAAAACCACGTTTTAAGGAAATCCCGCATCGTGCGAAATTATCTTGTTTTTCCTAATCAACACGTTGTAAAACGAAAAGCTTTGGTGGTGCATGTATGTCTAAGCGTGTAGCCTCCAAAGAGAATGCACAGGATAGTTTTCTCTCGAAAGAATATGTAAGAATACCACGTTATAAGGAAATACAGTGTTGCAGAGTATAGACAAATATGTACTTATTGGAAACACTTTAGGAGAAGAAATAACGCATCATGTAAAATTAGCTTGTATCTCCTAAACAACACGTTGTAACTCGACAAGATTTGGTGTGGCGTGTATGTCTAAACGTGTAGCCTCAAAAGAGAACCCACAGGAGAGTTTTCTTTCATCAAAATTTGTCAGAAAACCACGTTTTAAGGAAATACCGCATCGTGCGAAATTATCTTGTTTATCCTAAACAACATGTTGTAACTCGAAAAGCTTTGGTGGTGCGTGTATGTCTAAGCGTGTAGCCTCCAAAGAGAACGCACAGGAGAGTTTTCTCTCGAAAGAATATGTAAGAATACCACGTTATAAGGAAATACAGTGTTGCAGAGTAAAGACAAATACATACTTATTGGAAACACTTAAGCTTTACGAGAAGAAATAACACATATTACAAAATTAGCTTGTATATCCTAAACAACACGTTATATCTCGAAAGGATTTGGTGTGGCGTGTACATCTAAACGTGCAGCCTCAAAAGAGAACCCACAGGAGAATTTTCTTTCATCAAAATTTGTCAGAAAACCACGTTTTAAGGAAATCCCGCATCATGCGAAATTATCTTGTTTTTCCTAAACAACACGTTGTAACTCGAAAAGCTTTGGTGTTGCGTGAATGTCTAAGTGTGTAGCCTCCAAAGAGAACGCACAGGAGAGTTTTCTCTCGAAAGAATATGTAAGAATATCACGTTATAAGGAAATACAGTGTTGCAGAGTAGAGGCAAATACATACGTATTGGAAACACTTAAACTTTACGAGAAGAAATAATTCATCTTAAAAAAATTAGCTTGTATCTCCTAAACAACAAGTTGTAACTCAAAAAGATTTGGTGTGGCTTGTACGTCTAAATGTGTAGCCTCAAAAGAGAACGCACAGGAGAGTTTTCTCTCGAAAGAATATTTAAGAATACAACGTTATAAGGAAATACAGTGTTGCAGAGTAGAGGCAAATACATACGTATTGTAAACACTTAAACTTTACGAGAAGAAATAATTCATTGTAAAAAAATTAGCTTGTATCTCCTAAACAACAAGTTGCAACTCAAAGAGATTTGGTGTGGCATGTACGTCTAAACATTTAGCCTCAAAAGAGAACCGACAGGAGAATTTTCTTTCCTCAAAATATGTCAGAAAACCACGTTTTAAGGAAATCCCGCATCGTGAGAAATTATCTTGTTCTTCCTAAACAACACGTAACTCGAAAAGCTTAGCTGTTGCGTGTATGTCTCAGCGTGTAGCCTCAAATGAGAACGCACAGGAGAGTTTTCTCTCGAAAAAATATGTAAGAGTACCATGTTATAAGGAAATACAGTGTTGCAGAGTAAAGACAAATACTTACTTATTGGAAAAACTTTATGAGAAGAAAGAACGCATCGTACAAAATTAGCTTGTATCTCCTAAACAACACATTGTAACTCGAAAAGATTTGGTGTGGCGTGTACGTCTAAACGTGTAGCCTCAAAAGAGAACCCACAGGAGAATTTTTGTTCGTAAAATTTGTCAGAAATCCATGTTTTAAGGAAATCACTCATCGTGCGAAATTATCTTGTTTTTCCTAAACAACACGTTGTAACTCGAAAAGCTTTGATGTTGCGTGTATGTCTAAGCGTGTAGCCTCAAAAGAGAACGCACAGGAGAGTTTTCTCTCGAAAGAACATGTAAGAATACCACATTATAAGGAAATACAGTTTTGCAGAGTAAAGACAAATACGTATGTATTTGAAACACTCTATGAGAAGAAATAACGCATCATAAAAAATTAGTTTGTATCTCCTAAACAACACGTTGTAACTCGAAAAGATTTGGTATGGCATGTACGTCTAAACGTGTAGCCTCAAAAGAGAACCCACAGGAGAATTTTCTTTCGTCAAAATTTGTCAGAAAACCACTTATTAAGGAAATCCCGCATCATGCGAAACTATCTTGTTTTTCCTAAACAACACATTGTAACTCGAAAATCTTTGGTGTTGCGTGTATGTCTAAGCATGTAGCCTCAAAAGAGAACGCACAGGAGAGATTTCTCTCGAACGAGTATGTAAGAATACCACGTTATAAGGAAATACATTGTGGCAAATTAAAGATAAATACGTTCCTTTTGGAAACACTTAAACTTTACAAGAAGATATAAAGCATCGTAAAAAATTAGCTTGTATCTCCTAAAGAACTCGTTGTAACTCGAAAACATTTGGTGTGGCGTGTACGTCTAAACGTTTAGCCTCAAATGAAAACCCACAGGAGAATTTTATTTCCTCAAAATTTGTCAGAAAACCACGTTTTAAGGAATTCCCGCATCGTGCGAAATTATCTTGTTTTTCCTAAACAACACGTTCTAACTCGAAATGCTTTGGTGTTGCGTGTATGTCTAAGCGTGTAGCCTCAAAAGAGAATGCACAGGAGAGTTTTCTCTCGAATGAATATGTACGAATACCATGTTATAAGGAAATACAGTGTTGTAGAGTAAAGACAAATACGTACGTATTGGAAACACTTTAGGAGAAGAAATAACGCATCGTACAAAATTAGCTTGTATCTCCTAAACAACACGTTGTAACTCGAAAAGATTTGGTGTGGCATGTACGTCTAAACATGTAGCCTCAAAAGAAAACCCACAGGAGAATTTTCTTTGGTCAAAATTTGTCAGAAAACCACGTTTTAAGGAAATCCCGCATTGTGCGCAATTATCTTGTTTTTCATAAACAAAACATTGTAACTCGAAAAGCTTTGGTGTTGGGTGTATGTGTAAGCGTGTAGCCTCAAAAGAGAATGCACAGGAGAGTTTTCTCTCGAAAGAATATGTAAGAATACCACGTTACAAGGAAATATATTGCTGCAGAGTAAAGACAAATACATACGTATTGGAAACATATTATGAGAAGAAATAATGCATGGTACAAAATTTGCTTGTATCTCCTAAACAACACGTGGTAACTCAAAAAGATTTGGTGTGGCGTGCACGTCTAAATGTGTAGCCTCAAAAGAGAACCCACAGGAGAATTTTCTTACGTCAAAATTTGTCAGAAAACCACATTTTAAGGAAATCCCGCATCGTGTGAAATTATCCTGTTTTTCCTAATCAACACCTTGTAACTCGAAAAGCTTTGGTGGTGCGTGTATGTCTAAGCGTGTAGCCTCCAAAGAGAACGCACAGGATAGTTTTCTCTCGAAAGAATACGTAAGAATACCACGTTATAAGGATATACAACGTTGCAGAGTATAGACAAATATGTACTTATTGGAAACACTTTACGAGAAGAAATAACGCATCATGCAAAATTAGCTTGTATCTCCTAAACAACACGTTGCAACTCGAAAAGATTTGTTGTGGCGTGTACGACTAAACGTGTAGCCTCAAAGGAGAACCCACAGGAGGGTTTTCTTTCGTCAAAATTTGTCAGAAAACCACGTTTTAAGGAAATCCTGCATCGTGCGAAATTATCTTGTTTTTCCTAAACAACATGTTGTAACTCGAAAAGCTTTGATGTTGCATATATGTCTAAGGGTGTAGCCTCAAAAGAGAACGTACAGGAGAGTTTTCTCCCGAAAGAATATGTAGGAATACCACGTTATAAGGAAATACAATGTTGCAGAGTAAAGACAAATACATACTTATTGGAAACACTTAAACTTTACAAGAAGAAATAAAACATAGTAAAAAATTAGCTTGTATATCCTAAACAACACGTTATACCTCGAAAGGATTTGGTGTTGCGTGTATGTCTAAGCATGTAGCCTCAAAAGAGAATGCACAGAAGAGTTTTCTCTCGAAAGAATATGTAAGAATACCACGTTATAAGGAAATATATTGCTGCAGAGTAAAGACAAATACGTACGTATTGAAAACACATTGTGAGAAGAAATAACGCATGGTACAAAATTAGCTTGTATCTCCGAAACAACACGTGGTAACTCAAAAAGATTTGGTGTGGCGTGTACATCTAAATGTGTAGCCTCAAAAGAAAACCAACAGGAGAATTTTCTTACGTCAAAATTTGTCAGAAAACCACGTTTTAAGGAAATCCCGCATCGTGCGAAATTATCTTGTTTTTCCTAATCAACACGTTGTAACTTGAAAAGCTTTGGTGGTGCGTGTATGTCTAAGCGTGTAGCCTCCAAAGAGAACGCACAGGATAGTTTTCTCTCGAAAGAATATGTGAGAATACCACGTTATTAGGAAATACAGTGTTGCAGAGTATAGACAAATATGTACTTATTGGAAACACTTTAGGAGAAGAAATAACGCATCATGTAAAATTAGCTTGTATCTCCTAATCAACACGTTGTAACTCGAAAAGTTTGGTGTTGCGTGAATGTCTAAGCGTGTAGCCTCCAAAGAGAACGCACAGGAGAGTTTTCTCTCGAAAGAATATGTAAGAATACCACATTATAAGGAAATACAGTGTTGCAGAATAAAGGCAAATACATACGTATTGGAAACACTTAAACATTACGAGAAGAAATAACGCATCGTAAAAAAATTAGCTTGTATCTCCTAAACAACAAGTTGTAACTCAAAAAGATTTGGTGTGCCGTGTACGTCTAAACGTGTAGCCTCAAAAGAGAACCCACAGAACAATTTTCTTTCTTCAAAATTTGTCAGAAAACCACGTTTTATGGAAATCCCGCATCGTGAGAAATTATCTTGTTCTTCCTAAACAACACGTTGTAACTCGAAAAGCTTTGCTGTTGCTTGTATGTCTAAGCGTGTAGCCTCAAATGAGAATGCCCAGGAGAGTTTTCTCTCGAAAAAATATGTAAGAATACCATGTTATAAGGAAATACAGTGTTGCTGAGTAAAGACAAATACTTACTTATTGGAAAAACTTTACGAGAAGAAATAACGCATCGTACAAAATTAGCTTGTATCTCCTAACCAACACGTTGTAACTTAAAAAGATTTGGTGTGGCATGTACGTCTAAACGTGTAGTCTCAAAAGAGAACCCATAGGAGAATTTTCTTTGGTCAAAATTTGTCAGAAAACCACGTATTAAGGAAATTCCTAATCGTGCGAAATTATCTTGTTTTTCCTAAACAACACGTTGTAACGCGAAAAGCTTTGGTGTTGCGTGTATGTCTAAGCATGTAGCCTCAAAAGAGGACACACAGGAGAGTTTTCACTCGAAAGAAGATATAAGAATACAACGTTATAAGGAAATACAGTGTTGCAGACTAAAGGCAAATACGTACGTATTGGAAACACTTTAGAGAAGAAATAACGCATCGTACAAAATTAGCTTCTAGTTCCTAAACAACACGTTGTAACTTACTTCTCTTAAAGAGTTTCCAATAGGTACATATTTGTCTTTACTCTGCAACACTGTATTTCCTTATAACGGGGTATTCTTACATATTCTTTCGAGAGAAAACTCTCCTGTGCGTTCTCTTTTGAGGCTACAAGCTTAGACATACACGCAACACCAAAGCTTTTCGAGTTACAACGTGTTGTTTAGGAAAAACAAGATAATTTCGCAGGATGCGAGATTTCCTTAAAACGTGGTTTCTGAAAAATTTTGATGAAAGAAAGTTCTCCTGTGGGTTCTCTTTTGAGGCTACACGTTTAAACGTACACCTCACACCAAATCTTTTCGAGTTACAAGGTGTTCTTAGGAGATACAAGCTAATTTTGTATGATGAGTTATTTCTTCTCGTAAAGTCTTTCCAATATGTACTTATTTGTCTTTACTCTGCAAAATTGTATTTCCTTATAACGTGGTATTCTTATATATTCTTTCGAGAGAAAACTCTCCTGTGCCTTCTCTTTTGAGGATCCACGCTTACCCATACACGCAACACCAAATCTTTTCGAGTTACAACATGTTGTTTAGGAAAAAGAAGATGATTTCGCACGATGCAGGATTTCCTTAAAACGAGGTTTCTGAAAAATTTTGACGAAAGAAAATTCTCCTGTGGGTTCTCTTTTGAGGCTACACGTTTAGACGTACATGCCACACCAAATCTTTTCGAGTTACAACATGTTGTTTCGGAGATACAAGCATAATTTTGTAAGATGCGTTACTTCTTCTCGTAAAGTGTTTCCAATATGTAAGTACTTGTCTTTACTCTGCAACACTGTATTTCCTTATAACGTGGTATTCTTATATATTCTTTCAAGAGAAAACTATCCTGTGCGTTCCCTTTTTAGGCTACACACTTAGACATACAGGCAACACCAAAGCTTTTCGAGTTACAACGTGTTGTTTATGAAAAACAAGATAATTTCGCACGATGCGTGATTTCCTTAAAACGTAGTTTTCTGAAACATTTTGACGAAAGAAAATTCTTCAGTGGGTTCTCTTTTGAGGCTACACGTTTAGACGTACACGCCACACCAAATTCTTTCGATTTACCACGTGTTGTTTAGGAGATACAAGCTAATTTTGTATGATTCGTTATTTCTTCTCGTAAAGTGTTTCCAATAAGTAAGTATTTGTCTTTACTCTGCAACACTGTATTTCCTTATTACGTTGTATTCTTACATATTCTTTCAAGAGAAAACTCTCCTGTGCGTTCTCTTTAGAGGCCATACGCTTAGAAATACACGCAACGCCAAAGCTTTTCGAGTTACAATGTGTTGTTTAGGAAAAACAAGATAATTTCACAGGATGCGAGATTTCCATAAAACGTGGTTTTCTGAAAAATTTTGACGAAACAAAGTTCTCCTGTGGGTTCTCTTTTGAGACTACACGTGTAGAGGTACGAGTCACACCAAATCTTTTCGAGTTACAACTTGTTGTTTAGGAGATACAAGCTAATTTTTTCGTTGCCTTATTTCTTCTCTTAAAGTGTTTCCAATACTGTTTGTCTTTACTCTGCAACACAGTATTTCCTTATAACGTGGTATTCTTACATATTCTTTCGAGCGAAAACTCTCCTGTGTGCTCTCTTTTGAGGCTACACGCTTAGACATACATGCAACACCAAAGCTTTTCGAGTTACAACGTGTTGTTTAGGAAAAACAAGATAATTTCGTACGATGCGAGATTTCCTTAAAACTTGGTTTCTGACAAATTTTGATGAAAGAAGATTCTCCTGTGGGTTCTCGTTTGAGGCTACACATTTAGACTTACACGTCACACCAAATCTTTTCCAGTTACAACGTGCTGTTTAGGAGATACAAGCTAATTTTGTATGATGCGTTATTTCTTCTCGTAAAGTGTTTCCAATATGTACTTATTTGTCTTTACTCTGCAAATTTGTATTTCCTTATAACGTGATATACTTACATCTTCTTTCGAGAGAAAATTCTCCTGTGCCTTCTCTTTTGAGGCTACACGCTTACACATACACGCAACACAAAAGCTTTTCGAGTTACAACGTGTTGTTTAGGAAAAACAAGATAATTTCGTACGATGTGAGATTTCCTTAAAACGTGGTTTCTGACAAATTTTGATGAAAGAAGATTCTCCTGTCGGTTCTCGTTTGAGGCTACACTTTTAGACTTACAGGTCACACTAAATCTTTTCGAGTTACAACGTGTTGTTTAGGAGATACAAGCTAATTTTGTACGATGCGTTATTTCTTCTAGTAAAGTGTTTCCAATATGTACTTATTTGTCTTTCCTCTGCAAAACTGTATTTCCTTATAACGTGATATTCTTACATATTCTTTCGAGAGAAAATTCTCCTGTGCCTTCTCTTTTGAGGCTACACGTTTACACATACACGCAACACCAAAGCTTTTCGAGTTACAACATGTTGTTTAGGAAAAAGAAGATGATTTCGCACGATGCGGCATTTCCTTAAAACGAGGTGTTCTGAAAAATTTTGAAGTAAGAAAATTCTCCTGTGGGTTCTCTTTTGAGGCTACACATTTAGACGTACATGCCACACCAAATCTTTTCGAGTTACAACGTGTTGTTTAGGAGATACAAGCTAATTTTGTACGATGTGTTATTTCTTCTCGTAAAGGGTTTCCAATATGTACTTATTTGTCTTTACTCTGCAAAATTGTATTTCCTTATAACGTGGTATTCTTACATAATCTTTCAAGAGAAAACTCTCCTGTGCGTTCTCTTTTGAGGCTACACGCTTACACATACACGCAACACCAAAGCTTTTCGAGTTACAACATGTTGTTTAGGAAAAAGAAGATGATTTCGCACGATGCGGGATTTCCTTGATGTGTGGTTTTCTGAAAAATTTTGACGAAAGAAAATTCTCCTGTGGGTTCTCTTTTGAGGCTACACGTTTAGACGAACATGCCACACCAAATCTTTTCGAGTTACAACGTGTTGTTTCGGAGATACAAGCTAATTTTGTAGGATGTGTTAATTATTCTCATAAAGTGTTTCCAAGACTTACATATTTGTCTTTACTCTGCAACACTGTATTTCCTTATAACGTGGTATTCTTACATATTCTTTCGAGAGAAAACTATCCCGTGCTTTCACTTTTGCGGCTACACACTTAGACAAAGAGGCAACACCAAACCTTTTCGAGTTACAACGTGTTGTTTATGAAAAACAAGATAATTTCGCACGATGCAGGATTTCCTTAAAACGTAGTTTTCTGAAAAATTTGACGAAAGAAAATTCTTCAGTGGGTTTTCTTTTGAGGCTACATGTTTAGACGTACACGCCACACCAATTCCTTTCGAGTTACCACGTGTTGTTTAGGAGATACAAGCTAATTTTGTATGATGCGTTATTTCTTCTCGTAAAGTGTTTCCAATATGTACGTATTTGTCTTTACTCTGCAACACTTTATTTCCTTATAACGTGGTATTCTTACATATTCTTTGGAGAGAAAACTCTACTGTGCGTTCTCTTTAGAGGCTACACACTTAGACATACACGCAACACCAAAGCTTTTCGAGTTACAATGTGCTGTTTAGGAAAAACAAGATAATTTCGCACGATGTGAGATTTCCATAAAACCTGATTGTCTGAAAAATGTTGACGAAAGAAAGTTCTCCTGTGGATTTTCTTTTGAGGCTACACATGTAGAGGTACGAGCCACACCAAATCTTTTCGAGTAACAACGTGTTGTTTAGGAGATACAAGCTAATTTTGTACGATGCATTATTTCTTCTCTTAAAGTGTTTCCAATACTATTTGTCTTTACTCTGCAACACTGTATTTCCTTATAACGTGGTATTTTTACATATTCTTTCGAGAGAAAACTCTCCTGTGAGTTCTCTTTTGAGGCTACACGCTTAGACATACAGGCAACACCAAAGGTTTTTGAGTTACAACGTGTTGTTTAGGAAAAACAAGATAATTTCGCACGATGCGAGATTTCCTTAAAACGTGGTTTCTGACAAATTTTGATGAAAGAAAATTCTCCTGTGGGTTCTCTTTTGAGGCTACACTTTTAGACGTACACGTAACACCAAATCTTTTCAAGTTACAACGTGTTGTTTAGGAGATACAAGGTAATTTTGAACGATGCGTTATTTCTTCTCTTAAAGTGTTTCCAATATGTATTTATTTGTCTTTACTCTGCAAAATTGTATTTCCTTATAACGTGGTATTCTTACATACTCTTTCGAGAGAAAACTCTCCTTTGCCTTCTCTTTTGAGGCTCCACGCTTACACATACACGCAACACCAAAGCTTTTCGAGTTACAACATGTTGTTTAGGAAAAAGAAGATGATTTCGCACGATGCGGGATTTCCTTAAAACGTGATTTTCTGAAAATTTTTGAAGAAATGAAATTCTCCTGTAGGTTCTCTTTTGAGGCTACACGTTTAGACGTACATGCCACACCAAATCTTTTCGAGTTACAAGGTGTTGTTTAGAAGATTCAAGCTAATCTTTTACGATGCGTTAATTCTTCTCGTGAAGTGTTTCCAATACGTACGTATTTGTCTTTACTCTGCAACATTGTATTTCCTTATAACGTGGTATTCTTACATATTCTTTCTAGAGAAAACTATCCTGTGCGTTCTCTTTTGAGGTTACACACTTAGACATACACGCAACACCAAAGATTTTTGAGTTATAACGTGTTATTTAGGAAAAACAAGATAATTTCGCACGATGCGATATATCCTTAAAACGTGGTTACTGTCAAATATTGATGAAAGAAAATTCTCTTGTGGGTTCCCTTTTGAGGCTACAAGCTTAGACGTACACGTCACACCAAATCTTTTCGAGTTACAACGTGTTGTTTAGGAGATACAAGCTAATTTTTTACGATGCGTTATTTCTTCTTGTAAAGTGTTTCCAATATGTACTTATTTGTCTTTACTCTGCAAAATTGTATTTCCTTATAACGTGGTATTCTTACATATTCTTTCAAGAGAAAACTCTCCTGTGCCTTCTCTATTGAGGCTCCACGCTTACACATACACGCAACACCAAAGCTTTTCGAGTTACAACATGTTGCTTAGGAAAAAGAAGATGATTTCGCACGATGCGGGATTTCCTTAAAACGTGGTTTTCTGAAAAATTTTGAAGAAAGAAAATTCTCCTGTGGGTTCTCTTTTGAGGCTACACATTTAGACGTACACGGAACACCAAATCTTTTCGAGTTACAACATGTTGTTTCGGAGATACAAGCTAATTTTGTAAGATGTGTTACTTCTGCTCGTAAAGTTTCCCAATACGTACTAATTTGTCTTTACTCTGCAACACTGTATTTCCTTATAACATGGTATTCTTACATATTCTTTTGAGGGAAACGTCTCCTGTGCGTTCTCTTTTGGGCTACATGCTTAGACATACACACAACACCAAAGCTTTTCGAGTTACAACGTGTTGTTTATGAAAAAGAAGATAATTTCACACGATGCGGGATTTCCTTAAAACGTGGTTTTCTGACAAATTTTGACGAAAGAAAATTCTCCTGTGGGTTTTCTTTTGAGGCTTCACGTTTAGAAGTGCATGCCACACCAAATCCTTTCGAGTTACCACGTGTTGTTTAGGAGATACAAGCTAATTTTTTACGATGCGTTATTTCTTCTCGTAAAGTGTTTCCAATAAGTAAGTATTTGCCTTTACTCTGAAACACTGTATTTCCTTATAACGTGGTATTCTTACATGTTCTTTGGAGAGAAAAATCTCCTGTGCGTTCTCTTAAGTGGCTACACGCATAGACATACACGCAACACCAAAGCTTTTCGAGTTACAACGTGTTGTTTAGGAAAAACAAGATAATTTCGCACGATGCGGGATATCCTTAAAACATGGTTTTCTGACAAATTTGACGAAAGAAAATTCTCTTGTGGGTTCTCTTTTGAGGGTACACGTTTAGACGTACAAGCCACACCAAATCCTTTCGAGTTATAACGTGTTGTTTAGGAGATACAAACTAATTTTGTACTATGTGTTATTTCTACTCGTTAAGTTTAAGTGTTTCCAATAAGTATGTATTTGTCTTTACTCTGCAACACTGTATTTCCTTATAACGTGGTATTCCTACATATTCTTTCGGGAGAAAACTCTCCTGTGCGTTCTCTTTTGAGGCTACACGCTTAGACATACACGCAACACCAATGCTTTTCGAGTTACAACATGTTGTTTAGGAAAAACAAGATAATTTCGCACGATGCGGGATTTCCTTAAAACGTGGTTTTTGACAAATTTTGACAAAAGAAAACTCTCCTGTGGGTTCTCTTTTGAGGCTACACGTTTAGACGTACACGCCACACCAAATCTTTTCGAGTTACAGCGTGTTGTTTAGGAGATACAAGCTAATTTTGCATGATGCGTTATTTCTTCTTGTAAAGTGTTTCCAATAAGTACGTATTTGTCTTTACTCTGCAACACTGTATTTCCTTATCACGTGGTATTCTTACATATTCTTTCGAGAGAAAACTATCCTGTGCGTTCTCTTTGGAAGCTACACGCTTAGACATACACGCAACACCAAAGCTTTTCAAGTTACAACGTGTTGATTAGGAAAAACAAGATAATTTCGCCCAATGCGGGATTTCCTTAAAACGTGGTTTTCTGACAAATTTTGACGTAAGAAAATTCTCCTGTGGGTTCTCTTTTGAGGCTACATGTTCAGACGTACACGCCACACCAAATCTTTTTGAGTTACCACGTGTTGTTTTGGAGATACAAGCTAATTTTGTACCATGTGCTATTTCTTCTCATAATGTGTTTCCAATAAGTACGTATACGTCTTTACTCTGCAGCAATATGTTTCCTTATAACGTGGTATTCTTACATATTGTTTCGAGAGAAAACTCTCCTGTGCATTCTCTTTTGAGGCTGCACACTTAGACATACACCCTACACCAAAGCTTTTCGCGTTAAAACGTGTTGTTTAGGAAGAACAAGATAATTTTTCACGATGCGGGATTTCCTTAAAACGTGGTTTTCTGAAAAATTTTGATGAAAGAAAATTCTCCTGTGGGTTCTCTTTTGAGGCTACACGTTTAGACGTACACGCCACACCAAATCTTTTCGAGTTACAACGTGTTGTTTCGGAGATACAAGCTAATTTTGTACGATGCTTTATTTCATCTGGTAAAGTTTATGGGTTTCCAATACATACGTATTTGTCTTTATTCTGCAACATTGTATTTCCTTATAACGTGGTATCCTTACAAATTCTATCGAGAAAAAACTCTCCTGTGCGTTCTCTTTTGAGGCTACACGCTTAGACATACACGCAACACCAAAGCTTTTCGAGTTACAACGTGTTGTTTAGGAAAAACAAGATAATTTCGCACGATGCGGGATTTCCGTAAAACGTGGTTTTCTGAAAAGTTTTGACGAAAGAAAATTCTCCTGTGGGTTCTCTTTTGATGCTACACGTTTAGACGTACACGCCACACCAAATCTTTTCGAGTTACAACTTGTTGTTTAGGAGATACAAGCTAATTTTGTACGTTGCGTTATTTCTTCTGGTAAAGTGTTTCCAATACATACGTATTTGCCTTTACTCTGCAACACTGTATTTCCTTATAAAGTGGTATTCTTACATATTCTTTCGAGACAAAACTCTCCTTTGCATTCTCTTTTGAGGCTACACGCTTAGACATACATGCAACAACAAAGCTTTTCGAGTTACAAACGTGTTGTTTCCGAAAAAAAAAGATAATTTCGCACGATGCGGGATTTCCATAAAACGTGGTTTTCTGACAAATTTTGACGAAAGAAAATTCTCCTGTGGGTTCTCTTTTGAGGCTACACGTTTAGTTGTACACGCCACACCAAATTTTTTGAGATACAACGTGTTGTTTAGGAGATACAAGCTAATTTTTTTAGATGCGTTATTTCTTCTCGTAAAGTTTAAGTGTTTCCAATACGTATGTATTTGCCTTTACTCTGCAACACTGTATTTCTTTATAACGTGGTATTCTTACATATTCTTTCGAGAGAAAACTCTCCTGTGCGTTCTCTTTGGAGGCTACACGCTTAGACATACATGCAACACCAAAGCTTTTCGAGTTACAACGTGTTGTTTAGGAAAAACAAGATAATTTCGCATGATGCGCGATTTCCTTAAAACTTGGTTTTCTGACAAATTTTGACAAAAGATAATTCTCCCGTGGGTTCTCTTTTGAGGGTACACATTTAGACGTACAAGCCACACCAAATCCTTTCGAGTTATAACGTGTTGTTTAGGAGATACAAGCTAATTTTGTACTATGTGTTATTTCTACTCGTTAAGTTTAAGTGTTTCCAATAAGTATGTATTTGTCTTTACTCTGCAACACTGTATTTCCTTATAACGTGGTATTCCTACATATTCTTTCGGGAGAAAACTCTCCTGTGCGTTCTCTTTTGAGGCTACACGCTTAGACATACACGCAACACCAATGCTTTTCGAGTTACAACATGTTGTTTAGGAAATCAAGATAATTTCGCACGATGCGGGATTTCCTTAAAACGTGGTTTTTGACAAATTTTGACAAAAGAAAACTCTCCTGTGGGTTCTCTTTTGAGGCTACACGTTTAGACCTACACGCCACACCAAAGCTTTTCGAGTTACAGCGTGTTGTTTAGGAGATACAAGCTAATTTTACATGATGCGTTATTTCTTCTCGTAAAGTGTTTCCCATAAGTACGTATTTGTCTTTACTCTGCAACACTTTATTTCCTTATAACATGGTTTTCTTACATATTCTTTTGAGAGAAAACTATCCTGTGCGTTCTCTTTGGAGGCTACACGCTTAGACATACACGCAACACCAAAGCTTTTCGAGTTACAACGTGTTGATTAGGAAAAACAAGATAATTACGCATGATGCGGGATTTCCTTAAAACGTGGTTTTCTGACAAATTTTGACGTTAGAAAATTCTCCTGTGGGTTCTCTTCTGAGGCTACACTTTCAGACTTACATGCCACACCAAATCTTTTTGAGTTACCACGTGTTGTTTCGGAGATACAAGCTAATTTTGTACCATGCGTTATTTCTTCTCATAATGTGTTTCCATTAAGTACGTATATGTCTTTACTCTGCAGCAATATATTTCCTTATAACGTGGCATTCTTACATATTCTTTCGAGAGAAAACTCTCCTGTGCATTCTCTTTTGAGGCTGCATGCTTAGACATACACGCAACACCAAAGCTTTTCTAGTTACAATGTGTTGTTTAGGAAAAACAAGATAATTTCGCACGATGCGGGATTTCCTTAAAACGTGGTTTTCTGACAATTTTTGACCAAAGAAAACTCTCCTGTGGGTTCTCTTTTGAGGCTAAACTTTTAGACGAACATGCCACACCAAATCTTTTTGAGTTACAACGTGTTGTTTAGAACATACAAGCTAATTTTGCAAGATGCGTTATTTCTCTCATAAAGTGCTTCCAATACGTACGTATTTGTCTTTACTCTGTCACACTGTATTTCCTTATAACGTGGTATTCTTACATATTCTTTCGAGAAAAAACTCTCCTGTGCGTTCTCTTTTGGGGCTACACGCTTAGACATACACCAAACACCAAAGCTTTTCGAGTTACAACGTGTTGTTTAGGAAAAACAAGATAATTGCGCACGATGCGGGATTTCCTTAAAACGTGGTTTTCTGGAAAATTTTGACGAAAGAAAATTGTCCTGTGGGTTCTCTTTTGAGGCTACACGTTTAGATATACAGGCCACACCAAATCTTTTTAAGTTACAACGTGTTGTTTAGGAGATACAAGCTAATTTTTTAAGATGCGTTATTTCTTCTCCTAAAGTTTTTCCAATACGTATTTGTCTTTACTCTACAACACTGTGTTTCATAATAACGTGGTATTCTTACATATTCTTTCGAGAAAAAACTCTCCTTTGCATTCTCTTTTGAGGCTACACGCTTAGACATACACGCAACAACAAAGCTTTTTGAGTTACAACGTGTTGTTTCGAAAAAACTTGATAATTTCGCACGATGCGGGATTTCCATAAAACGTGGTTTTCTGACAAATTTTGAAGAAAGAAAATTCTCCTGTGGGTTCCTTTTGAGGCTACACATTTAGACTTACACGCCACACCAAATCCTTTCGAGTTACAACGTGTTGGTTAGGAGATACAAGCTAATTTTTTAAGATGCGTTATTTCTTCTCGTAAAGGTTAAATGTTTCCAATATGTATGTATTTGCCTTTACTCTGCAACACTGTATTTCCTTATAACGTGGTAATCTTGCATATTCTTTCGAGAGAAAAACTCTCCTGTGCGTTCTCTTTAGAGGCTACATGCTTAGACATACACGCAACACCAAAGCTTTTCGAAATACAACCTGTTTTAAGTAAATCCCGCATTGTGCGAAATTATCTTGTTTTTCCTACACAACACATTGTAACTCGAAAAGCTTTGGTGTTGCGTGTATGTCTAAACGTGTGGCCTCAAAAGAGAACGCACAGGAGAGTTTTCTCTCGAAAGAATATATAAGAATACCACATTATAAGGAAATACAGTGTTGCAGAGTAAAGACAATTACGTATGTATTGGAAACACTTTACGAGAAGAAATAACGCATCGTACAAAATTAGCTTGTATCTCCTAAACAACACGATGTAACTCGAAAAGATTTGGTGTGGCGTGTACGTCTAAACGTGCAGCCTCAAAAGAGAACTCACAGGAGAATTTTCTTTCGTCAAAATTTGTCAGAAAACCACGTTTTATGGAAATCCCGCATCGTGGAAATTATCTTGTTTTTCCTAAACAACACATTGTAACTCGAAAAGCTTTGGTGCTGCGTGTATGTCTAAGCGTGTAGCCTCAAAAGAGAACACACAAGAGAGTTTTCTCTCGAAAGAATATGTAAGAATACCACGTTATAAGGAAATACAGTGTTGCAGAGTAAAGACAAATAAGTACGTATTGGACACACTTTACGAGAAGAAATAACGCATCTTAAAAAATTAGCTTGTATCTCCTAAACAACACGTTGAAACTCAAAAAGATTTGGTGTGGCGTGTACATCTAAATGTGTAGCCTCAAAAGAGAACCCACAGGAGAATTTTCTTTCGTCAAAATTTGTCAGAAAACCAAGTTTTTAGGAAATCCCGCATCTTGCAAAATTATCTTGTTCTTCCTAAACAACACGGTGTAACTCGAAAAGCTTTGGTGTTGCGTATATGTCTAAGCGTGTAGCCTCAAATGAGAACGCACAGGAGAGTTTTCTCTTGAAAGAATATGTAAGAATACCACATTATAAGGAAATACAGTGTTGCAGAATAAAGACATATACTTACTTATTGGAAACATTTTAGGAGAAGAAATAACGCATCGTACAAAATTAGCTTGTATCTCCTAAAGAACACGTCTAAACGTGTAGCCTCAAAAGAGAACCCATAGAGGAATTTTCCTTGGTCAAAATTTGTCAGAAAACCACTTACTAAGGAAATCCCGCATCGTGCGTAATTATCTTGTTTTTCCTAAACAACACGTTGTAACTTGAAAAGCTTTGGTGTTGCGTGTATGTCTAAGTGCGTAGCATCAAAGGGGAACGCACAGGAGAGTTTTCTCTCGAAAGAATATGTAAGAATACCACGTTATAAGGAAATACAGTGAAACAGAATATAGACAAATACGTACTTATTGGAAACACTTTACGAGAAGAAATAAAGCATCATGCAAAATTAGCTTGTATCTCCTAAAGAACACGTTGTAACTGGAAAAGATTTGGTGTGGTGTGTACGTCTAAACGTGTAGCCTCAAAAGAGAACCCACAGGAGACTTTTCTTTGGTCAAAATTTGTCAAAAACCACTTTTTACGGAAATCCCGCACCGTGCGAAAATATCTTGTTTTTCCTAAACAACACTTTGTAACTCGAAAGGATTTGGTGTTGCGTGTATTTCTAATCGTGTAGCCTCAAAAGAGAATGCACAGGAGAGTTTTCTCCCGAAAGAATATGTAGGAATACCACGTTTTAAGGAAATACAGTGGTGCAGAGTAAAGACAAATACATACTTATTGGAAACACTTAAACTTTACGAGATGAAATAACACATAGTACAAAATTAGCTTGTATCTCCTAAACAACACGTTATAACTTGAAAGGATTTGTTGTGGCGTGTACGTCTAAACGTGTACCCTCAAAAGAGAACCCACAGGAGAATTTTATCCTGTGTGTTCTCTTTTGAGGCTACACGCTTAGACATACACGCAACACCAAAGCTTTTCGAGTTACAACGTGTTGTTTAGGAAAAACAAGATAATTTCGCACGATGCGAGATTTCCTTAAAACCTGGTTTCTGACAAATTTTGATGAAATAAAATTCTCCTGTGGTTTCTCTTTTGAGGCTACACTTTTAGACGTACACGCTACACCAAATCTTTTCGAGTTACAACGTGTTGTTTAGGAGATACAAGCTAATTTTGTACGATGCGTTATTTCTTCTTGTAAGTGTTTCCAATATGTACTTATTTGTCTTTACTCTGCAAAATTGTATTTCCTTATAACGTGGTATTCTTATATAATCTTTCGAGAGAAAACTCTCCTGTGCCTTCTCTTTTGAGGCTTCATGCTTACACATACACGCAACACCAAAGCTTTTCGAGTTACAACATGTTGCTTAGGAAAAAGAAGATGATTTCGCACGATGCAGGATTTCCTTAAAACGTGGTTTTCTGAAAAATTTTGACGAAAGAAAATTCTCCTGTGGGTTCTCTTTTGAGGCTACACGTTTAGACGTACACGGCACACCAAATCTTTTCGAGTTACCACGTGTTGTTTCGGAGATACAAGCTAATTTTGTAAGATGTGTTACTTCTGCTCGTAAAGTTTTCCAATAAGTACTTATTTGTCTTAACTCTACAACAGTGTATTTCCTTATAACGTTGTATTCTTACATATTCTTTCGAGAGAAAACTCTCCTGTGCGTTCTCTTTAGAGGCTACACGCTTAGACATACACGCAACGCCAAAGCTTTTCGAGTTACAATGTGTCGTTTAGGAAATACAAGATAATTTTGCACGATGCGAGATTTCCATAAAACGTGGTTGTCTGAAAATTTTTGACGAAAGAAAGTTATCCTGTGGGTTCTCTTTTGAGGCTACACGTGTAGAGGTACGAGCCACAACAAATCTTTTCGAGTTACAACGTGTTGTTTAGGAGATACAAGCTAATTTTGTACGATGTGTTATTTCTTCTCTTAAAGTGTTTCCAATACGTACGTAGTTGTCTTTACTCTGCAACACTTTATTTCCTTATAACGTGGTATTCTTACATATTCTTTCGAGAGAAAACTCTCCTGTGCGTTCTCTTTTGAGGCTACACGCTTAGACATACACGCAACACCAAAGCTTTTCGAGTTACAACGTGTTGTTTAGGAAAAACAAGATAATTTCGCACGATGCGAGATTTCCTTAAAACGTGGTTTCTGACAAATTTTGATGAAAGAAAATTCTCCTGTGTGTTCTCGTTTGAGGCTACACTTTCAGACGTACACGTCACACCAAATCCTTTCGAGTTACAATGTGTTGTTTAGGAGATACAAGATAATTTTGTAAGATGTGTTATTTCTTCTCATAAAGTGTTTCCAATATGTACTTATTTGTCTTTACTCTGCAAAATTGTATTTCCTTATAACGTGGTATTCTTACATATTCTTTGGAGTGAAAACTCTCCAGTGCCTTCTCTTTTGAGGCTCCACGCTTACACATACACGCAACACCATAGCTTTTCGAGTTACAACATGTTGTTTAGGAAAAAGAAGATGATTTCGCACGATGCCGGATTTCCTTAATATGTGGTTTTCTGAAAAATTTTGAATAAAGAAAATTCTCCTGTGGGTTCTCTTTTGAGGCTACACGTTTAGACGTACACACCACACCAAATCCTTTCAAGTTACCACGTGTTGTTTAAGAGATACAAGCTAATTTTGTACGAAGCATTATTTCTTCTCGTAAAGTGTTTCCAATACGTACTTATTTGTCTTTAATCTGCTACACTGTATTTCCTTATAACATGGTATTCTTACATATTATTTCGAGGGAAAACTCTCCTGTGCGTTCTCTTTTGAGGGGACACGCTTAGACAAACATGCAACGCCAAAGCTTTTCGAGTTACAATGTGTTGTTTAGGAAAAACAAGATAATTTAGCACGATGCGAGATTTCCATAAAACGTGGTTTTCTGAAAAATTTTGACGAAAGAAAGTTCTCCTGTGGGTTCTCTTTAGAGGCTACACGTGTAGAGGTACGAGCCACACCAAATCTTTTCGAATTACAACGTGTTGTTTAGGAGATATAAGCTAATTTTTTACGATGCGTTAATTCTTCTCATAAAGTGTTTCCAATAAGTACATATTTGTCTTTACACTGCAGCATTATATTTCCTTATAACGTGGTATTCTTACATATTCCTTTGAGAGAAAACTATCCTGTGCGTTCCCTTTTGAGGCTACACACTTAGACATACAGGCAACACCAAAGCTTTTCGAGTTACAACGTGTTGTTTATGGAAAACAAGATAATTTTGTACGATGCGGGATTTCCTTAAAACGTGGTTTTCTGACAAATTTTGACGAAAGAAAATTCTCCTGTGGCTTCTCTTTTGAGGCTACACGTTTAGACGTGCATGCCACACCAAATCCTTCCGAGTTACAACGTGTTGTTTAAGAGATACAAGCTAATTTTGTATGATGCGTTATTTCTTTTCGTAAAGTGGTTCCAATACATATGTATTTGTCTTTACTCTGCAACACTGTATTTCCTTATAACGTTGTATTCTTACATGTTCTTTCGAGAGAAAACTCTCCTGTGCATTCTCTTTAGAGGCTACATGCTCAGACATACACGCAACACCGAAGCTTTTCGAGGTACAACCTGTTGTTTAGGAAAAACAAGATAAATTTGCACGAAGCGGGATTTCCTTAAAACGTGGTTTTCTGACAAATTTTGACGAAAGAAAGTTCTCCTGTAGGTTCTCTTTTGAGGCTACACGTGTAGACGTACGAGCCACACCAAATATTTTTCAGTTACAACGTGTTGTTTAGGAGACACAAGCAAATATTGTATGATGCGTTATTTCTTCTCGTAAAGTGTTTCCAATACGTACATATTTGTCTTTACTCTGCAACACTGTATTTCCTTATAACATGGTATTCTTACATATTTTTTCGAGGGAAAACTCTCCTGTGCATTCTCTTTTGAGGCTACACGATTAGACAAACACGCAACACCAAAGCTTTTCGAGTTACAACGTGTTGTTTAGGAAAAAGAAGATGATTTCGCATGATGCGGGATTTCCTAAAAACCTGGTTTTCTGAAAAATTTTGACGAAAGAAAATTCTCCTGTGGGTTCACTTTTGAGGCTACATATTTAGACGTACACGTCACACCAAATCTTTTCGGGTTACATTGTATTGTTTAGGAGATACAAGCTAATTTTTTATAATGCGTTAATTCTCGTAAAGTGTTTCCAATACGTACGTATTTGTCTTTACTCTGCAACACTGTATTTTCTTATAACGTGGTATTCTTACATATTCTTTCGAGAGAAAACTATCCTGTGCATTCCCTTTTGAGGCTAAACATTTAGACATACAGGCAACACCAAAGCTTTTTGAGTTACAACGTGTTGTTTATAAAAAACAAGATACTTTCGCACGATGCCGGATTTCCTTAAAACATGGTTTTCTGACAAATTTTGACGAAAGAAAATTATTCTGTTGGTTCTCTTTTGAGGCTTCACGTTTCGACGTGCACGTCACACCTAATCCTTTCGAGTTACCACGTGTTGTTTAGGACATACAAGCTAATTTTGTACGATGCTTTATTTCTTCTCGTAAATTGTTTCCAATACGTACGTATTTGTCTTTACTCTGCAACACTGTATTTCCTTATAACGTGGTATTCTTACACATTCTTTCGAGAGAAAACTATCCTGTGCGTTCCCTTTTGAGGCTACACACTTAGACATACAGGCAACACCAAAGTTTGTCAAGTTACAACGTGTTGTTTATGAAAAAGAAGATAATTTCGCACGATGCGGGATTTCCTTAAAACTTGGTGTTCTGACAAATTTTGACGAAAGAAAATTCTCCTGTGGGTTCTCTTTTGAGGCTACACGTTTAGACGTGCACGCCACACCATATCCTTTTGAATTACCACGTGTTGTTTAGGAGATACAAGCTAATTTTGTACGATGCATTATTTATTCTCGTAAAGTGTTTCCAATATTTACGCATTTGTCTTTACTCTGCAACACTGTATTTCCTTATAACATTGTATTCTTACATGTTCTTTCGAAAGAAAACTCTCCGGTGCATTCTCTTTAGAGGCTACACGCTTAGACATACACACAACACCAAAGCTTTTCGAGTTACAACGTGTTGTTTAGGAAAAACAGGATAATTTTGCACGATGCGGGATATCCTTAAAACGTGGTTTTCTGACAAATTTTGACGAAAGAAAGTTCTCCTGTGCGTTGTCTTTTGAGGCTACAGGTTTAGACGTACACGCCACACCAAATCTTTTCGAGTTACAACTTGTTGTTTAAGAGATACAAGGAAATTTTGTTCGATGCGTTATTTCTTCTTGTAAAGTGTGTCCAATATGTACTTAATTGTCTTTACTCTGCAACACTGTATTTCCTTATAACGTGATATTCTTACATATTCTTTCGAGGAAAAACTCTCCTGTGCGTTCTCTTTTGGGCTACACGCTTAGACATACACGCAACACCAAAGCTTTTCAAGTTGCAACGTGTTGTTTAGGAAAAACAAGATAATTTCGCACAATGCAGGACTTCCTTAAAACGTGGTTTTCTGAAAAAATTTTGACCAAAGAAAATTCTCCTGTGGGTTCTCTTTTGATGCTACACGTTTAGATGTAAACACCACACCAAATCTTTTCGAGTTACAACGTGTTGTTTATACCAAAGCTTTTCGAGTTACAACGTGTTGTTTAGGAAAAACAAGATAATTTCGCACGATGCGGGATTTCTTTAAAACGTGGTTTTCTGACATATTTTGACGAAAGAAAATTCTCCTGTGGGTTCTCTTTTGAGGCTACACGTTTCAACGTACACGCCACACAAAATCTTTTCGCGTTACAACGTGTTGTTTAGGAAATACAAGCTAATTTTGTACGATGTATCATTCCTTCTCGTAAAGTGTTTCCAATATGTATGTATCTGTCTTTACTCTGCAACACTGTATGTCCTTATAACGTGGTATTCTTACATATTCTTTCGAGAGAATACTCTCTTGTGCGTTCTCTTTTGAGGCTACACGCTTCGACATACATTCAAAACCAAAGCTTTTCGAGTTACAACATGTTGTTTAGGAAAAACCAGATAATTTCACACGATGCCGGATTTCCTTAAAACGTGGTTTTCTGAAAAAATTTTGACGAAAGAAAATTCTCCTGTGGGTTCTCTTTTGAGTCTACACCTTTAGATGTAAACACCACACCAAATCCTTTCGAGTTACTACGTGTTGTTTAGGAGATACAAGCTAATTTTTTCCCATGCATTATTTCTTCTCGTAAAGTGTTTCAAATACGTACATAATTGTCTTTACTCTGTAACACTGTTTTTCCATATAACGTAGTATTCCTACATATTCTTTCGAGAGAAAACTCTCCTGTGCGTTCTCTTTTGAGGCTACATTCTTAGACATACACCCAATACCAAAGCTTTTTGAGTTACAACGTGTTGTTTAGGAAAAACAAGATAATTTCGCACGATGTGGGATTTCCTTAAAACGTGGTTTTCTGACAAATTTTGACCAAAGAAAATTCTACTGTGGGTTCTCTTATAAGGCTACACTTTTAGACGTACACGCCACACCAAATCTTTTCGAGTTACGACGTGTTGTTTAGGAGAAACAAGCTAATTTTGTACGATGCAATATTTCGTCTGGTAAAGTGTTTCCAATACATATGTAATTGTCTTTATTCTGCAACACTGTATTTCCTTATAACTTGGTATTCTTACATATTCTTTCGAGAGAAAACTCTCCTGTGCATTCTCTTTTGAGGCTACACGCTTAGACATACACGCTACACCAAAGCTTTTCGAGTTACAACTTGTTGTTTAGGAAAAACAAGATAATTTCGCACGATGCGGGATTTCCTTAAAATCTGGTTTTCTGACAAATTTTGACAAGAGAAAATTCTCCAGTGTATTCTCTTTAGATGCTACACGTTTAGAGGTACATGCCACACCAAATCTTTTCGAGTAACAACGTGCTTTTTAGTAAATACAAGCTAATTTTGTACGATGCATTATTTCTTCTCATAAAGTGTTTCCAATATGTACGCATCTGTCTTTACTCTGCAACACTGTATTTCCTTATAACGTGGTATTCTTTCATATTCTTTCTAGAGAAAACTCTCCTGTGCGTTCTCTTTTGAGGCTACACGCTTAGACATACACGCAGAACCAAAGCTATTTGAGTCACAACGTGTTGTTTAGGAAAAACAAGATAATTTCGCACGATGCGGGATTTCCTTAATACGTGGTTTTCTGACAAATTTTGACGAAAGAAAATTCTCCTGTGGGTTCTCTTTTGAGGCTACACGCCACACCAAATCTTTTCGAGTTACAACGCGTTGTTTAGGAGATACAAGCTAATTTTGTACGATGCGTTATTTCTTCTCGTAAAGTGTTTCCAATACGTACGTATTTGTCTTTACTCTGCAACACTGTATTTCCTTATAACGTGGTATTCTTATATATTCTTTCGAGAGAAAACTCTCCTGTGCTTTCTCTTTGAGCCCACACGTTTAGACATACACGCAACACCAAAGCTTTTCGAGTTAAAACGTGTTGTTAGGGAAACACAAGATAATTTCGCACGATGCGGGATTTCCTTAAAACGTGGTTTTCTGACAAATTTTGACGAAATAAAATTCTCCTGTGGGTTCTCTTTTGAGGCTACACATTTCAACGTACACGCCACACCAAATCTTTTCGAGTTACAGCGTGTTGTTTAGGAAATACAAGCTAATTTTGTACGATGTATTATTCCTTCTCGTAAAGTGTTTCCAATACGTATGTATCTGTCTTTACTCTGCAACACTGTATTTCCTTATAACGTGGTATTCTTACATATTCTTTCGAGAGAATACTCTACTGTGCATTCTCTTTTGAGGCTACACGCAACACCAAAGCTTTTCGAGTTACAACGTGTTGTTTAGCAAAAACAAAATAATTTCGCACGATGCGGGATTTCCTTAAAACGTGGTTTTCTGAAAAAATTTTGATGAAAGAAAATACTCCTGTGGGTTCTCTTTTGAGGCTACACGTTTAGATGTAAACACCACATCAAATCCTTTTGAGTCACAACGTGTTGTTTAGGAGATACAAGCTAATTTTATACCATGCGTTATTTCTTCCCGTAAAGTGTTTCCAATACGTACATATTTGTCTTTACTCTGCAACACTGTATTTCCATATATCGTGGTTTTCTTACATATTGTATTTCCTTATAACGTGGTATTCTTATATAATCTTTCGAGAGAAACCTCTCCTGTGCGTTCTCTTTTGAGGCTACATGCTTAGACATACACGCAACACCAAAGTTTGTCGAGTTACAACGTGTTGTTTTGGAAAAATAAAATAATTTCACACGATGCGGGATTTCCTTAAAACGTGGCTGTCTGACAAATTTTGACGAAAGAAAATTCTCCTGTGGGTTCTCTTTTGAGGCTACATGTTTAGACGTACACGCCACATGAAATCTTTTCCAGTTACAACGTGTTGTTTAGGAAATACAAGCTAATTTTGTAGATGCATTATTTCTTCTCGTTAAGTGTTTCCAATACGTATGTATTTGTCTTTACTCTGCAACACTGTATTACCTTATAACGTGGTATTCTTACATATTCTTTCGAGAGAAAACTCTCCTGTGCATTCTCTTTAGAGGCCACACGTTTAGACATACACGCAACCCAAAAGCAGATTTGGAGATACAAGCTAATATTGTACGATGCGTTGTTTCTTCTCGTTAAGTGTTTTCAATATGTACGTATTTGTCTTTACTCTGCAAAATTGTACTTCCTTATAACGGGGTATTCTACAATATTCTTTCGAGAGAAAACTGTCCTGTGCCTTCTCTTTTGAGGCTACACACTTAGACATACACGCAACATGAAAGCTTTTCGACTTACAACGTGTTGTTTAGGAAAAACAAGATAATTTCGCACGATGCGGGATTTCCTTAAAACGTGATTTTCTGAAAAATTTTGACGAAAGAAAATTCTCCTTTTGGTTCTCTTTAGATGCTACATGTTAAGACGTACACGCCACAACAATTCTTTTCGAGATACAACATGTAGTTTTGGAGATACAAGCTAATTTTTTACTATGCGTTATTTCTTCTCGTAAAGAGTTTCCAATGCGTACGTATATGTCTTTACTCTGCAAAACTGTATTTCCTTATGAAGTGGTATTCTTACATATCCTTTCGAGAGAAAACTGTCCTGTGCCTTCTCTTTTGAGGCTACAAACTTAGACATACACGCAACATGAAAGCTTTTCGACTTACAACGTGTTGTTTAGGAAAAACAAGATAATTTCGCACGATGCGGGATTTCCTTAAAACGTGATTTTCTGAAAAATTTTGATGAAAGAAAATTCTCCTATGGGATCTCTTCTGAGGCTACACCTTTAGACATACATGCCACACCAATTCTTTTCGAGTTACAACGTGTTGTTTAGGAGATACAAGCTAATTTTGTACGATGCATTATTTCTTCTCATAAAGTGTTTCCAATACTTATGTATTTGTCTTTACTCTGCAACATTCGGTATTTCTTCTCGCATGGTAAAAAATTAGCTTGTATCTCCTAAACAACACGTTGTAACTCGAAAAGATTTGTTGTGGCGTTTACATCTAAACGTGTAGCCTCAAAAGTGAACCCACAGGAGAATTTTCTTTCGTCAAAATTTTCCAGAAAACCACGTTTTATGGAAATCCCGCATCGTGCGAAATTATCTTGTTTTTCCTAAACAATACCTTGTACCTCGAAAAGTTTTGGTGTTGCGTGTATGTCTAAGCGTGTAGCCTCAAAAGAGAATGCATAGGAGAGTTTTCTCTCGAAAGAATATATAAGAATACCACGTTATATGGAAATACAGTGTTGCAGAGTAAAGACAAATATGTACGTATGGAAACACTTTACGAGAGGAAAAAACTCATGGTAAAAAATTAGCTTGTACCTCCTCAACAACACGTTGTACCTCGAAAAGATTTGGTGTGGTGTTTACATCTAAACGTGTAGCCTCAAAAGAGAACCCACAGGAGAATTTTCTTTCGTCAAAATTTGTCAGAAAACCACGTTTTAAGGAAATCCCGCATCGTGCAAAATTATCTTGTTTTTCCTAAACAACACGTTGTAACTCAAAAAGCTTTTGTGTTGCGTGTATGTCTAAGCGTGTAGCCTCAGAAGAGAACACACAGAAGAGTTTTCTCTTGAAAGAATATGTAAGAATACCACGTTATAAGGAAATACAGTGTTGCAGAGTAAAGACAAATAGGTACTTATTGGAAACACTTTACGAGAAGAAATAATGTATCGTACAAAATTAGCTTGTATCTCCTAAACAACACGTTGTAACTCGAAAAGATTTGGTGTGGCGTGTACGTCTAAACATGTAGCCCCAAAAGGGAACCCACAGGAGAATTTTCTTTCGTCAAAATTTGTCAGAAAACCACGTTTTAAGGAAATCCCTCATCGTGCGAAATTATCTTGTTTTTCCTAAACAACACGTTGTTACTCGAAAAGCTTTGGTGTTGCGTGTATGTCTAAGCGTGTAGCCTCAAAAGAGAATGCACAGGAGAGTTTTCTCTCGAAAGAATATGTAAGAATACCACCTTATTTGGAAATACAGTGTTGCAGAGTAAAGACCAATATGTATATATTGGAAACACTTTATGAGAAGAAATAACGCATGGTAAAATATTAGCTTGTATCTCCTAAACAACACGTTGTAACTCGAAAAGGTTTGGTGTGGTGTTTACATCTAAACGTGTAGCCTCAAAAGAGAACCCACAGGAGAATTTTCTTTCGTCAAAATTTTTTGAGAAAACCACGTTTTAAGGAAATCCTGCATCATGCGAAATAATCTTGTTTTTCCTAAACATCACGTTGAAGAAAATTCTCCCCTGGGCTCTCTTTTGAGACTACACGTTAAGTCGTACACGCCACACCAATTCTTTTCGAGTTACAACGTGTAGTTTTGGAGATACAAGCTAATTTTTTACTCTGCGTTATTTCTTCTCGTAAAGAGTTTCCAATACGTATGTATATGTCTTTACTCTGCAAAACTGTATTTCCTTATGAAGTGGTATTCTTACATATTCTACGAGAGAAAACTCTCCTGTGCCTTCTCTTTTGAGGCTACATACTTAGACATACACGCAACATGAATGCTTTTCGACTTACAACGTGTTGTTTAGGAAAAACAAGATAATTTCGCACGATGCGGGATTTCCTTAAAACGTGATTTTCTGAAAAATTTTGACGAAAGAAAATTCTCCTTTTGGTTCTCTTTAGATGCTACATGTTAAGACGTACACGCCACAACAATTCTTTTCGAGTTACAACGTGTAGTTTTGGAGATACAAGCTAATTTTGTACGATGCGTTATTTCTTCTCATGAAGAGTTTCCAATACGTACGTATATGTTTTACTCTGCAAAATTGTACTTCCTTATAACGTGGTATTCTACAATATTCTTTCGACAGAAAACTCTCCTGTGCCTTCTGTTTTGAGGCTACACACTTAGACATACACGCAACACGAAAGCTTTTCGAGTTACAACTTGTTGTTTAGGAAAAACAAGATAATTTCGCACTATGCGGGATTTCCTTAAAACGTGATTTTCTGAAAAATTTTGACGAAAGAAAATTCTCCTTTGGGATCTCTTTTGAGACTACACCTTAAGAAGTACACGCCACACCAATTCTTTTCGAGTTACAACGTGTAGTTTTGGAGATACAAGCTAATTTTGTACTATGCGTTATTTCTTCTCGTAAAGAGTTTCCAATGCGTACCTATATGTCTTTACTCTGCAAAACTGTATTTCCTTATGAAGTGGTATTCTTACATATTCTTTCGAGAGAAAACTGTCCTGTGCCTTCTCTTTTGAGGCTACACACTTAGACATACACGCAACATGAAAGCTTTTCGACTTACAACGTATTGTTTAGGAAAAACAAGATAATTTCGCACGATGCGGGATTTCCTTAAAACGTGATTTTCTGAAAAATTTTGACGAAAGAAAATTCTCCTTTTGGTTCTCTTTAGATGCTACATGTTAAGACTTACACGCCACAACAATTCTTTTCGAGTTACAACGTGTAGTTTTGGAGATACAAGCTAATTTTGTACGATGAGTTATTTTTTCTCGTAATGTGTTTTCAATACGTACGTATTTGTCTTTACTCTGCAAAATTGTATTTCCTTATAACGTGGTATTCTACAATATTCTTTCGACAGAAAACTCTCCTGTGCCTTCTGTTTTGAGGCTACACACTTAGACATTCACGCAACACGAAAGCTTTTCGAGTTACAACGTGTTGTTTAGGAAAAACAAGATAATTTCGCACTATGCGGGATTTCCTTAAAACGTGATTTTCTGAAAAATTTTGACGAAAGAAAATTCTCCTTTGGGATCTCTTTTGAGACTACACGTTAAGAAGTACACGCCACACCAATTCTTTTCGAGTTACAACGTGTAGTTTTGGAGATACAAGCTAATTTTGTACTATGCGTTATTTCTTCTCGTAAAGAGTTTCCAATGCGTACCTATATGTCTTTACTCTGCAAAACTGTATTTCCTTATGAAGTGGTATTCTTACATATTCTTTCGAGAGAAAACTGTCCTGTGCCTTCTCTTTTGAGGCTACACACTTAGACATACACGCAACATGAAAGCTTTTCGACTTACAACGTATTGTTTAGGAAAAACAAGATAATTTCGCACGATGCGGGATTTCCTGAAAACGTGATTTTCTGAAAAATTTTGACGAAAGAAAATTCTCCTTTTGGTTCTCTTTAGATGCTACATGTTAAGACGTACACGCCACAACAATTCTTTTCGAGTTACAACGTGTAGTTTTGGAGATACAAGCTAATTTTGTACGATGAGTTATTTTTTCTCGTAATGTGTTTTCAATACGTACGTATTTGTTTTTACTCTGCAAAATTGTATTTCCTTATAACGTGGTATTCTACAATATTCTTTCGACAGAAAACTCTCCTGTGCCTTCTGTTTTGAGGCTACACACTTAGACATTCACGCAACACGAAAGCTTTTCGAGTTACAACGTGTTGTTTAGGAAAACAAGATAATTTCGCACGATGCGGGATTTCCTTAAAACGTGATTTTCTGAAAAATTTTGACGAAAGAAAATTCTCCTTTGGGTTCTCTTTTGAGACTACACGTTAAGACAAACACGCCACACCAATTCTTTTCGAGTTACAACGTGTAGTTTTGGAGATACAAGCTAATTTTGTACTATGCGTTATTTCTTCTCGTAAAGAGTTTCCAAAGCGTACGTATATGTCTTTACTCTGCAAAACTGTATTTCCTTATGAAGTGGTATTCTTACATATTCTTTCGAGAGAAAACTGTCCTGTGCCTTCTCTTTTGAGGCTACACACTTAGTCATACACGCAAAATGAAAGCTTTTCGACTTACAACGTGTTGTTTAGGAAAAACAAGATAATTTCGCACGATACGGGATTTCCTTAAATCGTGATTTTCTGAAAAATTTTGACGAAAGAAAATTCTCCTTTTGGTTCTCTTTAGATGCTACATGTTCAGACGTACATGCCACAACAATTCTTTTCGAGTTACAACGTGTAGTTTTGGAGATACAAGCTAATTTTGTACGATGCATTGTTTCTTCTCGTAAAGTGTTTTCAATACATACGTATTTGTCTTTACTCTGCAAAATTGTACTTCCTTGTAACGTGGTATTCTACAATATTCTTTCGAGAGAAAACTCTCCTGTGCCTTCTCTTTTGAGGCTACACACTTAGACATACACGCAACATGAAAGCTTTTCGACTTACAACGTGTTGTTTAGGAAAAACAAGATAATTTCGCACGATGCGGGATTTCCTTAAAACGTGATTTTCTGAAAAATTTTGACGAAAGAAAATTGTCCTTTTGGTTCTCTTTAGATGCCACATGTTAAGACATACACGCCATAACAATTCTTTTCGAGATACAATACGTAGTTTTGGAGATACAAGCTAATTTTGTACTATGCGTTATTTCTTCTCGTAAAGAGTTTCCAATGCGTACGTATATGTCTTTACTCTGCAAAACTGTATTTCCTTAAGAAGTGGTATTCTTACATATTCTTTCGAGAGAAAACTGTCCTGTGCCTTCTCTTTTGAGGCTACACACTTAGACATACACGCAACATGAAAGCTTTTCGACTTACAACGTGTTGTTTAGGAAAAAAAAAGATAATTTCGCAAGATGCGGGATTTCCTTAAAACGTGATTTTCTGAAAAATTTTGACGAAAGAAAATTCTTCTTTTGGTTCTCTTTAGATGCTACATGTTAAGACGTACATGCCACAACAATTCTTTTCGAGTTACAACGTGTAGTTTGGAGAAACAAGCTAATTTTGTACGATGCGTTATTTCTTCTCGTAAAGAGTTTCCAATAAGTACCTATGTGTCTCTACTCTGCAAAACTGTATTTCCTTATGAAGTGGTATTCTTACATATTCTTTCGAGAGAAAACTCTCCTGTGCCTTCTCTTTTGAGGCTACACACTTAGACATACATGCAACATGAAAGCTTTTCGACTTACAACGTGTTGTTTAGGAAAAACAAGATAATTTCGCACGATGCGGGATTTCCTTAAAACGTGATTTTCTGAAAAATTTTGACGAAAGAAAATTCTCCTTTTGGTTCTCTTTAGATGCTACATGTTAAGACGTACACGCCACAACAATTCTTTTCGAGTTACAACGTGTAGTTTGGAGAAACAAGCTAATTTTGTACGATGCGTTATTTCTTCTCGTAAAGAGTTTCCAATACATACGTATATGTCTTTACTCTGCAAAACTGTATTTCCTTATGAAGTGGTATTCTTACATATTCTTTCGAGAGAAAACTCTCCTGTGCCTTCTCTTTTGAGGCTACACACTTAGACATACACGCAACACGAAAGCTTTTCGACTTACAACGTGTTGTTTAGGAAAAACAAGATAATTTCGCACGATGCGGGATTTCCTTAAAACGTGATTTTCTGAAAAATTTTGACGAAAGAAAATTCTTCTTTTGGTTCTCTTTAGATGCTACATGTTAAGACGTACACGCCACAACAATTCTTTTCGAGTTACAACGTGTGGTTTTGGAGATACAAGCTAATTTTGTACGATGCGTTATTTCTTCTCGTAAAGAGTTTCCAATACGTACGTATATGTCTTTACTCTGCAAAACTGTATTTCCTTATGAAGTGGTATTCTTACATATTCTTTCGAGAGAAAACTGTCCTGTGCCTTCTCTTTTGAGGCTACACACTTAGACATACACGCAACATGAAAGCTTTTCGACTTACAACGTGTTGTTTAGGAAAAACAAGATAATTTCGCACGATGCGGGATTTCCTTAAAACGTGATTTTCTGAAAAATTTTGACGAAATAAAATTCTTCTTTTGGTTCTCTTTAGATGCTACATGTTAAGACGTACACGCCACAACAATTCTTTTCGAGTTACAACGTGTAGTTTGGAGAAACAAGCTAATTTTGTACGATGCGTTATTTCTTCCCGTAAAGAGTTTCCAATACGTACGTATATGTCTTTACTCTGCAAAACTGTATTTCCTTATGAAGTGGTATTCTTACATATTCTTTCGAGAGAAAACTCTCCTGTGCCTTCTCTTTTGAGGCTACACACTTAGACATGTACGCAAAATGAAAGCTTTTCGACTTACAACGTGTTGTTTAGGAAAAACAAGATAATTTCGCACGATGCGGGATTTCCTTAAAACGTGATTTTCTGAAAAATTTTGACGAAAGAAAATTCTCCTTTTGGTTCTCTTAAGATGCTACATGTTCAGACGTACATGACACAACAATTCTTTTCGAGTTACAACGTGTAGTTTTGGAGATACATGCTAATTTTGTACTATGCTTTGTTTCTTCTCATAAAGTGTTTTCAATACGTACGTATTTGTCTTTAATCTGCAAAATTGTACTTCCTTATAACGGGGTATTCTACTATGTTCTTTCGAGAGAAAACTCTCCTGTAGCTTCTCTTTTGAGGCTACACACTTAGACATACACGCAACATGAAAGCTTTTCGACTTACAACGTGTTGTTTAGGAAAAACAAGATAATTTCGCACGATGCGGGATTTCCGTAAAACGTGATTTTCTGAAAAATTTTGACGAAAGAAAATTCTCCTTTTGGTTCTCTTTAGATGCCACATGTTAAGACATACACGCCATAACAATTCTTTTCGAGATACAATATGTAGTTTTGGAGATACAAGCTAATTTTGTACTATGCGTTATTTCTTCTCGTAAAGAGTTTCCAATGCGTACGTATATGTCTTTACTCTGCAAAACTGTATTTCCTTATGAAGTGGTATTCTTACATATCCTTTCGAGAGAAAACTGTTCTCTGCCTTCTCTTTTGAGGTTACACACTTAGACATACACGCAACATGAAAGCTTTTCGACTTACAACGTGTTGTTTAGGAAAAACAAGATAATTTCGCACGATGCGGGATTTCCTTAAAACGTGATTTTCTGAAAAATTTTGACGAAAGAAAATTCTCCTTTTGGTTCTCTTTAGATGCTACATGTTAAGACGTACACGCCACAACAATTCATTTCGAGTTACAACGTGTAGTTTTGGAGATACAAGCTAATTTTTTACTATGCGTTATTTCTTCTCGTTAAGAGTTTCCAATACATACGTATATGTCTTTACTCTGCAAAACTGTATTTCCTTATGAAGTGGTATTCTTACATATCCTTTCGAGAGAAAACTCTCCTGTGCCTTCTCTTTTGAGGCTACACACTTAGACATACACGCAACATGAAAGCTTTTTGACTTACAACGTGTTGTTTAGGAAAAACAAGATAATTTCGCATGATGCGTGATTCAAAACGTGATTTTCTGAAAAATTTTAACGAAAGAAAATTCTCCTTTTGGTTCTCTTTAGATGCTACATGTTAAGACGTACACGCCACAACAATTCTTTTCGAGTTACAACGTGTAGTTTTGGAGATACAAGCTAATTTTGTACGATGAGTTATTTTTTCTCATAATGTGTTTTCAATATGTACGTATTTGTTTTGCTCTGCAAAATTGTATTTCCTTATAACGTGGTATTCTACAATATTCTTTCGACAGAAAACTCTCCTGTGCCTTCTGTTTTGAGGCTACACACTTAGACATTCACGCAACACGAAAGCTTTTCGAGTTACAACGTGTTGTTTAGGAAAAACAAAAAAATTTCGCACGATGCGGGATTTCCTTAAAACGTGATTTTCTGAAAAATTTTGACGAACGAAAATTCTCCTTTTTGTTCTCTTTAGATGCTACATGTTAAGACGTACACGCCACAACAATTCTTTTCGAATTACAACGTGTAGATTTGGATATACAAGCTAATTTTGTACGAAGCGTTATTTCTTCTCGTAATGTGTTTTCAATATGTACGTATATGTCTTTACTCTGCAAAACTGTATTTCCTTATGAAGTGGTATTCTTACATATCCTTTCGAGAGAAAACTGTCCTGTGCCTTCTCTTTTGAGGCTACACACTTAGACATACACGCAACATGAAAGCTTTTCGACTTACAACGTGTTGTTTAGGAAAAACAAGATAATTTCCCACAATGCCGGATTTCCTTAAAACGTGATTTTCTGAAAAATTTTGACGAAACAAAATTCTCCTTTTGGTTCTCTTTAGATGCTACATGTTAAGACGTACACGCCACAACAATTCTTTCGAGATACAACATGTAGTTTTGGAGATACAAGCTAATTTTGTACTATGAGTTATTTCTTCTCGTAAAGAGTTTCCAATGCGTACGTATATGTCTTTATTCTGCAAAACTGTATTTCCTTATGAAGTGATATTCTTACATATCCTTTCGAGAGAAAACTGTCCTGTGCCTTCTCTTTTGAGGCTACACACTTAGACATACACGCAACATGAAAGCTTTTCGACTTACAACGTGTTGTTTAGGAAAAACAAGATAATTTCGCACGAAGCGGGATTTCCTTAAAACGTGATTTTCTGAAAAATTTTGACGAAAGAAAATTCTCCTTTTGGTTCTCTTTAGATGCTACATGTTAAGACGTACACGCCACAACAATTCTTTTTGAGATACAACATGTAGTTTTGGAGATACAAGCTAATTTTGTACTATGAGTTATTTCTTCTCTTAAAGATTTTCCAATGTGTACATATATGTCTTTACTCTGCAAAACTGTATTTCCTCATGAAGTGGTATTCTTACATAACCTTTCGAGAGAAAACTGTCCTGTGCCTTCTCTTTTGAGGCTACACACTTAGACATACACGCAACATGAAAGCTTTTCGACTTACAACGTGTTGTTTAGGAAAAACAAGGTAATTTCACACGATGCGGGATTTCCTTAAAACGTGATTTTCTGAAAAATTTTGACGAAAGAAAATTCTCCTTTTGGTTCTCTTTAGATGCTACATGTTAAGACGTACACGCCACAACAATTCTTTCGAGATACAACATGTAGTTTTGGAGATACAAGCTAATTTTGTACTATGCGTTATTTCTTCTCGTAAAGAGTTTCCAATGCGTACGTATATGTCTTTACTCTGCAAAACTGTATTTCCTTATGAAGTGGTATTCTTACATATCCTTTCGAGAGAAAACTGTCCTGTGCCTTCTCTTTTGAGGCTACACACTTAGACATACACGCAACATGAAAGCTTTTCGACTTACAACGTGTTGTTTAGGAAAAACAAGATAATTTCGCACGATGCGGGATTTCCTTAAAACGTCAATTTCTGAAAAATTTTGACGAAAGAAAACTCTCCTTTTGGTTCTCTTTAGATGCTACATGTTAAGACGTACACGCCACAACAATTCTTTTCGAGATACAACATGTAGTTTTGGAGATACAAGCTAATTTTGTACTATGCGTTATTTCTTCTCGTAAAGAGTTTCCAATGCGTACGTATATGTCTTTACTCTGCAAAACTGTATTTCCTTATGAAGTGGTATTCTTACATATCCTTTCGAGAGAAAACTGTCCTGTGCCTTCTCTTTTGAGGCTACACACTTAGACATACACGCAACATGAAAGCTTTTCGACTTACAACGTGTTGTTTAGGAAAAACAAGATAATTTCGCACGATGCGGAATTTCCTGAAAACGTGATTCTCTGAAAAATTTTGACGAAAGAAAATTCTCCTTTTGGTTCTCTTTAGATGCTACATGTTAAGACGTACACGCCACAACAATTCTTTTCGAGATACAACATGTAGTTTTGGAGATACAAGCTAATTTTGTACTATGCGTTATTTCTTCTCGTAAAGAGTTTCCAATGCGTACGTATATGTCTTTACTCTGCAAAACTGTATTTCCTTATGAAGTGGTATTCTTACATATTCTTTCGAGAGAAAACTCTCCTGTGCCTTCTCTTTTGAGGCTACACACTTAGACATACACGCAACACGAAAGCTTTTCGACTTACAACGTGTTGTTTAGGAAAAACAAGATAATTTCGCACGATGCGGGATTTCCTTAAAACGTGATTTTCTGAAAAATTTTGACGAAAGAAAATTCTTCTTTTGGTTCTCTTTAGATGCTACATGTTAAGACGTACACGCCACAACAATTCTTTTCGAGTTACAACGTGTGGTTTTGGAGATACAAGCTAATTTTGTACGATGCGTTATTTCTTCTCCTAAAGAGTTTCCAATACGTACGTATATGTCTTTACTCTGCAAAACTGTATTTCCTTATGAAGTGGTATTCTTACATATTCTTTCGAGAGAAAACTGTCCTGTGCCTTCTCTTTTGAGGCTACACACTTAGACATACACGCAACATGAAAGCTTTTCGACTTACAACGTGTTGTTTAGGAAAAACAAGATAATTTCGCACGATGCGGGATTTCCTTAAAACGTGATTTTCTGAAAAATTTTGACGAAATAAAATTCTTCTTTTGGTTCTCTTTAGATGCTACATGTTAAGACGTACACGCCACAACAATTCTTTTCGAGTTACAACGTGTAGTTTGGAGAAACAAGCTAATTTTGTACGATGCGTTATTTCTTCCCGTAAAGAGTTTCCAATACGTACGTATATGTCTTTACTCTGCAAAACTGTATTTCCTTATGAAGTGGTATTCTTACATATTCTTTCGAGAGAAAACTCTCCTGTGCCTTCTCTTTTGAGGCTACACACTTAGACATGTACGCAAAATGAAAGCTTTTCGACTTACAACGTGTTGTTTAGGAAAAACAAGATAATTTCGCACGATGCGGGATTTCCTTAAATCGTGATTTTCTGAAAAATTTTGACGAAAGAAAATTCTCCTTTTGGTTCTCTTAAGATGCTACATGTTCAGACGTACATGACACAACAATTCTTTTCGAGTTACAACGTGTAGTTTTGGAGATACATGCTAATTTTGTACTATGCTTTGTTTCTTCTCGTAAAGTGTTTTCAATACGTACGTATTTGTCTTTAATCTGCAAAATTGTACTTCCTTATAACGGGGTATTCTACTATGTTCTTTCGAGAGAAAACTCTCCTGTAGCTTCTCTTTTGAGGCTACACACTTAGACATACACGCAACATGAAAGCTTTTCGACTTACAACGTGTTGTTTAGGAAAAACAAGATAATTTCGCACGATGCGGGATTTCCGTAAAACGTGATTTTCTGAAAAATTTTGACGAAAGAAAATTCTCCTTTTGGTTCTCTTTAGATGCCACATGTTAAGACATACACGCCATAACAATTCTTTTCGAGATACAATATGTAGTTTTGGAGATACAAGCTAATTTTGTACTATGCGTTATTTCTTCTCGTAAAGAGTTTCCAATGCGTACGTATATGTCTTTACTCTGCAAAACTGTATTTCCTTATGAAGTGGTATTCTTACATATCCTTTCGAGAGAAAACTGTTCTCTGCCTTCTCTTTTGAGGTTACACACTTAGACATACACGCAACATGAAAGCTTTTCGACTTACAACGTGTTGTTTAGGAAAAACAAGATAATTTCGCACGATGCGGGATTTCCTTAAAACGTGATTTTCTGAAAAATTTTGACGAAAGAAAATTCTCCTTTTGGTTCTCTTTAGATGCTACATGTTAAGACGTACACGCCACAACAATTCATTTCGAGTTACAACGTGTAGTTTTGGAGATACAAGCTAATTTTTTACTATGCGTTATTTCTTCTCGTTAAGAGTTTCCAATACATACGTATATGTCTTTACTCTGCAAAACTGTATTTCCTTATGAAGTGGTATTCTTACATATCCTTTCGAGAGAAAACTCTCCTGTGCCTTCTCTTTTGAGGCTACACACTTAGACATACACGCAACATGAAAGCTTTTTGACTTACAACGTGTTGTTTAGGAAAAACAAGATAATTTCGCACGATGCGTGATTTAAAACGTGATTTTCTGAAAAATTTTAACGAAAGAAAATTCTCCTTTTGGTTCTCTTTAGATGCTACATGTTAAGACGTACACGCCACAACAATTCTTTTCGAGTTACAACGTGTAGTTTTGGAGATACAAGCTAATTTTGTACGATGAGTTATTTTTTCTCATAATGTGTTTTCAATATGTACGTATTTGTCTTTGCTCTGCAAAATTGTATTTCCTTATAACGTGGTATTCTACAATATTCTTTCGACAGAAAACTCTCCTGTGCCTTCTGTTTTGAGGCTACACACTTAGACATTCACGCAACATGAAAGCTTTTCGAGTTACAACGTGTTGTTTAGGAAAAACAAAAAAATTTCGCACGATGCGGGATTTCCTTAAAACGTGATTTTCTGAAAAATTTTGACGAACGAAAATTCTCCTTTTTGTTCTCTTTAGATGCTACATGTTAAGACGTACACGCCACAACAATTCTTTTCGAATTACAACGTGTAGATTTGGATATACAAGCTAATTTTGTACGAAGCGTTATTTCTTCTCGTAATGTGTTTTCAATATGTACGTATATGTCTTTACTCTGCAAAACTGTATTTCCTTATGAAGTGGTATTCTTACATATCCTTTCGAGAGAAAACTGTCCTGTGCCTTCTCTTTTGAGGCTACACACTTAGACATACACGCAACATGAAAGCTTTTCGACTTACAACGTGTTGTTTAGGAAAAACAAGATAATTTCCCACAATGCCGGATTTCCTTAAAACGTGATTTTCTGAAAAATTTTGACGAAACAAAATTCTCCTTTTGGTTCTCTTTAGATGCTACATGTTAAGACGTACACGCCACAACAATTCTTTCGAGATACAACATGTAGTTTTGGAGATACAAGCTAATTTTGTACTATGAGTTATTTCTTCTCGTAAAGAGTTTCCAATGCGTACGTATATGTCTTTATTCTGCAAAACTGTATTTCCTTATGAAGTGATATTCTTACATATCCTTTCGAGAGAAAACTGTCCTGTGCCTTCTCTTTTGAGGCTACACACTTAGACATACACGCAACATGAAAGCTTTTCGACTTACAACGTGTTGTTTAGGAAAAACAAGATAATTTCGCACGATGCGGGATTTCCTTAAAACGTGATTTTCTGAAAAATTTTGACGAAAGAAAATTCTCCTTTTGGTTCTCTTTAGATGCTACATGTTAAGACGTACACGCCACAACAATTCTTTTTGAGATACAACATGTAGTTTTGGAGATACAAGCTAATTTTGTACTATGAGTTATTTCTTCTCTTAAAGATTTTCCAATGTGTACATATATGTCTTTACTCTGCAAAACTGTATTTCCTCATGAAGTGGTATTCTTACATAACCTTTCGAGAGAAAACTGTCCTGTGCCTTCTCTTTTGAGGCTACACACTTAGACATACACGCAACATGAAAGCTTTTCGACTTACAACGTGTTGTTTAGGAAAAACAAGGTAATTTCACACGATGCGGGATTTCCTTAAAACGTGATTTTCTGAAAAATTTTGACGAAAGAAAATTCTCCTTTTGGTTCTCTTTAGATGCTACATGTTAAGACGTACATGCCACAACAATTCTTTCGAGATACAACATGTAGTTTTGGAGATACAAGCTAATTTTGTACTATGCGTTATTTCTTCTCGTAAAGAGTTTCCAATGCGTACGTATATGTCTTTACTCTGCAAAACTGTATTTCCTTATGAAGTGGTATTCTTACATATCCTTTCGAGAGAAAACTGTCCTGTGCCTTCTCTTTTGAGGCTACACACTTAGACATACACGCAACATGAAAGCTTTTCGACTTACAACGTGTTGTTTAGGAAAAACAAGATAATTTCGCACGATGCGGGATTTCCTTAAAACGTCATTTTCTGAAAAATTTTGACGAAAGAAAACTCTCCTTTTGGTTCTCTTTAGATGCTACATGTTAAGACGTACACGCCACAACAATTCTTTTCGAGATACAACATGTAGTTTTGGAGATACAAGCTAATTTTGTACTATGCGTTATTTCTTCTCGTAAAGAGTTTCCAATGCGTACGTATATGTCTTTACTCTGCAAAACTGTATTTCCTTATGAAGTGGTATTCTTACATATCCTTTCGAGAGAAAACTGTCCTGTGCCTTCTCTTTTGAGGCTACACACTTAGACATACACGCAACATGAAAGCTTTTCGACTTACAACGTGTTGTTTAGGAAAAACAAGATAATTTCGCACGATGCGGAATTTCCTGAAAACGTGATTCTCTGAAAAATTTTGACGAAAGAAAATTCTCCTTTTGGTTCTCTTTAGATGCTACATGTTAAGACGTACATGCCACAACAATTCTTTTCGAGATACAACATGTAGTTTTGGAGATACAAGCTAATTTTGTACTATGCGTTATTTCTTCTCGTAAAGAGTTTCCAATGCGTACGTATATGTCTTTACTCTGCAAAACTGTATTTCCTTATGAAGTGGTATTCTTACATATCCTTTCGAGAGAAAACTGTCCTGTGCCTTCTCTTTTGAGGCTACACACTTAGACATACACGCAACATGAAAGCTTTTCGACTTACAACGTGTTGTTTAGGAAAAACAAGATAATTTCCCACAATGCGGGATTTCCTTAAAACGTGATTTTCTGAAAAATGTTGACGAAAGAAAATTCTCCTTTTGGTTCTCTTTAGATGCTACATGTTAAGACGTACACGCCACAACAATTCTTTTAGAGATACAACATGTAGTTTTGGAGATACAAGCTAATTTTGTACTATGCGTTATTTCTTCTCGTAAAGAGTTTCCAATGCGTACGTATATGTCTTTACTCTGCAAAACTGTATTTCCTTATGAAGTGGTATTCTTACATATCCTTTCGAGAGAAAACTGTCCTGTGCCTTCTCTTTTGAGGCTACACACTTAGACATACACGCAACATGAAAGCTTTTCGACTTACAACGTGTTGTTTAGGAAAAACAAGATAATTTCGCACGATGCGGGATTTCCTTAAAACGTGATTTTCTGAAAAATTTTGACGAAAGAAAATTCTCCTTTTGGTTCTCTTTAGATGCTACATGTTAAGACGTACACGCCACAACAATTCTTTTCGAGATACAACATGTAGTTTTGGAGATACAAGCTAATTTTGTACTATGCGTTATTTCTTCTCGTAAAGATTTTCCAATGCGTACGTATATGTCTTTACTCTGCAAAACTGTATTTCCTTATGAAGTGGTATTCTTACATATCCTTTCGAGAGAAAACTGTCCTGTGCCTTCTCTTTTGAGGCTACACACTTAGACATACACGCAACATGAAAGCTTTTCGACTTACAACGTGTTGTTTAGGAAAAACAAGATAATTTCGCACGATGCGGGATTTCCTTAAAATGTGATTTTCTGAAAAATTTTGACGAAAGAAAATTCTCCTTTTGGTTCTCTTTAGATGCTACATGTTAAGACGTACACGCCACAACAATTCTTTTCGAGATACAACATGTAGTTTTGGAGATACAAGCTAATTTTGTACTATGCGTTATTTCTTCTCGTAAAGAGTTTCCAATGCGTACGTATATGTCTTTACTCTGCAAAACTGTATTTCCTTATGAAGTGGTATTCTTACATATCCTTTCGAGAGAAAACTGTCCTGTGCCTTCTCTTTTGAGGCTACACACTTAGACATACACGCAACATGAAAGCTTTTCGACTTACAATGTGTTGTTTAGGAAAAACAAGATAATTTCGCACGATGCGGGATTTCCTGAAAACGTGATTCTCTGAAAAATTTTGACGAAAGAAAATTCTCCTTTTGGTTCTCTTTAGATGCTACATGTTAAGACGTACACGCCACAACAATTCTTTTCGAGATACAACATGTAGTTTTGGAGATACAAGCTAATTTTGTACTATGCGTTATTTCTTCTCGTAAAGAGTTTCCAATGCGTACGTATATGTCTTTACTCTGCAAAACTGTATTTCCTTATGAAGTGGTATTCTTACATATCCTTTCGAGAGAAAACTGTCCTGTGCCTTCTCTTTTGAGGCTACACCCTTAGACATACACGCAACATGAAAGCTTTTCGACTTACAACGTGTTGTTTAGGAAAAACAAGATAATTTCGCACGATGCGGGATTTCCTTAAAACGTGATTTTCTGAAAAATTTTGACGAAAGAAAATTCTCCTTTTGGTTCTCTTTAGATGCTACATGTTAAGACGTACACGCCACAACAATTCTTTTCGAGATACAACATGTAGTTTTGGAGATACAAGCTAATTTTGTACTATGCGTTATTTCTTCTCGTAAAGAGTTTCCAATGCGTACGTATATGTCTTTACTCTGCAAAAATGTATTTCCTTATGAAGTGGTATTCTTACATAACCTTTCGAGAGAAAACTGTCCTGTGCCTTCTCTTTTGAGGCTACACACTTAGACATACACGCAACATGAAAGCTTTTCGACTTACAACGTGTTGTTTAGGAAAAACAAGATAATTTCGCACGATGCGGGATTTCCTTAAAACGTGATTTTCTGAAAAATTTTGACGAAAGAAAATTCTCCTTTTGGTTCTCTTTAGATGCTACATGTTAAGACGTACACGCCACAACAATTCTTTCGAGATACAACATGTAGTTTTGGAGATACAAGCTAATTTTGTACTATGCGTTATTTCTTCTCGTAAAGAGTTTCCAATGCGTACGTATATGTCTTTACTCTGCAAAACTGTATTTCCTTATGAAGTGGTATTCTTACATATCCTTTCGAGAGAAAACTGTCCAGTGCCTTCTCTTTTGAGGCTACACACTTAGACATACACGCAACATGAAAGCTTTTCGACTTACAACGTGTTGTTTAGGAAAAACAAGATAATTTCGCACGATGCGGGATTTCCTTAAAACGTGATTTTCTGAAAAATTTTGACGAAAGAAAATTCTCCTTTTGGTTCTCTTTAGATGCTACATGTTAAGACGTACACGCCACAACAATTCTTTTCGAGATACAACATGTAGTTTTGGAGATACAAGCTAATTTTGTACTATGCGTTATTTCTTCTCCTAAAGAGTTTCCAGTGCGTAAGTATATGTCTTTACTCTGCAAAACGGTATTTCCTTATGAAGTGGTATTCTTACATATCTTTTCGAGAGAAAACTGTCCTGTGCCTTCTCTTTTGAGGCTACACAGTTATACATACACGCAACATGAAAGCTTTTCGACTTACAAAGTGTTGTTTAGGAAAAACAAGATAATTTCCCACAATGCGGGATTTCCTTAAAACGTGATTTTCTGAAAAATTTTGACGAAAGAAAATTCTCCTTTTGGTTCTCTTTAGATGCTACATGTTAAGACATACACGCCACAACAATTCTTTCGAGATACAACATGTAGTTTTGGAGATACAAGCTAATTTTGTACTATGTGTTATTTCTTCTCGTAAAGAGTTTCCAATGCGTACGTATATGTCTTTAGTCTGCAAAACTGTATTTCCTTATGAAGTGGTTTTCTTACATATTCTTTCGAAATAAAACTCTCCTGTGCCTTCTCTTTTGAGGCTACACACTTAGACATAGAAGCAACATGAAAGCTTTTCGACTTATAACGTGTTGTTTAGGAAAAACAAGATAATTTCGCACGATGCGGAATTTCCTTACATCGTGATTTTCTGAAAAATTTTGACGAAAGAAAATTCTCCTTTTGGTTCTCTTTAGATGCTACATGTTCAGACGTACACGCCACAACAATTCTTTTCGAGTTACAACGTGTAGTTTTGGAGATACAAGCTAATTTTGTACGATGCGTTGTTTCTTCTCGTAAAGTGTTTTCAATTACCTACGTTTTTGTCTTTACTCTGCAAAATTGTACTTCCTTATAACGGGGTATTCTACAATATTCTTTCGAGAGAACACTCTCCTGTGCCTTCTCTTTTGAGGCTACACACTTAGACATACACGCAACATGAATAGCTTTTCGACTTACAACGTGTTGTTTAGGAAAAACAAGATAATTTCGCACGATGCGGGATTTCCTTAAAACGTGATTTTTTTGAAAAATTTTGACGAAAGAAAATTCTCCTTTTGGTTCTCTTTAGATGCTACATGTTAAGACGTACACGCCACAACAATTCTTTTCGAGATACAACATGTAGTTTTGGAGATACAAGCTAATTTTGTACTATGCGTTATTTCTTCTCGTAAAGAGTTTCCAATGCGTACCTATATGTCTTTACTCTGCAAAACTGTATTTCCTTATGAAGTGGTATTCTTACATATCCTTTCGAGAGAAAAACTGTCCTGTGCCTTCTCTTTGAGGCTACACACTTAGACATACACGCACATGAAAGCTTTTCGACTTACAACGTGTTGTTTAGGAAAAACAAGATAATTTCGCACGATGCGGGATTTCCTTAAAACGTGATTTTCTGAAAAATTTTGACGAAAGAAAATTCTCCTTTTGGTTCTCTGTAGATGCTACATGTTAAGACGTACACGCCAGAACAATTCTTTCGAGTTACAACATGTAGTTTTGGAGATACAAGCTAATTTTGTACGATGCGTTGTTTCTTCTCGTAAGTGTTTTCAATACGTACGTATTTGTTCTTTACTCTGCAAAATTGTACTTCCTTATAAACGTGGTATTCTACAATATTCTTTCGAGAGAAAAACTCTCCTGTGCCTTCTCTTTTGAGGCTACACACTTAGGACATACACGCAACATGAAAGCTTTTCGACTTACAATGTGTTGTTTAGGAAAAACAAGATAATTTTGCACGATGCGGGATTTCCTTAAAACGTGATTTTCTGAAAAATTTTGACGAAAGAAAATTCTCCCTTTGGTTCTCTTTAGATGCTACATGTTAAGGACGTACACGCCACAACAATTCTTTTCGAGTTACAACGTGTAGTTTTGGAGATACAAGCTAATTTTTTACGATGCGTTATTTCTTCTCGTAAAGAGTTTCCAATATGTACGTATATGTCTTTACTCTGCAAAACTGTATTTCCTTATGAAGTGGTATTCTTACATATTCTTTCGAGAGAAAACTCTCCTGTGCCTTCTCTTTTGAGGCTACACACTTATACATACACGCAACATGAAAGCTTTTCGACTTACAACGTGTTGTTTAGGAAAAACAAGATAATTTCGCAGGATGCGGAATTTCCTTACATCGTGATTTTCTGAAAATTTTGACGAAAGAAAATTCTCCTTTGGTTCTCTTTAGATGCTACATGTTCAGACGTACACGCCACAAACAATTCTTTTCGAGTTACAACGTGTACTTTTGGAGATACAAGCTAATTTTGTACGATGCGTTTTCTTCTCGAAAAGTGTTTTCAATACCTACGTTTTTGTCTTTACTCTGCAAAATTGTACTTCCTTATAACGGGGTATTCTACAATATTCTTTCGAGAGAAAACTCTCCTGTGCCTTCACTTTTGAGGCTACACACTTAGACATACACGCAACATGAAAGCTTTTCGACTTACAACGTGTTGTTTAGGAAAAACAAGATAATTTCGCACGATGCGGGATTTCCTTAAAATGTGATTTTTTGAAAAATTTTGACGAAAGAAAATTCTCCTTATGGTTCTCTTTAGATGCTACATGTTCAGACGTACACGCCACAACAATTCTTTTCGAGTTACAATGTGTAGTTTTGGAGATACAAGCTAATTTTTGTACGATGCGTTATTTCTTCTCGTAATGTGTTTTCAATACGTACGTATTTGTCTTTACTCTGCAAAATTGTATTTCCTTGTAACGTGGTATTCATACATATTCTTTTGAGGGAAAACTATCCTGTGCGTTCTCTTTTGAGGCTACCACGCTTAGACATATAGGCAACGCCAAAGCTTTTCAAGTTACAACGTGTTGTTCATGAAAAAACAAGATAATTTCGCCATGATGCGGGATTTCCTTAAAACGTGGTTTTCTGACAATTTTTGACGAAAGGAAAATTCTCCTGTGGGTTCTCTTTTGAGGCTACACGTTTAGAGGTACACGCCACACCAAATCCTTTCGAGTTACCACGTGTTGTTTAGGAGATACAGCTAATTTTGTACAATGCATTATTTCTTCTCGTGAAGTGTTTCCAATACGTATGTATTTGTCTTTACTCTGCAATAGTGTATTTCCTTATAATGTTGTATTCTTACATGTTCTTTCGAGAGAAAACTCTCCTGTGCATTGTCTTTAGAGGCTACATGCTCACACATACACTCAATACCAAAAGCTTTTCGAGTTTACAACGTGTTGTTTAGGAAAAACAAGATAATTTTTCACGATGTGGGATTTCCTTAAAACGTGGTTTCTGACAAATTTTGACGAAAGAAAGTTCTCCTGTGGGTCGTCTTTTGAGGCTACACGTTTAGACATACACGCCACACCAAATCTTTCAAATTACAACTTCTTGTTTAGGAGATACAAGCAAATTTTGTACGATGCGTTATTTCTTCTTGGAAAGTTTTTGCAATACATTCTTATTTGTCTTTAATCTGCAACACTGTATTTCCTTTATAACGTGCTATTCTTACATATTCTTTCGAGAGATAACTCTCCTGTGCGTTCTCTTTTGAGGCTCCATGCCTAGACATACACGCAACGCCAAAGCTTTTCGACTTACAACGTGTTGTTTAGGAAAAACAAGATAATTTCGCACGATGCGGAGATTTCCTTAAAACGTGGTTTCTGACAAATTTTGATGAAAGAAAATTCTCCTGTTGGTTCTCTTTTGAGGCTACACATTTAGACATACACGTCACACCAAATCTTTTCGAGATACAACGTGTTGTTTAGGAGATACAAGTTAATTTTGTATGGTGCGTTATTTCTTCTCGTAAAGTGTTTCCAATATGTACTTATTTGTCTTTACTCTGCAAAATTGTATTACCTTATATCGTGGTATTCTTACATATTCTTTCGAGAGAAAATGCTCCTGTGCCTTCTCTTTTGAGGCTCCACGCTTACACATATACGCAACACCAAAGCTTTTCGAGTTACATGTTGTTTACGAAAAACAAGATTATTTCGCACGATGCAGGATATCCTTAAAACGTGGTTTTCAGAAAAATTTTGACGAAAGAAAATTCTCCTGTGCGTTCTCTTTTGAGGCTACATGTTTAGACGTACACGCCACACCAAATCTTTTCGAGTTACAACGTGTTGTTTAAGAGATACAAGCTAATTTTTTACGATGTGTTATTTCTTCTTGTAAAGTGTTTCCAATAAGTACTTATCTGTCTTTAATCTGCAACACTGTATTTCCTTATAACGTGGTATTCTTACATATTGTTTCGAGGGAAAACTCTCCTGTGCGTTCTCTTTTGAGGCTACGTGCTTAGACATACACGCAACGCCAAAGCTTTTCGAGTTACAATGTGTTGTTTAGGAAAAACAAGATAATTTCGCACGATGCGAGATTTCCATAAAACGTGGTTTTCTGAAAAATTTTGACGAAAGAAAGTTCTCCTGTGGGTTCTCTTTTTAGGCTACATGTTTGGACGTACACGTCACACCAAATCTTTTCGAATTACAACGTGTTGTTTAGGAGATACAAGCCAATTTTGTACGATGCGTTATTTCTTCTCATAAAGTGTTTCCAATAAGTACTTATTTGTCTTTACTCTGCAAAATTGTATTTCCTTATAACGTAGTATTCTTACATATTCTTCCGAGAGAAAACTCTCCTGTGCCTTCTCTTTTGAGGCTCCGTGCTTACACATACACGCACCACCAAAGCTTTTCGAGTTACAACATGTTGTTTAGAAAAAAGAAGATGATTTCGCATGATGCGGGATTTCCTTAAAACGAGGTTTTCTGAAAAATTTTGAAGAAAGAAAATTCTCCTGTGGGTTTTCTTTTGAGGCTACACATTTAGACGTACAGGCCACACCAAATCTTGTCGAGTTATAACGTGTTGTTTAGGAGATACAAGCTAATTTTTTACGATGTGTTAATTATTCTCATAAAGTGTTTCCAATACATACTTATTTGTCTTTACTCTGCAACATTGTATTTCGTTATAACGTGGTATTCTTACATATTCTTTTGATAGAAAACTATGCTGTGCGTTCCCCTTTGAGGCTACACACTTAGACATACAGACAACACCAAAGCTTTTCGAGTTACAACGTGTTGTTTATGAAAAACAAGATAATTTCCCACGATGCGGGATTTCCTTAAAACGTGGTGTTCTGACAAATTTTGACGAAAGAAAATTCTCCTGTGGGTTCTCTTTTGAGGCTACACGTTTAGAGGTACACGCCACACCAAATCCTTTCGAGTTACCACGTGTTGTTTAGGAGATACAAGCTAATTTTGTACGATGCGTTATTTCTTCTTGTAAAGTGTTTCCAAACGTACGTTTTTGTCTTTACACTGCAACACTGTATTTTCTTATAATGTTGAATTCTTACATGTTCTTTCGAGAGAAAACTCTCCTGTGCATTCTCTTTAGAGGCTACATGCTCACACATACACGCAACACCAAAACTTTTCGAGTTACAACGTGTTGTTCAGGAAAAGCAAGATAATTTTGCACTATGCGGGATTTCCTTAAAACGTGGTTTTCTGACAAATTTTGACGAAAGAAAGTTCTCCTGTGGGTTGTCTTTTGAGGCTACAGGTTTAGACCTACGAGCCACACCAAATCTTTTCGAGTTACAACTTGCTGTTTAGGAGATACAACAAATTTTGTACGATGCGTTATTTCTTCTTTTAAAGTGTTTCCAATACGTACTTAATTTTCTTTACTCTGCAACACTGTATTTCCATATAACATGGTATTCTTACATATTCTTTCGAGGGAAAACTCTCCTGTGCGTTCTCTTTTGAGGCTACACGCGTAGACATATAGGCAACACCAAAGCTTTTCGAGTTACAACGTGTTGTTTATGAAAAACAAGATAATTTCGCACGATGCGGGATTTCCTTAAAACGTGGTTTTCTGACAAATTTTGACGAATGAAAATTCTCCTGTGGGTTCTCTTTTGAGGCTACACGTTTAGAGGTACACGCCACACCAAATCCTTTCGAGTTACCACCTGTTGTTTAGGAGATACAGCTAATTTTTACAATGCGTTATTTCTTCTCGTAAAGTGTTTCCAATACGTACGTATTTGTCTTTACTCTGCAACACTGTATTTCATTATAATGTTGTATTCTTACATGTTCTTTCGAGAGAAAACTCTCCTGTGCATTGTCTTTAGAGGCTACATGCTCACACATACACGCAATACCAAAGCTTTTCGAGTTACAACGTGTTGTTCAGGAAAAACAAGATAATTTTTGACGATGCAGCTTACAAAATTAGCTTGTATGTCCTAAACAACACGTTGTAACTCGAAATGAATTGGTGTGGCGTGTACGTCTAAACGTGTAGCCACAAAGGAGAACCCATAGGAGAATTTTCTTTCGTCAAAATTTTTCAGAAAATCACGTTTTAAGGAAATCCCGCATCGTGCAAAATTATCTTTTTTTTTCCTAAACAACACGTTGTAACTCGAAAAGCTTTCGTGTTGCGTGTATGTCTAAGTGTGTAGCCTCCAAAGAGAAGGCACAGGAGAGTTTTCTCTCGAAATAATATGTAAGAATACCATGTTATAAGGTTATAAAGTGTTGCAGAGTAAAGACAAATATGTACGTATTGGAAACACTTTAGGAGAAGAAATAATGCATCGTACAAAATTAGCTTGAATCTCCTAAACAACACGCTGTAATTTGAAGAGATTTGGTGTGGCGTGTACATCTTAACGTGTAGCCTCAAAAGAGAACCCACAGGAGAATTTTGTTTCGTCAAAATTTGTCAGAAAACCACGTTTTAAGGAAATACTGCATAGTGCGAAATATTCTTGTTTTTCCTAAACAACACGTCGTAACTCGAAAAGCTTTGGTGTTGCGTGTATGTCTAAGCGTGTAGCCTCAAAAGAGAACGCACAGGAGAGTTTTCTCTCGAATGAATAAGTAAGAATACCATGTTATAAGGAATTACATTGTTGTAGAATAAAGACAAATATGTACATATTGGAAACACTTAAACTTTACGAGAAAAAATAACGCATCGTACAAAATTAGCGTGTATCTCTTAAACAACACTTTGTAACTCGAAAAGCTTTGGTGTTGCGTGCATTTCAAAGCATGTAGCCTCAAAAGAGAAGGCACAGGAGAGTTTTCTCTGGAAAGAATATATAAGAATACCACGTTATAAGGAAATACAGTGTTGCAGAGTAAAGACAAATACATACATATTGGAAACACTTTATGAGAAGAAATAACGCATCGCAAAAATTAGCTTGTATCTCCTAAACAACATTTTGTAACTCGAAAAGATTTGGTGTGGCGTGTACGTCTAAACGTCTAGCCTCATACGGGAACCCACAGGAGAATTTTCTTTTGTCAAAATTTTTCAGAAAACCACGTTGTATGGAAATCCCGCATACATGCGAAATTATCTTGTTTATCCTAAACAACACGTTCTAACTCGAAAAGCTTTGGTGTTGCGTGTATGTCTAAGCATGTAGACTCAAAAGAGAAGGCACAGGATTGTTTTCTCTCGAAAGAATATGTAAGAATACCACGTTATAAGGAAATACAGTGTTGCAGAGTAAAGACAAATACATACGTATTGGAAACACTTTATGAGAAGAAATAACGCATCTTCCAAAATTAGCTTGTATCTCCTAAACAACACGTTGTAACTCGAAAAGATTTGGTGTGGCGTGTACGTCTAAAGGTGTAGCCTCAAAAGAGAACCCACAGGAGAATTTTCTTTCGTCAAAATTTGTCAGAAAACCACGTTTTAAGGAAATCCCGCATTGTGCGAAATTATCTTGTTTTTCCTAAACAACACGTTGTAACTCGAAAAGCTTTGTTGTTGCATGTATGGCTAAGTGTGTAGCCTCAAAAGAGAACGCACAGGAGAGTTTTCTCTTGAAAGAATATGTAAGAAAACCACGTTATAAGGAAATACAGTGTTTCAGAGTAAAGACAAACATGTACGTATTGGAAACACTTTACGAGAAGAAATAACGCATCATAAAAAATTAGCTTGTATCTCCTAAACAACACGTTGTAACCGAAAAGATTTGGTGTGGCATGTACGTCTAAACGTGTAGCCTCAAAAGAGAACCCACAGGAGAATTTTCTTACGTCAAAATTTGTCAGAAAACCATGTTTTAAGGAAATCCCTCACATTATAAGGAAATACAGTGTTGCAGAGTAAAGACAAATATGTACCTATTGGAAACACTTTACAAGAAGAAATAACGCATCGTACAAAATTAGCTTGTGTCTCCTGAACAACACTTTGTAATTCGAAAAGGTTTGGTTTGGCATGTACGTTTAAACGTGTAGCCTCAAAAGAGAAGCCACAGGAGAATTTTCTTTCGTTAAAATTTGTCAGAAAAGAGAACGCACAGGAGAGTTTTCTCTCGAAAGAATATATAAGAATGACACGTTATAAGAAAATACAGTGCTGCAAAGTAAAGACAAATACGTACCTTTTGGAAACACTTAAACTTTACAAGAAGAAGTAAAGCATAGTACAAAATTAGCTTGTATCTCTTAAACAACACGTTGTAACTCGAAAAGCTTTGGTGTTGCGCGCATTTATGAGCATGTAGCCTCAAAAGAGAAGGCACAGGAAGAAAGAACGCATCGCAAAAAATTAGCTCGTATCTCCTAAACAACATGTTGTTACTCGAAAAGATTTGGTGTGGCGTGTACGTCTAAACGTGTAGCCTCAAAAGAGAACACACAGGAGAATTTTCTTTGGTCAAAATTTGCCAGAAAACCTCGTTTTAAGGAAATCCCACATCGTGCGAAATTATCTTGTTTTTCCTAAACAACACCTTGTAACCCGAAAACTTTGGTGTTGCGTGTATGTCTAATCATGAAGCCTCAAAAGAGAACGCACAGGAGACTTTTCTCTCGAAAGAATATGTAAGAATACCACGTTATAAGGAAATACAGTGATGCAGAGTAAAGACAAATAAGTACGTATTGGAAACACTTTACGAAAAGAAATAATGCATCGTACAAAATTAGCTTGTATCTCCTAAACAACATGTTGTAACTCGAAAAGATTTGGTGTGGCGTGTACGTCTAAACGTGTAGCCTCAAAAGAGAACCCACAGGAGAATATTTTTTTCGTTAAAATTTGTCAGAAAACCATGTTTTAAGGAAATCACTCATCGTGAGAAATTATCATGTTTTTCCTAAACAACACGTTGTAACTTGAAAAACTTTGATGTTGCGTGTATGTCTAAGCGTGTAGCCTCAAAAGAGAACTCACAGGAGGGTTTTCTCTCGAAAGAACATGTAAGAATACCACATTATAAGGAAATACAATTTTGCAGAGTAAAGACAAATACGTATGTATTTGAAACACTTTACGAGAAGAAATAACGCATCGTAAAATTTAGTTTGTATCTCCTAAACAAGGCATTGTAACTCGAAAAGAGTTGGTGTGGCGTGTACGTCTAAACGTGTAGCCTCAAAGGAGAACCCACAGGAGAATTTTCTTTCGTCAAAATTTGTCAGAAAACCACTTATTAAGGAAATCTCGCATCGTGCGAAACTATCTTGTTTTTCCTAAACAACACATTGTAACTCGAAAATCTTTGATGTTGCGTGTATGTCTAAGCGTGTAGCCTCAAAAGAGAACGCACAGGAGAGTTTTCTCTCGAAAAAATATGTAAGAATACCACGTCATAAGGAAATACAGTGTTGCAAAGTAAAGAAAAATACGTACCTTTTGGAAACACTTAAACGTTACGAGAAGAAATAATGCATCATTGAAAATTAGCTTGTATCTCCTAAACAATACGTTGTAACTCGAAAAGATTTGGTGTTGCGTGTATGACTAAGCATGTAGCCTCATAAGAGAGCGCACAGGAGAATTTTCTCTCGAAAGAATATGTAAGAATACCACGTTATAAGGAAATACAATGTTGCAGAGTAAAGAAAAATACTTGCATATTGGAAAAACTTTACGAGAAGAAATAACGCATCGTACAAAATTAGCTTGTATCTCCTAAACAACACCTTGTAACTCGAAAGGATTTGGTGTGGCGTGTACGTCAAACGTGTAGCCTCAAAAGAGAACCCACAAGAGAATTTTCTTTGGTCAAAATTTGTCAGAAAACCACGTTTTAAGGAAATCCCTCATCGTGCGAAATTATCTTGTTTTTCCTAAACAACACGTTTTAACTCGAAAAGCTTTGGTGTTGCGTGTATGTCTAAGTGTTTAGCCTCAAAAGAGAACGCACAGGAGAGTTTTCTCTCAAAAGAATATGTAAGAATACCACGTTATAAGGAAATACAGTGTTACAGAGTAAAGAAAAATACGTACGTATTGGAAAAACTTTACGAGAAGAAATAACGCATCCTACAAAATTAGCTTGTATCTCCTAAACAACACCTTGTAACTCGAAAGGATTTGGTGTGGCGTGTACGTCAAATGTGTAGCCTCAAAAGAGAACCCACAGGAGAATTTTCTTTGGTCAAAATTTGTCAGAAAATCACGTTTTAAGGAAATCCCTCATCGTGCGAAAATATATTGTTTTTCCTAAACAATACTTTGTAACTCGTAAAGCTTTGGTGTTGCGTGTATGTCTAAGAGTGTAGCTTCAAAAGAGAACGCACAGGAGAGTTTTCTCTCGAAAGAACATGTAAGAATACCATGTTATAAGGAAATACAGTGTTGCAGAGTAAAGATCAATAGGTAGTTATTGTAAATATTTTACGAGAAAAAATAACGCATGGTACAAAATTAGCTTGTATCTCTTAAACAACACGTTGTAATTCGAAAATATTTGGTGTGGCGTGTATGTCTAAATGTGTAGCCTCAAAAGAGAACCCACAGGAGAATTTTCTTTCGTCAAAATTTTTCAGAAAACCACGTTTAAAGGTAATCCCGCATCGTGCGAAATTATCTTGTTTTTCCTAAACAACACGTAGTAACTCGAAAAGCTTTGGTGTTGCGTGTATGTCTAAGCGTGTAGCCTCAAAAGAGAATGCCCAGGAGAGTTTTCTCTCGAAAGAATATGTAAGAATACCACGTTATAAGTAAATACAGTGTTGCAGAGTAAAGATAAATAGGTAGTTATTGTAAATACTTTACGAGAAGAAATAACGCATGGTACAAAAGAGTTTTCTCTCGAAAGAATATGTAAGAATACCACGTTATAAGGAAATACAGTGTTGCAGAATAAAGACAAATATGTACGCATAGAAAACACTTTATGAGAAGAAATAACGCATCGTACAAAATTAGCTTGTATCTCCTAAACACCACGTTGTAACTCGAAAATATTTGGTGTGGTGTGTACGTCTAAACGTGTAGCCTCAAAAGAGAACCCACAGGAGAATTTTTTTCCGTCAAAATTTGTCTGAAAAACATTTTCTAAGGAAATCATGCATCGTGCGAAATTATCTTGTTTTTCCTAAACTACATGTTGCAACTTGAAAAGCTTTGGTGCTGCGTGTATGTCTAAGCATGTAGCCTCAAAAGAGAGCGCACAGGAGAGTTTTCTCTCGAAAGAATATGTAAGAAAACCACATTATAAGGAAATACAGTGTTGCAGAGTAAAGAAAAATACGTACGTATTGGAAAAACTTTACGAGAAGAAGTAACGCATTTGTACAAAATTAGCTTGTATCTCCTAAACAACACCTTGTAACTCGAAAAGATTTTGTTTGGCATGTACGTCTAAAGGTGTAGCCTCAAAAGAGAAGCCACCGGAGAATTTTCTTTGGTCAAAATTTGTCAACAAGCCACGTTTTAAGGAAATCCCGCATCGTGCGAAATTATCTTGTTTTTCCTAAACAACACGTTGTAATTCGAAAAGCTTTGGTGTTGCGTGTATGTCTAAGCATGTAGCCTCAAAAGAGAATGCACAGGAGAGTTTTCTCTCGAAAGAATATGTAAGAATACCACGTTATAACAAATACAGTGTTGCAGAGTAATGACAAATACTTACGTATTGGAAACACGTTATGAGAAGAAATAACGCATGGTACAAAATTAGCTTGTACCTCCTAAACAACTCGTTGTAACTCGAAAAGATTTGATGTGACGTTTACATCTAAACGTGTAGCCTCAAAAGGGAACCCACAGGAGAATTTTCTTTCGTCAAAATTTTTCAGAAAACCATGTTTTACGGAAATCCCACATCATGCGAAATTATCTTGTTTTTCCTAAACAACACGTTGTAACTCGAAAAGCTTTGGTGTTGCGTGTATGTCTAAGCTTGTAGCCTCAAAGGAGAATGCACAGGACAGTTTCCTGCGAAAGAATATGTAAGAATACCACGTTATGAGGAAATACAGTGTTGCAGAGTAAAGAGAAATACCTACGCATTGGAAACACTTTACAATAAGAAATAGTGCATTGTAAAAATTAGCTTGTATCTCCTAAACAACACGTTGTAACTCGAAAAGATTTGGTGTGGCGTGCATTTCTAAACGTGTAGCCTCAAAAGAGAACCCACAGGAGAATTTTCTTTGGTCAAAATTTGTCAGAAAACCAGGTTTTATGGAAATCCTGAAAAATTTTGACGAAAGAAAATTCTCCTATGTGTTCTCTTTTGAGGCTACACGTTTAGACGTACACGCCACACCAATTCCTTTCAAGCTACAACGTGTTGTTTAGGAGATAGAAGCTAATTTTATATGATGCGTTATTTCTTCTCGTAAAGTGTTTCCAATACGTATGTATTTGTCTTTACTCTGCAACACTGTATTTCCTTATAACTTGGTGTTCTTACATATTCTTTCAAGAGAAAACTATCCTGTGCCTTCTCTTTTGAGGCTACACACTTAGACATACACGCAACACCAAAGCTTTTCGAGTTACAATGTGTTGTTTAGGAAAAACAAGATAATTTCGCACGATGCGGGATGTATTTAAAACGTGGTTTCTGAAAAATTTTGAGGAAAGAAAATTCTCCTGTGGGTTCTCTTTTGAGGCTACACGTTTAGACGTACACGCCACACCAAATCTTTTCGAGTTACAACGTGTTGTTTAGGAGATACAAGCTAATTTTGTACGATGCGCTATTTCTTCTTGTAAAGTGTTTCCTATACATATGTATTTGTCTTTACTCTGCAAAATTGTATTTCTTTATAATGTGGTATTCTTACATATTCGTTCGAGAGAAAACTCTCCTGTGCCTTCTCTTTTGAGGCTACACACTTAGACATACACGCAACACGAAAGCTTTTCGAGTTACAACGTGTTGTTTAGGAAAAACAAGATAATTTCGCACGATGCGGGATTTCCTTAAAACGTGATTTTCTGAAAAATTTTGACGAAAGAAAATTCTCCTATGGGTTCTCTTTTGAGGCTAAATGTTTAGACGTACACGCCACACCAAATCTTTTCGAGTTACAACGTGTTGTTTAGGAGATACAAGCTAATTTTGTACGATGCGTTATTTCTTCTCGTAAAGTGTTTCCAATACGTACGTATTTGTCTTTACTCTGCAACACTGTATTTCCTATTAACGTGGTAATCTTACATATTCTTTCGAGAGAAAACTCTCCTGTGCCTTCTCTTTTGAGGTTACACACTTAGACATACACGCAACACAAAAGCTTTTCGAGTTACAAGGTGTTGTTTAGGAAAATCAAGATAATTTCGCACGATGCGGGATTTCCTTAAAATGTGATTATCTGAAAAATTTTGACGAAAGAAAATTCTCCTATAAGTTCTCTTTTGAGGCTACACGTTTAGACGTACACGCCACACCAAATCTTTTCGAGTTACAACGTATTGTTTAGGAGATACAAGCAAATATTTTATGATGCGTTATTTCTTCTCGTAAACTGTTTCCAATACGTACGTATTTGTCTTTACTCTGCAACACTGTATTTCCTTATAACGTGGTATTCTTACATATTCTTTCGAGAGAAAACTCTCCTGTGTGTTCTCTTTGAGGCTACACGCTTAGACATACACCCAACACCAAAGATTTTCGAGTTACAACGTGTTGTTTAGGAAAAACAAGATAATTTCGCACGATATGGGATTTCGTTAAAACCTGGTTTTCTGACAAATTTTGACCAAAGAAAATTCTCCTGTGGGTTCTCTTTTGAGGCTACACGTTTAGAGGAATATGCCACACCAAATCTTTTCGAGTTACAACGTGTTGTTTTGGAGATACAAGCTAATTTTTTAAGATACGTTATTTCTTCTCCGAAAGTGTTTCCAATACATACGTATTTGTCTTTATTCTGCAACACAGTATTTCCTTATAACGTGGTATTCTTGCATATTATTTTGAGAGAAAACTCTCCTGTGCCTTCTCTTTTGAGGCTACACGCTTAGACATACACGAAACACTAAAGCTTTTCGAGTTACAACGTGTTGTTTAGGAAAAACAAGATAATTTCGCATGATGCGGGATTTCCTGAAAACGTGGTTTTCTGACAAATTTTGACGAAAGAAATTTCTCCTGTGGGTTCTCTTTTGAGGCTACATGTTTAGACGTACACACCACGCCGAATATTTTCGAGTTACAACGTGTTCTTTAGGAGAAACAAGCTAATTTTGTACGATGCATTATTTCTTCTCGTAAAGTGTTTCCAATACGTACGTATTTGTCTTTATTTTGCAACACTGTATTTCCTTATAACGTGGTATTCTTATATATTCTTTCGAGAGAAAACTCTCCTGTGCATTCTCTTTTGAGGCTACATGCTTAGACATACACGAACACCAAAGCTTTTCGAGTTACAACGTGTTGTTTAGGAAAAACATGATAAGTTCGCACGATGAGGGATTTCCTTAAAACGTGGTTTTCTGAAAATTTTTGAAGAAAGAAAATTCTCCTGTGGGTTCTCATTTGAGGCTCCACGTTTAGACGCACACGCCACACCAAATATTTTCGAATTACAACATGTTGTTTAGGAGATACAAGCTAATTTTGTACCATGCGTCATTTCTTCTCGTAAAGTATTTACAATTACTACCTATTTATCTTTACTCTGCAACACTGTATTTCCTTATAACGTGGTATTCCTACATATTCTTTCGAGAGAAAACTCTCCTGTGTGTTCTCTTTTGAGGCTACACGCTTAGACATACATGCAACACCAAAGCTTTTCGAGTTACAACGTGTAGTTTAGGAAAAACAAGGTAATTTCGCACGATGAGGTATTTCCTTAGAACATGGTTTTCTGACAAATTTTGAGGAAAGAAAATTCTCCTGTGGGTTCTCTTTTGAGGCTACACGTTTAGACGTACACGCCACACGAAATCTTTTTGAGTTACAACGTGTTGGTTAGGAGATACAAGCTAATTTTGTACGATGCGTTATTTCTTCTCGTAAAGTGTTTCCAATACTTACGTATTTGTCTTTATGCTGCAACACTGTATTTCCTTATAACGTGGTATTCTTACATATTCTTTCGACAGAAACTCTCCTGTGCATTCTCTTTTGAGGCCACACGCTTAGACATACATGCAACACCAAAGCTTTTCGAATTACAACGTATTGTTTAGGAGAAACAAGATAATTTCGCAAGATGCGGGATTTCGATAAAACGTGGGTTTCTGATAAATTTTGACGAAGGAAAATCCTCCTGTGGTTTCTCTTTTGAGGCTACACGTTTAGCCGTACATGCCACACCAAATCCTTTTGAGTTACAACGTGTTGTTTAGGAGATACAAGCTAATTTTGTATGATGCATTATATCTTTTCATAAAGATTTTTCCAATACTTACGTATTTGTCTTTAGTCTGCAACACTGTATTTCCTTATAACGTGGTATTCTCACATATTGTTTCGAGAGAATACTCTACTGTGCGTTCTCTTTTGAGGCTACACGCTTAGATATACACGCAACACCAAAGCTTTTTGAGTTACAACGTGTTGTTTAGGAAAAACAAGATAATTTCGCAGGATGAAGGATTTCCTTAAAACGTGGTTTTCTCACAAATTTTGACGAAAGAAAATTCTCCTGTTGGTTGTCTTCGAGGCTACACTTTTAGACGTACACGCCAAACCAAATCTTTTCGAGTTACCACTTGTTGTTTAGGAGATAAAAGTTAATAATTTATGATGCGTTATTTGTTCTCGTAAAGTGTTTCCAATATGTACATTTTTGTCTTTACTCTGCAACACTGTATTTCCTTATAACGTGGTATTCTTACATGTTCTTCCGAGAGAAAACTCTCCTGTGCATTCTCTTTTGAGGCTACACGCTTAGACATACACGCAATACCAAAGCTTTTCGAGTTACAACGTGTTGTTTAGGAAAAACAAGATAATTTCGCATGATGCGGGATTTCCTTAAAACGTGGTTTTCTGACAAATTTTGACGAAAGAAAATTCTCCTGTTGGTTCTCTTTTGAGGCTACACGTTTAGACTTACATGCCAAAACAAATTTTTTCGAGTTACAACGTGTTGTTTAGGAGATAAAAGCCAATTTTTTATAATGCATTATTTCTTCTCGTAAGTGTTTCCAATATGTACGTATTTGTCTTTACTCTGCAAAATTGTATTTCCTAATAGCGTGGTATTCTTACATATTCTTTCGAGAGAAAACTCTCCTGTGCCTTCTCTTTTGAGGCTCCACGTTTAGACATACACGCAACACTAAAGCTTTTTGAGTTACAACATGTTGTTTAGGAAAAAGAAGATGATTTCGCACGATGCAGGATTTCCTTAAAACGTGGTTTTCTCAAAAATTTTGAAGAAAGAAAATTCTCCTGTGGGTTCTCTTTTGAGGCTACACGTTTAGACGTACACGCCACACCAGATCTTTTCGAGTTACAACGTGTTGTTTAGGAGATACATGTTAATTTTTTACTATGCGTTAATTCTTCTCGTAAAGTGTTTCCAATACGTACGTGTTTATCTTTACTCTGCAACACTGTATTTCCTTATAACGTGGTATTCTTACATATTCTTTCGAGAGAAAACTCTCCTTTGCGTTCTCTATTGAGGCTACACGCTTAGACATACATGCAACACCAAAGCTTTTCGAGTTACAACGTGTTGTTTAGGAAAAACAAGATAATTTCGCATGATGCGAGATTTCCTTAAAACGTGGTTTCTGACAAATTTTGATGAAGGAAAATTCTCCTGTGGGTTCTCTTTTGAGGGTACACGTTTAGACATACACATCACACCAAATCTTTTCGAGTAACAACGTGTTGTTTAGGAGATACAAGCTAATTTTGTAAGATGCGTTATTTCTTCTCGTAAAGTGTTTCCAATATGTACTTATTTGTCTTTACTCATCAAAATTTTATTTCCTTATAACGTGGTATTCTTACATATTCTTTCGAGAGAAAACTCTCCTGTGCCTTCTCTTTTGAGGCTCCACGCTTAGACATACACGCAACACCAAAGCTTTTCGAGTTACAGCTTTTTGTTTAGGAAAAAGAAGATGATTTCGCACGATGCGGGATTTCCTTAAAACGTGGTTTTCTGAAAAATTTTAACGAAAGAAAATTCTCCTGTGGGTTCTCTTTTGAAGCTACACATTTAGACCTACACGCCGCACCAAATCTTTTCGAGTTACAACTTGTTGTTTAGGAGATACAAGCTAATTTTGTACGATGCGTTATTTCTTCTCGTAAAGTTTTCCAATACGTACATATTTTTCTTTACTCTGCAACACTGTATTTCCTTATAACTTGGTATTCTTACATATTCTTTAGAGAGAAAACTATCCTGTGCGTTCCATTTTGAGGCTACACACTTAGACATACAGACATCACCAAAGCTTTTCGAGTTACAACGTGTTGTTTATGAAAATCAAGATTATTTCGCACGATTCGTGATTTCCTTAAAATGTGGTTTTCTCACAAATTTTGACGAAAGAAAATTATCCTGTGGGTTCTCTTTTGAGGCTACACGTTTAGACGTACACGCCACACCAAATCCTTTCGAGTTACCACGTGTTGTTTAGGAGATACAAGCTAATTTTGTATGATGCGTTATTTCTTCTCGTAAAGTGTTTCCAATACGTACTTATTTCTCTTTACTCTGCAACACTGTATTTCCCTATAACGTGGTATTCTTACATATTCTTTCGAGGGAAAACTCTCCTGTATGTTCTCTTTTGAGGCTACATGCTTAGGTATACACGCAACGCCAAAGCTTTTCGAGTTACAACGTTTTGTTTAGGAAAAACAAGATAATTTCGCACGATGCGAGATTTCCATAAAACGTGGTTTTCTGAAAAATTTTGACCAAAGAAAGTTCTCCTGTGCATTCTCTTTTGAGGCTACACGTGTAGTCGTACGAGCCAAAACAAATCTTTTCGAGTTACAACGTGTTGTTTAGAAGATACAAGCTAATTTTTTACGATGCATTATTTCTTCTCTTAAAGTGTTTCCAATATGTACGTATTTGTCTTTACTCTGCAACACTGTATTTCCTTACAACGTGGTATTCTTACATATTCTTTCGAGAGAAAACTCTCCTGTGCGTTCTCTTGTGAGGCTACACGCTTAGACATACACGCAACAGCAAAGCTTTTCGAGATACAACATGTTGTTTAGGAAAAACAAGATAATTTCGCACGATGCGAGATTTCCTTAAATCGTGGTTTTCTGACAAATTTTGATGAAGGAAAATTCTCCTGTGTGTTCTCTTTTGAGGGTACTCGTTTAGACATACACGTACACCAAATCTTTTCGAGTAACAACGTGTTGTTTAGGAGATACAAGCTAATTTTGTAAGATGCGTTATTTCTTCTCGTAAAGTGTTTCCAATATGTACTTATTTGTCTTTACTCATCAAAATTTTATTTCCTTATAACATGGTATTCTTACATATTCTTTCGAGAGAAAACTCTCCTGTGCCTTCTCTTTTGAGGCTCCACGCTTAGACATACACGCAACACCAAAGCTTTTCGAGTTACAACTTGTTGTTTAGGAAAAAGAAGATGATTTCCCACGATGCGGGATTTCCTTAAAACGTGGTTTTCTGAAAAATTTTAATGAAAGAAAATTCTCCTGTCGGTTCTCTTTTGAAGCTACACATTTAGACGTACACGCCGCACCAAATCTTTTCGAGTTGCAACGTGTTGTTTAGGAGATACAAGCTAATTTTGTACGATGCGTTATTTCTTCTCGTAAAGTTTTCCAATACGTACATATTTTTCTTTACTCTGCAACACTGTATTTCCTTATAACTTGGTATTCTTACATATACTTTCGAGAGAAAACTATCCTGTGCGTTACCCTTTGAGGCGACACACTTAGACATACAGGCATCACCAAAGCTTTTCGAGTTAAACGTGTTGTTTATGAAAATCAAGATTATTTCGCACGATGTGTGATTTCCTTAAAATGTGGTTTTCTCACAAATTTTGATGAAAGAAAATTATCCTGTTGGTTCTCTTTTGAGGCTACACATTTAGACGTACACGCCACACCAAATCCTTTCGAGTTACCACATGTTGTTTAGGAGATACGAGCTAATTTTGTATGATGCGTTATTTCTTCTCGTAAAGTGTTTCCAATACGTACTTATTTCTCTTTACTATGCAACACTGTATTTCTCTATAACGTGGTATTCTTACATATTCTTTCGAGGGAAAACTCTCCTGTGTGTTCTCTTTTGAGGCTACATGCTTAGGCATACACGCAACGCCAAAGCTTTTCGAGTTACAACGTTTTGTTTAGGAAAAACAAGATAATTTTGCACGATGCGAGATTTCCATAAAACGTAGTTTTCTGAAAAATTTTGACCAAAGAAAGTTCTCCTGTGCATTCTCTTTTGAGGCTACACGTGTAGTCGTACGAGCCAAAACAAATCTTTTCGAGTTACAACGTGTTGTTTAGAAGATACAAGCTAATTTTTTACGATGCATTATTTCTTCTCTTAAAGTGTTTCCAATACGTACGTATTTGTCTTTACTCTGCAACACTGTATTTCCTTATAACGTGGTATTCTTACATATTCTTTCGAGAGAAAACTCTCCTGTGCGTTCTCTTGTGAGGCTACATGCTTAGACATACACGCAACAGCAAAGCTTTTCGAGATACAACATGTTGTTTAGGAAAAACAAGATAATTTCGCACGATGCGAGATTTCCTTAAAACGTGGTTTTCTGACAAATTTTGATGAAAGAAAATTCTCCTGTGTGTTCTCTTTTGAGGCTACAGGTTTAGACGTACATGTCACACCAGATCTTTTCGAGTTACAACGTGTTGGTTAGGAGATACAAGCTAATTTTGTATGAAGCAGTATTTCTTTTACTAAAGTGTTTCCAATATGTACTTATTTGTCTTTACTCTGCAAAATTGTATTTCCTTATAACGTGGTATTCTTACATATTCTTTCGAGAGAAAACTCTCCTGTGCGTTCTCTTTTGAGGCCACACGTTTAGACATACACCCAACACCAAAGGTTTTCGAGTTACAACGTGTTGTTTAGGAAAAACAAGATAATTTTGCACGATGCGGGATTACCTTAAAACGTGGTTTTCTGACAAATTTTGACGAAAGAAAGTTCCCCTGTTGGTGTTCTTTTGAGTCAACACGTGTAGACGTTCGAGCCACACCAAATCTTTTCTAGTTACAACGTGTTGTTTAGGAGATACAAGCAAATTTTTTACGATGCGTTATTTCTTCTCATAAAGTGTTTCCAATACGTACGTATTTGTCTTTACTCTGCAACACTGTATTTCCTTATAACGTGGTATTCTTACATATTCTTTCGAGGGAAAACTCTCCTGTGCGTTCTCTTTTGAGGCTACATGCTTAGACATACATGCAACCCCAAAGCTTTTCGAGTTACAACTTGTTGTTTAGGAAAAACAAGATAATTTCGCAGGATGCGAGATGTCCATAAAACATGGTTTTCTGACATATTTTGACGAAAGAAAGTTCTCCTGTGGATTCTCTTTTGAGGCTACTCGTGTAGAGGTACGGGCCACACCAAATCTTTTCGAGTTGCAACGTGTTGTTTAGGAGATACAAGCTAATTTTGTAAGATGCGTTATTTCTTCTCGTAAAGTGTTTCCAATACGTACGTATTTGTCTTTACTCTGCAACACTGTATTTCCTTATAACGTGGTATTCTTATATATTCTTTCGAGAGAAAACTCTCCTGTGCGTTCTCTTTTGAGGTGACACGCTTAGACATACACGCAACACCAAAGCTTTTCGAGTTACAACGTGTTGTTTAGGAAAAACAAGATAATTTCGCACGATGCGAGATTTCATTAAAACGTGGTTTCTGACAAATTGGATGAAGGAAAATTCTCCTGTGGGTTCTCTTTTGAGGTTGCACGTTTAGACGTACACGTCACACCAAATCTTTTTGAGTTACAACGTGTTGTTTAGGAGATACAAGCTAATTTTTTACGATGCGTTATTTCTTCTCGTAAAGTGTTTCCAATATGTACTTATTTGTCTTTACTCTGCAAAATTGTATTTCCTTTTAACGTGGTATTCTTACATATTCTTTCGAGAGAAAACTCTCCTGTGCCTTCCCTTTTGAGGCTCCATGCTTACACAAACACGCAACGCCAAAGCTTTTTGAGTTACAATGTGTTGTTTAGGAAAAACAAGATAATTTCGCACGATGCCAGATTTCCATAAAACGTTGTTTTCTGAAAATTTTTGACGAAAGAAAGTTCTCTTGTGGGTTCTCTTTTGAGGCTACACGTGTGGAGGTATGAGCCACACCAAATCTTTTCGAGTTACAACGTGTTGTTTAGGAAATACAAGCTAATGTTGTACGATGCATTATTTCTTCTCTTAAAGTGTTTCCAATACGTACATATTTGTCTTTACTCTGCAACACTGTATTTCCTTATAACGTGGTATTCTTACATATTCTTTCAAGAGAAAACTCTCCTTTGAGTTCTCTTTTGAGGTTACACGCTTAGACATACACGCAACACCAAAGCTTTTCGAGTTACAACGTGTTCTTTAGGAAAAACAAGATAATTTCGCACGATGCGAGATTCCCTTAAAACGTGGTTTCTGACAAATTTTGACGAAAGAAAATTCTCCTGTGGGTTCTCTTTTGAGGCTACACGTTTAGACGTACACGTCACACCAAATCTTTTTGAGTTACAACGTGTTGTTTAGGAGATAAAAGCTAATTTTGTACGATGCGTTATTTCTTCTCGTAAAGTGTTTCCAATATGTACTTATTTGTCTTTACTCTGCAAAATTGTATTTCCTTATAACGTGGTATTCTTACATATTCTTTCAAGAGAAAACTCTCCTGTGCCTTCTCTTTTGAGGCTCCATGCTTACACAAACACGCAACGCCAAAGCTTTTTGAGTTACAATGTGTTGTTTAGGAAAAACAAGATAATTTCCCACGATGCCAGATTTCCATAAAACGTGGTTTTCTGAAAAATTTTGACGAAAGAAAGATCTCCTGTGGGTTCTTTTTCGAGGCTACACGTGTAGAGGTAAGAACCATACCAAATCTTTTCGAGTTACAACGTGTTATTTAGGAGATACAAGCTTATGTTGTACGATGCGTTATTTCTTCTCTTAAAGTGTTTCCAATAAGTACATATTTGTCTTTACTCTGCAACACTGTATTTCCTTATAACGTGGTATTCTTACATATTCTTTCGAGAGAAAACTCTCCTGTGAGTTGTCTTTTGAGGCTACAAGCTTAGACATAAAGGCAACACCAAAGCTTTTCCAGTTACAGCCTGTTGATTAGGAAAAACAAGATAATTTTGCATGATGCGAGATTTCTTTAAAACGTGGTTTCTGACAAATTTTGATGAAAGAAAATTCTCCTGTGGGTTCCCTTTTGAGGCTACACATGTAGACATACACGTCACACCAAATCTTTTCGAGTTACAACGTGTTGTTTAGGAGACACAAGCTAATATTGTTCGATGCGTTATTTCTTCTTGTAAAGTGTTTCCAATATGTACTTATTTGTATTTACTCTGCAAAATTGTATGTCTTTATAACGTGGTATTCTTACCTATTCTTTTGAGAGAAAACTCTCCTGTGCCTTTTCTTTTGAGGCTCCATGCTTACACATACACGCAACACCAAAGCTTTTCGAGTTACAACATGTTGTTTAGGAAAAAGAAGATGATTTCGCACGATGCGGGATTTCCTTAATACGTGGTTTTCTGAAAAATTTTGACGAAAGAAAATTCTCCTGTGGGTTCTCTTTTGAGGCTACACGTTTAGACGTACATGCCATACCAAATCTTTTCGAGTTACAACGTGTTGTTTAGGAGATACAAGCTTATTTTTTACGATGCGTTAATTTTTTTCGTAAAGTGTTTCCAATAAGTTCATATTTGTCTTTACTCTGCAACACTGTATTTCCTTATAACGTAAAATTCATACATATTCTTTCGAGAGAAAACTATGCTGTGCGTTCCCTTTTGAGGCTACACACTTAGACATACAGGCAACACCAAAACTTTTCGAGTTACAACGTGTTGTTTATGAGAAACAAGATAATTTCGCACGATGCGGGATTTCCTTAAAACGTGGTTTTAGGACAAATTTTGACGAAAGAAAATTCTCCTGTGGGTTCTCTTTTGAGGCTACATGTTTAGACGAACACGCCACACCAAATCCTTTCGAGTTTCCAAGTGTTGTTTAGGAGATACAAGCTAATTTTGTACGATGCGTTATTTCTTCGCGTAAAGTGTTTCCCATATGTACATATTTGTCTTTACTCTGCAACACTGTATTTCCTAATAACATTGTATTTTTACATGTTCTTTCGAGAGAAACCTCTCCTGTGCATTCTCTTTAAAGACTACATGCTTAGACATTCACACAACACCAAAGCTTTTCGAGTTACAACGTGTTGTTAAGGAAAAACAAGATAATTTTGCACGATGTGAGATTTCCTTAAAACGTGGTTTTTTGACCAATTTTGACGAAAGAAAGTTCTCCTGTGGGTTCTCTTTTGAGGCTACACGTGTAGAGGTATGAGCCACACCAAATATTTTCGAGTTACAACGTGTTATTTAGGAGATACAAGCTAATTTTGTACGATGCGTTATTTCTTCTCTTAAAGTGTTTCCAATATGTACTTACTTGTCTTTACTCTGCAACACTGTATTTCCTTATAACGTGGTATTCTTACATATTCTTTCGAGGGAAAACACTCCTGTACATTCTCTTTTGAGGCTACAAGCTTAGACAAACACGCAATGCCAAAGCTTTTCGAGTTACAACGTGTTGTTTAGGAAAAACAAGAAAATTTCGCACGATGCGAGATTTCCATAAAACGTGGTTTTCTGGAAAATTTTGACGAAAGAAAGATCTCCTGTGGGTTCTCTTTTGATGCTACATGTGTAGAGGTACGAGCCACACCAAATCTTTTCGGGTTACAACGTGTTGTTTGGAGATACAAGCTAATTTTGTACGATGCGTTATTTCTTCTCTTAAAGTGTTTCCAATACGTACGTAGTTGTCTTTACTCTGCAACACAGTATTTCCTTATAACGTGGTATTCTTACATATTCTTTCGAGAGAAAACTCTCCTGTGCGTTCTCTTTTGGGGCTACATCCTTAGACATACACCCAACACCAAAGTTTTTCGAGTTACAACGTGTTTTTTAGGAAGAACAAGATAATTTCTCATGATGCGGGATTTCCTTAAAACGTGGTTTTCTGAAAAATTTTGACGAAAGAAAATTGTCCAGTGGGTTCTCTTTTGTGGCTACATGTTTAGACGTACAAACCACACCAAATCTTTTCGAGTTACAACGTGTTGTTAGGAGATACAAGCTAATTTTTTTACGATGCTTTATTTCATCTCTTAAAGTTTATGGGTTTCCAATACATAGATATTTGTCTTTACTCTGCAAAATTGTATTTCCTTATAACGTGGTATTCTTACATATTCTTTTGAGAGAAAACTATCCTGTTCGTACTCTTTTGAGGTTACACCCTTAGACATACACGCAACACCAATGCTTTTCGAGTTACAACGTGTTGTTTAGGAAAAACAAGATAATTTCGCATGATGCGAAATTTCTTTAAAATGTGGTTTCTGACAAATTTTGATGAAACAAAATTGTCCTGTGGGTTCTCTTTTGAGTCTACACGTTTAGACGTACACCTCACACCAAATCTTTTCTAGTTACAACGTGTTGATTAGGAGATACAAGCTAATTTTGTATGATGCGTCATTTCTTCTCGTAAAGTGTTTCCAATATGTACTTATTTGTCTTTACGCTGCAAAATTTTATTTCCTTATAACGTGGTATTCTTACATATTCTTTCGAGAGAAAACTCTCCTGTGCCTTCTCTTTTGAGGCTCCACGCTTACACATACACGCAACACCAAAGCATTTCGAGTTACAACATGTTCTTTAGGGAGAAGAAGATGATTTCGCACGATGCAGGATTTCCTAAAAACGTTGTTTTCTGAAAAATTTTGACGAGAGAAAATTCTCCTGTGGGTTCTCTTTTGAGGCTACACGTTTAGACGTACACGCCACACCAAATTTTTTCGAGTTACAACGTGTTGTTTAGGAGATACAAACTAATTTTTTACTGTGCGTTACTTCTTCTCGTAACTTGAGTCAACACGTGTAGACGTACGAGCCACACCAAATCTTTTCTAGTTACAACGTGTTGTTTAGGAGATACAAGCAAATTTTTTACGATGCGTTATTTCTTCTCATAAAGTGTTTCCAATATGTACGTATTTGTCTTTACTCTGCAACACTTTATTTCCTTATAACGTGGTATTCTTACATATTCTTTTGAGAGAAAACTATCCTGTGCGTTCCCTTTTGAGGCTACACAATTAGACATACAGGCAACACCAAAGCTTTTCGAGTTAAAACGCGTTGTTTATGAAAAGCAAGATAATTTCGCACGATGCGGGATTTCCTTAAAACTTGGTTTTCTGACAAATTTTGACGAAAGAAAATTTTCATGTGGGTTCTCTTTTGAGGCTACACTTTTAGACGTACACGCCACACCAAATCCTTTCGAGTTACCACGTGTTGTTTAGGAGATACAAGCTAATTTTTTATGATGCGATATTTCTTCTCTTAAAGTGTTTCCAATACGTACGTATTTGTCTTTACTCTGCAACACTGTATTTCCTTATAACGTTGTATTCTTACATATTCTTTCGAGAGAAAACTCTCCTGTGCGTTCTCTTAAGAGGTTACACGCTTAGACATACACGCAACACCAAAGCTTTTCGAGTTACATCGTGTTGTTTAGGAAAAACAAGATAATTTTGCACGATGCGGCATTTCCTTAAACGTGGTTTCCTGACAAATTTTGAGGAAAGAAAGTTCTCCTGTGGGTTCTCTTTTGAGGCTACACGTGTAGACGTATGAGCCACACCAAATCTTTTCGAGTTACAACGTGTTGTTTAGCAGATACAATCAAATTTTGTACGATGTGTTATTTCTTCTCATAAATTGTTTCCAATACGTACTTATTTGTATTTAGTCTGCAACACTGTATTTCCTTATAACGTGGTATTCTTACATATTCTTTGAGGGAAAACTCTCCTGTGCCTGCTCTTTCGAGGCTACATGCTTAGACATACACGCAACGACAAAGATTTTCGAGTAACAACGTGTTGTTTAGTACAAACAAGATAATTTCGCACGATGCGAGATTTCCATAAAACGTGGTTTTCTGAAAAAATTTGACGAAAGAAAATTCTCCTGTGGGTTCTCTTTTGAGGCTACACGTGTAGGGGTACGAGCCACACTAAATCTTTTCGAGTTACAAGGTGTTGTTTAGGAGATACAAGCTAATTTTGTACGATGCTTTAATTCTTCTCGTAAAGTGTTTCCAATACGTATGTATTTGTCTTTACTCTGCAACACTGTATTTCCTTATAACATGGTATTCTTACATATTCTTTCGAGAGAAAACTCTCCTGTGTGTTCTCTTTTGAGGCTACACGCTTAGACATACACGCACCACCAAAGCTTTTCGAGTTACCACGTGTTGTTTAGGAAAAACAAGATAATTTCGCACGATGCGAGAATTCCATAAAACGTGGTTTCTGACAAATTTTGATGAAAGAAAATTCTCCTGTGGGTTCTCTTTTGAGGTTACACATTTAGACGTACACGTCACACCAAATCTTTTCAAGTTACAACGTGTTGTTTAGGAGATACAAGCTAATTTTCTAGGATACGTTATTTCTTATTGTAATGTGTTTCCAATAAGTTCTTATTTGTCTTTACCCTGCAAAATTGTATTTTCTTATTACGTGGTATTCTTACATATTCTTTCAAGAGAAAACTCTCCTGTGCCTTCTCTTTTGAGGCTCCACGCTTACACATACACGCAACACCAAAGCTTTTCGAGTTACAACATGTTGTTTAGGAAAAAGAAGATGATATCGCACGATGCGGGATTTCCTTAAAACGTGGTTTTCTGACAAATTTTGACGAAAGAAAATTCTCCTTTGGGTTCTCTTTTGAGGCTACATTTTTAGATTTACACGCCACACCAAATTTTTTCGAGTTACAACGTGTTGTTTAGGAGATACAAGCTAATTTTGTACGATGCGTTAATTCTTCTCGTAAAGCGTTTCCAATACGTACGTATTTGTCTTTATGCTGCAACACTGTATTTCCTTATCACGTGGTATTCTTACATATTGTTTCGAGAGAAAACTATCCTGTGCGTTCCCTTTTGAGGCTACACACTTAGACATACAGGCAACACCAAAGCTTTTCGAGTTACAACGTGTTTTTATGAAAAACAAGATAATTTCGCACGATGCGGGATTTCCTTAAAACGTGGTGTTCTGACAACTTTTGAGGAAAGAACATTCTCCTGTGGGTTCTCTTTTGAGGCTACACGTTTAGACGTGCACGCAACACCGAATCATTTCGAGTTACCATGTGTTGTTCAGGAGATACAAGCTAATTTTGTACGATGCGTTATTTCTTCTTGTAAAGTGTTTCCAATAAGTATGTATTTTCTTTAGTGTGCAATACTGTATTTCCTAATAACGTGGTATTCTTACATATTCTTTTGAGAGAAAACTCTCCTGTGCCTTCTCTTTTGAGGCTACATGCTTAGAGATACACGCAACACCAAAGATTTTCGAGTGACACCGTGATGTTTAGGAAAAACAAGATAATTTCGCACGATGTGGGATTTCCTTAAAACGTGGTTTTCTGACAAAATTTGACGAAAGAAAATTCTCCTGTGGGTTCTCTTTTGAGGCTGCACATTTAGACGTAAACACCACACCAAATCTTTTTGAGTTACAACGTGCTGTTTAGGAGTTACAAGCTAGTTTTTTATGATGCATTATTTCTTCTCGTAAAGTTTAAGTGTTTCCAATATGTACGTATTTGTCTTTACTCTGCAACATTGTATTTCCTCATAACGTGGTATTCTTACATATTCTTTCGAGAGAAAACTGTCCTGTGCATTCTCTTTTGAGGCTACACGCTTAGACATACACGCAACATCAAAGCTTTTTGAGTTACAACGTGTTGTTTAGGAAAAACAAGATAATTTCGCACGATGCGGGATTTCCTTAAATCGTGGTTTTCTGAAAAAAATTTGACCAAAGAAAATACTCCTGTGGGTTCTCTTTTGAGGCTACACGTTTAGATGTACACGTCACACCAAATCTTTTCGAGTTATAACGTGTAGTTTAGGAGATACATGCTAATTTTGTGCGATGCATTATTTCTTCTCGTAAAGTGTTTCCAATACGTACGTATTTGTCTTTACTCTGCAACACTGTATTTCCTTATAACGTGGTATTCTTACATATTCTTTCGAGAGAAAACTCTCCTGTGCCTTCTCATTTGAGGCTACATGCTTAGACATACACGCAAAACCAAATCTTTTTGATTTACACGTGTTGATAAGGAAAAACAATATAATTTCGCATGATGCGGGCTTTCCTTAAAACGTGGTTTTCTTACAAATTTTGACGAAAGAAAATTCTCCTGTGGGTTCTCTTTTGAGGCTACACGTTTAGACGTACACGCCACACCAAATCATTTCGAGTTAAAACGTGTTGTTTAGGAGATACAAGCTTGTACGAAGCGTTATTTCTTCTCGTAAAGTGTTTCCAATACGAACATATTTGTCTTTACTCTGCAACAATGTATTTCCTTATAACGTGGTATTCTTACATATTCTTTATAGAGAAAACTCTCCTGTGCCTTCTCTTTTGAGGCTACACGCTTAGACATACAGGCAACACCAAAGCTTTTCGAGTTATGACGTTTTGTTTGGGAAAACCAAGATAATTTCGCAGGATGCGGGATTTCCTTAAAACGTGGTTTTCTGAAAAATTTTGACGAACGAAAATTCTCCTGTGGGTTCTCTTTTGAGGCTACACGATTAGACGCCCACACCACACCAAATATTTTCGAGTTACAACGTGTTGTTTAGGAGATACAAGCTAATTTTTTATGATGCTTTATTTCTTCTCGTAAGTGTTTCCAATACATACATATTTGTCTTTACTCTGCAACACTGTATTTCCTTATAACGTCGTATTCTTACGTATTCTTTCGAGAGAAAACTCTCCTGTGCGTTCTCTTTTGAAGGCTACATGCTTAGACATACATGCAACACCAAAGCTACACGAGTTACAACGTGTTGTTTAGGAAAAACAAGATAATTTCGCACGATGCGGGATTTCCTAAAATCGTGGTTTTCTGAAAAAATTTTGACGAAAGAAAATACTCCTGTGGGTTCTCTTTTGAGGCTACACGTTTAGATGTACACGCCACACCAAATCTTTTCGAGTTATAACGTGTAGTTTCGGAGATACAAGCTAATTTTTTACGATGCATTATTTCTTCTTGTAAAGTGTTTCCAATACGTACATATTTGTCTTTACTCTGCAACACTGTATTTCTTTTTAACGTGGTATTCTTACATTTTCTTTAAGGGAAAACTCTCCTCCTACGCCTTCTCTTTTGAGGCTACATGCTTAGACATACTCGCAACACCAAAGCTTTTCGAGTTACGACCGGTTGTTTAGGAAAAACAAGATAATTTCGCATGATGCGGGATTTCCTTAAAATGTGGTTTACTGACCAATTTTGACGAAAGAAAATTCTCCTGTGGGTTCTCTTTTGAGGCTACACGTTTAGACATACAGGCCACACCAAATCTTTTCGAGTTACAACGTGTTGTTTAGGAGATACAAGCTAATTTTGTACTATGCGTTATTTCTTCTCGTAAAGTGTTTCCAATACGTAAGTATTTGTCTTTACTCTGCAACACTATTTCCTTATAACGTGGTATTCTTACATATTCTTTCGAGAGAAAACTCTCCTGTGCGTTCTCTTTTGAGGTTACACGCTTAGACATACATGCATCACCAAAGCTTTTCAAGTTACAACGTGTTGTTTAGGAAAAACAATATAATTTCGCACGATGCGAGATTTCCTTAAAACGTGGTTTCTGACAAATTTTGATGAAGGAAAATTCTCCTGTGTGTTCTCTTTTGAGGCTACACGTTTAGACGTACACGTCACACCAAATCTTTTTGAGTTACAACGTGTTGTTTTGGAGATACATGCTAATTTTGTACGATGCGTTATTTCTTCTCATAAAGTGTTTCCAATATGTACTTATTTGTCTTTACTCTGCAAAATTGTATTTCCTTATAACGTGGTATTCTTACAGATTCTTTTGAGAGAAAACTCTCCTGTGCCTTCTCTTTTGAGGCTCCACGCTTACACATACACGCAACACCAAAGCTTTTCGAGTTACGACCTGTTGTTTAGGAAAAACAAGATAATTTCACACGATGAGGGATTTCCTTAAAACGTGGTTTTCTGAAAAATTTTGAAGAAAGAAAATTCTCCTCTGGGTTCTCTTTTGAGGCTACACGTTTAGACGTACATGCCACACCAAATCATTTCGAGTTACAACGTGTTGTTTAGGAGATACAAGCTAATTTTGTACGATGCGTTATTTCTTCTCTTAAAGTGTTTCCAATACGTACATTTTTGTCTTTACTCTGCAACACTGTATTTCCTCATAACGTGGTATTCTTACATATTCTTTCGAGAGAAAACTCTCCTGTGAGTTCTCTTTTGAGGTTACACGCTTAGACATACATGCAACACCAAAGCTTTTCGAGTTACAACGTGTTGTTTAGAAAAAACAAGATAATTTCGCACGATTCGAGATTTCCTTAAAACGTGGTTTCTGAAAAATTTTGATGAAAGAAAATTCTCCTGTGGGTTCTCTTTTGAGGCTACACATTTAGACATACACGTCACACCAAATCTTTTTGAGTTACAACGTGTTGTTTAGGAGATACAAGCTAATTTTGTACGATGCGTTATTTCTTCTCGTAAAGTGTTTCCAATATGTACTTATTTGTCTTTACTCTGCAAAAGTGTATTTCCTCATAACATGGTATTCTTACCTATACTTTTGAGAGAAAACTCTCCTGTGCCTTCTCTTTTGAGGCTCCATGCTTACGCAAACACGAAATGCCAAAGCTTTTTGAGTTACAATGTGTAGTTAAGAAAAACAAGATAATTTCGCACTATGCCAGATTTCCATAAAACGTGGATTTCTGAAAAATTTTGACGAAAGAATGTTCTCCTGTGGGTTCTTTTTTGAGGCTACACGTGTAGAGGTAAGAGCCACACCAAATCTTTTCGAGTTACAACGTGTTGTTTAGGAGATACAAGCTAATTTTGTAAGATGCGTTATTTCTTCTCTTAAAGTGTTTCCAATACGTACATATTTCTCTTTACTCTGCAACACTGTATTTCCTTATAACGTGGTATTCTTACATATTCTTTCGAGAGAAAACTCTGCTGTGAGTTCTCTTTTGAGGCTACAAGCTTAGACATACAGGCAACACCAAAGATTTTCCAGTTACAACCTGTTGTTTAGGAAAAACAAGATAATTTTTCACGATGCGAGATTTCTTTAAAACGTGGTTTCTGACAAATTTTGATGAAAGAAAATTCTCCTGTGGGTTCTCTTTTGAGGCTACACATTTAGACGTACACGTCACACCAAATCTTTTCGAGTTACAACGTGTTGTTTAGGAGATACAAGCTAATTTTGTACGATGCGTTATTTCTTCTCGTAAAGTGTTTCCAATAAGTACTTATTTGTCTTTACTCTGCAAAATTGTATTTCCTTATAACGTGGTATTCTTACCTATTCTTTTGAGAGAAAACTCTCCTGTGCCTTCTCTTTTGAGGCTCCATGCTTACACATACACGCAACACCAAAGCTTTTTGAGTTACAACATGTTGTTTAGGAAAAACAAGATGATTTCGCACGATGCGGGATTTCCTTAAAACGTGGTTTTCTGAAAAATTTTGACGAAAGAAAATTCTCCTGTGGGTTCTCTTTTGAGGCTACACGTTTAGACGTACATGCCATACCAAATCATTTTGAGTTACAACGTGTCGTTTAGGAGATACAAGTTAATTTTTTATGATGCGTTAATTATTTTTGTAAAGTGTTTCCCATACGTACATATTTGTCTTTACTCTGCAACATTGTATTTCCTTATAAGGTGGAATTCATGCATATTCTTTCGAGAGAAAACTATCCTGTGCGTTCCCTTTTGAGGCTACACACTTAGACATACAGGCAACACCAAAGCTTTTCGAGTTACAACGTGTTGTTTATGAAAAACAAGATAATTTCGCACGATGCGGGATTTCCTTAAAACGTGGTTTTAGGAAAAATTTTGACGAAAGAAAATTCTCCTGTGGGTTCTCTTTTGAGGCTACCTGTATAGACGTACACGCCACACCAAATCCTTTCGAGTTACCACGTGTTGTTTAGGAGATACAAGCTAATTTTGTACGATGCGTTATTTTTTCTCGTAAAGTGTTTCCTATATGTACATATTTGTCTTTACTCTGCAACACTGTTTTTCCTTATGACATTGTATTCTTACATGTTCTTTCGAGAGAAAACTCTCCTGTGCATTCTCTTTAGAGACTACATGCTCAGACATTCACACAACACCAAAGCTTTTCGAGTTACAACGTGTTGTTAAGGAAAAACAAGATAATTTTGCACGATGTGGGATTTCCTTAAAACGTGGTTTTTTGACAAATTTTGACGAAAGAAAGTTCTCCTGTAGGTTCTCTTTTGAGGCTACACGTGTAGAGGTACGAGCCACACCAAATATTTTTGAGTTCCAACGTGTTGTTTAGGAGATACAAGCAAATATTGTATGATGCGTTATTTCTTCTCGTAAAGTGTTTCCAATATGTACTTATTTGTCTTTACTCTGCAACACTGTATTTCCTTATAACGTGGTATTCTTACATATTCTTTCGAGGGAAAACTCTCCTGTACATTCTCTTTTGAGGCTAGAAGCTTAGACAAACACGCCACTCCAAAGCTTTTCGAGTTACCACGTGTTGTTTAGGAAAAACAAGGAAATTTTGTACGATGCGAGATTTCCATAAAACGTGGTTTTCTGAAAAATTTTGACGAAAGAAAATTCTCCTGTGGGTTCTATTTTGATGCTACATGTTTAGACACACACGCCACACCAAATCTTTTCGGGTTATAACGTGTTGTTTAGGAGATACAAGCTAATTTTGTATGATGCGTTATTTCTTCTCTTAAAGTTTTTCCAATACTTATGTAGTTGTCTTTACTCTGCAACACGGTATTTCCTTATAACGTGGTATTCTTACATATTCTTTCGAGAGAAAACTCTCCTGTGCGTTCTCTTTTGAGGCTACAAGCTTAGAAATACACGCAACACCAAAGCTTTTCGAGTTACAACGTGTTGTTTAGGAAAAACAAGATAATTTCGCACAATGCGAGATTTCCTTAAAATGTGGTTTTCTGACAAATATTGACGAAAGAAAATTCTCCTATGGGTTTTCTTTTGAGGCTACACGTTTTGTCATACATGCCACACCAAGTCTTTTCGAGTTACAACTTGTTGTTGAGGAGATACAAGCTATTTTTTACGATGTGTTATTTTTTCTCATAAAGTTAAAGTGTTTCCAATATGTACGTATTTGTCTTTACTCTGCAACACTGTATTTCCTTATAACGTGGTATTCTTACATATTCTTTCTAGAGAAAATTCTCCATTGCCTTCTCTTTTGAGGCTACATGCTAAGACTTACACGCAACACCAAAGCTTTTCGAGTTACAACATGTTGTTTAGGAAAAACAAGATAATTTCACACGATGAGGGATTTCCTTAAAACGTGGTTTTCTGACATATTTTGATGAAAGAAAATTCTCCTGTGGGTTCTCTTTTGAGGCTACACGTTTAGGTGTACACGCCACACCAAATCTTTTCAAGTTACAACGTGCTGTTTAGGAGATACAAGCTAATTTTGTACGATGCATTATTTCTTCTCATAAAGTTTAAGTGTTTCTAATAAGTGCGTATTTGTCTTTACTCTGCAACACTGTATTTCCTTATAACGTGGTATTCTTACATATTCTTTCGAGAGAAAACTCTCCTGTGCCTTCTCTTTTGAGGCTACACGCCTAGACATACACGCAACACCAAAGCTTTTCGAGTTACGATGTGTTGTTTAGGAAAAACAAGATAATTTCGCACGATGCGGGATTTCCTTAAAACATGTTTTTCTGGCAAATTTTGACGAAAAAAATTCTCCTGTGGGTTCTCTTTTAAGCCTACATGTTTAGTTGTAAACGCCACACCAAATCTTTTCCATTTACAATGTGTTGTTTAGGAGATATAAGCTAATTTTATATGATGCGTTATTACTTCTCGTAAAATTTAAGTGTTTCCAATAAGTAGGTATTTGTCTTTACTCTGCCACACTGTATTTCCTTATAACGTGGTATTCTTACATATTGTTTCGAGTGAAAACTCTCCTGTGCCTTCTCTTTTGAGGCTACACGCTTAGACATACACGCAACACCAAAGCTTTTCAAGTTAAGATTTGTTGTTTAGGAAAAACAAGATAATTTTGCACGATGCGGGATTTCCTTAAAACATGGTTTTCTGACAAATGTTGATGAAAGAAAATTCTCCTGTGGGTTCTCTTTTGAGGCTACACGTTTAGAATTACACGCCACACCAAATCTTTTTAAGTTACAACGTGCTGTTTAGGAGATACAAGCTAATTTTGTATGATAAGTTATTTCTTCTCATAAAGTTTAAGTGTTTCCAATAAGTAAGTATTTGTCTTTACTCTGCAACACTGTATTTCCTTATAACGTGGTATTCTTACATATTCTTTCGAGAGAAAACTCTCCTGTGCCTTCTCTTTTGAGGCTACACGCTTAGACATACACGCAACACCTAATCTTTTCCAGTTACAACATGTTGATTAGGAAAAACAAGATAATTTCGCACGATGCGAGATTTCCTTAAAACGTGGATTTCTGACAAATTTTGACGAAAGAAAATTCTCCTGTGGGTTCTCTTTTGAGGCTACACGTTTATACCTACACACCACACCAAATCATTTCGAGTAAAAACGTGTAGTTTAGGAGATACAAGCTTGTACGAAGCGTTATTTCTTCTCATAAAATGTTTCCAAAACGTACGTATTTGTCTTTGCTCTGCAACACTGTATTTCCTTATAACGTGGTATTCTTACATATCCTTTCGAGAGAAAACTCTCCTGTGCCTTCTCTTTTGAGGCTTCACGATTAGATATACAAGCAACGCCAAAGCTTTTCGAGTTACGATGTTTTGTTTAGGAAAAACAAGATAATTTCGCACGATGCAGGATTTCCTTAATACGTGGTTTTCTGAAAAATTTTGACGAAAGAAAATTCTCCTGTGGGTTCTCTTTTCATGCTACACGTTTAGACGCACACGCCACACCAAATATTTTCGAGTTACAACGTGTTGTTTAGGAGATACAAGCTAATATTTTATGATGCGTTATTTCTTCTCCTAAAGTGTTTCCAATACGTACGTACTTGTCTTTACTCTGCAACACTGTAGTTCCTATTAACGTGGTATTCTTACATATTCTTTTGAGAGAAAACTCTCCGTTGCCTTCTCTTTTGAGGCTACACACTAAGACCTACACGAAACACCAAAGGTTTTCGAGTTACAACGTGTTGTTTAGGAATAACCAGATAATTTCGCATGATGCGGGATTTCCTTAAACCGTGGTTTTCTGACAAATTTTGACGCAAGAAAATTCTCCTGTGGGTTCTCTTTTGAGGCTACACGTTTAGAAGTACACGCCACACCAAATCATTTCTAGTTACAACGTGCTGTTAAGAGATACAAGCTAATTTTGTACGATGCATTATTTCTTCTCGTAAAGTTTAAGTGTTTCCAATATGTATGGATTTGTCTTTATTCTGCAACACTGTATTTCCTTATAACGTGGTATTGTTACATATTGTTTCCAGAGAAAACTCTCCTGTGCCTTCTCTTTTGATGCTACACGCATAGACATACACGCAACACCAAAGCTTTTTGAGTTACAACGTGTTGTTTAGGAAAAACAAGATTTTTCGCACGATGCGTGATTTCCTTAAAACGTGGGTTTGTGACAAATTTTGACGAAAGAAAATTTTCCTGTGGGTACTCTTTTGAGGCTACACCTTTAGACGTACACGCCACACCAAATGTTTTCGAGTTACAATGTGTTGTTTAGGAGATACAAGCTAATTTTTTTACAATGCGTTATTTCTCCTCGTAAAGTGTTTCCAATAAGTACATATTTGTCTTTACTCTGCAACACTGTATTTCCTTATATTGTGGTATTCTTACATATACTTTCAAGAGAAAACTCTCCAGTGCCTTCTCTTTTGAGGCTACACGCTTAGACATACACGCAACACCAAAGCTTTTCAAGTTACAACGTGTTGTTTAGGAAAAACAAGATAATTTCGCACGATGCGGGATTTCCTTAAAATGTGGTTTTCTGAGAAATATTGACGAAAGGAAATTCTCCTATGGGTTCTCTTTTGAGGCTACACGTTTTGTCATATATGCCGCACCAAATCCTTTCGAGTTACAACGTGTTGTTTAGGAGATACAAGCTATTTTTTACGATGTGTTATTATTTCTCATAAAGTTTAAGTTTTTCCATTACGTACTTATTTGTCTTTACTCTGCAACACTTTATTTCCTTATAACGTGGTATTATTACATATTCTTTCGAGAGAAAACTCTCCATTGCCGTCTCTTTTGAGGCTACACGCTAAGACTTACACGCAACACCAAAGCCTTTCGAGTTACAACGTGTTGTTTAGGAAAAACAAGATAATTACACACGATGCGGGATTTCCTTAAAACGTGGTTTTCTGACAAATTTTGAGGAAAGAAAATTCTCTTGTGGGTTCTCTTTTGAGGCTACACGTTTAGATATACACGCCACACCAAATCTTTTCAAGTTACAACGTGCTGTTTAGGAGATACAAGCTAATTTTGTATGATGCATCATTTCTTCTCGTAAAGTTTAAGTGTTTCCAATAAGTGCTTATTTGTCTTTACTCTGCAACACTGTATTTCCTTATAACGTGGTATTCTTACATATTCTTTCGAGAGAAAACTCTCCATTGCCGTCTCTTTTGAGGCTACACGCCTAGACATACACGCAACACCAAAGCTTTTCGAGTTACGATGTGTTGTTTAGAAAAAACAAGATATTTTCAAACGATGCGGGATTTCCTTAAAACATGGTTTTCTGACAAATTTTGACGAAAGAAAATTCTCCTGTGGGTTCACTTTTGAGGCTACATGTTTAGTTGTAAACGCCACACCAAATCGTTTCGAGTTACAACGTGTTGTTTAGGAGATATAAGCTAATTTTGTATGATGCTTTATTTCTTCTCTAAAGTTTAAGTGTTTCCAATACGTACATAATTGTCTTTACTCTGCAACACTGTATTTCCTTATAAAGTGGTATTCTTACATATTGTTTCGAGAGAAAACTCTCCTGTGCCTTCTCTTTTGAGGCTACATGCTTAGACATACACGCAACACCAAAGCTTTTTGCGTTAAGATGAGTTGTTTAGGAAAAACAAGATAATTTTGCAAGATGCGGGATTTCCTTAAAACATGGTTTTCTGACAAATTTTGACAAAGAAAATTCTCCTGTGGGTTCTCTTTTGAGGCTACACGTTTAGACTTACACGCCACACCAAATGTTTTCGAGTTACAACGTGTTGTTTAGGAGATACAAGCTAATTTTTTACGATAAGTTATTTCTTCTCGTAAAGTTTAAGTGTTTCCAATACGTACGTATTTGTCTTTATCTGCAACACTGTATTTCCTTATAACGTGTAATTCTTACATATTCTTTCGAGAGAAAACTCTCCTGTGCTTTCTCTTTTGAGGCTACACGGTTAGACATACACGCAACACCAAAGCTTTTCGAATTACAACGTGTTGTTTAGGCTAAACAAGATAATTTTTCACGATGCAGGATTTCCTTAAAACGTGGTTTTCTCTCAAATTTTGACGAAAGAAAATTCTCCTGTGGGTTCTCTTTTGAGGCTACACGTTTAGCCGTACATGCCACACCAAAACTTTTCGACTTACAACGTGTTGTTTAGGAGATACAAGTTAATTTTGTACGATACGTTATTTCTTCTCTTGAAGTGTTTCCAATAAGTATGTATTTGTCTTTACTCTGCAACACTGTATTTCCTTATAACGTGCTATTCTTACATATTCTTTCAAGAGAAAACTCTCCTGTGCCTTCTCTTTTGAGACTACACACTTAGACATACAGGCAAAACCAAAGCATTTCGTGTTACAACGTGTTGATTAGGAAAAATAAGATAATTTCGCACGATGCAGGATTTCTTTAAAACGTGGTTTTCTGACAAATTTGACGAAAGAAAATTCTCCTGTTGGTTCTCTTTTGAGGCTACATTTTTAAACGTACACGCCACACCAAATTTTTTCGAGTTACCACTTGTTGTATAGGAGATACAAGCTAATTTTGTATGAAGCGATATTTCTTCTCGTAAAGTGTTTCCAATACATACGTATTTGTCCTTACTCTGCAACACTGTATTTCTTTATAACGTGGTATTCTTACATATTCTTTCGAGATAAAACTCTCCTGTACATTTTCTTTTGAGGCTACATGCTTAGACATACACGCAACACCAAAGATTTTCGCATTACAATGTGTTGATTAGAAAAAACAAGATGATTTCGCACGATGCGGGATTTCCTTAAAACATAGTTTTCTGACAAATTTTGAAGAAAGAAAATTCTCCTGTGGGTTCTCTTTTGAGGGTACACGTTTAGACGTACACGCCACACCAAATCTTTTCGAGTTACAACGTGTAGTTTAGGAGGTACAAGCTAATTTTTACGATGCCTTATTTCTTCTCTTAAAGTGTTTCCAATATGTATGTATTTGTCTTTACTCTGCAACACTGTATTTCCTTATAAGGTGGTATTCTTACATATTCTTTCGAGAGAAAACTCTCCTGTGCCTTCTCTTTTGAGGCTACACGCTTAGACATACAGGCAAACCAAAGCATTTTGTGTTACAACGTGTTGATTAGGAAAAATAAGATAATTTCACACGATGCGGGAATTCCTTAAAACATGTGTTGATTAGAAAAAACAAGATATTGTGAAGGGGGTCATTTCCCTAATTTCTTTCTCAGCCTGCTTATCCTTTGAGTATAGGAAGGCCACTGATTTGCTGGAGTTGATTTTATAACCTGCCACTTTGCTGAAGTTGTTTATCAGCTGTAGGAGCTCTCTAGTGGAGTTCTTTGGGTCACTTAGGTAGACGATCATGTCGTCTGCAAATAATGATAGTTTGACTTCTTCCTTTCCAATTTGTATCCCTTTGACCTCCTTATGTTGTCAAATTGCCCGAGCTAGTACCTCAAGTACAATATTGAAAAGATAAGGGAAAGGGGGCAGCCTTGTCTGGTCCCTGATTTCAGTGGGATTGCTTCAAGTTTCTCTCCATTTAGTTTTATGCTGGCTACCGGTTTGCTGTATATTGCTTTTACTATGTTTAGGTATGGGCCTTGAATTCCTGTTCTCTCCAAGACTTTAAGCATGAAGGGATGCTGAATTTTGTCAAATGCTTTTTCAGCATCCAATGAAATGACCATGTGGTTTTGTTCTTTGAGTTTGTTTATGTAGTGGATTGTATTGATGGATTTCCGTATATTGAACAAACCCTGCATTCCCGGGATAAAGCCTACTTGATCATGGTGGATGATCGTTTTGATGTGTTCTTGGATTCGGTTGGCAAGAATTTTATTGAGTATTTTTGCATCGATGTTCATAAGGGAAATTGGTCTGAAGTTTTCTTTCTTTGTTGGATCTTTTTGTGGCTTTGGTATCAGCGTAATTGTGGCTTCGTAGAAGGAATTGGGTAGTGTTCCTTCTGTTTCTATTTTGTGGAATAGTTTGAAGAGTATTGGTGTTAACTCTTCTTTGAAGGTCTGGTAGAATTCTGCACTGAAGCCATCTGGTCCTGTGCTTTTTTTGGTTGGAAGACTTTCTATGACTCCTTCTATTTCTTTAGGCATTATGGGACTGTTTAGATGGTCTAGTTGGTCCTGATTTAATTTTGGTATTTGGTATCTGTCAAGGAAATTGTGCATTTCCTCCAGATTCTCCAGTTGTGTTGAGTACAGGCTCTTGTAGTAGGATCTGATGATTTTTTGGATTTCCTCAGTTTCCGTTGTTATATCTCCCTTTTCATTTCTAAGTTTGTTAATTTGGATACTTTCTCTGTGCCCTTTGGTCATTCTGGCTAAGGGTTTATCTATCTTGTTGATTTTCTCAAAGAACCAGCTCCTGGTTTTGTTGATTTTTTGAATGGTTCTCTTTGTTTCTACTTGATTGATTTCGGCCCTGAGTTTGATGATTTCCTGCCTTCTACTCCTCCTGGGCGAAATAGCTTCTTTTTTTCTAGGGCTTTCAGGTGTGTCATTAAGCTGGTAATGTATGCTCTCTCCATTTTCTTTTTGGAGGCACTCAGGCCTATGAGTTTTCCTCTTAGCACTGCTTTCATTGTGTCCCATAGATTTGGGTATGTTGTGTTTTCATTTTCATTGTGTTCTAAAAAGTCTTTAATTTCTTTCTTTATTTCTTCCTTGACCAAGGTATCATTGAGTAGAGTATTGTTCAGTTTCCACGTGTATGTGGGTTTTCTGTTGTTTCTGTTGCTATTGAAGACCACTTTTACTCCATAGTGATCAGATAGGAGGCATGAGATTAGTTCTATCTTCTTATATTTGTTGAGGTCTGTCTTGTGACCAATTATATGGTCGATTTTGGAGAAGGTACCATGAGGTGCTGAGAAAAAGGTATATTCTTTTGTTTTAGGATAGAATGTTCTATATATATCTGTTAAATCTAATTGGTCCAAAGCTTCAATTAGTTTCATTGTGTCCCTGTTTAGCTTCTGTTTTCCTGATCGGTCCATTGAGGAAAGTGCAGTGTTGAAGTCACCCACAATTATTGTGTTAGGTGCAATGTGTGCTTTTAGTTTTAATAAAGTTTCTTTTACGAAAGAGGGTGCCCTTGCATTTGGGGCATAGATGTTCAGGATTGACAGTTCTTCTTTTTGTATTTTTCCTTTGACCAGCAAGAAGTGTCCCTCAGGGTCTCTTTTGATGACTTTGGGTTGAAAGTCAATTTTATCTGATATTAAAATGGCTACTCCAGCTTGTTTCCTGAGACCATTTGCTTGTAAAATTGTCTTCCAGCCTTTTACTCTAAGGTAGTGTTTGTCTTTGACCCTGAGGTGTGTTTCCTGTAAGCAGCAAAATGTAGGGTCCTGTTTACGTATCCATTCAGTTAGTCTGTGTCTTTTTATTGGGGCCTTAAGTCCATTGATGTTAAGAGATATTAAGGAATAGTGATTGTTACTTCCTATCATTTTTGACGTTATTTTTTAAATTTGAATGCTTAACTTCTTTTGGGTTTGATGAAAGGTTACTATCTTGCTTTTTCCAGGGTGAAGTTTCCCTCCTTGTATTGGTGTTGTCCTCCTATTATCCTTTTTAGGGCCGGGTTTGTGGATAGATATTGGGTAAACTTGGTTTTGTCATGAAATATCTTAGTTTCTCCATCTATGGTGATTGAGAGTTTTGCTGGATATAGCAGTTTTGGTTGGCATTTGTGTTCTCTTAGAGTCTGCATGAGATCTGCCCAGGACCTTCTAGCCTTCATAGTCTCCGGTGAAAAGTCTGCTGTGATTCTGATAGGTCTTCCTTTATATGTTACTTGGCCTTTTTCTCTTACTGCCTTTAGTATTCTTTCTTTGTTTAGAACATTTGGTGTTTTGATTATTATGTGACGGGAAGTATTTCTCTTCTGGTCCAGTCTGTTTGGAGTTCTGTAGGCTTCTTGTATATTCATGGGCATCTCTCTCTTTAGGTTAGGGAAGTTTTCTTCCATAATTTTATTGAAGATATTTCCTGGCCCTTTAAGTTGTAAATCTTCACTCTCATCTATGCCTATAATCCTTAGGTTTGGTCTTCTCATTGTGTCCTGGATTTCCTGGATATTTTGGGTTACAAGCTTTTTGCATTTTGCATTTTCTTTAACTGTTGAGTCCATGGTTTCTATGGAATCTTCAGAATCTGAGATTCTTTCTTCTATCTCTTGTATTCTGTTGTTGATATTTGCATCTCTGTCCCCTGATTTCTTCCCAAGGCTTTCTATCTCCAAAGTTGTCTCCCTTTGAGTTTTCTTAGTTGTTTCTACTTCTGATTTTAGATCCTGGATGGTTTTGCTTAGCTCCTTCACTTGCATGTTTGTGTTTTCCTGTAATTCTTTAAGAGATTTTTGTGTTTCCTCTTTCATGAGCTCAGCCTGTTGACCAAAGTTCTCCTGTATTTCTTTAAGAGATTTTTGTGTTTCGTCTTTCATGACCTCAGCCTGTTGACCAAAGTTCTCCTGTATTTCTTTAAGTGTTTTTTGCATTTCCTCCTTGTTGGCTTTTGTATTCTCCTGGATTTCTTTCAATGATTTTTGTGTTTCCCTTGCAAGGGCTTCTAACTTTTGATCCATTTTCTCCTGAATTTCTTTAAGTATGTCCTTCATGTGTTCCTGTACCAGCATCATGACCAGTGATTTTAAATCCAAATCTTGTTTTACTGGTGTGATGGGGTATCCAGGACATGTTGGTAGAGGAGAATTGGGTTCAGATGTTGCCATATTGCCTTGATTTCTGTTAGTGACGTTCCTGCGTTTGCCTTTTGCCATCTAGTTCTCACTGGTGTTAGTTTGTCTTGTCAGTGCTGGACTCACCAGTGCAAGCTGCCCCTTCCCCGTTGGCCTCTGGTGCACAGCTTACCTCCTGCACTGCTTGTAGACAGGGTGCTGCTGCCCAGGCTGTTCAGATCCCAAAGCAGGCACCCGAAGGCTCCTGCTGGGGCCCGCTGGATTCACTGGAGCACACTGACTTCTCCCAGCTGGCCGCCCGGAAACCCAGCTAGCCACTTGCAGGATTTGGAGATGTGGTGCTGCCGCCCAGGCTGATCTGGGCAGCAGAACTCCCAACCGGGTTGGTGCACACAAGGCTAGCCTAGCTGCTCAGGCCCTGAGTCTAGGCAAAAGCCTGGCAGGCCAATGTCGGTGCAAAGTTCCCCTCAGCTGTGGGTGTTAATTGGGTGTGTCAGGTGGCTAGGATGGTGGCGTGTGCGAGTTCCCTGAGAGTGCTGGGAGAGTCTGCTGGGCTAACAACCTCCTGGCTGGGTCAGCACACAGATGGCCCAACGAGCAGCCCAGGGCCTGGGGGTCAGTCCAGGGCCTGACCGTCTGAGACCCCTGCTATGTCCGCCTCGGGCTATGCCTGTTAGCTGGTTTGGTTTTGCCTGCTAGGTCTCTCTGGCTTCCCGTAGGCAAAATGGTGGTGGTGCGCAAACTGGCCCGGATAAACAACCTCCTGGCCGGGTCGGCACACAGATGGCCCACCGAGCAGCCCAGGGCCTGGAGGCAGTCCAGGGACTGACTGTCTGAGACCCCTGCTATGTCCGCCTCGGGCTATGCCTGTTAGCCGGTTTGGTTTTGCCTGCTAGGTCTCCCTGGCTTCCCCCAGGCAAAATGGTGGTGGTGCGCGCGCCGGCCCGGGAGGAAAAAAACCTCCTGGCCGGGTTTGCACCCCGGTGGACACCCGATCAGCTCAGGGCCTGGGTGCAGGCCAACGCCCGTCGGGCTTAGACCCCCACAATGTTGTTCTCGGGTTATATTTGCCTACCTCAGTCTGATTTCTCTGGCGACCGAGAACCAATATGGAGCCCTCGTAACTGACTGGCGGGAGGCAGAGTTCTGATGTGGCTTCCGTGTGGTGAAAGGCACCGTAAATCCGCCGCTGCTTGCAGCCTGGCTGGCCAGCGATGGCCAGTGGTCATGGGCACCGGGTCTGCCTGGACCCTGTCCGCTTGGTTCTACTGCTGATGGCCCTTCCTCTGGACCAGCCGCTGCTTCTGCTACTGCTGCTGCTGCCGCTGCTCCCAGGCCCAAGAATTTTCTTTCATCAAAATTTGTCAGAAACCACGTTTTAAGGAAATCTCGCATCGTGTGAAATTATCTTGTTTTTCATAAACAACACGTTGTAAATCGAAAAGCTTTGGTGTTGCGTGTATGTCTAAGCGTGTAGCCTCAAAAGAGAACGCACAGGAGAGTTTTCTCTCGAAAGAAAATGTAGGAATACCACGTTATAAGGAAATACAGTGTTGCAGAGTAAAGACAAATACGTACATATTGGAAACACTTTAAGAGAAGAAATAACGCATCGTACAAAATTAGCTTGTATCTCCTAAACAAAACTTTGTAACTCGAAAAGATTTGGTGTGGCTCATACCTCTACAAGTGTAGCCTCAAAAGAGAACCCACAGGAGGAAATTCTTTCGTTAAAATTTTTCAGAAAACCACGATTTATGGAAATCTCGCATCGTGCGAAATTATCTTGTTTTTTCCTAAACAACACGTTGTAACTTGAAAAGCTTTGGTGTTGCGTGTTTGTCTAAGCGTGTAGCCTCGAAAGAGAACGCACAGGAGAGTTTTCCCTCGAAAGAATATGTAAGAATACCACGTTATAAGGAAATACAGTGTTGCAGAGTAAAGACAAATTCGTACGTATTGGAAACACTTTATGAGAAGAATTAACGCATCTTACAAAATTAGCTTGTATCTCCTAAACAAAACGTTGTAACTCGAAAGGATTTGGTGTGGCGTGTACATCTAAACATGTAGCCTCAAAAGAGAACCCACAGGAGAATTTTCTTTCGTCAAAATTTTTCAGAAAACCACGTTTTAAGGAAATCCCGCATCGTGCGAAATTATCTTGTTTTTCCTAAACAACACGTTGTAACTCGAAAAGCTTTGGTGTTGCGTGTATGTCTAAGCGTGTAGCCTCAAAAGAGAAGGCACAGGAGAGTATTCTCTCGAAAGAATATGTAAGAATACCACGTTATAAGGAAATACAGTGTTGCAGAGTAAAGACAGATACTTACTTATTGGAAACACTTTACGAGAAGGAATAATACATCGTAAAAAAATTAGCTTGTATTTCCTAAACAACACGTTGTAACTCGAAGGATTTGGTGTGGCGTGTAAGTTGAAACGTGTAGCCTCAAAAGAGAACCCACAGGAGAATTTTCTTTCGTCAAAATTTGTCAGAAAACCACGTTTTAAGGAAATCCCGCAGTGTGCGAAATTATCTTGTTTTTCCTAAACAACACGTTGTAATTCGAAAAGCTTTGGTGTTGCGTGTATGTCTAAACGTGTGGCCTCAAAGGAGAATGCAGAGGACAGTTTTCTATTGAAAGAATATGTAAGAATACCACGTTATAAGGAAATACAATGTTGCAGAGTAAAGACAAATACGTATGTATTGGAAACTCTTTATGAGAAGAATTAACGCATTGTAAAAAATTAGTTTGTATCTCCTAAACAATACGTTGTAACTCGAACAGATTTGGTGTGGCATGTACGTCTAAACATGTAGCCTCAAAAGAGAACCCACAGGAGAATTTTCTTTCGTCAAAATTTTTCAGAAAACCACGTTTTAAGGAAATCCCCCATCGTGCGAAATCATCTTCTTTTTCCTAAACAACATGTTGTAACTCGAAAAGCTTTGGTGTTGCGTGTATGTGTAAGCATGGAGGCTCAAAAGAGAAGGCACAGGAGAGTTTTCTCTCGAAAGAATATGTAAGAATACCACGTTATAAGGAAATACAATTTTGCAGAGTAAAGACAAATAAGTACATATTGGAAACACTTTATGAGAAGGAAGAATGGATCGTAAAAAATTAGCTTGTATATCCTAAACAACACGTTGTAACTCGAAAAGATTTGGTGTGACGTGTATGTCTAAACGTTTAGCCTCAAAAGAGAACCCACAGGAGAATTTTCTTTCATCAAAATTTGTCAGAAACCAAGTAAAAGGAAATCTCGCATCGTGCGAAATTATCTTGTTTTTCCTAAACAACACGTTGTAAATCGAAAAGCTTTGGTGTTGCGTGTATGTCTAAGCTTGTAGCCTCAAAAGAGAACGCACAGGAGAGTTTTCTCTTGAAAGAATATGTAGGAATACCACGTTATAAGGAAATACAGTGTTGCAGAGTAAAGACAACTACGTACGTATTGGAAACACTTTAAGAGAAGAAATAACGCATCGTACAAAATTACCTTGTATCTCCTAAAGAACACTTTGTAACTCGAAAAGATTTGGTGTGGCTCGTACCTCTAGAAGTGTAGCCTCAAAAGAGAACCCACAGGAGAACTTTCTTTCATCAAAATTTTTCAGAAAACCACATTTTATGGAAATCTCGCATCGTGCGAAATTATCTTGTTTTTCCTAAACAACAGGTTGTAACTCGAAAAGCTTTGGCGTTGCGTGTATGTCTAAACGTGTAGCCTCAAAAGAGAACGCACAGGAGCGTTTTCCCTCGAAAGAATATGTAAGAATACCACATTATATGGAAATACAATGTTGCAGAGTAAAGGCAAATAAGTACATATTGGAAACACTTAGGAGAAGAAATAACGCATCTTACAAAATTTGCTTGTATCTCCTAAACAACACGTTGTAACTCGAAAAGATTTGGTGTGGCTCGTACGTCTACACGTGTACCCTCAAAAGACAAACCACAGGATAACTTTCTTTCTTCAAAATTTGTCAGAAAACCACGTTTTAAGGAAATCCCGCATCGTGCAAAATTATCTTGTTTTTCATAAACAACATGTTGTAACTCGAAAAGCTTTGGTGTTTCGTATATGTCTAAGCCTGTAGCCTCTAAAGAGAACGCACAGGAGAGTTTTCTCTCGAAAAAACATGTAAGAATACAACGTTATAAGGAAATACAGTGTTGCAGAGTAAAGACAAATACGTAATTATTGGAAACACTTTACGAGAAGAAATAACGCATCGTAGAAAATTAGCTTGTATCTGCTAAGCAACACGTGGTAACTCGAAAGGATTTGGTGTGGCGTGTATGTCTAAACGTGGAGCGTCAAAAGAGAACCCACAGGAGAATTTTCATTCGTCAAAATTTGTCAGAAAACCACGTTTTAAGGGAATCCCGCATCGTGCGAAATAATCTTGTTTTTCATAAACAACACGTTGTAACTCTAAAAGCATTGATGTTGCCTGTATGTCTAAGTGTGCAGCCTCAAAAGGGAACACACAGGATACTTTTCTCTCGAAAGAATATGTAAGAATACCACGTTATAAGGAAATACAGTGTTGCAGAGTAAAGACAAATACGTATGTATTGGAAACACTTTATGAGAAGAATTAACGCATCGTACAAAATTAGCTTGTATCTCCGAAACAACACGTTGTAATTCGAAAAGATTTGGTGTGGCGTGTACATCTAAACATGTAGCCTCAAAAGAGAACCCACAGGAGAATTTTCTTTCGTCAAAATTTTTCAGAAAACCACGTTTTAAGGAAATCCCGCATCGTGCGAAATCATCTTCTTTTTCCTAAACAACATGTTGTAACTCGAAAAGCGTTGGTGTTGCGTGTATGTGTAAGCGTGGAGACTCAAAAGAGAAGGCACAGGAGAGTGTTCTCTTGAAAGAATATGTAAGAATACCACGTTAAAAGGAAATACAATTTTGCAGAGTAAAGACAAATAAGTACATATTGGAAACACTTTACGAGAAGAAATAATGCATCATAAAAAATGAGCTTGTATCTCCTAAACAACACGTTGTAACTCGAAAAGATTTGGTGTGACATGTACGTCTAAAAGTGTAGCCTCAAATGAGAACCCACAGGAGAATTTTCTTTCCTCAAAATTTGTCTGAAACCACATTTTAAGGAAATAGCGCATCGTGCGAAATTATCTTGTTTTTCCTAAACAACACGTTGTAAATCGAAAAGCTTTGGTGTTGCGTGTATGTCTAAGCATGTAGCCTCAAAAGAGAATGCACAGGAGAGTTTTCTCTCGAAAGAATATGTAAGAATACCACGTTATAAGGAAATACAGTGTTGCAGAATAAAGACAACTACGTACGTATTGGAAACACTTTAAGAGAAGAAATAACGCATTGTACAAAATTAGCTTGTATCTCCTAAACAACACATTGTAACTCGAAAAGATTTGGTGTGGCTCGTACCTCTACACGTGTAGCCTCAAAAGAGAACCCAGAGGAGAACTTTCTTTCATCAAAATTTGTCTGAAAACCACGTTTTATGGAAATCTCGCATCGTGCGAAATTATCTTCTTTTTCCTAAACAGCACGTTGTAACTCGAAAAGCTTTGGCGTGCGTGTTCGTCTAAGCGTGTAGCCTCAAAAGAGCATGCACAGGAGAGTTTTCCCTCGAAAGAATATGTAAGAATACCACGTTATAAGAAAATACAGTGTTGCAGAGTAAAGATAAATAACGACATATTGGAAACAATTTAGGGAAGAAATAACGCATCATACAAAATTTGCTTGTATCTCCTAAACAACACGTTATAACTCGAAAATATTTGGTGTGGCTCGTACTTCTACACTTGTAGCCTCAAAAGAGAACCAACAGGAGAACTTTTTTTCGTCAAAATTTGTCAAAGAACCACGTTTTAAGGAAATCCCGAATCGTGCAAAATTATCTTGTTTTTACTAAACAACACGTTGTAACTCGAAAAGCTTTCGTGTTGCGTGTATGTCTGAGCATGTTGCCTCTAAAGACAATGCACAGGAGAGTTTTTTCTCGGAAGAACATGTAAGAATACAATGTTAAAAGGAAATACAGTGTTGCAGAGTAAAGACAAATACATACGTATTGGAAAGACTTTATGAGAAGAAATAACGCATCATACAAAATTAGCTTGTATCTCCTAAACAACACGTGGTAACTCTAAAGGATTTGGTGTGGCGTGTACGTCTAATTGTGTAGCCTCAAAAGAGAACCGACAGGAGAATTTTCTTTCGTCAAAATTTGTCAGAAAACCACGTTTTAAGGAAATCCTGCATCGTGCGAAATTATCTTGTTTTTCCTAAACAACATGTTGTAACTCGAAAAGCTTTGGTGTTGCCTGTATGTCTAAGTGTGTAGCCTCAAAAGGGAACGCACAGGATAGTTTTCTCTCGAAAGAATATGTAAGAATACCACGTTATAAGGAAATACAGTGTTGCAGAGTAGACAAATACGTACATATTGGAAACACTTTACGAGAAGAAGTAATGCATCGTAGAAAATTAGCTTGTATCTCCTAAACAAAACGTTGTAACTCGAAAAGATTTGGTGCGGCGTGTACGTCTAAAAGTGTAGCCTCAAAAGAGAACCCACAGGAGAATTTTCTTTCGTCAAAATTTTTCAGAAAACCACGTTTTAAGGAAATCCCGCATCGTGCCAAATCATCTTCTTTTTCCTGAACAACATGTTGTAACTCGAAAAGCTTTGGTGTTGCGTGTATGTCTAAGCTTGTAGCCTCAAAAGAGAATGCACAGGAGAGTTTTCTCTCGAAAGAATATGTAAGAATACCATGTTATAAAAAAATACAGTGTTGCAGAGTAAAGACAAATACGTACGTATTGGAAACACTTTAAGAGAAGAAATAACACATCGTACAAAATTATCTTGTATCTCCTAAACAACAATTGGAACTCGAAAAGATTTGTTGTGGCTCCTACCTCTACACGTGTAGCCTCAAAAGAGAACCCACAGGAAAACTTTGTTTCGTCAAAATTTTTCAGAAAACCACGTTTGATGGAAATCTCGCATCGTGCGAAATTATCTTGCTTTTCCTAAACAACACATTGTAACTCGAAAAGCTTTGGCATTGCGTGTATGTCTAAGCGTGTAGCCTCTAAAGAGTACGTACAGGAGAGTTTTCTCTCGAAAGAACATGTAAGAATACAACGTTATAAGGGAATACAATGCTGCAGAGTAAAGACAAATACATACTTGATGGAAACACTTTACGAGAAGAAATAACGCATTGTAAAAAATTAGCTTGTATCTCCTAAACAACACGTGGTAACTCGAAAGGACTTGGTGTGGCGTGTACGTCTAAACGTGTAGCCTCAAAAGAGAACCCATAGGAGAATTTTCTTTCTTCAAAATTTGTCAGAAAGTCACGTTTTAACGAAATCCCGCATCCTGCGAAATTATCTTGTTTTTTCTAAACAACAAGTTGTACCTCGAAAAGCTTTGGTGTTGTGTGTATGACTAAGTGTGTAGCCACAAAAGGGAATGCACAGGAGAGTTTTCTCTCGAAAGAATATGTAAGAATACCACGTTATAAGGAAATACAGTGTTGCAGAGTAAAGACAAATACTTACATATTGGAAACACTTTAAGAGAAGAAATATCGCATCTTACAAAATTAGCTTGTGTCTCCTAAACAACTCGTTGTAACTCGAAAAGATTTGGTGTGACGTGTACGTCTCAACGTGTAGCCTCAAAAGAGAACCCACAGGAGAATTTTCTTTCATCAAAATTTGTCAGAAACCACGTTTTAAAGAAATCTCGCATTGTGCGAAATTATCAAGTTTTTCCTAAACAACACGTTGTAACTCGAAAAGCTTTGGTGTTGTGTGTATGTCTAAGCATGTAGCCTCAAAAGAGAACATACAGGAGAGTTTTCCCTCGAAAGAATATGTAAGATATCACATTATAAGGAAATACAGTGTTGCAGAGTAAAGACAAATACGTACATATTGGAAACTCTTTACGAGAAGAAATAACGCATCGTAAAAAATTAACTTGTATCTCCCAAACAACACGTTGTAACTCGAAAAGATTTAGTGTGGCGTGTACGTCAAAACGTGTAGCCTCAAAAGAGAACCCACAGGACAATTTTCTTTCGTTAAAATTTTTCAGAAAACCACGTTTTAAGGAAATCCCGCATCGTGCGAAATCATCTTCTTTTTCCTAAACAACATGTTGTAACTCAAAAAGCTTTGGTGTTGCGTGTATGTCTAAGCGTGGAGCCTCAATAGCGAAGGCACAGGAGAGTTTTCTCTCGAAAGAATATGTAAGAATAGACGTTATAAAGAAATACAATTAGGCCGAGTAAAGGCAAATAAGTACATATTGGAAACACTTTAGGAGAAGAAATAACGCATCATAAAATATAAGCTTGTATCTCCTAAACAACAAGTGGTAACTCGGAAAGATTTGGTTTGGCGTGTACGTCTAAACGTGTAGCCTCAAAAAAGAACACAAAGGAGAATTTTCTTTCGTCAAAATTTGTCAGAAAACCACGTTATAAGGAAATCCCTCATCATGCAAAATTATCTTGTTTTTCCTAAACAACACGTTGTAACTCGAAAAGCTTTGGTGTTGTGTGTATGTCTAAGCGTGTAGCCTCAAAAGAGAATGTAAAGGAGAGTTTTTTTCTAGAAAGAATATGTAAGAATTCCACGTTATAAGGAAATAGAGTGTTGCAGAGTAAAGACAGATACTTACATATTGGAAACACTTTACGAGAAGAAATAACGCATCGTAAAAAATTAACTTGTATCTCCTAAACAACACGTTGTAACTCGAAAAGATTTGGTGTGGCGTGTACGTCTAAACGTGTTGCCTCAAAAGAGAACCCACAGGACAATTTTCTTTCGTTAAAATTTTTCAGAAAACCACGTTTTAAGGAAATCCCGCATCGTGCGAAATCATCTTCGTTTTCCTAAACAACATGTTGTAACTCAAAAAGCTTTGGTGTTGCGTGTATGTCTAAGCGTGGAGCCTCAAAAGCGAAGGCACAGGAGAGTTTTCTCTCAAAAGAATATGTAAGAATACCACGTTATAAAGAAATACAATTTTGCACAGTAAAGGCAAATGAGTACATATTCGAAACACTTTAGGAGAAGAAATAACGCATCGTACAAAATTAGCTTGTATCTCCTAAACAACACGTTGTAACTCGAAAAGATTTGATGTAACGTGTACGTCTAAACGTGTAGCCTCAAAATCGAACCCACAGGAGAATTTTCTTTCATCAAAATTTGTCAGAAACCACGTTTTAAGGAAATCTTGCATCGTGCGAAATTATCTTGTTTTTCCTAAACAACACGTTGTAACTCGAATTGCTTTGGTGTTGCGTGTATGTCTAAGCGTGTAGCCTCAAAAGAGAACGCACAGGAGAGTTTTCTCTTGAAAGAATATGTAATAATACCTCGTTATAAGGAAATACAGTGTTGCAGATTAAAGACAAATACGTACCTATTGGAAACACTTTAAGAGAAGAAATAATGCATCGTAAAAAATTAGCTTGTATCTCAAAAGAGACCCCACAGGAGAACACGTTGTAACTCGAAAAGATTTGGTGTGGCTCGTACGTCTACACGTGTAGCCTCAAAAGAGAACCCACAGGAGAACTTTCTTTCGTCAAAATTTGTCAGAAAACCACGTTTTAAGGAAATCCCGCATCGTGCAAAATTATCTTGTTTTTCCTAAACAACACGTTGTAACTCGAAAAGCTTTGGTGTTGCGTGTATGTCTAAGCGTGTAGCCTCTAAAGAGTACACACAGGAGAGTTTTCTCTCGAAAGAACATGTAAGAATACAACGTTATAAGGATTACAGTGTTGCAGAGTAAAGACAAATACATACTTGTTGGAAACACTTTACGAGAAGAAATAATGCATTGTAAAAAATTAGCTTGTATCTCCTAAACAACACGTGGTAACTCGAAAAGACTTGGTGTGGCGTGTACGTCTAAACGTGTAGCCTCAAAAGAGAACCCATAGGAGAATTTTCTTTCATCAAAATTTTTCAGAAACCACGTTGTATGGAAATCTCGCTTCGTGCGAAATTTTCTAGTTTTTCCTAAACAACACATTGTAACTCGAGAAGCTTTGGTGTTGCATGTATGTCTAAGCGTGTAGCCTCAAAAGAGAATGCACAGGAGAGTTTTCTCTTGAACGAATATGTAAGAATACCACGTTATAAGGAAATACAGTGTTGCACAGAAAAGACAATTACATACCTATTGGAAACACTTTAAGAAAAGAAATAATGCATCGTACAAAATTAGCTTGTATCTCCTAAACAACACGTTGTAACTCGAAAAGATTTGGTGTGGCTTGTACGTCTACACGTGTAGCCTCAAAAGAGAACCCACAGGATAACTTTCTTTCTTCAAAATTTGTCAGAAAACCACGTTTTAAGTAAATCCCGCATCGTGCAAAATTTTCTTGTTTTTCCTAAACAACACGTTGTAACTCGAAAAGCTTTGTTGTTGCGTGTATGTCTAAGCGTGTAGCCTCTAAAGAGTATGCACAGGAGAGTTTTCTCTAGAAAGAACATGTAAGAATACAACGTTATAAGGAAATACAGTGTTGCAGAGTAAAGACAAATACATACTTGTTGGAAACACTTTACAAGAAGAAATAATGCATCGTAAAAAATTAGCTTGTATTTCCTAAACAACACGTGGTAACTCGAAAGGACTTCATGTGGCGTGTACGTCTAAACGTGTAGCCTCAAAAGAGAACCCATAGGAGAATTTTCTTTCTTCAAAATTTGTCAGAAAATCACGTTTTAACGAAATCCCGCATCCTGCGAAATTATCTTGTTTTTCCTAAACAACAAGTTGTAACTCGAAAAGTTTTGGTGTTGCGTGTATGTCTAAGTGTGTAGCCACAAAAGGGAATGCACAGGAGAGTTTTCTGTCGAAAGAATATGTAAGAATACCACGTTATAAGGAAATACAGTGTTGCAGAGTAAAGACAAATACGTACATATTGGAAACACTTTAAGAGAAGAAATAACGCATCGTACAAAATTAGATTGTATCTCCTAAACAACACGTTGTAACTCGAAAAGATTTGGTGTGATGTGTACGTCTAAACGTGTAGCCTTAAAAGAGAACCCACAGGAGAATTTTCTTTCAACAAAATTTGTCAGAAACCACGTTTTAAGGAAATCTCACATCGTGCAAAATTATCTTGTTTTCCCTAAACAACAGGTTGTAACTCGAAAAGCTTTGGTGTTGCGTGTATGTCTAAGCATGTATCCTCAAACGAGAACACACAGGAGAGTTTTCCCTCGAAAGAATATGTAAGAATACCACGTTATGAGGAAATACAGTGTTGCAGAGTAAAGACAAATACTTATGTATTGGAAACACTTTACGAGAAGAAATAACGCAACATACATTATTAGCTTGTATCTCCTAAACAACAGGTTGTAAGTCAAAAGGATTTGGTGTGGCGTGTACACCTAAACCTGTAGCCTCAAAAGAGAACCCACAGGAGAATTTTCTTTCATCAAAATATGTGAGAAAACCACGTTTTAAGGAAATCCCTCAACGTGCAAAATTATCTTGTTTTTCCTAAACAACAAGTTGTAACTCGAAAAGCTTTGGTGTTGCGTGTATGTCTAAGCGTGTAGCCTCAAAAGAGAATGTAAAGGAGAGTTTTTTCTAGAAAGAATATGTAAGAATACCACGTTATAAGGAAATACAGTGTTGCAGAGTAAAGACAAATACGTACATATTGGAAACACTTTAGGAGAAGAAATAACGCATCGTACAAAATTAGCTTGTATCTCCAAAACTACACGTTGTAACTGGAAAAGATTTGGTGTGGCGTGTACATCTAAACGTGTAGCCTCAAAAGTGAACCCACCGGACAATTTTCTTTCGTTAAATTTTTTCAGAAAACCACGTTTTAAGGAAATCCTGCATCATGCGAAATCATCTTCTTTTTCCTAAACAACATGTTGTAACTCAAAAAGCTTTGGTGTTGCGTGTATGTTTAAGCGTGGAGCCTCAAAAGCGAAGGCACAGGTGAGTTTTCTCTCGAAAGAATATGTAAGAATACCACGTTATAAAGAAATACAATTTTGCCGAGTAAAGGCAAATAAATACATATTGGAAACACTTTAGGAGAAGAAATAACGCATCGGACAAAATTAGCTTTTATCTCCTAAACAACACGTGGTAACTCGAAAAGGTTTGGTTTGGCGTGTACGTCTAAACATGTAGCCGCAAAAGAGAACAAAAAGGAGAATTTTCTTTCGTCAAAATTTGTCAGAAAACCACGTTTTAAGGAAATCCCGCATCATGCGAAATTATCTTGTTTTTCCTAACAACACGTTGTAACTCGAAAAGCTTTGGTGTTGCGTATATGTCTAAGCGTGTAGCCTCAAAAGAGAATGCACAGGAGAGTTTTCTCTCAAAAGAACATGTAAGAATACAACGTTATATAGAAATACAGTGTTGCAGAGTAAAGACAAATACGTACATATTGGAAACACTTTACGAGAAGAAATAATGCATCGTAAAAAATTAGCTTGTATCTCCTAAACAACACGTTGTAACTCGAAAAGATTTGATGTGACGTGTACGTCTAAACGTGTAGCCTCAAAATCGAACCCACAGGAGAATTTTCTTTCATCAAAATTTGTCAGAAACCACGTTTTAAGGAAATCTTGCATCGTGTGAAATTATCTTGTTTTTCCTAAACAACACGTTGTAACTCGAATTGCTTTGGTGTTGCGTGTATGTCTAAGCGTGTAGCCTCAAAAGAGAACGCACAGGAGAGTTTTCTCTTGAAAGAATATGTAATAATACCTCGTTATAAGGAAATACAGTGTTGCAGAGTAAAGACAAATACGTACCTATTGGAAACACTTTAAGAGAAGAAATAATGCATCGTAAAAAATTAGCTTGTATCTCAAAAGAGACCCCACAGGAGAACACGTTGTAACTCGAAAAGATTTGGTGTGGCGCATACGTCTACACGTGTAGCCTCAAAAGAGAACCCACAGGAGAACTTTCTTTCGTCAAAATTTGTCAGAAAACCACGTTTTAAGGAAATCCCGCATCGTGCAAAATTATCTTGTTTTTCCTAAACAACACGTTGTAACTCGAAAAGCTTTGGTGTTGCGTGTATGTCTAAGCGTGTAGCCTCTAAAGAGTACACACAGGAGAGTTTTCTCTCGAAAGAACATGTAAGAATACAACGTTATAAGGAATACAGTGTTGCAGAGTAAAGACAAATACATACTTGTTGGAAACACTTTACGAGAAGAAATAATGCATTGTAAAAAATTAGCTTGTATCTCCTAAACAACACGTGGTAACTCGAAAAGACTTGGTGTGGCGTGTACGTCTAAACGTGTAGCCTCAAAAGAGAACCCATAGGAGAATTTTCTTTCATCAAAATTTTTCAGAAACCACGTTGTATGGAAATCTCGCTTCGTGCGAAATTTTCTAGTTTTTCCTAAATAACACATTGTAACTCGAAAAGCTTTGGTGTTGCGTGTATGTCTAAGCGTGTAGCCTCAAAAGAGAATGCACAGGAGAGTTTTCTCTTGAACGAATATGTAAGAATACCACGTTATAAGGAAATACAGTGTGGCACAGAAAATACAATTACATACCTATTGGAAACACTTTAAGAAAAGAAATAATGCATCGTACAAAATTAGCTTGTATCTCCTAAACAACACGTTGTAACTCGAAAAGATTTGGTGTGGCTTGTACGTCTACACGTGTAGCCTCAAAAGAGAACCCACAGGATAACTTTCTTTCTTCAAAATTTGTCAGAAAACAATGTTTTAAGTAAATCCCGCATCGTGCAAAATTTTCTTGTTTTTCCTAAACAACACGTTGTAACTCGAAAAGCTTTGTTGTTGCGTGTATGTCTAAGCGTGTAGCCTCTAAAGAGTATGCACAGGAGAGTTTTCTCTAGAAAGAACATGTAAGAATACAACGTTATAAGGAAATACAGTGTTGCAGAGTAAAGACAAATACATACTTGTTGGAAACACTTTACAAGAAGAAATAATGCATCGTAAAAAATTAGCTTGTATCTCCTAAACAACACGTGGTAACTCGAAAGGACTTCATGTGGCGTGTACGTCTAAACGTGTAGCCTCAAAAGAGAACCCATAGGAGAATTTTCTTTCTTCAAAATTTGTCAGAAAATCACGTTTTAACGAAATCCCGTATCCTGCGAAATTATCTTGTTTTTCCTAAACAACAAGTTGTAACTCGAAAAGCTTTGGTGTTGTGTGTATGTCTAAGTGTGTATCCACAAAAGGGAATGCACAGGAGAGTTTTCTGTCGAAAGAATATGTAAGAATACCACGTTATAAGGAAATACAGTGTTGCAGAGTAAAGACAAATACGTTCATATTGGAAACACTTTAAGAGAAGAAATAACGCATCGTACAAAATTAGATTGTATCTCCTAAACAACACGTTGTAAATCGAAAAGATTTGGTGTGATGTGTACGTCTAAACGTGTAGCCTTAAAAGAGAACCCACAGGAGAATTTTCTTTCAACAAAATTTGTCAGAAACCACGTTTTAAGGAAATCTCGCATCGTGCAAAATTATCTTGTTTTCCCTAAACAACACGTTGTAACTCGAAAAGCTTTGGTGTTGCGTGTATGTCTAAGCATGTAACCCTCAAACGAGAACACACAGGAGAGTTTTCCCTCGAAAGAATATGTAAGAATACCACGTTATAAGGAAATACAGTGTTGCAGAGTAAAGACAAATACGTATGTATTGGAAATACTCTATGAGAAGAAATAACGCAACATACATTATTAGCTTGTATCTCCTAAACAACAGGTTGTAAATCAAAAGGATTTGGTGTGGCGTGTACACCTAAACCTGTAGCCTCAAATGAGAACCCACAGGAGAATTTTCTTTCATCAAAATATGTGAGAAAACCACGTTTTAAGGAAATCCCTCAACGTGCAAAATTATCTTGTTTTTCCTAAACAACAAGTTGTAACTCGAAAAGTTTTGGTGTTGCGTGTATGTCTAAGCGTGTAGCCTCAAAAGAGAATGTAAAGGAGAGTTTTTTCTAGAAAGAATATGTAAGAATACCACGTTATAAGGAAATACAGTGTTGCAGAGTAAAGACAAATACGTACATATTGGAAATACTTTAGGAGAAGAAATAACGCATCGTACAAAATTAGCTTGTATCTCCAAAACTACACGTTGTAACTGGAAAAGATTTGGTGTGGCGTGTACGTCTAAACGTGTAGCCTCAAAAGTGAACCCACCGGACAATTTTCTTTCGTTAAATTTTTTCAGAAAACCACGTTTTAAGGAAATCCTGCATCATGCGAAATCATCTTCTATTTCCTAAACAACATGTTGTAACTCAAAAAGCTTTGGTGTTGCGTGTATGTTTAAGCGTGGAACCTCAAAAGCGAAGGCACAGGTGAGTTTTCTCTCGAAAGAATATGTAAGAATACCACGTTATAAAGAAATACAATTTTGCCATGTAAAGGCAAATAAATACATATTGGAAACACTTTAGGAGAAGAAATAACGCATCGGACAAAATTAGCTTGTATCTCCTAAACAACACGTGGTAACTCGAAAAGGTTTGGTTTCGCATGTACGTCTAAACATGTAGCCGCAAAAGAGAACACAAAGGAGAATTTTCTTTCGTCAAAACTTGTCAGAAAACCACGTTTTATGGAAATCCCGCATCATGCGAAATTATCTTGTTTTTCCTAAACAACACGTTGTAACTCGAAAAGCTTTGGTGTTGCGTATATGTCTAAGCGTGTAGCCTCAAAAGAGAATGCACAGGAGAGTTTTCTCTCGAAAGAACATGTAAGAATACAACGTTATATGGAAATACAGTGTTGCAGAGTAAAGACAAATACGTACATATTGGAAACACTTTGCGAGAAGAAATTACGCATCATGAAATATTAGCTTGTATCTCCTAAACAAAAAGTGGAAACTCACAAACATTTCGTTTGGTGTGTATGTCTAAACGTGTAGCCTCAAAAGAGAGCGCACTGGAGAATTTTCTTTCTTCAAAATTTGTCAGAAAACCACGTTTTAACGAAATCCCGCATCCTGCAAAATTATCTTGTTTTTCCTAAACAACAAGTTGTAACTCGAAAAGCTTTGGTGTTGCGTGTATGTCTAAGTGTGTAGCCTCAAAAGGATATGCAAGGAGAGTTTTCTCTCGAAAGTATATGTAAGAATACCACGTTATAAGGAAATACAGTGTTGCAGAGTAAAGACAAATACGTACATATAGGAAACACTTTAAGAGAAGAAATAAAAAACCGTACAAAATTAGCTTGTATCTCCTAAACAACAGGTTGTAACTCGGAAATATTTGGTGTGACGTGTACGTCTAAACGTGTAGTCTCAAAAGAGAACTAACAGGAGAATTTTTTATCGTCAAAATATGTGAGAAAACCACGTTTTAAGGAAATCCCTCATCGTGCAATATTATCTTGTTTTTCCTAAACAACAAGTTGTAACTCGAAATCTTTGGTGTTGCGTGTATGTCTAAGCGTGTAGCCTCAAAATAGAATGCAAAGGAGAGTTTTTTCTCGAAAGAATATGTAAGAATACCACGTTATAAGGAAATACAGAGTTGCAGAGTAAAGACAAATACGTACATATTGGAAACACTTTTAGAGAAGAAATAACGCATCATACAAAATTATCTTGTATCTCCTAAACAACACGTTGTAACTCGAAAAGTTTTGATGTGGCGTGTACTTATAAACGTGTAGCCTCAAAAGAGAACCCACAGGAGAATTTTCTTTGGTCAAATTTGTCAGAAAACCACGTATTAAGGAAATCCTGCATCGCGGGAAATTATCTTGTTTTTCCTAAACAACACGTTGTAACTCGAAAAGATTTGGTGTTGCGTGTTTGTCTCAGTGTGTAGCCTCAAAAGAGAACACACAGGAGAGTTTTCACTAGAAAAAGTATGTAAGAATACCAGGTTATAAGGAAATACAGTGTTGCAGAATAAAGACAAATACATACTTATTGGAAACACTTTACGAGAAGAAATAACGCATCATACAAAATTAGCTTGTATCTCCTAAACAACAGGTTGTAACTCGAAAGGATCTGGTGTGGCATGTATGTCTAAACGTGTAGCCTCAAAAGAGAACCCACAGGAGAATTTTCTATCGTCAAAATTTGTGAGAAAACCACGTTTTAAAGAAATCCCTCATCGTGAAAAATTATCTTGTTTTTCTTAAACAACACGTTGTAACTCGAAAAGCTTTGGTGTTGCGTGTATGTCTAAGCATGTAGCCTCAAAAGAGAACGCAAAGGAGAGTTCTTTCTCGAAAGAATATATAAGAATACCACGTTATAAGGAAATACAGTGTTGCAGAGTAAAGACAAATACGTACATATTGGAAACACTTTACGAGAAGAAATAACGCATCGTACAAAATTAGCTTGTATTTCCTAAACAACACGTTGTAACTCTAAATGATGTGGTGTGGCGTGTATGTCTAAATGTGTAGCCTCAAAAGAGAACCCACAGGACAATTTTCTTTGGTCAAATTTGTCAGAAAACCCCGTCTTAAGGAAATCCCGCATCGTGCGAAATTATCTTGTTTTTCCTAAACAACACGTTGTAACTCGAAAAGCTTTGTTGTTGCGTGTATGTCTAAGCGTGTAGCCTCTAAAGAGTATGCACAGGAGAGTTTTCTCTAGAAAGAACATGTAAGAATACAACGTTATAAGGAAATACAGTGTTGCAGAGTAAAGACAAATACATACTTGTTGGAAACACTTTACAAGAAGAAATAATGCATCGTAAAAAATTAGCTTGTATCTCCTAAACAACACGTGGTAACTCGAAAGGACTTCATGTGGCGTGTACGTCTAAACGTGTAGCCTCAAAAGAGAACCCATAGGAGAATTTTCTTTCTTCAAAATTTGTCAGAAAATCACGTTTTAACGAAATCCCGCATCCTGCGAAATTATCTTGTTTTTCCTAAACAACAAGTTGTAACTCGAAAAGCTTTGGTGTTGTGTGTATGTCTAAGTGTGTATCCACAAAAGGGAATGCACAGGAGAGTTTTCTGTCGAAAGAATATGTAAGAATACCACGTTATAAGGAAATACTGTGTTGCAGAGTAAAGACAAATACGTACATATTGGAAACACTTTAAGAGAAGAAATAACGCATCGTACAAAATTAGATTGTATCTCCTAAACAACACGTTGTAAATCGAAAAGATTTGGTGTGATGTGTACGTCTAAATGTGTAGCCTTAAAAGAGAACCCACAGGAGAATTTTCTTTCAACAAAATTTGTCAGAAACCACGTTTTAAGGAAATCTTGCATCGTGCAAAATTATCTTGTTTTCCCTAAACAACACGTTGTAACTCGAAAAGCTTTGGTGTTGCGTGTATGTCTAAGCATGTAGCCTCAAACGAGAACACACAGGAGAGTTTTCCCTCGAAAGAATATGTAAGAATACCACGTTATAAGGAAATACAGTGTTGCAGAGTAAAGACAAATACGTATGTATTGGAAATACTCTACGAGAAAAAATAACGCAACATACATTATTAGCTTGTATCTCCTAAACAACAGGTTGTAAGTCAAAAGGATTTGGTGTGGCGTGTACACCTAAACCTGTAGCCTCAAATGAGAACCCACAGGAGAATTTTCTTTCATCAAAATATGTGAGAAAACCACGTTTTAAGGAAATCCCTCAACGTGCAAAATTATCTTGTTTTTCCTAAACAACAAGTTGTAACTCGAAAAGCTTTGGTGTTGCGTGTATGTCTAAGCGTGTAGCCTCAAAAGAGAATGTAAAGGAAAGTTTTTTCTAGAAAGAATATGTAAGAATACCACGTTATAAGGAAATACAGTGTTGCAGAGTAAAGACAAATACGTACATATTGGAAACACTTTAGGAGAAGAAATAACGCATCGTACAAAATTAGCTTGTATCTCCAAAACTACACGTTGTAACTGGAAAAGATTTGGTGTGGCGTGTACGTCTAAACGTGTAGCCTCAAAAGTGAACCCACCGGACAATTTTCTTTCGTTAAATTTTTTCAGAAAACCACGTTTTAAGGAAATCCTGCATCATGCGAAATCATCTTCTATTTCCTAAACAACATGTTGTAACTCAAAAAGCTTTGGTGTTGCGTGTATGTTTAAGCGTGGAGCCTCAAAAGCGAAGGCACAGGTGAGTTTTCTGTCGAAAGAATATGTAAGAATACCACGTTATAAAGAAATACAATTTTGCCGTGTAAAGGCAAATAAATACATATTGGAAACACTTTAGGAGAAGAAATAACGCATCGGACAAAATTAGCTTGTATCTCCTAAACAACACGTGGTAACTCGAAAAGGTTTGGTTTCGCATGTACGTCTAAACATGTAGCAGCAAAAGAGAACACAAAGGAGAATTTTCTTTCTTCAAAATTTGTCAGAAAACCACGTTTTAAGGAAATCCCGCATCATGCGAAATTATCTTGTTTTTCCTAAACAACACGTTGTAACTCGAAAAGCTTTGGTGTTGCGTATATGTCTAAGCGTGTAGCCTCAAAAGAGAATGCACAGGAGAGTTTTCTCTCGAAAGAACATGTAAGAATACAACGTTATATGGAAATACAGTGTTGCAGAGTAAAGACAAATACGTACATATTGGAAACAGTTTACGAGAAGAAATTACGCATCATGAAATTTTAGCTTGTATCTCCTAAACAAAAAGTGGAAACTCACAAACATTTCGTTTGGTGTGTATGTCTAAACGTGTAGCCTCAAAAGAGAGCGCACTGGAGAATTTTCTTTCTTCAAAATTTGTCAGAAAACCACGTTTTAACGAAATCCCGCATCCTGCAAAATTATCTTGTTTTTCCTAAACAACAAGTTGTAACTCGAAAAGCTTTGGTGTTGCGTGTATGTCTAAGTGTGTAGCCTCAAAAGGATATGCAATGAGAGTTTTCTCTCGAAAGTATATGTAAGAATACCACGTTATAAGGAAATACAGTGTTGCAGAGTAAAGACAAATACGTACATATTGGAAACACTTTAAGAGAAGAAATAAAAAACCGTACAAAATTAGCTTGTATCTCTTAAACAACAGGTTGTAACTCGAAAATATTTGGTGTGACGTGTACGTCTAAACGTGTAATCTCAAAAGAGAACTAACAGGAGAATTTTTTATCGTCAAAATATGTGAGAAAACCACGTTTTAAGGAAATCCCTCATCGTGCAATATTATCTTGTTTTTCCTAAACAACAAGTTGTAACTCGAAATCTTTGGTGTTGCGTGTATGTCTAAGCGTGTAGCCTCAAAATAGAATGCAAAGGAGAGTTTTTTCTCGAAAGAATATGTAAGAATACCACGTTATAAGGAAATACAGAGTTGCAGAGTAAAGACAAATACGTACATATTGGAAACACTTTTAGAGAAGAAATAACGCATCATACAAAATTATCTTGTATCTCCTAAACAACACGTTGTAACTCGAAAAGTTTTGATGTGGCGTGTACTTATAAACGTGTAGCCTCAAAAGAGAACCCACAGGAGAATTTTCTTTGGTCAAATTTGTCAGAAAACCACGTATTAAGGAAATCCTGCATCGCGGGAAATTATCTTGTTTTTCCTAAACAACACGTTGTAACTCGAAAAGATTTGGTGTTGCGTGTTTGTCTCAGTGTGTAGCCTCAAAAGAGAACACACAGGAGAGTTTTCACTAGAAAAAGTATGTAAGAATACCAGGTTATAAGGAAATACAGTGTTGCAGAATAAAGACAAATACATACTTATTGGAAACACTTTACGAGAAGAAATAACGCATCATACAAAATTAGCTTGTATCTCCTAAACAACAGGTTGTAACTCGAAAGGATCTGGTGTGGCATGTATGTCTAAACGTGTAGCCTCAAAAGAGAACCCACAGGAGAATTTTCTATTGTCAAAATTTGTGAGAAAACCACGTTTTAAAGAAATCCCTCATCGTGAAAAATTATCTTGTTTTTCTTAAACAACACGTTGTAACTTGAAAAGCTTTGGTGTTGCGTGTATGTCTAAGCATGTAGCCTCAAAAGAGAATGCAAAGGAGAGTTCTTTCTCGAAAGAATATATAAGAATACCACGTTATAAGGAAATACAGTGTTGCAGAGTAAAGACAAATACGTACATATTGGAAACACTTTACGAGAAGAAATAACGCATCATACAAAATTAGCTTGTATCTCCTAAACAACAGGTTGTAACTCGAAAGGATCTGGTGTGGCATGTATGTCTAAACGTGTAGCCTCAAAAGAGAACCCACAGGAGAATTTTCTATCGTCAAAATTTGTGAGAAAACCACGTTTTAAAGAAATCCCTCATCGTGAAAAATTATCTTGTTTTTCATAAACAACACGTTGTAACTCGAAAAGCTTTGGTGTTGCGTGTATGTCTAAGCATGTAGCCTCAAAAGAGAACGCAAAGGAGAGTTCTTTCTCGAAAGAATATATAAGAATACCACGTTATAAGGAAATACAGTGTTGCAGAGTAAAGACAAATACGTACATATTGGAAACACTTTATGAGAAGAAATAACGCATCGTACAAAATTAGCTTGTATCTCCTAAACAACACGTTGTAACTCTAAATGATGTGGTGTGGCGTGTATGTCTAAATGTGCAGCCTCAAAAGAGAACCCACAGGACAATTTTCTTTGGTCAAATTTGTCAGAAAACCCCGTCTTAAGGAAATCCCGCATCGTGCGAAATTATCTTGTTTTTCCTAAACAAGGCATTGTAACTCGAAAAGCTTTGGTGTTGCGTGTATGTCTAAGCGTGTAGCCTCAAAGGAGAACACACAGGAGTGTTTTCTCTCGAAAGAATATGTAAGAATACCACGTCATAAGGAAGTACACTGTTGCAGAATAATGACAAATACTTACGTATTGGAAACCCTTAAACTTTAAGAGATGAAATAAAGCATCGTACAAAATTAGCTTGTATCTCCTAAACAACACGTTGTAACTCGAAAAGATTTGGTGTGGCGTGTACATCTAAACGTGTAGCCTCAAAAGAGAACCGCAGGACAATTTTCTTTCATCAAAATTTTTCAGAAAACCACGTTTTACGGAAATCCCGCATCGTGAGAAATTATCTTGTTCTTCCTAAGAAACATGTTGTAACTCGAAAAGCTTTGGTGTTGCGTGTATGTCTAAGCATGTAGCCTCAAAAGAGAACGCACAGGAGAGTTTTCTCTCGAAAGAATATGTAAGAATACCACGTTATAAGGAAATACAGTGTTGCAGAGTAAAGACAAATACGTACTTATTGGAAACACTTTTAGAGATGAAATAACGCATCGTTCAAAATTAGCTTGTATCTCCTAAACAACAGGTTGTAACTCGAAAAGATTTGATGTGGCGTGTACGGCTAAACGTGTAGCCTCAAAAGAGAACCCACAGGAGATTTTTTTTTGGTCAAAATTTGTCAGAAAACCACATATTAAGGAAACCCCGCATCGTGTGAAATTATATTGTTTTTCCTAAACAACACGTTGTAACTCGAAAAGCTTTGGTGTTGCGTGTATGTCTAAGCGTGTAGCCTCAAAAGAAAACGCACAGGAGAGTTTTCTCTCGAAAGAATTGTTAAGAATACCACTTTATAAGGAAGTACAGTGTTGCTGAGTAAAGACGAAAACGTACATATTGGAAACCCTTAAACTTAAGAGATGAAATAAAGCATCGTACAAAATTAGCTTGTATCTCCTAAACAACACGTTTTTACTGGAAAAGATTTGGTGTGGCTTGTACGTCTAAACGTGTAGCTCCAAAAGAGAACCCACAGGACTATTTTCTTTCGTCAAAATTTGTCAGCAAACAACGTTTTAAGGAAATCCCGCATCGTGAGAAATTATCTTGTTCTTCCAAAACAACAAGTTGTAACTCGAAAAGCTTTGGTGTTGCTTGTATGTCTAAGCGTGTAGCCTCAAAAGAGAACGCACAGGAGAGTTTTCTCTCGAAAGAATATGCAAGAATACCACGTTATAAGGAAAACAGTGTTTCAGAGTAAAGGCAAATACGTACGTATTGGAAACACTTAAACTTTACGAGAAGAAATAATGCATCTTAAAAAATTAGCTTGTATCTCCTAAACAACACGTTGTAACTCGAAAAGATTTGGTGTGGCGTGTACGTCTAAACGTGTAGCCTCAAAAGAGAACCCTCAGGAGTATTTTCTTTCGTCAAAATTTGTCAGAAAACCACGTTTTAAGGAAATCCCGCATCGTGCTAAATTATCTTGTTTTTCCTAAACAACACATTGTAACTCGAAAAACTGTGGTGTTGCGTGTATGTCTAAGCGTGTAGCCTCAAAAGAGAACGCACAGGAGAGTTTTCTCTCGAAAGAATATGTAAGAATACCACGCTATTAGGAAATACAGAGTTGCAGAGTAAAGAAAAAAACGTATGTATTGGAAACACTTAAACTTTACGAGAAGAAATAACGCATCGTAAAAAAAATTAGCTTGTATCTCCTAAACAGCACGGTGTAACTCAAAAGATTTGGTGTGGTGTGTATGTCTAAAGGTGTAGCCTCAAAAGAGAACCCACAGGAGAATTTTCTTTCGTCAAAATTTGTCAGAACACCACGTTTTAAGGAAATCCTGCATCGTGGGAAATTATCTTGTTCTTCCTAAACAACACGTTGTAACTCGAAAAGCTTTGCCGTTGCGTGTATGTCTAAGCTTGTAGCCTCAAAAGAGAACGCACAGTAGAGTTTTCTCTCGAAAGAATATGAAAGAATACCAGGTTATAAGGAAATACAGTGTTGCAGAGTAAAGACAAATACGTACATATTGGAAACACTTTACGAGAAGAAATAATGCACCATACAAAATTAGCTTGTATCTCCTAAACAACACGTTGTAACTGAAAAGGATTTGATGTGGTGTGTACGTCTAAACGTGTAGCCTCAAAAGAGAACCCACAGGAGAATTTTCTTTGGTCAAATTTGTCAGAAAACCACATATTAAGGAAATCCTGCATCGTGGGAAATTATCTTGTTTTTCCTAAACAACACGTTGTAACTCGAAAAGATTTGGTGTTGCGTGTTTGCCTCAGTGTGTAGCCTCAAAAGAGAACACACAGGAGAGTTTTCACTAGAAAGAATATGTAAGAATACCAGGTTATAAGGAAATACAGTGTTGCAGAGTAAAGACAAATACGTACTTATTGGAAACACTTTAGGAGAAGAAATAACGCATCATAAAAAATTAGTTTGTATCTCCTAAACAACAGGTTGTAACTCGAAAGGATTTGGTGGGGCATGTACGTCTAAACGTGTAGCCTCAAAAGAGAACCCACAGGAGAATTTTCTATCGTCAAAATTTGTGAGAAAACTACGTTTTAAGGAAATCCCTCATCGTGCAAAATTATCTTGTTTTTCTTAAACAACACTTTGTAACTCGAAAAGCTTTGGTGTTGCGTGTATGTCTAGCATGTAGCCTCAAAAGATAAGGCAAAGGAGAGTTCTCTCTCGAAAGAATATATAAGAATACCACGTTATAAGGAAATACAGTGTTGCAGAGTAAAGACAAATACGTACATATTGGAAACACTTTACTAGAAGAAATAACGCATCGTACAAAATTAGCTTGTATCTCCTAAACAACACGTTGTAACTCTAAATGATTTGGTGTGGCGTGTACGTCTAAACGTGTAGCCTCAAAAGAGAACCCACAGGAGAATTTTCTTTGGTCAAATTTGTCAGAAAACCACGTATTAAGGAAATCCTACATCGTGCGAAATTATCTTGTTTTTCTTAAACAACACGTTTTAACTCGAAGAGCTTTGGTGTTGCGTGTATGTCTCAGCGTGTAGCCTCAAAAGAGAACACACAGGAGAGTTTTCTCTCAAAAGAATATGTAAGAATACCACGTTATAAGGAAATACAGTGTTGCAGAGTAAAGACAAATAGGTACGTATTGGAAACCCTTAAACTTTACGAGATGAAATAAAGCATCGTACAAAATTAGCTCGTATCTACTAAACAACACGTTGTAACTCGAAGAGATTTGGTGTGGCCTGTACGTCTAAACGTGTAGCCTCAAGAGAGAACCCATAGGAGAATTGTCTTTCGTCAAATATTCAGAAAACCACGTTTTAAGGAAATCCCGCATCGTGCGAAATTATCTTGTTTTTCCTAAACAACACCTTGTAACTCGAAAAGCTTTGGTGTTGCATGTATGTTTAAGCGTGTAGAATCAAAAGAGAGCACACAGGAGAGTTTTCTCTCGAAATAATGTGTAAGAATACCTCTTTATAAGAAAATACAGTGTTGCAGAGTAAAGACAAATACGTACTTATTGGAAACACTTTATGAGAAGAAATAACGAATCGTAAAAAATAAGCTTGTATCTCCTAAACAACACGTTGTAACTCGAAAAGATTTGGTGTGGTGTGTACGTCTAAACGTGTAGCCTCAAAAGAGAACACACAGGAGAATTTTCTTTGGTCAAAATTTGTCAGAAAACCACGTTTTAAGGAAATCCCGCATCGTGCGAAATCATCTTGTTTTTCCTAATCAACGCGTTGTAACTCAAAAAGCTTTAGAGTTGCATGTATGTGTAAGCGTGGAGCCTCAAAAGAGAAGGCACAGGATAGTTTTCTCTCGAAAGAATATGTAAGAATACCATGTTATTAGGAAATACAATTTTGCAGAGTAAAGACAAATAAGAATATATTGGGAACACTTTACGAGAAGAAATAACGCATCGAACAAAATTAGCTTGTATCTCCTAAACAACACGTGGTAACTCGAAAAGATTTGGTTTGGCGTGTATGTCTAAACGTGTAGCCTCAAAGGAGAACATAAAGGAGAATTTTCTTTCGTCAAAATTTTTCAGAAAACCACGTTTTAAGGAAATACCGCATCGTGCGAAGTTATCTTGTTTTTCCTAAACAACACGTGGTAACTCGATAAGCTTTGGTGTTGCGTGTATGTCTAACCGTGCAGCCTCAAAAGAGAATGCACAGGAGAGTTTTCTCTCGCTAGAACATGTAAGAATTCAACGTTATAAGGAAATACAGTGTTGCAGAGTAAAGACAAATACGTACATATTGGAAACACTTTACGAGAAGAAATTAAGCATCATACAATATTAGCTTGTATCTCCTAAAAAACAAGTGGAAACTCGAAAACATTTGGTTTGGCGTGTACGTCTAAAAGTTTAGCCTCAAAAGAGAACCCACTGGAGAATTTTCTTTCGTCAAAATTTGTCAGAAAACCACGTTTTAAAGAAATCCCGCATCCTGCGAAATTATTTTGTTTTTCCTAAACAACACGTTATAACTCGAAAAGCTTTGGTGTTTCGTGTATGTCTCAGTGTGTAGCCTCAAAAGAG